>NC_052047.1:141535153-142181653 GCF_903992535.2 Arvicola amphibius | reverse complement strand
TGATCCCAAGAATCTAAAGTTGGCCTAGTGTTTAAAAATTAAAATTGATGTTCTATACTGTAGATGAAGGACAAAGAGCATGCGCTTATTTTAATAGACAAAAAGCACTTGACAAAATCCAGTATCCATTTGTGATTAAAGTGGGGGAGGGGCTGAGAAAACGGCTCAGAAGTTAAGAGGGTAACAGCTCTTGCACAGTACCAGAATTCAGTTCCCTGCATCCATCCTGGGCAGCAAACACTCACCTGTAACTCCTGGTAATTCCATCTTCAGGGGATCTAATACACTCTTTTGGTCTCCATGGCTACCTACACATGTGAATACAAATATGCACACATACGTATACACATAAATTTAAAAGTAAATTTTTTTTAAAGAAAAAAAAACATTTAACTAGAACTAGGCTATATGTTCAATCATTAGTGCCGAAGGTGAGGGGATTAGAAATAGAACTTTCTAAACCTAATAAAAATAAAAAAAAAAAAAACTTTCTCCAAGAAACATACAGCAAGCATCTTTCTCATGTACTTGTTTGTGTTTGCTTTTCTTGTTGTTGTTTGAGACAGTGTCTTGCTCTGTAACCCAGACTGGCCTTAAATTCATGATTGCCGTTGATCAACTTCCTGAGTACTGGGATTACAGGTGTGTATATTCACATGCTGAAAACATGGAACTTCGTGGTGAAAGACTGACAGAGCTCACCTTAGCCCGGGAGCAAGGTGACATCACCTGCTTTCCCTCCACTCTATGTGCAGGAGCTTCAGGGGATGAATCTCAAGAACATTATGCCAAATCAAATAACAAAGTCTCCGGAAGACACGTCCTAGAAAAAAGCACAATTTAATTTGGAATGGAGGATGTTGAACTCAGGCAGATAGTGGAAGGGTGCTTTGTCAGGGTTGTGGGATAGGAGGGTATTGTCAAAGCCATTAAACACAAGTAGAAGGATGAACAATTTATGGTGGGGGAGTCAATGAACAATGTGGGTAGGGATTATGCATTAGTTCGTATGACTCTGGTGATCATTACACAGTGCATGTACATATAAAATGAGATGCTCGGGGCTGGAGAGATGGCTCAGTGGGTAAAAGCATTGCCTGCTCTTCCAAAGGTCCTGAGTTCAATTCCGGGCAACCACATGGTGGCTCACAACCATCTGTAATAAGGTCTGCTGCCCTCTTCTGGCCTGCAGACACACACAGACAGAATATTGTATATATGATAAATAAATAAATAAATATTTTAAAAAATAAAATGTGATGCTTGTATCTGAATGCATGCAGTCTTCATCAACTTGTTTATGGTAGTCTTGGAGACCTTCTAGACAAGCTTTCTACCACCGAGCTACATTTTCACCTCTTTCAACCAGTTATTTTAAAATAAAGAGCCAGGCATGGTGGTACACGCCTTTAAATCCAGCACTAGGGAGACAGAGACAGGTGGGTCTGAGTTTGAGGCCAGCCTGGCCTACTGTAAGAGCCAAAGTTACATTTTCAAGTTTTAATGACTATGCCTTCGAGAGCCATGACACAAAAATGCCTCTGATCTGCAAGCCCCTTGCCCAAGGACAGATAGTTCCTGAAATGCTGGAGGCTGTCATTTATGGGAGATAACAAGCCACATGCTTTCACTCCCCTAAGAAGTTTGTTTGACCCACCTGCACCCAATGTGCTTGATCATATGTGGGTGGGAGTTTCATAGGCAGGAAATATGTTAGGATGTATGTATACTGGCCCCTGATTGGATATAGGCTGGAGATACTTTAGGAAGTATGCTTGCCCTTGAATAGGTCTGATGGGAAATACTTTAATCTCTGCAAAAGTTGATTTGGGGCCATTTCCCAGAAACCTAGGTATGGTCTTGGCCAGAGCCCATCCACCTGGCCAATATTGAACTTAAATTTGCTTCAAACTAACTTTAAACTGTGGTGGTGATCTTATTCTTGATTGGTGGGATTAACACTACATAACAAGGTCTAGGACAGCTGGGGCTACACAGGAATAAAAGAACAAATAAATAAATAAATGTTGTGGAATATTTGTTTAACTATGTAAAGATGAGTTGCTGTTCTGCCTTGTCTGCCTACGGCACCTGATTGTTCTAATAAAAAGCAGAATGGCCAATAGTGAGGGAGGAGGTATAGGTGGAAATTCCAGGCAGGAAGAGTAAGGAGGAGGAGGAATTTAGGCTTGAAAAAGAAGAAAGAAAAGGAGATGACAGGGAGACACCAAGGGCCAGTCAGACAGACATAGAGGAAGTAGGAAAGTTGGACATACAGAATGAAAGAAAGGTAAAAAGTCCCAAAGCAAAATGTAGATGAATAGAAATAGGTTAAATTAAGTTAAAAGAGCTAGTGGGACAAGCCTAAGTTAAGACTGAGCATTCATAATTAGCAAGTCTCCCTGTCTTTATTTGGGAGCTGGTTGGCAGCCCAAAGAAAATTCCAAATACATAAAAATAAATAAATATAAGAAAAGAAAAAGAAAGAAAAGAGCTGGGCATGGTGGAGAATACTTGTAAATCCAACATTCAGGAGCCTAGGCAAAGAGAATAATAAGGCTAACCTGGTCTATAAAGGCAAAAGGGAGATACGATTATACCCCAAGATACCTTTATCCTTAGTTTCCTAATAGTGTAACTTTTGGAGGGTTCAAAATTGTTGTGCAAGCATAGATATCTATCCATAAATGGAAGAGAGGGACAAGGATTTTGATGAGCTCCTGACCCCTGAAACAAAGAAAATCAAATCCAGAAGCTTCAGTTCCCTGCCAAGATGCTAGAAGCAGAGAGCTGGAAGTAAACAAGACAGAAACAAAATTAGTACAACTGCTGGTGAAAAGGGTCACCTTTGCTTTCAACATTAATAGCTGTTCGTAATAATTAATAGTTAACAACATTAGTATCCCGTCAACATTTGATGATCAGGAAGCCCTCACCAGGATAGAGGGTTGAAGCCCAAGAGCCTGGTCGAAGGCCAACTCCTAATGTCAGGACTGTGGTAGAGAAGAACGAGGGCAGGAAGACCCTTGTACCAAACCATCACGGCTGAAAGGTCTAGGGGTCTTCTCTGTCGGTTAAAGAATTGAAAGGCAGCCGGGCGGTGGTGGCGCACGCCTTTAATCCCAGCACTCAGGAGGCAGAGGCAGGCGGATCTCTGAGTTCGAGGCCAGCCTGGTCTACAAGAGCTAGTTCCAGGACAGGCTCTAGAAACTACAGGGAAACCCTGTCTCGAAAAACCAAAAAAAAAAAAAAAAAAAAAAAAAAAAAAAAAAAAAAAAAAAAAAGAATTGAAAGGCAGCTGAGTGTGGTGGTGTATGCCATTAGTTCCAGCACTCGGAAGACAGAGACAGGCAGATCTCTGAGCTGGAGGCCAGCCTAGTCTACAGAGGGAATTCTAGGACAACCAGGCTACATACAGAAAAACCCTGTCGTGAAAAACCAAAAGAAAAAAGGCAGGAAAAACTCTGAGCACAACAGGTAGCAGATAGCAGCTGAGCGATCTCAAACATCACAGATAGCAGCAGGCAGAAGCAGCAGCTGAAGAAAGACGCTTGAGGATGAGGAGACACACGCTTGTGCTGCAGACACAGAAAACAAGACCCTCTGCAAAGCCAAATAATCAGTCTTTTCTCTAGGGCTGGGATTTTTAAAGTCTCTGGAGAGTTTCCTCCCCTAAGTTAGGGATGGTAAGTTTGAAGGAAGATAGGTTGGTTGATTGGTCCGCAACTGTTATGTAAACATGTCCTGGGGTCTTGAACTTGTAGACTGAGGGTAGGCAAAAGCTGTGCTATTTTCTCTATGAGAGAAGTTAGTTTTTAGGCCACTGGTGGCTCTGAATGGAGGGATACTAAGATACACACACTCGACAGAGATCCCCTCAGCTGAGCCTTCTTGCAGGCTACGAGCTGGATGATGCTTTCCCAGCTGAAATGGATGAGGCACAGCATAGTCCCGGACTTCTATGGGAACACCTTCCTTGACAATCTCAAAGGTTTTCGGCCAGAGCCTACGGAGCTGCCAGGCACTCTGAAGGTTCAAAAGGTTTTTTGCCAGTGAGCAAAACCTACCCTGATACCAGACATGCCCTTTGAAACGTTACTAATCTCATATTGTGGAAAACGTACCAAATTTACATATTGTTGCTACATTCCTACTTACTATTTATTTGGTGGGTTTTTTTGTGCCCAAAATTATTTCTAGATTTTTGCATAGCCTAACAATGGTCAATAAAACTGTTTTTTAAAAAACTCTTAAGAACTCAATAACAACAAGAAGAAGACAAATAGCCTGATTGAAAAGCATTTAGAATATCTGAACTGATCTTTCACTAAAGACACACAAATGACTAATGGCCCCATGAAAAGATGCCAAGCTTCAGCCACCAGGGTAATAAGTACAAGGAGCAAAGTGTACCGTGCATGCCTGTTGGGACACTGCGCCTGGTGGACTGGGTCTCCCCTAAAGTCCTACACTGAAGTTCTAATCATTTAGACCGTGACTGTAGTTGTAGACAGGATCTTTTTTTTTTTTCTTTTTTTTTTTTCTTTTTTTTTTGAGACAGGGTTTCTCTGCAGCTTTTTTAGAGCCTGTCCTGGAACTAGCTCTTGTAGACCAGGCTGGCCTCGAACTCACAGAGATCCGCCTGCCTCTGCCTCCCGAGTGCTGGGATTAAAGGCGTGCGCCACCACCGCCCGGCTAGACAGGATCTTTTTAAAAGGCTGTTAAGGGCTGTCTTAGTTAGGGTTTCTCTTGCTGTGATGAAACACCATGACCAAAAAACAAGATGGGGAGGAAAGGTGTGGTGGCCCACAAGGGACTCGGTTTCCACTTGGAGTCTATTCTGCTTATGAATCATTTGAGTTTAAGCTTGCTTGTTTCAGTCTCCTTGAGGGCTGGGAGAAAGTTCTGATTGAGCCCATTGGGGAGGGGGGAATACATTATCTACTAAGACACAGGCTGCTGTATGCCAGCCAAAGGCACATACAGATAGTAAAGGAAACTGCTTGCTGCTAGCAGGACTCACCCGAGCCCGCTTGTGCTTTCTTTTTGTTCTGGCTCTTTGTTACGGCTCTTTGTTCTGCTTTCTGCTCTTAATCTGCATAAAAGCAAGTTCTGAAATAAACTCTGGGCTGTTTGGTATTGGCCAAAAGACCTCCCGGATCTATCCTGTGTCTCTGCCTCAGTTTCTTTTTTTAATATTTATTATGTATACAATATTCTATCTACATATATGCCTCCAGGCCAGAAGAAGGCATCAGACCTCATTACAGATGGTTGTGAGCCACCATGTGGTTGCTGGGAATTGAACTCAGGACCTTTAGGATGAGCAGGCAGTGCTCTTAACAACTGAGCCATCTCCCCAGGCCCTTTGCCTCAGTTTCTTTCACCTGCCATTTCCCCAATTCTCGCACCCCCCTCTGGGTACCCAGATTGACTGACTCGTCGGAAGGCTCCAACAGAAAGGGTTTATTGGACTTATGCTTCCATCACAGAAGGAAGCCAGGACAGAAACTCAAACAGGACCCAGCACTCGGGAGGCAGAGGCAGGCGGATCTTTGTGAGTTCGAGGCCAGCCTGGTCTACAAGAGCTAGTTCCAGGACAGGCTCCAAAGCTACAGAGAAATCCTGTCTCGAAAAACCAAAAAAAAAAAAAAAACTCAAACAGGCAAACAGGACAGGAACCTGGAGGCAGGAACTGAGGCAGAGGCCATGGAGGGGTGCTGCTTACTGGCTTACTCCACATGGCTTGCTCAGTCTATTTTCTTTTAGAAGCCAGGACCATCAGCTCAGGGGTGACTCCACCCACAATGTGCTGGGCACCCCCCCCCAAATCAATCACTAATTAAGAAAATGCTCTACATGCTGGCCACAGCCCAATCTTATGGAGGTATTTCCTCAGTTGAGGTTTCCTCCTCTCAGATGACTACAGTTTGTGTCAAGTTGACATAAATCTAGCCAGCGTAAGAGTTGAGAATTATGATGAATAATCTTGGTTGTCAACTTGGCTGCATCTGGGATGAATTATAACTCAAGCTACTGAGTACAAGAAGAAAAATCCTAAATCTTGGTGGCCATCCAGATAAAAGGACGTGGAAGAGAGAAGCTTGCCTTGTGCTTGTTTGTGCTCACTCTCAGTGGCAAGTTCATTTATCCTGTTGCTTTGGCATCGGCTTCCGGATTCCAACATAGACCGGACACCAGCAGCTCTTCAGGAATCTTCCAGGCTTCCGGAGCCAACTTGGGACTGCTGGGACATCTAGCCTTATGGATTGAAAAATCACTGGATTCTCAGCTTCCAGTGTGAGACAGTTATTGTTGGATGACCAGGATCACATGCTCTAAGCCAGTGTAAGAGATCACATATATACGTGTGTATTCATTCTCTCAGTTCTGTTCTTTCAGAGAACGCTGACCAGTACAAGGGTGTAGCTCAGTTGGCAGAATGCTTGCCAAGCATGCACAGAGCCCCGAGCCCCTTTCTGAGGACCACATAAATGGGCGCGATGGTGCACATCTCTAATCCCAGCACTCACGAAGTGGAGTCAAGACCACCAGGAATTCATTGTCATTCTAGACTATACAGAGAATTCAAGGGCAACCAAGGCTGCATGAGATGCTGTCTCAAGAAGAAGGGAAAGAGGAACAGGAAGATGAAGAGGAAAAGGAGACAGAGGTGAATAAGGAGTTAACTTAAAAGGGGGTAATTTGGGTAGGCCCTAATTCAGTCTGATTGGTGTCCTATCTAGAAGAAATTAGAAGACTCTGGAAGAGACACTGTCTAGGAGCAGGATATCAGCAGGACCTGCACCAGCACCTGGATCTCGGAGCTTTGGCCTCCAGAATGGCAAGACTAACCATCTGTGGTAGTTTGGTATGGCCATCTGGCAAGCTGATGCCAATGTCTATTGCCAGATAACAACAAATGCTGGTGACTGTGGAGAACGAGGGCTCCTCTATGCAGCTGACAGGAGTGTAAAATAGGGTTGGGCCCAGAGAGATGGCACTTGATGCTCTTGGAGAGAGCCAGGGTTCAGTTCCCAGCACTCACATTGGCGGTTCACAACAGTGGCACTTTCCAGCATCTACCCGAGAGCAATAAAAGCACAGGTCTAGCGGGGCAGTGGTGGTGCACGCCTTTAGTCCCAGCACTTGGGAGGCAGAGGCAGGCGGATCTCTGAGTTCGAGGCCAGCCTGGTCTACAGAGCAAGTTCCAGGGCAGGCTCCAAAGCTACAGAGAAATCCTGTCTCGAAAAACAACAAACAAACAAACAAAGCACAGGTCTAACAAAGACTTGGCCAGGAATGTTTCGAGCAACAGACACAAAGGAGAACAACCCAGACACCTATCCATGCCATGACTCAACCACTGTTCACCACCATTGCTGAGTGTAAGACCTGGAGGAGCAAGTCCACTAGAGATGGCTTGTGGGAAGCATGGCATACACTCAACCAAACATCTGTCCATGCCACAAACAACAGTGACCAAGATAGACAGAGCCAGACCTGGGAAAGCTTCCAGCCCAGGAATTCAGACACTGACACCTAGAGGAGTACCCTCTAGGCGTGAAGCCAACCTCAGCTATCCTGACCCCAGGTTCTACTGTGAGATGTCAGGGAAAGGATCTGGCTCCTCCTTAAACCCGGGAATCCTAACTGGAGGAGCAGCCAGGGCTCCTCTGGTTTGGTGTCTGTGCCCCGCAGTGAAGTGATGAAGTGTGAGCTGGCGTGGTGTATGACTCTACATGCTGTGCGTGTCAGGGGTGAAAATGTGTGTGAAGTGTGCCTTAGCTGTATGTGATATGGGGAGGGATGAAGTGTGTATCAGGTATGTGAAGTGTATGTCAGGGGTATGTGAAGTGTGTGTGTCAGGTGTGTGGCTGATGAGAGACAGTGCAGAGGCCTGCTGTGGGAGGGGGTGTGAAGCCACCTGAGCCACCGTGGTCCCTCCTCCAGCCTGCATCTCCATGGCAACCACAGCCTCGTTCTCAGGCTCCAGCCCCTTGCCAGCCCCGCCTGGTGGCGAAGCGTCTGGAACTGCATCCTCCGCATCCACACCGCATCCCTGTCCTCCCGCGACTGCTTCCTGCAGCAACTGCCTGTGAGCCATTTCCACGTTTCTTCTTTTGGAATGGGGACTAGGGGGCCAGAATGTGTGCGTGGGTGTTCAAGGGTGCAGGGATGTGAGAGGTGCGAGGATGGGAGGGGGACGGGTGCAAGAGTGTGCGAGTGTGCGCGTGTGGGATGTATGTGCAAGCATATAGGTGTAGGGGTTGAGAGTCTATGTGAGGATAATTTGGCTAACCTGATGGTTGCCAGAGCGGTGGAGCACAACCATCTCCTCCCTGAGGTCTCCACTAGAAGTCAGGCTGGCCCTGCTGGCTCGGGTGGAGGATGGTCATTAGACCTCTCAGGACAGTTGGGGGAAGCTCTGCTGCCTTGAGGTGGAGTGGTCCCTAGACCTCGAGGTATGTTGAGAAACCCCTACAGGCCAATGGCAACCTGGACATT
The DNA here is from genome assembly GCF_903992535.2 of Arvicola amphibius. Lineage (NCBI taxonomy): Eukaryota > Metazoa > Chordata > Mammalia > Rodentia > Cricetidae > Arvicola > Arvicola amphibius. The sequence goes on along the minus strand of NC_052047.1, from coordinate 142,173,145 downwards.
AGAAAGAATTATGGCTGCTCAGCCTGCACAAACCTCATACGAGGCTGGAATTCCCAGTCGTGAGCATAGATAGGGTAGCAGAGGCAGTGGGACAGCTGAACCTCAGCCCAGCGAGTCCAAGGTGACTGCAGACCCCCTCCCTGTGGTCTGGCTCCACCTCTGCAGGTCCGGAAGAGCCAGTGGGAGCTGTACATCGTCAAGCTGGCCCAGAGGCACAAATCCTAGCTCCAGTTCGGGTCTGTCTGTGGGGGTGGGGTAAAGAAAAGGGGAAAACAGCCAGATGGGGAGAGAGGGGTCAGAAGAAGGGGCATTGACCAGAGTATTGAGTGTTTAGCTGTCTGCGCATGGGAGGGCATGATGGGGGTCGCTGCGTGAAGGTTCGAGGAGGGTAGAAAACAGGGCAGCCACTTGTCTCAAACCACCTGCCGCGGCTCGGTTCCGGATGCTGGGCCACAGGTGGCTGGTGAGTGTAGGAAGCCAACATCAACCGTGCACCTCCTCTTCGTCACCCTTTGCTTGGGCCCCGCCGAACAACAACCCTTAAAACTAGAGGCAAACCACTACCTACAGGGCTGCGATGCAAGCAGACCAGGGTGGGCTCTGCCGCAGGGCCATGGTGGTGAGGCGGGGGAGGGAGGGCACGAGTCCGCACCAGTGTGCACTTCTCGTGACGCAGCATGAAAGAGTGCGTGTGCAAGCGAGTCTTGTGACCTCTGGCCCAGCTTTTATGGGCTTTCAATTAAGAGTCCACATCCGCCTTTATTTATTTGTCCGTTAACATCTTGTCGGTGCACAACCCCCAGATCGTGACCAGAGATGCCCAGCCCCACCCCCAGGAGGGCACTGCGAATGAATAGCAAACCCTCTGGAGACGAAATGACAGAGTAGGATGGAGGAAGGACCGGTGAATGGTATTGGGACGCCTCCTCAATTCTAAAGCTTTATGATCCCTGCATCTTCTCAGCGGTGCCCCCAAGATCCAGGGTGGACTCTTCTTGTGTGCTGAGAGGAGGGGAGAGTTTTCCGCACAGAGCCCTTCGTTTGCGATGTTCTGACTGTGGCGATGGAGGACCAGAAACTTGACATGGAACTCGGGGCGGGGGGCTGCCTCCGTTGCCATGGGAACCCGCGGTGACGTAAATAGCCCTCAGCTGTGTCACCGTGGCAACCGAAGGCGGAGCTCGTGGGGAGGGCAGGGATTCTTGTGGACCTTAATAGAGACTTGGATGCGTGGAGAGGACGCCATCTTCTGTCGATTCCCGTTTTCTTGGCTGTTTTACCCCCACGTATCACCTGGCCCGCCGTTTATATTCTTCATAATAATTTCAGGTCCATCTCTATCGCAATGCCTAACAGGTTGCCCCCAAGCCATCCGATTGCCCACGTTCTCGGGCTAACGTAGAGCCAGCTTCCTCCCTAGGACCGAATCCACCTCTTAAAGAGGCTCTTTGTTGGCAACTGCTTGTTTTCTGTAAAGGCTGGGCCAGGCAGAAGGTCACAGGTGTAACACACGTCAAAGAGAGCAGGGTCTTAGAGGGTCTGCCTGAGATGGGGGAGGGAGTTGATGCTGCTTCCTGTCCTCCTCCAAATAGCCGTACCTCCCTCACCCCCTACCCAGCCTTCCTTCTCTAATTTCCTGACCTGGGAAGTCCTGCTCCCAGCTGTCCCTAACACTGGACAGCTTTGAAACACCATCTCCTTTGTGTTCCTCAGGGCCTGTCACATCTATGGGGCCCAGCCAGCAGAGAGGGAGAAGCAGTGGCCATCTGCAGGTCTGGAGAGGTCTGCTGGCCTTCCAAGGGTGACTGTCCAAACGAACCCCAACTTTTACCATCCTGGAGGCAAGAAGTCCATAATCGGATTTCAGCAGAGCCATGCTTTAGATGAAGCTTCAAGGAGAGGGTTTTCCTTTGCTCCTTCCGGTCTCTGTTGTCCTGAGCAGTGTTTGGGTAGCAGCTGTGAGATTACAGCCTGCTCCATCTGCAGAAGGCATTCCTCTGAGGTCCAAGCCCTCTTATAAGGATGCCCACAGTGGAATAAACCCGTCCCCTATCTCTTCTAATATGACCTCATCTTAACTCCATTACAACGATAAGGACTGTTTCAAATAAAGTCTCTTTCACAGGTATTAAGAGTTGAAACTCAGTGTCCTTTCTGTGAGGTCATCAGTTGACCCACAACAACCTGTTGTCACTTGTGTGTTGTGAATATCTCTCAGAGTTTCTGTTTCTCCTCTTTGAAGGTCTTGTCTTGATAGGCAAGGGTTTTTTATTTCATCGTGGAAGGTAATTTATTGAGATTTTCTTCTATAAAAGGAAATCTGAGCATTGCTGGTAAAATCTTTCCCTTCCTCGGGCTGGAAACATTCTCCTGCATTGTCTCTGAAGTGCTTTGTTCTTGTGTTCATGTGTGCATTGTGTGTGCACCTGTGTGTGCACCCGTGTGTGCTCATATTGTGTATTCAGATATGCCTGTAGTGATGGGATCTGCTTCACTCCAAGTAGCCTTAATTACTAAGACACAACCAGCCTCTGTGCTATTAACTTAGGTCTGAATTATAGAATGTGTCAAATGGGTTTCTCTCCACAAGGCATCAACACCACCAGTGTACACTGCTGTGTTCAAGGCAGACACCCAGCAGACAGACTTTCTTTGTCAAGACATCTTGTGTGTTCCTGTCTTTCTACCTTGTACATGCAATTTTGATGTTTTGAGTTCATAAATCTGTTAGAATTTTGATTGGAAGTTGTTAATTCTACAAATACAGTAGGGGGGTATTTAAGCATAAAGTCCTCCAAAAACCTGCACTGTAGAGGTTTCCCTGCCTGATAAAGGATTTCAGATGTTCCTTGGGTCCCGGGCACTATTTCGTGACCTTCCATATGGAGCACCTGCCCATCATCTCTGTCCTGGGCTTTGAAACTGTTTAAATAGAACCTTACCTGGTTCAACTCCTGGAGAGGTTGAGGCAGGATGATCTTAAGTTCAAGGCCAGCCTTGAACTATAGAGGGCTATATAGTGAGACCCAACTTTATTAAAAAAAATAAAAAACTAGGTTGGGGAGATAGTTCAGGGGTTGAGAGCAGAGAGGGCCTAAGCTGTATTCTGAGTATCCACACCAAGCAGCTCCCGGCTCCCTGTAACTTCAGCTTCAGAGGAACTGATACCTCTGACTTTTGAGAATAGCTGCATGAACAGACACACATAACTCCAGTTCTGGGGGATGTGGCACCTTCTTCTGACCTCTGCAAGTGGGTACAGATGTATGTGCAGGCAAAACATAATAGAAAAAATTACACACATAGAAACATAATTAAAAATAAAAATTTTTAACACTTTTCTTTCTCAAAAATATTTTTGCCACCAACATATAGAAATATATTTGTTTTCTAAGAACTCAAATTTAACTGGACATTTTCTTATGTATACAATATTCATGTATGCCTGAAGGCCAGCAGAGGGCACCAGACCCCATTAGAGATGGTTGTAAGCCACCATGTGGTTGCTGGGAATTGAACTCAGGACCTTTGGAAGAGCAGGCAATGCTCTTAACCTCTGAGCCATCTCTCCAGCCCCTTAACTGGACTTTAAAAAAAAAGTACATTCGAGACCAGCCTGGTCTACAAGAGCTAGTTCCAGGACAGGCTCCAAAGCTACAGAGAAACCCTGTCTCGAAAAACCAAAAAAAAAAAAAAAAAAAAAAAAAAAAAAAAAAAAAGTACATATGAGTGTTTTATATGTATATTTGTGTGTGTGTACCACATGTATTTCTGGTGCCCTTGGAGTTCAGAACAGGCCGTTGGAGCCCCTGGACCTGGAGTTACAGACAGCTGTGAGCTGCTGTGTGGGTGCTGGGAACTGAACAGAGGTCCTGTGGAAGAGCAGCCAGTGCTCTTAACCGCTGGACCCTTCAAAGTCTTTATCACGCCTACTGACTGCGTGTGAGTGAGTGCCCTTGAGTCACAGTAGAGGTGAGGAGGTCACAGCAGTTTTCTCCTTCCACCGTGTGAGTCCTGGGGATTGAACTCGGGTTTTCAGGCTTGGCAGCAAGTACTCTTACCCACTGAACCATCTCACTAACCCTGGACGCTTTCAATATTTATACTTTATATGTGGAGGATTTGTTTTTGCGTTTAAATACAAAAGCTATTTCATCCACGAATAATCTGTATTACTCTCTGAACCCCTGTCCTGGTTTCTTTACCTGGTGAAACTGTGCTGGCTGAGTACTCAGGATCGCAGTTTCTGGAACTTCATCAGCTGGGTTAGCCATTCTTCTACAGCTGTGAAGCAGCACCATGACCAAGGCAACTCATAAAATAAACCAATGGCGGGCTTACTTACAGTTAAGAGGTTTAGTCTGTTATCATAAAGGGGAGTCTAGCACAGCAGACAGAAGTAGCTGATCCACAGGCGGGGGTGGGGAGGTCTGTCTTGGGACTTCAAAGCCCACCCCCAGTGACACACTTTCTCATTAACAAGGTCACACCTCCTAACCCTTCTTCTAATCCCTTTATGTCGTGACACTGCTTAGGGACTAAGCATTCAAATATAGGAGTTTATGCAGGCCATTCTTGGGCAAACCACCACATCAGTCAAGGCCATCTACGTCTCCATGGTCGCCAAAACAGAAGATCCAGATTCTAGGTGATGATGCACACCTGTAATCCTGGACTCGGGAATCTGAGGCAGGAGGATCAAGAATTCAAGGCCAGCCTGGCTCAAAAGACAAAACAAAAAATAAACAAAATAACATCAAAACTTATCTTCATTAATCTGTTGGGTTTGTGTGTGTGTGTGTACGTGTGTGTAGTATGTGTATTTGTATGTGTGTGTGGCGTGTGGTGTATGTGTGTGTGGTGTATGTATATGTGCGTGTATGTGGTATATGTATGTGTGGTATATGCGTTTGTGTGGTATGTGTGTGTGGTGTGTGTGTAGTTTGTGTGGCATGTGTGTGTAGTGTGTGTATGTGGTATGTGTGTGTAATGCGGTGTGATGTGTATGTGTGTGTGGTATAAATGGTGTATGTATGTGTATGTGTTTATATGTGGTATATATGTTGTGTATGTAGTGTATGTGTGTGGCGTGTTTGTGGTGTATATTTGTGTATGTGGGGGTGTGGGGGTGGGTATGGGGTGTGTGGTGTGTATGTGTGTGGTGTGTGTGGCGTGGTGTGTGTGGCGTGGTGTGTATGTGGTATGTGTGTATGTGGTGTGTATGTGTGTGTGGTGTGTATGTGTGTGTGGTATGTGTGTATGTGGTGTGTGTGGTGTGTATGTGTGTGTGGTGTGTATGTGTGTGTGGTATGTGTGTATGTGGTGTGTGTGCATGTAGTGTGTGTGTGGTGTGTATGTGTCTGTGTGGTATGTGTATGTGGTGTGTATGTATGTGTGGTGTGGTGTGTGGTCTGTGTGTGTAGTGTATGTGTATGTGGTGTGTGTGGGGTATGTATGTGTGGTGTGTGTGTGTGTGTGTGTGTGTGTGTGTGTGTGGTATATGTGTGGTACGTGTGTGTGTGTGTGCTTGTGTGTTCAGGTACATCCATCTGTGTGAACGTAGCTCACTTTGGGCGTTTCCTCTGTGAGTCTGCCCCTTGCTTTGAGACAGGATCTCTCTCTGAGCTTCATGCTTCTCCGTTTCAGCTATGCTGGCAATCGGCTGCTGAGCCACCAAATTCCACACCTCTGCCCATTTCCTCCCAGCCCTGTGGCTGCAGATGCAAGCCACTGGCCCAGCTTCTGCGTGGGTGCTGGGATCTGAACCAGGTCCTCAGGCTCACACAGCAAGCACTTTCCTCACTGAGCCATCTCCCAGCCTCGTGGAATTGCTTTCAAAATTTCACACCCAGAATAAACACAACCTTGGTGATCTTTCTATGCTTTGCTGAACTCGGCTGGTTCGAGTTTCACTTAAGGTCTCTGCTGTCCATGGGTGGGACTGATCTGGGAGCTCCTCCTCCTACTGTGCTTGAGAGCTGTAGGCAGGAGGCAAGACGGTAGTCTCAGGAGCTGATGAGGGCTCCTTTGTTCTTTCTCTGGAAATTTTGCAACACATTGGCAGTATTTCCTTTTTAAAATGGTTATCTTGGCACCATTTTTGTCTGAGATTGAAGTTCTATGTGAGATGAGGTAGTTGTTTTGGTTTGTAGTATTTAATTTAATTTTATTTTATTTTTGAGATAGGGTCTCACTGTGCATCAGTAGCTGGCCTGGAACCCCTGTATAGAGCAGGCTGGTCTCAAACTCAGAGATATGCCTGCCTTTGTCTTCCAAAAGCCAGGATTATAAAAGCAAGCACCACCACACACAGCTCCGAGACGGTTTTAATAATAGTATGTTTTGCTTTCCATATGACATCCTAGAGGTCCCTTCCCCTCTGAGAGCAGCCGCAAGATGAGTGTGAAGAATGATTAATAAAAACTCAGAAAAGAAATTGGGGTTCAACCTGAAGGTCAGGAAAGCAAAAGAACCAGCCACTAGCTCTTACCTAACTTCAGTCTGAAAATGGTGATCCTGCCTCCAGGAAACTTCAGATCGTGACTGAGTCTTCCCATTTTATAATCCTCTCTAGTTCTGGGATTAAGGGTGTGCACCACTACTTCCTGGTTTCTATGGCAAGTTACTGTACCTACTGGGATTAAAGGTGTGTGTCATTGCTGCCTGCTCTGTAAGGCTGGCCAGTATGGCTGTTTTACTTTTATAATCTTCGGGCAAGCTTTATTTATTAAAGTATAAATGAAATGCCACTGCAAGAGTATATACTCCTTTTTTAAAAAATATATTTATTATGTTTACATTTATATATCTGTGCATGTATGTGCACCACACGCATGCAGAAGCCTGTGGAGGCCAGAAGAGGGCAGCAGATCCCCTGGAACCAGAGTTGCAGGAGGCTGTGAAGGTATTTTATATGGATGCTGGAAGCCCAACCTCAGTCCTCCACAAGAGCATTAAGCACTCTTAATTGCTGAGCCATCTCTCCATCCTTGAACATGTTCACTCTTGACTTACCAGAGTCAGTGGGACTTGCACCCTCCTCCAGACTGCAATGGCTGCCTGACTGGCAGGATGGGCTCTCAACCCTCCAAAGGGCTGGTCTTCCCACACTACCAGAACTGTATACGTTTGTCACCTTCCTTGGAAGTTCACATAGAGAACCAATGGCAATTAACAGTGACATGTCCCATATTGCATGGGATAAACATCTTTGTGTGTTTTGTTTTAAAGTATCAACAGTTAACAGATTCACATTGATCTGGGCCTCCTGCTAAGTCCAGTTCTCTCACTACTCCCTGAATCCTTTCCTCCCAGGGGAATATGTATCCTTCAAGCACATGCCTGAGCAGGCTGGCCAGAGGACGATATCGTGGTTCTATTTTGAAATATTCTCTGGCCGGAGGTCTCCATTCTGCAATGCTGAGGGGCCAGGAGGGGATGTGAAACCAAGAGCTGGACCTTCTACAGCACATCCCTGGATTTTGCATGAGAAGCCTTGGGGCATTCCAGGTCCTTGCTCCGGAACTAGCTATATGGTTGTCCATTGCATGACTGGTAAGTGGTGACTATAACTCTTGTTTCTAGGTTGGGACAAGGACTGCCACCCGCCATGGTGAAGCTGGGCTGCAGCTTCTCTGGGAAGTCAGGCAAGGAAATGGGAGGCCACGAAGGGGCTATCATGGACAGTGTCCCTCTGATCAGCCCCCTAGATGTCAGCCAGCTTCAGCCCTCATTCTCTGACCAGGTGAGTAGCCTGAGGCAGTGCCGGAGGCCTTCTCAGCTTGCCTAGGGACGAAAAGGGATGGGTAAGGTTTATGTTAATGTTGCCTCCCCCAAAGTGCCCTGAGGATAGGCCGAGCTGGGCAGAAATCCAAACTGACCATGGGCAAGTGGGACCTCTCACATCCAGAGCCCCTACCCATCTGAACCAGGGTAAACTGACCACTGGATTCCTCGGAATTTAAACACTCAGACCGTGATGTAATCTAACAGTACCAGCAAACTGCAGTTACCAGCTGTGCTGGCTAGTTTTTTTTTTTTTTTTTTTTTTTTTTTTTTTTTTTTTTTTGGTTTTTCGAGACAGGGTTTCTCTGTAGCTTTTTTTGAGCCTGTCCTGGAACTAGCTCTTGTAGACCAGGCTGGTCTCGAACTCACAGAGATCCGCCTGCCTCTGCCTCCCGAGTGCTGGGATTAAAGGCGTGAGCCACCGCCGCCCGGCTTGTGCTGGCTAGTTTTATGACACATTGGCACCAGCTATAGTTATCTGAGAGGAGAAAAACCTCAACTGAGAAACTGCCTTCCTAAGATCTGGCTGTAGGCAAGCCTACAGAGCATTTTGTTTATTTGTTTTGTTTTCTGAGACAGGGTTTCTCTGTAGCTTTGGAACCTATCCTGGAACTAGCTCTTGTAGACCAGGTTGGCCTCGAACTCACAGAGATCCACCTGCCTCTGCCTGCTGAGTGCTGGGATTAAAGGTGTGCGCCACCACTGCCTGGTTTACAGAGCATTTTCTTAATTCACGACTGATCAAGCACATTGTAGATGGTGACATCCCTGGGCTTCTGGTCCTGGGTTCTATTAAGAAAGCATGAGGAGCAATCCAGTAAGCAGCACTCCTCCGTGGCCTCTGCATCAACTCCCGACTCCAGGTTCCAGCTGTTTGAGTCCCTGTGCCGACCCCCTACAATGATAGACAATAATGTGGAAGTGTAACCCAAATAAACTCTTTCTTCCCCATCTGGTTTTCGGTCTTGGTGTTTTATCACAGCAATAGTGACCTTAACTAGGACGTCATCCTTTTCGGGACAGGGCTCTAGATTAAGGCACAAAAAAATGGCTTCTTAGGCAGGTGACTGAGGGGATTGGTGACTTTCAGTAGAAGTCACCGAGAAGCAAAAAGTAGACCAAGGCTGACCTAGTCTGACTCTTCAGGAGCCCAGGGAAGCTCCCCAGTGATCTGGGTCAGTTTTAGCTGCACTTACTCTAACAGTGAATGCTGAGAACAGATCTATCCTTCATCCTTCAAGAATACAAACAGCCTAGAGTTGCCCACGTCTGAGTCCCATGTGGCTGGGGACTCCAGACGCTGGAAGCTGTCAAAGGAGTCGGGTCAGACCTCCTGAAGGAAAGGAAGCAGATTATGGAGCAGTAGGAGGAGAAGTTCCTGCCAGAGAGCCAGTACCCTGAACGGAAGGCAGCTGTAGAGTGAGGAACTCCGTCCACAGCCTGGCTAGGCCTTGAACAGCTGTGGTCGCCATCAGACCTTCAGTGTTCACCTTCTAGCTTCAGCTTTGAGATGCTACAGCTTACTGGCCACCAAAGAGTACAGACCGATGGTCAGTGCTGTCCCCCAGCTCCCAACCCCCTCAGTTCAGGGCTCTCCTGGGTCCCCGCCAGCTGTCCAACGATGTCATGACCATCTCTTCTTTTAGGTGCTCATCAAAACACAGACAGAATATCAGCTTTCCTCCTCAGACCAGACAAAGAAGTTTGCAGATTTGGAGGGTCAAAGGCTGGCCTGTGGCCACCCAGAGGAAGGACGCAAAGTAAGTATATCACCTCTTCCTGAGGGAAGTTAGAGCAGGGGAGAGGCCAGATGAGCAATTCAGGCCTTGTTTGCCTAACTGAGTCTCACTTGGGTCTCCTAGGGACAAAAGGGATCAATCCTACCCATATGTCGCCTCTAGTGCTGGCTGGCCACTAGCTGTCCATCCTTACCCAGCCTTCTTCTGAGCAGCCTGAGCTCCCAGGAGACATTTCCCATGGGAAGTGCCTGTCTCCCAGCCTGTCATTGTCTGCCTCTGTGCAGGCTTTTTTATGGAACAGATATGAGCTTTACCTTTTATCTGGAAAATGTCTCCTCTTTGTCTTCTTTTAACCACATCAATGATGGTTTTAATAATCACTTTTAGCTGACTATTTCTAGTGCTTTCTCATTTGCAGAAGCAACATCTGCCCTTTCTCGTAGTTTCTTCAGAGGTTGTGCCCATCAAAGATGCCAAGGCCTTTGTTTGTATCCACCTGGGGTGGAACTAATGCTCCTGCCTCACTAGATATCACACACACACACACACACACACACACACACACACACACAATGCTTCCAGCATCATCCAGTCCTCCTGCTGTGCTGTGATAACCCACCAACTTCTTTTTTTTTGTTTTGTTTTGTTTTGTTTTGTTTTGTTTTTCGAGACAGGGTTTCTCTGCAGCTTTAGAGCCTGTCCTGGAACTAGCTCTTGTAGACCAGGTTTGTCTCGAACTCACAGAGATCCGCCTGCCTCTGCCTCCCGAGTGCTGGGATTAGAGGCGTGAGCCACCACCGCCCGGCCCACCAACTTCTGTAGGCCACATGGGCAGGGCAAACCAGTAGCAACTTCTGGGTCAATTGGCTGCATGCAATTTAACTGGCCAAAGCAGTTAGTTTACTTGATCATAGATGTTTCCAGAATCCCAGCAAATCAGGGCCTACAAAAAAAAAAAAAAATTCCTGGTCCTTTGGTCCCAGAGCTGACCTCAAGGAAGGAGACAAGATGTAGGTAGGGGCAGCGGTATTGTGCCCAGCCCCAGTTCTTAGGGACTGTCCCCTCAGGGAGGCTGGCCCGGCCATAGCTCACCTGCACTAAGTTCTGCTCCTTTCCCTCTGCCAGGTGCCGACTGCAAGGATGATCGCCTTCGTAATGGCTCTCATGGGCTGTGTGCTGATCATGTACAAGGCCATTTGGTATGACCAGTTCTCCTGCCCGGATGGCTTCCTGCTTCGGGTAAGCCTGAGGGACCAAGGACCAGGACAGGATGTGGAGGGCTTTCTGGGGCAGCATCGTGGATGGATGCTTCCCATCTCCCACCCCTAGGTCTTCTTCTAAGTGACAAGGCTGACCCTGTGTGATTGATCCCCTTACTTCCTAGAATATACAGAGACCCGTCTTTTGAAACTTTCCAGACAAAGGTTGTTTTAGGGCTGCAGAAATGGCTCAGTAGTGGCCATACTGTAAAAGCATGAGGATCCATAGAGAAGGCCAGATGTGACTGCCTGTACCCCAGCACCGTGGGGTGACAGTTGCTAAGGCTTACTCCAGGTTCAGTGAGAGACCCCGGCTCAAGGAGACCTCCTCTGGCCAACTCAAGCACAATTACAGACACACAAAATGAAACTCAAAAACAGAAAAGAGAGAAGGGTTTTGTGTGTCTTTGTGTTTTAATCTAAACTGAAGTAGGAGCTGCTAGCAGAACTCTTCAGTGCCCTGGTGCCCTCCAGCTCCTGGGGAGGAGACTCGCCTGCATTTGGCAGGTTTCTCTACTGAGCCCTTTAGTCGTTTCCCTAGACTTCTTTGGTTTCTTCTTCTTCTTCTTCTTGTTCTTCTTCTTCTTCTTCTTCTTCTTCTTCTTCTTCTTCTTCTTCTTCTTCTTCTTCTTCTTCTCCTTCTCCTTCTCCTTCTCCTTCTCCTTCTCCTTCTCCTCCGCCTTCTCTTCCTCCTCCTTCTCCTCCTCCTCCTCTTCTTCCTCCTCCTCCTCCTCCTCCTTCTCCTTCTTCTTCTTTTTCTTTTCCTGAGACAGGGTCTCACTGTGTAGCCCTGGCTGGCCTGGAACTCACAGAAATATCTTGCCTCCAAAGTGCTGGGATTAAAGGCATAGATACCCATATGAGAGGCCTTTTTATCTTTTTTTTTCCATTTTGTTTTTGTTTTTGAGACAGGGTTTCTCTGTGTAACAGCCCTAACTGTCCTGGAACTAGCTCTTGTAGACCAGACTGGCCTTGAACTCACAGGATCTGCCTGTGTCTGCTTACCAAGTGCTGGAATTAAAGGCGTGCGCCACCACTGCTGGGTGCAAGAGGCTTTCAAATGTATTATGGGCATTAATGCTTTCTGCATATTTAGCAAATATTTCCATCTACTTTAAAAAATCTCAGCTCCATTAATGACAGTTAAAATTTTTAATATTTTTAAAGTGCTTCATATTTTAGAAGTAATGTCTCCTCTTTTTCCCTTAATCCTCTGGTCTCTGGGATGGAGTTCACAGAGGCACTGAAGTCTGGCTGGCTTTTTTGTGGGAGGGGGTAAGAAGAGACATAAAGTTTAAGCTTCAGCTGTTCTGGAATTCACTACGTAGCCCATACTAGCCTCTCATTCACTTCAATCCTCCTGACTCAGCCTTCCCAGTGCCAGCATTACAAACATGGTCCCCACACCAGTCTGTGCTTTCCGCCTTTACCACACTGCATGGTTCTAAGAAGACTCCTCACGGGCAAAGGCCCCACACCACACCACCCCCTTCTCCAAAGAGCCTCAGGCTCTGACCCTCTGACCTGAAGCCAAAGCCGCCTTTGTGGGTTTTTAAATATGACTCCCCCTCCTTCTCCTCTTCCACCACCTCCTCCTACTCTTCCTCTATGATCCCCGATCTCCTTACCGGTCCGGAATATGCCTCTGCAGCACAAGATCTGCACCCCGTTGACCCTGGAGATGTACTACACGGAGATGGACCCCGAGCGCCACCGCAGCATCCTGGCAGCCATGGGCGCCTACCCAATGAACCACAAGCATGGCACCGAGATGCCCGCTGTCTGGGGGAACAACTACCGGGCCTCCAAGGGGGAGCATAAGAGCCCCACCCCAGCGGCAGGGGTTGTGTCCACTGCAGCTGCAACGGCAGCAGCGGGCACAGAGCCATCAGGGAAGCCTTTGACCATAAGAGAGAAAGAAGACCCACAAAAGGTGGAGGGCGTGCCGTCCCAGGCCCCCCAGTGACTGTCGTCCCGACCCCCTCACACACACACACACACTCCCGCCACTGACTGGGGTAAGTGTGTTCCGCCTAAACAAGGACTGGCTAGCTCGCAGGTCACAGGCTTGCTCTGCCCTGCCCTGCCCTGCCCTGCCCTGCCCTGCCCTGCCCATCTCTCCTGCCCTTCCCTGTCCCCATGCCACCCTCTTCCCATTTCCCCACATCCCTCTCTTCCCCCCAGTCCCAGAAACCTACCCAGCTGCGCACCCTCTCTTGAGGCTACCTCCAGGTCTGCGTACAGGGCTTGCCTTCCTGTCCAGCACACCAACCCTCTGTCCCTTTCACCCTGACCCTTCTGTCTTCACAGCGACCCCCACCAGCTTCTTTGATCCACGCACCTCCTGATGCTTCTCCACCCAGTGACTGTGCTCCTGCCCCAAAGCACCCCGCTGAAGCCCCTGCCCCTGGTGGGCCTCTGACTCTGTTGCTTTTCTGTAAGTAAAGATTCACATTCTACCTGAGCCTTGGTTTCTCTTTTGGTCGCAGCCTTGTGTGAGCATTTTCATTAGCCTCTGAACCTAAGAGGACACCTAAGGATGCCTGCTTTTGCGGAAGAGAAATAGTCCTGCTCTTCTGGACTCCAGCCCAGCCTAGGGACCACTGGATGCAATGGAATAAACCACTCAGGGGAATTGGGGTGACTCCTGACCACCCCAGGAGTCACCTGTATTCTGCTATACTAGCATCTACTTGGTGCTGGGTCTGGCTCTGGATCTTCTCCATGCAATAAGGATTGTCCTCCACTGGGAGGAGCTCTTGGGTTTTAGAACCACTCACAGTGAATTCTTTCCTAGATAAGACACCCACAGCACGAATGAAGAAGGGCCTGAGTTGGGGGTGGGACCTTTCAGGGACTTTGTGATTGGCCTCCTGTGAGTTGTAGTGTCCCTTCCATCCGTTTTCTAGCATTGACATCTCCCTTCAGGAGTTAGACAGGAAGTGGATTGTCTAAAGGTCCCAGGGGAGCTGCACCGGGTCCCTTTCTCCTCCTCTCCCCACACAACTAGCCCACGGTCCTGCGTGACTGACTCTGTCACTCACTCCAGCACATCTTTTCTCATCACTTCTTTCTTGGGCTTTGACCCCTCACCTAATGAGTGGTGATCTCAGACCTGGGGGGGGGGGGCTGTCACTGCGGGATGAGGGTCATGACAGAGCTTGGGTTGCTCAGGGGGGCAGAGAAACTCTAAGCAGAAGATCCAGTGCTATCTGCAGGAAGCACAAAGGGTTCTTAGTCTTGAGTGGTATGCCCCCACATCAGGGCCAGAGATTGTGGAGGAGCCCCTCTATTCTAATTGAGAGAACCCAAAAGACTTGGATGAGAGCTGGAGCTTACTCCATGACATTGGGAGTTCTCAAAAACTTGGATGCTGGAAAATCTGGGCATTGGGTTTGTAGCTTCCAGGAACACAGTAGAGAGGCATACACCCCGTGTCTTCTTGCTTCTGTGCATACACGGCACATGCACATGTAAAATTCTCCATGGGGCCTGGGGAGACAGCTCAGTTAAAGTGACTGCCACTCAAGCGTGAGATCCTAACTTTGATCCCCTAATCAAAAAAAGGTGGGGGGGGAGGGGTGCAGCAGTATTTGAGACAGAGACAAGAGGATTCCTGGAGCCTTCTGGCTAGTCAGTCTGGCCAAATTGATAGACTCCATGGTCAGTGAGAGAGCCTGTCTTGAAGATTAATTGTATGTATGTATGTATGTACGTGTGTGTATGTATGTATGTACGTATGTATGTATGTACGTGTGTGTATGTATGTATGTACGTATGTATGTATGTATGTATGTATGTGTGTGTGTGCGTATGTATGTACGTATGTATGTATATATGTACGTATGTATGTATGTGAAGGGGAATTGAGGAAGATGCTGGGCTACACACACAAATACACACACATTTAAAAGCCTCCCCCAGATCTTCATAGGTTCATAGTGACGCCTCCAATTCAGTGCAGAACCTCTGAGTTATTCCAGTCTCCTTTCCCATATTTATAATTCCTTCATCATCAAGGAAAGACCAGTTTACCCTTCATTCTAAGGCTTATTTATTTATTTTATCTGCCCTATCTTCATGCACACCTTTATGCCAGAAAAGGGCATCTGATTCCACTATAGATGGTTGTGAGTCCCCATGTGGTTGCTGGGAATTGAACTCCGGACCTCTGGAAGAGCAACTGGTGCTTTTAACCACTGAGCCATCTCTCCAGCTCCTATCTCTCATTCTTAACCTTGGCACAGACCCCACCTAGGTAAGTAAATTGGCCAGGGCCGATGGAACCTCAGCCCCTGAAGCTGGCCACCCCTTCATGAGAGTCAGGCTCGGACCCCACACTTGCTCCTACCCACATACAGCTCAGACTCTCACACAGCTGTGGCGGCCATAACACTCTCGCACCTTGGGTGCCATGTTGTAGCATGGCAGATTCCTCCAGATGGGATACTTTAGGCGGAATGATTCGGCGGTTACCCTTCCAGGTCACACCACAAGGCCTCATTGATTTTAGCATCTACACTGTGGACTTTCAATTACCTGTGGCACTTGGATGGGATTCCTTGTGTGAGGGGCCCCTGCAGGTGTCAAGGCCAGCAGTGATTGATCTTCAAAGAAATGAGAATGCAAACTTGGTTCAAACTGACTTCGTCAACCTGGATCAAACCTCTAGGAGTCTGATGCCAGGCAGTTGATTGCCAACAAATTTAAACACCGTATAATTTTTTGGTGAGTGTTTCCTGGTGTAATACAATCCCTGGTGGACAAGGAAGCATAATTACATCAAAACTCAACTCAGGGTACATGCCATTTCCCCCAAGAAGATGGGTTCTAGAGATAGCCTACCTGTGCAAGCTTAAGGACCTAAAGAAGGATCTGGATGGGTTTCAGTCACACAGATAGCAAAGAGGTCATTTGGGCTATTTTAGCCACCTCTGGTCCTGGGTTGTGGGAGCTTGGGAGAGCCTATAGCTATACGGATAATGTAATGGTCATTTAGACTACGAGCCACCTCTGGTACTGGTTGTGGGAGCTTGGGGGAGCCTATGGCTATACGGATAATGTAATGGTCATTTAGACTACGAGCCACCTCTGGTCCTAGTTGTGGGAGCTTGGGGGAGCCTATGGCTATACAGGTAATATAATTATAATATAATATCATTTAGACTATGAGCCACCTCCGGTCCTGGTGATAGAAGATTGATACTGCCTGGCCCAACAGATATTGAAAGTCATCGGGCTATTAACCACTTTCTGGATGGAAGAACAGGTTTTACATCTTTTCCATGGAAAAGGCAATCCTGCATGCTTACATTCCTTGTTTCTCTGGTGATATGTGTGCACAAGGATGTTTGAGCTCCCAACATTTGTGAGCCTAGAATAGCCTGCACTCTATAACTACTCCTATGATCCCATGGTGCTTGGCTTCATTCAGGCATAAAACACTAAAGCCATGAGCAGGAAAGCTACTTTCATGGTTAAGAGCACTGGCTCTTCTCCTCTAGGATCCAGGTTCTATTCCTAGCACCCACATGTTGTCTCACAACCATCTGTAACTCCAGTCCCAAGGGATCTGATGCCCTCTTCTGACCTCCGCAGGCACTAGGCACATACATCGTGCAGAGACCTACATGTAGGCAGAACATCTGTACACAAGAAAGCTAAAGCTGGGACACACTCTTCTCCCAGGAATTGTGTGATCCAATGTCCTGCCCCTCTTTCCTCCAGTCCCCATGAGTCCTGGTTCTCCTGAGATTGGGAACCTTTGGAGAGCAGCAAAAAGTGACAGCTGTCCTGGGGACATATAAGGGGCTTCCTGAATGGTGAGAATTGGTCTGATGCCATAGTCGGGGCTGCACTCAAAACATGCCACAGAACCATGGTTCTGGACCCAGAAGGATCTCCTAAACCAGCAATATGGGTCTCACCTCACTCATTGTCACCAGCTGGGGAGCAGATACACAGGGACTGACTTGGCCAGCTGTGTTATCTATAAGAACTATATAGTCCCTCAAGGCCTGACCTGGAGACCTCATTTCTTTATAAGTTGGTGGCTGCAGAACGAGGCACCAGGTTTGGGACCTTCTTGTGGGTAGTGAGTCACTTGCCACAGAACAATTCTGTTGAGCCCCTGATGTCACTTGGGCTCTGCACGCTAAGGGTACACACTTTGCAAGTGCCCCTGTCACCTGATGGATTAGAGGGTGGAACTGTCTGCAGCCCTTCTAGGGCTGGAGAGTGTTTCTTACAAAGTTTCAAAGGTCGTTCAGACCCAGTGAAGGGCCCCACCAGTCCTGAAACTTAGACCCATTGCCTGGACAAGTTCCCTGCCGGCCTCAGGGAAGAGTGTGGCTAGGAAGGCCTGGTCTATCCTTCCCATTCATGGTAAAACTCAGTTAATCATAGAGGCTGAGCAAGGCCCAGACAGACAGACAGAACTTGGCGGTCCTGTGACTAAAGAGTGTGGGTACACCCAATAAGGCCTTGGCTCCTGTATATTGGGTTCAAATCGTTCTACCAGAGTCAAGCCTATAGTCTGAGAATGTGAGTATCATTGTGACATTGTTAGCCTTAGCCTAGAGTACCTCCTTCTCTGTTTCATGAAAAACCTACTAGACAGGGGAGGAGTCACTGTGGAGGCCTTGGCCCTCACCTTACCAGAACAGCAGAAAGGTATACCATGACCCGTTAGCTGGCCTTGACCATGCCAGAGAACCTGGTGGCTAGCAGCCTGGCGAGTATTTTCATCTGGCCCAGTACTCCAGAGTCCACAGGCCCAGCAGCAAGAGATACTTTCCAGAAACTCGGTGTGGTGGGGCTCCTGGGGGTGGGGTGGGTCTGAGAAGCCCATGTCCCTTCCTCAGCATCTTTTCCACATGCTCCATGTATGGTGCACCCAGAATCACATGGGGGTAGTCCAGGGCTGTGCAGTGGATCCATGAATCCAAGGATCTGGAGCTGCAGACCATGGCCCCCGGAGAAGGTGACAGTTGGAGTAGAGGACGAGCCAGACAGGACTCTGGGCTGCAGAGACAGGGAATATTGGTGTCCTTGTCACCAACAGAAAGAGGCAGTGCCTCTCAGACCTTCTCACAGCCCATTCGAAAGATCAATGGCAGCATAAAATGGCTCGTTTTACATGTTTCCCCTTAAATTGTGTGTACAAATGTATTATTTCGTGACTTAAAAGAAATCTTGGTTCTTTGAAGTGACAGACCTTTGTTGTGTCTTTTTTGTCTGCCTGCCCTTTCTCCTGGCTACGAGGCTTTGGCTGCAGAGATAGGAATGTCATTTAGTCCATGACTACCCAGAGGGGCTGCAGAGGCATGTGTGGGCATGTTTGTGTGTGTGTACATATATATGTATGTATATGCAGGTATGCACCTCCCTATGTGTGTCCAGACCTTAGAGTGGGCCTGTGCATGATTATGTAGCACAGAGGCAGCCAAACCTCTTCCTTCAGGCCTAACATATCCTCGTGCTGAGTTTCAGACTCAGAGTTCTAGAAGGCCATGGAACTACTGTACTCTGGAGTGGAATTATGGCCATGGCAGATGCTGCCTACACAGTATGGAATCTGCTCCTCAGTGTCCTGGGTCCTCAGGGTTCTGCTGTCCGTGGCTCTGGCCCTGGTGTATATGGAAGGCCAGCTCTATGAAGAGGCCAACACTCAAGTATATGACCTCTGTGGGAGGCAGGCCTAAGGACCAGGTGGAGCCCGATGGCATCTAGGATGCCCTAGAAGTCCTGTGAAGTTGGAAGATTCCTCATACCTCCTTGGAGTTCCTTCCTGGTGAGTATTTGGGTGGAGAATTTGCTTTAGACATCTCAGTGACCAGGGACTGGAGTCCCTGGGAAAGCTCAGCTTGGCCTATGGGGAGCATCAGCGCCCCTCATTAGCTTCTGGTCATGCTGAACTTAGTCAGGCGCAGCCATACGTTACAGGAGCTCCGCTTACACACAAGAACATACCAGGTCACGGCTGTTGCCTAACGCAGTCTCCCCTCTGCTTCTGCTCCTCACACCCCTGATGATGCTGTCCTCTTAAGGGAGAGACTCCCTGTGTCGTATTAGCCCCCAGGATGCTGATGACATTGAGCCTCCTCACCAACCGCCAGCAGGATCACAGCATTTCACTGCAGTCTGGTATGTGCTGAGAGCATTAGTCAGTGTTGTACTTCAGATGTGACTGATCTTTGGGCTAGGGGTCCAGTCCAGTGGTAGAAGGCATACCTAGCATGCACAAGTTTCTGGGTTCCGTGCCCAGGGTCACAAAGCAACAGCATTTACTTATCCTTGGAAATCGCCCTTCAACTATTCTTGAAGAGGTATAAAATGGAGACCCAGAGAAGAAGCCTCCAGGTCTACTGCGGACATCAAAGTTCCTTCTTTGAAGGTGCTGGAAAGATAGTTTAGTGGTTGAAAGCTCCGGCTGCTGCTCTTCCAGAGGATCAGCGTTCAATTCCCAGCACCCAAATGGCAGTTTGCAACTATCTATGGCTCCAGTCCCAGGGCATCCATCTCATGCCCTCATCTGGCCTTTGTGGGCATCAGATATATACATAGATGCAGACAAAACATCCATACACAAAAAATAAATGCATTTTAAAAAGTCATGCCTTATTGGGGGTTAGGGAGCAGAGTCAAGTGCATCCCTAATGACTCCCCCAGGAGCTGGAAGAGTACTCAACCTTCCTCCTCCTTCCTCATCTTGTCCCGCACCTCCCCTGCAAAGGCCAGGAAATTAAGATTATCTTGGATAGAAGGATACTATGTTGTCTGCACCCTCAAAAGACATAATTCAAGTTGGGGGTGTAGCTCAGCGGTAGAGTATCCTCTTGTATGAGGTTCCAGGTACAATTATAAGCACACACACATACACAGGCAAAACTAAGCGGACTGTTCAGGCATAAGCACCCACTGAGGAAGTGCAATTTTATCGATGTCCAGGAGGTGGCACTGCAGCCAGGCCGCTAGGAAGTGATGCTATTCTACTGAGGTCTCAATTGCTGGACTAGGAGAGTTTGAGAAGTGGAGGATCACAGGCAGTGAATGACGACCTGGAAAAAACGCAGCAAGTTTGCTTTTGTGTGAGGAAGCCTGGCCTGTCTGACCCAGGAGTACTCAGCTGAGAACAAACTCAGGGCTCCCCCAAACCCCCTCATGTCTTCAAAGAATGGATGGCTGTGGCCAGCTCTATGCAGACTCTCAATGCATAGAGGTTACAATGCATGAGGCTAGACCCTATGGCAGAGTCCAGAAGCCATCTCACAACAGGAACACGGGTTTAAGGAGAATAGAGAGGTTGGGGCTCATCATGCTGACCTCATCTGTATCTTTGACCAATGACTAGCCTTGGACACACAGAAGTCAACAAAAGGCAAGGCCAGAGCAAGGGGCTGCTCCTGTGACCCCCCCACACACACACACACACTGTCCCTCAGCCACCATCTATTCAGTCACAGGATTGGAGAGAAGCACAGGCCTCACCGGGGAGCTCTGAGTCTCAGGGAGGTACTTTCCGGCCAAGCCAGATGGAGACTTGGCTGGCCACTTACAGCCCTCTCCTTCAAAAGCAGCTGTGCATGGAGAACTTGCTCATGGTCTCAGAGGGAAGATGCAGGACACACATACACACAGAGACACACACACAGACACAGACACACACACACACACACACACACACACACCTTTCTGCTGGCACCACCCTTTTGAGGACTAATGTCTGCATTTTCTTCCCAGGAAATCCTCAGAGCCTGAACATCTAAGAACCATTGCATAGGGCAGAGAAACATATTGGCAGCAACTGCAGACATCTGCCAACATGGGTGTTCCCAAAGCTCCCCAACTAAGGAAAGGAACAGCAAGGAGTAACAATAAGCAAATGCCCTGGATTGGAGGCAGGGACCCACTCAGAGTACACGGTGCTTCTGAACGCTGGAGTACTAACATATCCTCCCAAAAGCCTGGTCATCCAGGATGCTATATATGCCACCCTCCACAGGGCATGTCCCTGTCAATAAAGATCAGAGGCACAGGTGTGTTTGGGCTGCTGAGGCCATGTCCTATCTTGCAAGGAAGCAAGGTGGACCACCCTTGGGTGCCAATGTGCAGGGACTTGCAGGCCATTTTCTGGACCAGAGAGAGTGGTGGACTTCCTGTCCTATCAGACTCTGAGGAGATTCAGACCAGGATGCCAGGACACACTACTGAAGGAGAAGGTCCTAGTCACAAAGCCAGTCTCAGTCCCCTTGGTCAGCATCCAGCTCTGGTAAGCTGGCAAGTCCACATTGCTGTAACGTGCGAGAACTTTCTGCTCCCTCATTAAGGTGGACAGAGTTAACCTATCTACTTGTGTGGTTGTGGGAACTGCCTTCAGTTTGCTTCTTGTTTCCTGAGAAAAAGCCTTCTCGGAAAAGCACCCACAGTTGTGAAGTCCTGGATAAAGAGAACCCTGGGCACAGCAGCCCTCCCAGGGGTACCAGGACTTAACCAAAAGCTGCCAGTTTCCCTGGTTTCTATCTCCATTTCCAACTTTGAACCAACCTGAGGAAGCATGCCCCATAGAACCTGTGAATGTCCTGCCTCCCAGACCAAAGACCTCAACTTATCATGCCTGTATCACTCTGATACCTTGCAACTGGCCCCATGGCTTCCAGGGCAAGCAAGGCCCACACCATTGCCATGAGGCATCTTTGAGAGTCGTGCATTTAAAGGAGGGGGTGTATGGAGATTGTACTGTCTAAGCTTCTTTTCTGAAGTACCTCATACAGATACTGGCCAATAGGCTTCCCCACAGTTCTTGGACCATCATGGCTCTCTCTATACTAACTCAGACTCATGGCCAGGATGTCCTGTTCAGATAGGCTGAGCACTGTGAGTATAGACCAGCCTGGGGCTGAGAAGGTGTTTAATCACTTAATGCTAGGACTGCGAGCCTCAGGATGTCTAACTAACCTGGATGGTCAGGTGAGAGCAAGGGTAGGGTTCATGGTGGCAGGTTAATACCAACCTTGCAAAATGAAGACAGAATAGACACAGTGGGTCAGCCTTGTCTCCTGACATCATCCACACGCTTGGGAGGCAGACCACCACTGGCCCCCATTCCTACTTGCATATAGCAGATCTTATTTACTCTGCTCTCTTCTGGAGGATATGGCACACCCTCTTGGAGTTACAAGTTGCATGGTGTCCACTTGCCCCACCTCAATGAGATGTCTGTTTACATGAGGTTACTGTAACCTTGATAATAGCATGGTATTGTGAGGAAGGTTTGTGTGAGAAAACTAAGCCTATTTAAAAGGCAGATCTTGCGTGGACATCCTAGCTGCTAAGTGTGTCACAGTCCTCTGCCTGTGCTCCCAGCACCTACCCACTGTTGCCTGGAGGTGGGACTGGAGAAGGGGCATGACAAGAGGACAGGTTACAGAGGAACTGGGCCATGTGTGCCCTGGAACAAGCCCAATGGTCAGGAGTTGGAGGGGATGTCCTGAGAAAGAACATGAAATAACAAGGGAACTGTCAGGAATAGTGGACCCCAGAACAGGGGAAAGGGGATGGATGGGATTTGCTGCTTACTGCATCTTCAGGAGATAACAGGGTTAGCAAGATCCAACATCCCCAAGAGTGCTTCCAGTACAGAGGTTTCCCCAGAAGAGTCCAAGTGCAGCTGCTAGTCTCAAGAGGTCTGCAAACCACCATGCACCTTCCTAAGGAGGCTCCATCCTTGGTGGCCACATACACAGGACAGACATCCCATACCTGCATGGTTCCCACCTAGTCACTACTGGACACTAGTAGTGATTAGTGTGTGCCTTTCTGGCCATCTCTGCCCATCTTTTTTTCCCTAGAAGTCTGGACAGGGAGCAGGAATCCAGGCTAGCATGCGCTGAGCCTGCACTGTCCACAGCAACTTTGACAAATATTTGCCGAACCCTGTCTACCTCTGTTCCATGCCTGGGACTTCCTGGTATGTAGGGTATATACATTCATGTCTGTCCTCTTGAGAAGCATCCGGTGGAGTAGATGATAAAAGAGGATCAGCTAGGGAAGAGGCCCTGATCCCAAGGGCCCCTTCCTGGGCCACCACCTCTGTTCTTAGGACAGGATCTTTGGTACCTAGAGGAACCCCTAAGGTTCCCAGAACAGCTCCCAACGTCTTAGGTCCCCTTAGGATCTCGATCTCGTCATTACTCCAACAAATTTTATATCCCAAAGATCGTAAAAAGAGGAGGGGAGCATATTCTGGGGTCCCTGCTGGGCTAGAGGAGAATCGTGAAGGGGTCTTTCCCTAGCCTTGAGCCCCCCACCTCCAGCCGTCTGCCCTATCTGGCATAGCTACTGAGTTGAACTCAACCAAGCTGAAGGATTGGGCGAAAAGCAGGTGAAACAACTGCAACCCTCAGGGGGCGGGGCAGGGCGCGGAGGGTACCGCCTCCAAGGGGCAATTAGGGGGTAGAAGAGGGAGGGAGAAAAGAGAAGAGGCGGAGGAGGGAGGATGAATGGGAGGCCATCAAGGGAAATGAAGGGGTTGGGGGAGGAGAAGAGAAGAGAGATGGGGCGGGCGGGTGGGGGGGGGGGGTGAAGAATAAGTAGGAGAGGCCGGGAGTCCCGGCCGGCTGGCGCGTTCCTCCTGATCTGTGGCTCGGCCCTTCAGCACGCGCGTGAGGGGCGGGGCGGTGGCCATTGAGTGGAGCTGCCATTGTGCCAGCGCTGCGAGTGGCGACACGCTCGAAGACCGCTCCCTGGTGACGCCTGAAAGCTCCTTTGACCGGCAGCTCACCTGCAGAGTCGGCTCTATAGAGCCTCTGAACGCGCAGCAGCTGCCAGGGGCCGCGGGCCGGGCACCTAGGGGGACAAAGAATGGGGGCCGGGCCCTTTGAATGAGAGGCCACTTGGAAGCAGCAGGCATGTGCCAAGCCTCAGACTAGGGAAGAAAAGTGCCCTTCGTGCGTCTCAGCAGTGAAGGGGACCCTTTCTCAGCCTCTGAGCCCTCATGTGCATGACAAAAGCGCCGGCGCGAAAGCTAGGCGATCGCGAGCCCGCGGGGCTCTACTGCAGGCGTCCTGTATCCTAGGCTCTCCCTTCACCCTGGGCCTCCATACCCTGGTAGGAAAACCGGGAAGAACCTGAGTGAGATCCATCTTGATGAGCAGTCCTTGGTCTGACCCTCCCAAGTTGACGAGATCTAAAAGACCAATATTTTCAGTTGCAAAGATTTGGGTTAAGTCTTTTGGGTCGGGCCAGGGGCCATATAGCTGCTCTATATAGCCCAACTCAAATAGGCCTTTGCCATAGCTATCCAAAGTTTCTTGCGACGACCATCCCCTTAAGGACAATGCAAACCTTTGTTTTCACCCAGGACAGGGTCCTGCTTCGTCCTTGTCCATTGCTCCCACTCACTGGTCTCATCTATCTCCAGGCAGTTATAGCCAGCATGTGAGTCTGCAGGGATCTCTCCTCCTCAGGTTTTATTTGCTATCATTGTCAAACAGCTTTGGAGGGAGGTCTCCCACTCTGCCCTCACTTTGTGAGGCCTCTGTAGAGAGCATGTGGGCCTCACTTGACCTCACAATCACCTTTCCCAACATCTGGCTTCACAGGCTGGCTAGGGTGGGTACAAGCAAGGTACCTGCCTTTCATCTCTTATCTGAATGACTCCAATTTGGCCATTCCTAGAATGGCTATGACCCTAGAGGCTACCAAATCCTTGTTTTCTTTTTCAAGACAGTGTTTCTCTGTGTAGTCCTGGCTGTCTTGGAACTCACCCTCTCAACCAGGCTATCCTGGACCTCTGAGATCTGCCTCTCTCTCTGCCTCCAAAGTACTAGGATTAAAGGGGTATGTCACCATGCCTAGCAATGTCCTTGTTTTCAAGACAAGACTTGTATTCAATTTGGTCTTCCTGTTGATGCTGACTACTCAACTAGAGATAACTAGAGAGGTCTCTGCTTTATTTATTATTTGGGCTCAACCTCAGCCAAGCTTGTGTTGCCTTTGGTATTCAATCCTACTCCAGATGAAGTAGGCAAGGCTGTACACTTGCCTGTCAGCAGGCATACTGTGCACCAAATCTGTGTGCTGGAGCCCCAGGTCCCTTGGGGCCTAGTGTCTGCAGGGACCAAAAATCAGGTTCTGAGCTAAATCCACTGTGTGTGGCCTCCCAGTGCCTGCAGAGATGGGGTTGGGCTGCTGACAGGATTAAACCGGATTACATGTTCCCCAGTGGGCTGAGGCCTCTCTGCATTGACTAGCCCAGACTGCTGAGGTTTAGAGTATAGGAGGCAGGAAAAGGCGAATGTGTGTAACCCAGTGGCCCTTGCTTTTCTGCACACCATAATAACACCCTGCCCAGGTCCAAGAAATGGAGAAGTGGGCAGGGCCCTAATGGCCACATCATACCTAACTGACTAAACTTTTCTTTATCCCTTTCCACGTACGGTCTCACTTTGTAGCTCAGGTTGGCTTACCACTCAGGATCCTCCCGGGTTCTGGGATCATTGGCAAGGATCACATTCAGCCTTCTTTGTAAGCTTTCTACTTATAAAGTGCACTGCACAGCCAAGCATGGTAGTGCACCTAGGCTGAGACAGGAGGATACCCTAAAGGTCAAGGCCAGTGTGGGCTATATAGCAATTATCAAACCAGCCTGGGCTATATAGCAAGACTGTTGTCACAAAACAGCAAAGAAGGCCGGGCGGTGGTGGCGCACGCCTTTAATCCCAGCACTCGGGAGGCAGAGGCAGGCGGATCTCTGTGAGTTCGAGGCCAGCCTGGTCTACAAGAGCTAGTTCCAGGACAGGCACCAAAGCCACAGAGAAACCCTGTCTCGAAAAACCAAAAAAAAAAAAAAAAAAAAAAAAAAAAAAAAAAAAAAAAAAAAAAAAAAAAAAAAAACAGCAAAGAAACCAAAGTGTGTTCCTCTCCATTACATGGCCAGTACCTTCACAGGGGAAGACTATGTAACATCCGTGATACTCACCTAACTCCTTAAATCCTGATATAACTGACATTTGGACAGGACCTAGCTAGTGCTGGGCCTGGGGTTTGCCTTTGTGACCAAGTCAGTGCAGGGCTTGGGACACTGAGAGGCCCAGTAAGTACAGGGGTCCAAACTGGACACTTCTTCCAACTCCAGTTACAAACACAGACTGGGCTGAACCTGAAACCTGAAACCTGCACTTGTTTTCTGCCAATCATGCTCAGGCCTAACTTAGGTGGACAGCCCATTCTGTGCAGGGCTGCCAGGCAGCCCCCGTTCCTAGGCATATAATATCCACTTGGGGCTGCCGATTAGGGAAGAAAGTGTGCTTTCCACAGGATGGAGAAGGAAGCAGAGTCCACACCGCAGGGTTGGAAATGACCAGAGTGAAGGTTGTTTTTGTTTAAACTGTGGGTCTGACATATCAGTGTGCCAGCGAGAACCCAGCTAGAAGGAATGCCCCTTCTAGGAGTGTATGGGATCCAGAGGAGAGGCTTGGCATATGTGCTACACTGTAGCATTAGCTGATTCCAGTTTCCCTGGAATTTAGGAAATGCCTGTAATGAGATTCATACAGTCCAATGAGTACACTTGAAAAGAGAAAGAAAAATGGACACTTTATTTTCTAACTCAGCAATCTGTTAAGCTGCTGGATCCTCTAACCTGGTTGTGGTTTAGAAACACTAACAGCAGAGCAAAGCCACCTGCTTCCAGACCTGAAAGGTGTCGAGGGCATGTTGCCTTTGCCCAAGTAGAATTAAGGTGGCCAGTGTCTTCCAAGGCCTTTGGGCAGGGCTGAGCAAGCAGATGCCACCTCTGGATATGAACAGCCAGGAACTAAATAAAGTAAGGCCGGCACCGAATGGGGCAGGACGGAGAACTATGCTGAGGTTTGATTTCATTTTCAAGCTTGGAATCCTGGGTCCCCTCCCACTTAAGAGTCCGCTAGGGGTTTTTCTGCTAGAGGCAATGCCTGGTCGCCATCCCTGCAAGGATACGCTGAGGCTCTGGGGACAAAAGAGATCAATTCCGGGGTCTCCCAGCAGCCAAGTGACGCCGCGGTCCTTGAAACGATTTTCACAGCCGGGGAAGCCAATTGTATTTTCCAGCTCATTA
The DNA here is from genome assembly GCF_903992535.2 of Arvicola amphibius. Classification (NCBI taxonomy): domain Eukaryota; kingdom Metazoa; phylum Chordata; class Mammalia; order Rodentia; family Cricetidae; genus Arvicola; species Arvicola amphibius. Next base: position 142,146,266 of record NC_052047.1, on the reverse strand, counting down.
AGCGGTGCACAAAGAGCCTGGCGGCCGGCGGCTCGGATTCCCCAGGTCCCACCCCGCCGGAGACGGCCGTGCTTTGTCCGTGCAGTGTACCGCCTGTTTATCCAGGCTCTTTGAACACTGCCCTGCGCGGCGGGGCCGCCTGGGAGAATCCTACTGGACCCGGAACAATGTGCCTACAGCCGCCGGGCAGTGATTAAAGGGGCCGGACGTTCACAACATCTGGCCGCCGCTGGGGGCGCGGCCGTCCGCGCCTCGAGACAAAAACTCGGTTGCCGACGCCAGCGAGATAGCAGGGTGCAGTGACCACAGGGACTCTCTTTCTCTGCACAGCTGGAAGTGGAGCCGGGATATTAGTGCATGCTGGCTGGTGGAGCTGCCTGTGGCAGGCAGCTGTTCACCCCCTTTACCACCTCCGTGTAATTTGCCAGGGTTGGCGGGCGGTGGGGGAGAGCTCAGGCTCAAGAAGACAGGATGGGCTGAGGAGCTGCCTTGATAGTGTTGACAGTGAGGCGGCTGAATCTCTATCCCCTTCTCACCCCATTCTGAGCTGACCTAAGAGCACCTTTCACCCACATAGGCAAGGGGAGGACCCACAGAAGTGAGGAGACCAGAATATCTCCATCTCAAGAGGCCTGCTCCCATCCTCCCTTCTCAAGATACCTAGCTGACCACCAACACACTTAAACGCACAGGACCAACCAACCTCTACCAGGACTGCTACAAAGGTTTCTGTGAACAACTGCACCTCCCCGGGCCTGCAGCCTGAGAGATCTCATTCCCATCTGGCTACAAGTTTTGATGTCCAGCACACCTGGAGGCACAGTACTGTCTATGTGTGCAATGGTGGAAGGTTTAAGGTAGTCCTTTGTGGTCCCCCATGGTCTTTCTCCTGAGATTCAGGGAGTCAGGAGTAGGTAGAGTTAAGCCCAGGCTGGGAGCTATTGACTGTGAGAACTTTGGAAGTTCAGGAATGGGAGGAGCTGTGCTGTCTGTCACATGGCGGGGTGCATGCTCCTCCTTTCCGGCTCTGAAAGACAACACTGCTTCGCTGTAGGCTAGGGATCTCTTGGGACTTCTCTCTAGGGATGTCCTAGGCGGTTGCCCTAGCCCCAGCCCCTCCAGAAGTTAGGGGTGCAGGGCTGTCACCTGTTAAGACCACAAATATGTTATTGCTTCCGTTTTTCAAGCACTGATCAGAATTTTCTTTTTCAGTGCCTGAAAAAACAGCTTCTCTTTGGGCTTACAGACCCAAGAATAATCCTGACTTTTTTTGTCATCATACCTGTGTATTAGGGCTGGCCAACAAGAGGTAAACAATCTGATGATACCCAGAGTAGACACTGGAGCCCAGCTGGCCTTGTTGTGAAGTATTATTTTAACTATGTAAAGGTGTGTTACATTTGTTTATGCTGCAGAATTTAACTAGATAGGTGAGTTGCGTTTCTTTCTGCTGCCTTTGTCAATGATGTAAATATGTGTTACATTTGTTTCTGCTGCATTTGTTTAATTATGTAAAGATGAGTTGCTGTTTCACCTTGCCTGCCTAAGGCCTCTAATAAAAAACAGAACAGCCAATAGCTAGGCCAAAGAGGGATAGGCCGGGCTGGTGAGCAAAGGGAATAAGTAGGAGAAGAAAAAGGGAAAGGGGGAGAACGATGGAGAAAGGGAGGGTCACACCTGGGGCAGAAGGCAGGCAGTCACCAGCCAGCCATCAAGACTGCACGAAAGTACGATATACAAAGAAAAAAAGGTAAAAAGCCCCGAGGCAAAACGTAAATGAAGAGAAACAGGTTAGGTTATGAAATGAAAGCTAGCAAGAAACGAGCAAAAGATAAGGCCAAGCATCCACAATTAATATTAAGTCTCTGAGTCATGAATTGGGAGCTGGTTAGTGGCCCAAAAGAAAAAGCCTGCTACACTGGCCCATGGTGGAATGGAGGGGAAGCGGGCAGATGGACACACAGACCTGGCTTCACAGAAGGTAGAGCCACAGGGCACAAGAAGAACTGCCCAAGCTGCAGCACTTAGATATCTGGGGAAGTCAACCATCCCATCCTAAAGCTTTTGGGGACTCATCACACCTGCTGAGCTGGCATTGTGTGAGCCACCCCTTACACTACCCCTAATGCCCACATTGGGAAGATGGGAACAAATGTCTATTTGCACCAAGAAAGGGGTCACAGACGGATCTAAGGAACTATTCCAATCTAGAGTCTTATGAGTAGGGCTGTAAAGGGTTACTTACAGGAATGTGGGTGAGTCAGAGAGTTGCATGGCTGAAAAGCATGATGAGAATGCAACAAAAGTTGCATTTCTGGAGCTCTCTGCTCAACTGGCAAGCAGCTCTGACCCTTGAAGGGTTTCCTCTCCCAGTGATTATTGCTGTTAATATGACCGTGAGACATGTGGCCACACTGACTAAATCCCCTTTTCTCTGCGCTTCACGCCTACTCGTCTCTTGGCCTGTTGGAGACAAGTGGTCACGTACAGTGTGTTGGGGCCTTCAGAACCCGGGTTTTGACCCTAAAAAGGCTCATTTACCAAATCTGTGACACTACTGGGAGGTTGTACGCTCTGTGTAGGAAGTCAGGCTTAAAGTCACATTACGTTTTAAGTTTTGCAACTTTGGGTTATAGGATGTTAACTTAGGATGCTCGCAAAAACCTGTAACTGGCACAGCTGCTTTTCACTGTCTCTGAAAGGAGGCAAGGCAGAGAGTAGCACATCCGGGGGCTGTTGAAAATGAAGGGAATACAAGCAGAGGGTCCCATAGAGACAGTAGTTCGAAGCTAACCTCTGTCCCTGTACCTACCTAGCTGGGAAGCTGGGAGGTAGGAGACAATTATTAAAAGTTTACCGCTGTCCACATGGCTGCCAGGATGTCTGCTCTTAAGGCAGAAAGTGTTTGTTAAAGGTTAACAGTGGCTGCCAGCTTTATTTTTTATTTTATTTTTTCCAAAATGTGTTTGGGCTTACAACTTTATATTTCTACAGTCCTGGACGGACCCTTTATTTCTCTATTTTATTCCTGGACTCTTCACTTGAAGAAGGCGTCTTGTCTCTGATCCCATCCCCTTTGCTTCCAGCTGCCACAAAATGAACAGCCTTGCTCTGCCGCATGCTCCCTCCCATGATGTTCCGACAGGTTCAGAAACAACAGGACCAGGTGACTGTGGACTGAAATGTTGGAAGCCCTAGCTTAGGTATTTTCTGCTAGTGTCAGAAAGCTGAGTAAGTTTGCAGGAAAGAGGTCTTCCTACAATGCTCCCCAAGTCTAGCTGGGGTCAAGGGGTTATGAGCAAAATACACAGAGGGCTTGGCCTCAGAGACCTGAACCTGGTCAAGCACTGTGGCAGCCCCGCCCGAGAAATCTTAAAAAGCAGACCTGAAAGGACCAGCCTGGTTCCAACTGATGTGACTTCCCCAGAACAGAACTCAAGAATACAGAACTGGTTGTGTGGCACACACATTGGGTTCCCAGCACAGAAATGGGGTGGGAGTGTCTGGCAGCTCAAGGCCAGCCTGGTCTACTTATCAAGTTCCAGGCCAACTGAAGTGGTTTGAATAAGGATGGCCCCCACAGGCTCATGTATTTGAATGCGTAGTCATAAGGAGGTGGCACTATTTGAGAAGGATCGGAGGTGTGGCCCTGTTGGAGGAGGTATGTCACTGGGGGTAGATTTTGAGGTTTCCAAAGCCAATGCCAGGCCCGGTATCTCTGTCTCTTTCTCTTTTTCTCTCTTCCTATAGTTCAGGATGTAACTCTTAGCTACTTCTCCAGCACCATGCCTGCCTGCTGCAATGCTCCCTGCCGTGATGATAATGGACTAAAGCCCCTGAAACTGCAAGCCAGCGCTCAATTAAATGTTTTCCTGTATAAGAGTTCCTTTGAGGGGGCTGGAGAGATGGCTCAGCGGTTAAGAGCATTGCCTGCTCTTCCTAAGGTCCTGAGTTCAATTCCCAGCAACCACATGGTGGCTCGCAACCATCTGTAATGAGGTCTGGTGCCCTCTTCTGGCCTGCAGGCATACACACAGACAGAATATTGTATACATAATAAATAAATAAATATTAAAAAAAAGAGTTCCTTTGACCATAGTCTCTTCACAACAATAGAATAGTGACTAATACACCAGCCAAGGCTACACAGAGATATTTATCTCAAACAGCGAACAAAAGAGAATACATAGGGTTGGCAAGAGACTTGACTCTAGAGGGGTTCCCAGGTGTCCAAGGAGATGTCCCCAGCGTGTTCCTTGGGCAGCAGAGGAGAGGGAACCTGAACTGTCCTTGTCCTATAGCCACACTGATGCATATCTTGCATATTACCATAGAACCTTCATCTGGCGATGGATGGAGATAGAGACAGAGATCCACATTGGAGCACTGGACTGAGCTCCAAAGGTCCAAATGAGGAGCAGAAGGAGGGAGAACATGAGCAAAGAAGTCAGGACCGCGAGGGGTGCGTCCACCCACTGAGATGGTGGGACTGAGCTAATGGGAGATCACCAAAACCAGTTGGAATGGAACTGATAGAGCGTGTGATCAAACTGGAATCTCTGAATGTGGCTGACGGTGGAGGCTGGCTAAGAAGCCAAGGCCAATGGCACTGGGTTTTGATTCTACTGCATGGACGGGCTTTGTGGGAGCCTTTGCCTTTGATACTCACCTTCCTGGACCTGGTGGGAGCGGGGAGGACCTTGGACTTCCATAGGGTAGGGAACCCTGACTGCTGTTTGGCCTGGAGAGGGAGGGGGAGGGGAAGTGAGGAGAGGGGAGGGAAGTGGGAGGAGGGGAGGAGGTGGAAATTTTTAATAAAAAAATAAATTTTTAAAAAAGAGAGAATACATACCAGACCTGAGAGTACAGTGTAAAGGCTAATGCTGCCCACTGTAACATTTACTGTGTGCATCTACTTTTTGCCTATAGAATGTGTTTAAACCATGAAAAAAGCAAAAAAGAGTAAACATTTTATAAAATAAACTGTGAAAAAATTAAGAAAATGAATTGGGGATGGCAATATGGCTCAGTTGGTAAAGGCACTTACCCCAAAAGTCTCGCAACCAAAATTTGATCCCTGGAATGTATATAAAGGTGGGAACTGTCTCCACAAAGTTGTCCTCTAACCTCCACTCCTGTGCCCTGGCAAATGCATGTGCTCAATCATACAACAGTAGCAAGCTAAGCTTTTTTTGTAAATGAGAAACTGGACAAGGTGGTTCATGTCTTTAATCCAAGAACTCGAGAGGCAAAGGCAGGTGGATCTCTATGAGTTTAAGGCCAGCACAGTCTACATAAAAAGATCTTGTCTCAAAAAACCAAAGAATGCGTTAGGAAAAATCAATAATCAATCATGTTTTGGGGGGGCTGGAGAGATGGCTCTGTGGTTAAGAGCGCTGCCTGCTCTTCCAAAGGTCCTGAGTTCAATTCCCAGCAACCACATGGTGGCTCACAACCATCTGTAATGGGGTCTGGTGCCCTCTTCTGGCCTGCAGGCACATGCAGACAGAATATTGTATACATAATAAATAAATAAATATTTAAAAAAATCATGTTTTGATTGGATTAAAGTCTACTCTATCAGAAGGAACCTACATATGATACTGCTAAAGTGGCCAAGTACCCGAGACTGGATGAATCATATGCCTAACAGGACACCCACTATTATTTTTCAGCTAAAGGAACATACACAAGAGGTTGGAAAGATGGCTGAGTGGTTAAGAACACTGATTGCTCTTCCACAGGACCTGTGTTCAATTCCCAGCACCCACATGGCAGCTCACAACTGTCTATAACTTCAAGATCTGACATCCTCACCCAGACATACATGCAGGTAAAACACCAATGCACATAAAATAATTTTTTTAAGGAACATGCAATAAAACAACTCCTAATGACTACTAATAACTCCTAATAACTCCATATTACTACACCCATAGAGCAGTGCATCACTCGGCCCGCATCAGAGCAGTTTCTTCTTCCAGTGGATGTTAATTAACAAGGAGGTCTAAAGTTAGACAACGTGCAGTGAGAGCTTTTGGAGCACTTAGCCTTAAATAGGATGTCTTTATCAAATCCCTCCTCTCATGGCTCATGGAGCTAAACAGAAGAGCCAGATGTGCTGGATGACTCCGAGGAACCAGGGTCTTCTAGACACGACCAGACTGATATGAATATGAGCTCACAGAGACTCTGACAGCAGGCACACGACCTGTACAGATTCAGATCAGACAAAATCCCAGCACTGAAAATGGGTAGTGAACACAAACTCCTGTCTAGCCAAGAAGCTATTTGCAACTGATGCTTGCTGGGAATAAGGAATGTTAACTTTCTCCAATGGAGTATATATAACTGGATATATCCACCACACTCCAGGCCAGGCTGCTTGCCCAGGAGTAGCTGGTTGGTCAATACAAAGTAGACTCCACGATTTTTGTGCTATTTTTGTTTTGTTTTGAATTTTTTTTCTCTTACTGATTTTCTTTTTTAATTTTGTTTTTGCTACTTTGTTGCTTTTCCTGGTTTTTTTTTTTTTGCGTGGGGAGAGAGAACATGAAGTTAGGTGGGAAGGGAGGTTGGGAGAATCTGGGAGGAGTTGGAATATGATCAAATGCATTATACGAAAAAATAGGAAATAAATAACAAATAAATATAAATAGTAAATGCTGATTTTGTGCTCTAGGATATTAATCAGATTTGATTTCCTAAACCAATCTCCTATATATTCTAAAACCCAAGCCCGGTTTTCTTCCTTCGGAAAAAGGCTGCTGCGCCAGTTTGCTCTGCAGCGTGGGAGAAGAGCGCTGAGGTTTGGGGACAAGAATCACCAGGACTGAGGGACTCTGTATGGCCTCAGTCCCACCTTTCTCGAGCACAGAGAATCCTCAGCTGATGCCTTCGAAAGCGACGGGGAGGTTCCCACCCTGCTTGTCCCGGTCAGGGGAAAACTACATCACTGGAGACCCTCTCCGGTGACCTTTCGTAATCTGCATCGGTGGTTTAGCCAGGCAAATACAAGACACCGGAAGACTACAATGCACCCAGTGTCCAGTTGAGAACTCCAGGCTTTGAGCAGCTGAGGCGCTTGCATCCTGAGCTCCGTCTTAGCTGCATCTAAGGCTAGTAAGAGGTCTGCCTCCACCACGTTCCCTTGGGCTCTGCCTTCAGGATCCAAGACTTTTCTCCTCAGCCGGTTACTGGCCCAAACTGGCACGCAAATGCAGCCCTCGAAGTTTCTGATGGCTCAGAAAATGTTTGGAAGCCCCAGAAGCCCAAAGAAAGACCCGAGACTAAAAACACCACAACTCGGCCTCAAGGGATCAGAAAACAGAGTCTTGTTGGTCACATTCGAACCCCAGAGCGCAGAGAGAACGCTATGACTAAAATAGTCCTGAGCCAAGTTTCTCAGCAAGAAAAGCAGCCGGTCAGCCCCATTACACGCCACTGTGGGAGGCGCGAGCCTGAAGCTCCGCTCTGCCAAAGCGCTTAGGCTTGAAATCCCAGCAAGGTGAAGAATTGATGCCTAGACGGATGGCTGCACCATACGCGCCCGCGCGTTGTCCAGTCCTCAGCTTCATAAGGCTGAGGCCATCTCTTCATCGGTGCCTGGGTTCCCCCTCAGCCTTTCCAGTAGGATGAGCTCGACAACCGCCCCCACAGACTGCAATGGGTTCCGAAAGCCCGACATGGGTGCGACAATGCCACCTCAGGTCTCGGGGCACTCGGTTCCCAGGCAGCGGCCACGCCCCTCCCTGTCGGTCCCGCCCCCGAAAGCAGTGAGTCCAACCCGCACTGAGGCCCGCACATCGACTGGAACGACCATTGGGTAGCGGCGCATGAAAGCGGCGCCACCTTTTTATAGAGTGCAGAGTGGTCCCGAGAACCACCCAGCCCAGGGTCCTGGCAAAACAAACCGTCGCTGCGTCCCGCGAGTACCAGCCGGGAGGCTAGCCCTGCACCCGCCATCCCATGCATGGCCCGGGCGACACTCGACATGAACACGGAGGGGCTCGGAGCACGCGGAGGGGGCCACATAGGGCACGGACCACTCCCTTTCAGCGTGGAGTCACTACTGGAGGCTGAGCGCGAACGGGGCTCCGAGCCTGGGGAGCTGGGGGAGGAGAGGCCGCCGGGTGCCTCGAAGCCCGGAGCCTGGCCCCCACCGGTCACGCACACGTGCCCCCCACGTAAGTGCTCAGTGTCCGGGTCCCAAGCCCTGAAAAACGCGCGCTCATTCAAGGCAAGGAAGTCCAGGGGGCGATGCGCGCTGTGGCTCCAAACTTAATTACTAGTCACTAACCCGTCCAACCCAAGTGCAAACTGGTGATGGGTTAACTAATGATGGGAGCCCGACGTTGTGCACAGACCCAACAGCCACGTCCACGTCTCTTCCTGGGCGAGGTCCGCAGCCCAGGACAGACACCCCTAATGCTTTTCCACTCCGGGTCGCTCACGCTTCTGCACCCCTTACCCACTTTGCATATACTAGCGATAGCTAACTAGTCTCCGTATAGCCCTAACTCTACTCATCCTCAGTTAATTGCAGCCGCCTCCCGTCCCAGCTTTTTTCCAAATGGCCAGTCTCCGGTTGAAAGAGGTCACCAGTTGAGAGAGCAGACCTGAATCTAGAGCGCCACCCACCCCCCACTTCCCTTCCCCCTTGCTTTGCTTATCCACGTGGCTTTGGAGACCTCGTTATGCTGAGCGGAGTGGTCACGGAGTCACGGAGCACCAACCTTCCTTGTAAAGGGCGGGACAGTGTCGGGATCGGGGTGTGCAGCCAGGGTTTGAGCGCTCGCTCTCTGCTTCTCTTTCTTTTCAGGTGCCCCCAGCCCTCCACCCTGTACCCTTCGCAAACATAAAAACAACCGCAAGCCACGGACACCCTTCACCACCGCGCAGCTGCTGGCGCTTGAGCGCAAGTTTCACCAGAAGCAGTACTTGTCCATTGCTGAGCGCGCCGAGTTCTCCAGCAGCTTGAGTCTCACTGAGACTCAGGTCAAGATCTGGTTTCAGAACCGCCGAGCCAAGGCCAAGCGGCTGCAGGAGGCTGAGCTGGAGAAGCTGAAGCTGGCAGCCAAGCCGGTACTGCCGGCGTTTGGCCTGCCATTTCCGCTGAGCACCCAGTTGCATAGTTCCGCAGCTGCGTTCGGCGGCGGTGCGGTTCCTGGGATCCTCGCCGGGCCCGTCGCGGCTTATGGCATGTACTATCTGTCTTAGGCCGTGGAACCAAGTCCTCATCTTTGAGCTCAGGTCTGCGCCACAACTCAGCCCTCTGCAGATGCTCCTGGTGATTTCTGAACTTTAGGTATTTCTTTTATTTTAGTTTTTCGGTTTTTTTTTTTTAACTGTTCATACGATGTTATATTTGATGACTGGATCCTAACTGTGGGCATCTTACAAATACTTTAAACCTTCCTAAAATCATGGTCACACTAGTCTGTTTTCTGAAAGACAGTGAACACAGCTTCATACAGTCCCTGAAACGGACAAAAGTAGAACTCCTTACTTCGTACAAAGCTGCACCGAAGACTTTAGAGGCTCTTTTGGACTGGCTTTTAAAAATTCCATAAAAAAATTAAAATAAAAATGATACGGTAGGACTGCTAGGAAAAAAAACTTAGAAATTATTCTCACTCTAACTAAATGTGGTACGTTGTGACCAAAAGGAACTTGTACACTTGTTTTAGGTTTTACATCAAATGCTGCATGGGTGGGAGCATGGAGGAGGTGATGTGCTGTTGGCACCAAAAACCCAAATAAGAGACTGGAGGGTTGTGGCTGCCACACTGAAGGCAGCGGGCGGGTGGCAGGAAGCAAGCCTTAGCCTCTTGCCGGCTGGTGCCCAACTAATAGAGAGAAGACACTGAGGATTGAGAGTCCTTGCTGTGGGCACAGTAGGAGGCAGGGTTTGCGAAGGTCCCAAAGGACTTGCTGCGAGTGCCAGATGCCCCTGCAAATCCCGGTGCGCCTTAGAAAAACGGTGGACTTGTTTAGGAATCTGGACCCCTACCTTTATTTGAGGCAGGAAAACAGACCATCTGAGCTTTCCTGTCCCAATATCCCTGTAGGATTCTCAACTCTGTCACTGAAGCTCTTTGGGTACCTGTCAATGGCCCTGATAAAAACCTGTGGCTGTTTCCACAGTCTTGAGATTTAAGTCTGGAGTGTGCTGGGGGCTCACAAAGGTCCTCTGGGGTCACAGCCAGGACACGGACAAGTCCCTTCCTCCAGATGCTGCCTTGGAGCTGGAGAGGGAAAACAGGGCTGCAGAGGTGTGCTGGCTGTGTGCTCATGAGGACTGGGGACATCACAGTGATGGCCCTGGGTTAGGATGTTCTGGCAGGGAAGAGGGGAAACACTGGGTTATGCTCAGCAGCCCAAGCCAGAACAACTGCTCCAGAGAAGCTGCTGTCCTGTGACCTTCATTGCTCTGTCTGCTCCAAATATAAGAGATGATATTGCATGAACTTGCCTGTTGGTACCCATTGACATTCCTCAGTCCTGTGTCTCTTGGAAAATGGGAACCAGATAGGTTTTTGTTTTGTTTGTTTTGAGACAGATTCTCACCATGTATCATTAACTGACCTGGAGCTTGCTGTTCTCCAGGGATGACCTTAGACTCACAAAGGTTCTCTTGCCTCTGCCTCCCAAGTGCTGAGATTAAAGACATACACCACCATGCCCAGATATGTGATTTAAAAAAAAAAAAAAGTTAAATGGCTCAGTTTTGGAGGTCTCGGATGCAGAGAGCGGAGCATAGCTACAAGGGAGAGTAGCTGTCTCTCTCAGGTGCGTGTGCAGAACCCCTCAGCCTAGCCTGTTTAAACTTGAACCCAGTCCTACTGCCGCTCTCAAAAGGTCAGAGAGAGACTTTTTCCTGGTGTGTAAATACTGGCATGCAGAGGATCTGATGGACAGGTCCTGAGATCTGACCCAGTAAATCTACTTCTCGGAAAGCAGACCTGGAACTACTTGTGTAGCCCAGGTTAGCTTCAGACTCAAAGCAATCCTATCTCAGCCCGCCGAGTCCTGGGATTACAAACACAAGCCTCTACACCCAGCCAGGCTGTTGCCTCTTAAGTCCCATCATTGCTTCAGTTCCGCTCTCAAATCTGAGGTACAGAGGGGCCATGGGCAAACCCCCAGCATGTTTAACCACGGCCAGAACACTGACAGTCCTGAAACCACAGGAAAGTGAGGACCAAATGTACAGTGCAGGAAATCAGGGGGTGTGCTGCTTCTTCAAAGTGGAGCTCTATCTGTGTGGCAGATCTGTATCTGCTGGCCAAGAACATGTGATGGCACAGGCCACCGAGGGCTGAGTAGAAACTGCTGGCGAGCTAAGCGGCCAGCTTGCTAGTTTTCCTCTCTAACCCAAAATAACCAACCAAGAATATTCTCCCCCAAATCCTTTCCCAGAGTCCTCCCCCCTGAGGGTGGGCATGGCTCTGGTGGTCTAGCAGGTAGGGTGTATCTATACCTTCACGTCACCTCAGCAGATGCTCTTCCTGCTGTCCAGCAGTGTTTGCTTTTACGACAAGACTGAGGCACACTGACACTTTCCTGGGGGAGCTGCCTACCAGCCTTTTTACAGGATGCAGACTCCTTCTCGTTCCAGCCATGACCTGAAGTTGTACAACCCACGGACCGAATTCTGAATTCAGACAGTATGTCTTCGAGACCAAGGCCCTTAAAGACCAGAAGTGGCCCAGAGCCAGTTGTGAAAGGATTTCCTTGTTGTGACAGTGCAGATCGTGGACCTCTGCCATTCAGCGTCTTACGGACGCCAGTTCCGGTCGGATCCACCGAGGGTGGACTTGGAGACCCTACCCTGCTTTTGGGAACTTGTGTCAGGGAAGCCACTGTTCAGGGTGGGCCCTGCCTCCCTGGGCTTGAAACAGACAGAGCAGGAAATAGAGAAGCAGCGAAATGATGTGGACTCGAGATGACCTTGGGCAGAGGGCGGGACTGACCTGTTCTGTTGGCTGCGTATGGGTGGTCAGAGTATTGCCTGAGCTCTGGCAAACAGCCCTGAGGTAAAGATCACCTCCAAGGGAGGAACCAGGGCTCATGGACCCACTAACTCCCAAACAGAGGTGGGGCTGGCTACCCATGTCAGCTTTGCACCCTCTGGGTCTAAGAGGTTTGACTAAGACCTTCAGCATAGTGACCTGAGGACATGGGTACTGTGCTGTGAACCACTCAGGAGGTGGAGCCTAGTCAGTCCTGTCGGTGTTTCTAGAAGGGTCTCTTCAGACCTGACTAGCAGACCCTGGATGATGTAAGAGATCTGGAGGGCAGTTCCTCCTCCTGGGGATTTCTGCACAGCATTTAAGGACAATGTCAGCTCTTCTTGCTTGCGGAATGGTGAAGATACTTCAGCTTAGTAACATAAGCCAGGTGCCGGGGAAGAGAGCGACTGTCTTCTGGCCTCTTTGTACTTCCAGGCTTCTCCAGCTCCCTGTCTGGTGGTGGTCTTGGGAAGCCTTTGACTCAGTGGGTCCCTGTTTCCCTGAAACATTGCGAAGACTACTGTGCACTTTGTGCGAGAGTCTGCTAATCTCATCCTTTACTTTGAAGCAGTATTGTCTAAATAGACACACGTTTTGCTGTTTATGATTGTCACATTGCATTCTACATTGTATTTGATTGTGTTATTAAGAAAAACTCATGCATTAAACAGAGACGGTTGATAATAGAGAGAAGCTAAGTTCCAGAGATGGTCAAAGGAGGGAAAGAAATGTTTTCACATTTATAATGTGTGTGCTTTAGAAAACCAAACCACACAATCACAACATCCCCTACACATTCAAGGACTGTTGTCTTTGAAACGTTCTGAGAAGAGCCACGGGTTCATCTCTACTATGAACATACCTGTTTTTATACAGCAGCAGGGACGCCTGCTCTGGCAGGTGACGTGGGTCTAATCCCATGCTTACTTTATTAGAGGTATTGGTAGTAAATTTGCAGCCACCATTTCCAGATTATTAGGGAATCTTTCTGGAGGTGGTTACTAAGAAGTTTTAACGATGGATATTATGGTTTATCATATGCTTTTTGCTGAATATATTAAGATAATCAAATGACTTTCTCCTTTAACCTATGGAGTAAAAAGTCATGATTTTCCTTTGTTGAACATGGTGGTACACACTTCTGATCCTATTGCTCCAAAGGTGGAGGCAGAGGCATGCGGATCTCTGTGAGTTCTAGGCCAGCCTGGTCTACAAAGAGGGTTCTGGGCTAGTCAGGGCTACACAGTGAGAACTTGTCTCAAAACAAAGACTAAACAAGAATGAAGTTTTCCTTTGTTAAGACAGTTGTGAGTTTCTAAAATAAACCTAATTTCAGAAATGGTTTAATCAAAAAGATGAACAACAGCTTTAAGCTTGGGTACAAGAAAATGCGGTGGCAATAAGGGTCAACAGCGATTGGTGGGAGCGAGTATGACTTCTGCAGAGGATCAATCAGGAGCTGTTCAGAGTCCTGCAGCAGGTGGAGCCCTGAAACTGCCTGCCCCATGAAGCCCCATGAAGTCCCATAGAAAGGTGGGCTCTTAGGTAGGCTCAGGGTCCAGAAAGCATCTGGTAACAATAGGTCTCCTGGGCCACTTCAAGGAGAGGGACGTGATGGCTCCCTGCCGAAGGTTGTGACTTGAGTCACAGGAATTATTGTGAAGATAGAGTGGCGTGTGTCATCTGCCCTTCTGTGTAGCCTGAGGACAAAGTCTGGTTGAACATGAGCTTCCTATCTGATCATTCATTCCTGTGCTCAAAGAAAGTCTGAAAGAAAGCATGATGTCTTTGCGTGTCCCAGACAAGTCTGCTCCCATTGCTGGTTCCAGCCACCACATTGCATCCAAATAGCTTTTTCTTCTACTGTGGAAGATGCAAGCTCATGTACAGAGCAAATCTCGTAGGCACACGTGCATTCCCACACACGTTTGATGTGTGACTGGGTATGGAGGGTAGGAGGAAAGAAGGCTAGGATGGACTGTGTACTTCCACAACCCATTTCCCAGTCTCAGCAGGCACCAGTGCAAGGCCCTCAGATCCCAGGAGGGCCTTCCCATGAGCTTACTCTGGTACGTACTCTAGAGGTCATATGATTCCCTGCATGAGGGCTTCAGAATGTGTTTTAGAAAGACTGTTTTTAAAAAGCAGGTCCTGGGGGCTGGAGAGATTGCTCAGTGGTTAAGAACACTTGCTTGCTTTTCCAGAGAGCCTGAGTTTGGTTCCCAGTACAGAATTCAGGCATCTCCCATGTCTGTAACTCCAGTTCCTGGGGATCCAATACCTTTGGCTTCCACAGGTACTTGCACACGTGTGCACATACCCAAATGCAGACACACATCTAGATATAGTTAAAAACAAATCTTTTTTTTTTCTTAAGCAGGACTTGGGGGCTGGAGAGATGGTACAATGGTTAAGAGAACATTGCTCTTCGAGAAGACCAGGGTTCAATCCCCCGCATCTATCTGTAACTCCACTCTCAGAGGATGCAGCATCCTCTTCTGGCCTCCTCCAGCACCACACGTGCATGTACCACGCAGATATACATTCAAGCAATAAACCCATACACATAAAGTAATAATGTTTAAAAATCGAAAGAGGGTTGGAAATATGACTCTGCAGTTGGGAGCACTGGTTGCTCTTCCAGAGGACCTAGGTTTAATTCCTAGCACCCACACGGCAGTTCGCTACCATTGCAACTCAGTCTCGGGGTATCCAACATCCTATTCTGGCCTCCTTGGGCACCAGGCATGCATGTAGGCCAAACACCCACACACATTAAATAAAACAAAATTTTAGAAAATTAAAAGAGGCCAGGCAATGGTGTTGCACACCTTTAATCCCAGCGCTCTGGAGGCAGAAGCAGGCAGATCTCTGTGAGTCTGAGGCCAGCCTGGTCTACAAAGCGAGTTCCAGAGCAGCTAGGACTGTTACACAGAGAACAACAACAGCAAAATGACTGTTCCCCTGGGCTCATACTCGAGGGGACTTGCCGGGTACAACTGTGGACTTGTCCATGGACCACGTGGCTGTTTGCTCATATGGGCCCAGAAGTGAGTGCCACTTTGTGCTCAGTGGTGGCCTATGAGGTGCTGGCCCCATACATATTTATCTTGAAGAGAAAGACAGGCGGCTAGACCAAGATATCAAGATGATGCCAGGATTTCAGAAAAGTTCAATTCGTATCAAGAACCCTACAAAAGTAGAAGAAATTATCTGTGGTCTCATTAAAGGAGGAGCTGCCAAACTTCAGATAATAACAGACTTTTAAATGACGTTAAGGAGGTTTTCCTACAATGGGAAAAGATGGCCTACGTCATAATATCATTGTTACAGATGAATGTCAAAGACACTCACTGTAGTTAAAGGAGTGTTACACTATTGAAGTTGATCCTGTTCTCCATGGACGAGAAGCTCCCTTACATGGTAGAGTGGTATACTAAATCACATGGTTTGCTTGTTGAACAAGGCATGCCGAAAGCCACACTTAAAAGAGATCGTGGCAGACTCTGATGTTTTCTTCATGGAAGGATATGAGAATTTCTTTGGTAAATTTCAAGAGCACAGTATCCCTATATATATATATATATATATTTTGGCTGGTATAGGTAACATGCCTGAAGGAGTTATCCATCCCGCTGGGTTATCACTTAAATATTAAAGTAATATCCAGCTGCATGGGTTTTGATGAAAATGGAGAGCTGAAAGGATTCAAAGGAGAACAAATTCATGTATTGGGCAAGCATGATGGTGCCTTGAAGAACACAGACTTTCAGCCAACTGGAAGACAACAGCAACAGCATCCTTCAGGGAGACTCCCGAGGAGACCTAAGGATGGCAGATGGCATAGCCAACGTTGAATACACGCTGAAAGTTGGGTATCTGAATGACAGAGTAGATGAGCTTTTAGAAAAATCATGAACTCTTATGATAATTGTTTTAGTGAAAAAATAAAGACTCATTGGAGATTGTCAACTCTATTTACAAAAGACACTATAAACCAACTGTTTGCCAGGGACTTTTCCCACAGGTGCAGCTCCAACAAGTGCTGTCATTTTGAGAAAAGACTTTTATTTTCTTATTTATAATACATTCTTTTTTCTTGTTCTTTTTCTTTCTTTTTTCTTTTTCTTTCTTTTTTCTTTTTCTTGTTTTTTCTTTCTTTTTTTCTATTCTCTCTCTCTCTCTCTCTCTCTCTCTCTCTCTCTCTCTCTCTCTCTCTCTCTCTCTCTCTCTCTCTCTCTCTCTCTCTCTCTCTCTCTCGGTTTGGTTTTGAGACAGTGTTTCTTTGTCTAACCTTGACTGTCCTGGAACTAGCTCCGTAGATCAGGCTAGCCTCAAACTCTCTGAGACCCACCTGCCTCTGTTTCCTGAGAACTGGGATTAAAGGTGTGCACCACCACTGCCCGCCTGGCTATAATACAATCTTGTTCTTGGGATTTTTTTCCTTTTTCTGACTGAAGTATCTTCAGATGTGTTGAAGCTTAAAACCGAGCCTCTTCTTCCCACCTCCATCTCACTAGATTGTTTTTAAAGCTTTAAACTACCTTAAGGCCAAAAATAGGAAAGAAAATTAAAAGAAAGTAGAACCTGGGTACGAGTCTCAATTCTTGTATGGTATTCGAGGACCATCCTCCATGTTATGAGAGACTGAAGCAGCACAGGGGGTTTCTAGACTCTTTTGATTGTTCAGTTTGTTCTATTAAACAGCTATGCTGAGATACAATTCACAAGCCTTCTGATTGCCCCTTTCAGCCTGTAGCTCACCATCCCAACAGTCAACATTAAAGCATTTTCATCACCCCTGAAGGAGACTCGCCTTTAGCGATCAACCCTATTCCTCCCCTAACCTAACAAACCAACATTCTACCTGTGTTGCTTTTACTATTCAGGACTTTCGCTAGAAATGGAATCATATAGTAAGGTGTGTGTCTGTGTGTGTGTGTGTGTGTGTGTGTGTGTGTATGCGCACGTGCATTTTCATTTATTTAGTTTTCAGTGTTCCTCTGTATTACAGCATGTTAAAATCAGTTACTCGTTATAGCTGAAAAATATTTCAGTTACACGTATATAACCCATTTGTCGATCCATTTGATAGTTGTTCAATATTTGAGTTGATTTTATCTTTTGCCTGCTGTGAATTATGCTGCTATGAGCATTTATGTATATATTTTGTGTGACTGTGTGTGTTCATTTCTTTTGGGGTATATACCTAAGAGTGAAGTTGCTGGGTCAGATAGTGCTGTCTAAGGTACTGCAACGTTTCCACAATCATCTGTCCACTTCTCCTCGTGTGTGTGTGTGTGTGTGTGTGTGTATCCCGAGGATTGAGATG
This sequence comes from Arvicola amphibius, assembly GCF_903992535.2. Lineage (NCBI taxonomy): Eukaryota > Metazoa > Chordata > Mammalia > Rodentia > Cricetidae > Arvicola > Arvicola amphibius. The sequence continues at coordinate 142,128,920 of NC_052047.1, read as the reverse complement.
TGCCTTGTGTTGTTAGTTTTTGAGTCACCTCCATTTTGATTCCTTTTCCCCACATCGTCTCCAGACTTTGCTTACATTTAAATTTTTGAGACTTGGTTTTATTTTATGTGTATGTGTATTTTGCCTACATGTATGTCTGTGTGCTATGTGAGTATAGTGTGTTGTCGGAAGAGGGTGTTGGATCCCCTTCTATGCTTGTGAGCCACCATGTGGTTGCTGGGAACTGAACCTAGGCCCTCTGGAAGAGCAACCAGTGCTCTAACCCCTGAGCCATCTCTCTAGCCACTCACTGATTATTTTTAAATTAATTTTTATTGGCAAGTATGATAGTGCATGCTTTTAATCCACAAGTCAGGAGGTGGAGGCAGTCAGATTTTTGTGAGCTCAAGGCCAGCCTGGTCTCCACAGCAAGTTCCAGGCCAGTCAGAGTACATAGTTAGACCTTGTTTCAAAATATTATTTTTTTAAATTACTCGTGTGTGTGTGTGTGTGTATATGTGTGTGTGTGTGTGTGTGTGTGTGTGTGTGTGTGTGTGTGTGTGTGTGGTTATATGGGTATGACTGTGAGTTCCCATGGAGACCAGAAGTAGGTACTAGGTATTCTGGAGCTAGAGTTACAGGCGGTTGTGAGCTGTCTGATGTCAGTGCCAGGAACCAAATTCTGGCCCTCTCCACGAGTGGTATATGCTCTCTAGTACTAAGTCTTTGTTCTCATTTTATTGATGGTTATAATTCTGACAGGCCAAGTGGAATCTCTCAATGTCAAGCACTTTTTTCATATATTCACTGACCACTTCTAACAATTGTTTGATTCAGTTGTCTACTTATTAATAATATTCTTTATTCTTTTGGTATTTAATGTCTTGAGTTCTTTCTATACTTTAGATTAGTGGTTCTCAGCCTTCCTAAAGCTGTGATCCTTTAATACAGTCCCTCAGGTTGTGGTGATCCCACAACCATAAAATTATTTCATTGCTACTATAATTTTGCTGCTGTTAGGAATCATAATGTAAATATCTGATATGCAGGACATCTGAAATGTGACCCCCCCTAAGGAGGTGATGACCTTACGTTGAGAACCACTGCTTTAGATTGTAATACCTTATCAGATAGCTAGCAAGGAGATACGCCCATTCTGCAAAGTGTTTGTTTTCTTCATTGTGAAGCCTCTTTTTCTTGTAAATCTCATTTGTGAGTTCTTGGATTTTCTGAGCTGCTTAGGTCCTTAGCAGAAAGCCCTTGCCCATGTCTTTACCCTGACATGTTCTCCTGCTTTCTTCTAACAGCTTTAGAATTCCAGATCTTCCATAGTGCAGATAAGAGCAAAGGACCTGGTTTCATTCCTCTGCATGCGAAACTCACTCTTTCCCACTACCATATGCAAAAGAGCCCATCTTTTCTCCCATATGTTTTTGACACTGTTTTCAGATTAGGTGGCCACAGCTGTGTGAGCTCATTTCTGGTCACTTTATTCTCATCAGCCTACTTACCTGTCTGCCTTTACTGTGCTGTTCCTATTACAACTCTATATTCTAATTTGCACTCAGCTATGGTGATATCTCTAGCATTACACTTTTGGGCATCCAAATGAATTTTAACATTACCTTTTCTATTTCTGTGAAGTTTCCTGTCCTTCTGTTTCTTCTCAGACCTCTCATTGATGTTTAAACTTGACATTAATAACAACCAATTGATCTTAGAACAACTCTGGGGCTTGTTACAGATGTCTTTGTGGGTAGATAGATCATGGTTTTGGTAAAGATGGCTCTCCTGTGTTTGACTTTCTCAAGCTTCTGGTATCTTTGGGTAGGACCGGTAACCCTCCATGTGAGCTCATTATCTACTCCACATCTGCTCCACCATCCCTGCAGTGTGTGCCAAAAATCCCTCCCAGGGGTTCTTCCTGCTCCCTTCCAGATACCATGATCCAGTAGGGTTTAACTGGCCGAGCAGGGTACAAGGACAACAAGGATGTCTCTTAGAGCATAAGGATCCTGGAGTCCCCTGTGGCTGTGCTGGACCCCTCCCTCATAGCTTCTGTGGGAAGCTGTGCTGGACCCCTCCCTCACAGCTTCTGCGGGATGCAGGCTCTGTATGAATATCCCTAAAGCTTTGTGTTGAAAGCAAAATAATCATGGCTCACAATCATTCCCTTTTCTGTCTGGCTCAAGAACACAGGAAGAACAGAGATCAACAGTGAAAAACTTTATTTCATATGTTTAATAGTGACATTCTTCGAGTAGCCCCCATGAAGCAGGTAGGTAGTTTCTCCATCATTTCTTCAGTGTGTCCTGATTATTTCTGGAATCTGCAGATTCTGGGTTTCTACACACTGGCTGATTCATGTGATCACATATAAAAATAAGGAGGTGGCAAGGGTCCAGCTCAGGGCAGCTATCCAGAAGCAAGAGAAAGGCCCTGGCCACCACTCCCTGAAAGTCTGTCTGGCTTTTCTTGCCAGGATCCATCAGTGCTGTTTGTTTCTTCTTTTAAATCCTCTGGCTGCACCCTGGCCAAAACAGACAGTAGAGGGTATTCTGAAAGAGAAAAACGGTCATATCAAACAAAGGCATTATCTCTAACAACACACAGTTTCTCTGTACTTCCTTCACATTTGTATTCTGGAATGTTCTCCTTTGCTCTGTGGAACACTCAGGAAATGGAGTCTGCCCTCTTGGGCCCTAGGATCAGTCCCTGGTCTCAGGCTTGCTTCCTGTGGGATACCTTCCTGGTACCAATGTGCATTTGCTTAGAAGAACTTAGCCAGCAAGGTCGGCTCCTGTTGAGGCCCCTACTGCATCGGTTTCCTGTTATCTCCATTTCTGAAACCTAATCGCCACGGGCAGGCAGGGTACTCACAGGCCAAGGCCCAAACAGCTATGGAAGATGGCTGCTGGGAGGCCATGAGGGACACGCATGTCCATCTTCCTGCCAGTTTGGATTCTGGAGCCACCCCGCCACCCACTACTGTTCAAAAACTTCCCCAAAATAATAGCTGAGGTTGACGTGAGTGTAATGTGTGAAAGACAGTCTGCCAGGCAAACCCAGGAGAAGCAGAGATGACGGTGAAAGGACGGGTGGGGGGTGGGATGGGGTGGGGGTGCCTGCGCCTGCATGGGGGGCACAGGAAAGCGGGGTGGGGGGTGGGATGGGGTGGGGGTGCCTGCGCCTGCATGGGGGGCACAGGAAAGCGGGGTGGGGTGGGATGGGGTGGGGGTGCCTGCATGCGGGGCACAGGAAAGCGGGGTGGGGGGTGGGATGGGGTAGGGGTGCCTGCGCCTGCATGCGGGGCACAGGAAAGCGGGATGGGGGGTGGGATGGGGTAGGGGTGCCTGCGCCTGCACGCGGGGCACAGGAAAGCGGGGTGGGGGTGGGATAGGGTAGGGGTGCCTGTGCCTGCACGCGGGGCACAGGAAAGGCAGGTAACTAGAACCTTCAGGTTGTCCCCTGCCATGAAGCCCATCTTTCTGCCCAGTGTCACCCACTCTCTAGTCTAGGGTCATTAACACACACAGAAGGCTGTGCACACTGACCTGTGACTGTAGGTCCGCCTGCAGGGGGGTGGGGCAGCAGGTTCAGAGAGTTCCATGGCATCACTGTCGTCTTTCAGGGCTCTGGCTGGTGGCTCTGCTGCAGCTGGAATGGCTGGGCTGTAGAGGAAAAGCAGCGAGCAGCAATTGTACCTGGTTCCCCAGTACTAAACTTGCAAGGAAGACACTACTTATTATTTTCCCTGAAAAAAAATTTTTTTTAACTATTTTGGCACATTCTAAGGTTACAATTAAATTTTCAAATTATTGGAAAAAAATGTTTTGTGGCATGGTCACTGGTCATGCATTCATATAACTAAGTCTGATAATTTATAAATTTAAAAATGATTCTTGATCCCTCCCCTTTTTAAAGACAGCTGGGGCCAGGTGCAGTAGTAATCCCAGCACTGGGAAGGGACAGACAGGTAATCTCTGTGAGTTCTAGTGGCTACTCAGGTCTACAAAGTGAGTTCCGGGTGAGCCAGAGCTACAGCGTACACATACTGAGACATCTGCCCCACCCAGGCACAAAAGAAAAAAAGACAGCTGACCAGGAACTTGTTATGCAGACCAGGCTGCCCTCAAATGCAGAGATCTGCTTGCTTCTGCTTTCCAAGTTCTGGGATTAGAGACATGAACCACCATGCTCAGTCCCTACCGGTATTTTTCTTTAAGATTTTTTATCTTTGTATTTATGAATATGTATGTGTTCTCTTCAGTGCGACACATGGGTGGATGTCTACGAGCCAGAAGAAGGCACTGGATCCCTTGGAGCTGAAATTACACACACAGACATAGAGGAATGATGAGGGCTCAGATTCACATGGAGCAGCCCACAAGGCAATAGGCTCTGAAGTTATTTTACACAGAAAGGTGCGCTATTTGAACAAAACAGACTTCAACTCAGGAAGTTTTTATTTATTTATTATGTGTGCTTATGTGTGTATACCCATATGTGTGGTGTATGCGTATGTGTGCAGGACAGAGGCCAACCTTAGGTGTCATTCCTCAGCAGCCGTTTACTTTCTTTTTTTTTTTTTTTTTTTGAGACAGGGTTTCTCACTGGGACCTGGAGCTCACAGATTAGGCTAGGCTAGCTGGCCTAACCCCAGAGACCTCTGTCTCCACTTCCCTGGTGCTAGCATTATATGTGTACACCACCATGCTTGGCTTTTTTTAGGTGACAGGGACAGAACCTCAAGCTTACGCACTTCACCGAATGATCTGTCTCCCCATGCCCAAGCGATGTAATATGTAATGATGATAATTCACTGAAAGCCCTACCCCCCCCCCCTACAGGGTTTCTCCGCAGCTTTGGAACCTGTCTGGAACTAGCTAGACCAGGCTGGCCTTGAACTCACAGAGATCTACCTGCCTCTGCCTTCCGAGTGCTGGGATTAAAGGCGTGCACCACCACCGCCTGGCTCAAAAAGAATCATTTTTTTAAAGGAAGCAAAGAAGCATTACCCTAAGAGTTATTCCGGGAATTTATTTTCCCCAGAGCAGTGTAAACAGTCATGGTAACAGCTTTGTGGATAAGTTTTTAAAAATAAGCAGAGAGAAAAAAAATGAAAACAAAACAAAACTAGGAGTTCCATGGGAGAAGTGTGAAGCGTGCATGCACTGGGACACTCCCCAAATGCCCCTGTTCCCCTGTTGGTAGATTCAGAGGGGCATGCAGGGCACAGACCAGCACAAGCACCCGCTAGTACCACTCCCGCTGCTCCCAGCCAGGAATTGCCCTCCTGTCTCCACCGAAGTATAACCCAAGCATACTAACTCACTGCGCTCAGAGTTCCAGCTACCTGCGTATGAAAACTAAGTCAAGTTTAACTACAGTGTTTGTTCCCTGGCTCAAGACTGGGGACAGTCACAACTGGTTCCCTCACGTACCCTCTGTTTGTCTTGGGCTTATCAAATCGGAAATCCGCAGGGTACAAGTGGAGCCTCACCATGTGATCCTTCCGGTCTTGGCTGGTCTTGAACTTCTCTGGGCAGCCTTCCACCAAGCACTGGTACTACAAAAGACAAGGTGTCACCTCCACTCTCACCCTGCCCTAAGCTCCGATCCCAGGAACCATTGTAGCCGTGCTGAGTGTAGCCAACACCCACCATGTCTTGCCTCTGGGCCAGGATCTGGAACAGAGAGTCGTGCCATTCCAGGATGTGGACATCCAACAAATGGCCAGAGGGGAAGGCCCGGCTGCAGAGGGAGCAGGTGTTTCCATGTAGCATGTGATAGTGGTGCTGGTAGTCCTCTAACGCAGCGAACACTTGGCAGCAGCCAGCCACCTGACAGGTGAACTCGGGCACCCTGGGAAAGGAGGCATGTCACTTGGAAGGATGCCCCCACCCCAGGCAGGAATTCTAGAGGGATTTGAGCTTCCTGTACCACCCCAAGCCTTACTAATAGACTAGGGGAGGGAGGACCCAGCCAAGCCATGCGTGAGCGCGGGCAGGGTGGCGCTAAGCCAATAGGACTCAGGGTGTCAGCTGGGAGGGGTCCGAATCCTAGCCTGTAAGCGGACGGGAGAGGAGGAACCAGGGTAGCGCTAGCAAGCAGAGAAAGGCCTCGAAGCCAAGCTGCTCACGTGGACTTCTCCGGCGTCTCGGACACTTGCGTGAGCATGTCCTGCAAGTAGAGGTGCCGCTGCACGTCCCCATCCTACAGAAGACAGGCGCCAAGAGCCCTGGGTGGACCTGGGTCTCGAAGCCCCGCCCTACAGCTTTGAACCACGCCCCAACCTATAGAGTTGTGTTCAACCCCTAAGTCCTGCCCACAGGTCCCACCCACACAGGCAAGCCCCGCCCAGACTAGCCCCGCCCATAGTCACAGTCCCGCCCCTTCGGCCCCGCCCTGTGTGGCGGGGGCTCAGGAAACCTTCCGCCCAGGTTTTCACGCACCTCAAAGAATTCGTGATCCCGCGGGAAGTGCACGGGGCGCGGTGTGAACCGGAAGGGCGCTGCCCCAGCTGCAGGGTTCCGCTCCACCGGCAGCGGTTCGGCCGCCCCGGGCGCCCCGGCTAGGCGGGAATATAGCGAAGGGGGAAGCAACATCTCCACGGTTGCCGCAGCCCTTCGGCCACCGTCGGCGGGGCGGGGACGGACGTGACGTCTATTAACTTCCTGTGGCAACCCTGCGGGGCGGAACGCGGCGCGGGGAGGCGAGTGAGGGCTGGGTCTGGGTTGTGGCGGGAACCGGGCGGGGCGGGGCTGGAGCCGGACACCGGGACCGGGCACGGAAACCGGACTAGCCTGCAGTGGTAAGAGTCTGATTCTCTTGGGCGTCCGCCGCCGGCAGTTCCGACTGCTAGCCCGGGCCTGCCCCACAGCTCTACGGTGCGACAGTCTCTGGCTGTTTCTGTCCCCTCCAGGCGTCCCGCTGGAGGAGGCAGTGGCCGTGGGAAGTTCACGGTTAAAGTGACCCCCTCTCTCCTGAGAGCCCCGTGGTGACTGCGGAACTGACTTGCCTGTCTTCTGGAGTGAAGGAGTCAGCCCCCGCCCACCTTCAGTAGAGACAGACATGGGAAGAAACCCTAACCTAAATAAAAAGGCGATTGAGATGTGCAGCTGACACGTTCGGGGCTTTAACTTTCCTCCTTTCCTAAAATACTGCAGAGCAGGGCTTACCTGTTAGATAATACCTGTTAGAAGGTATTATCATGGAAGAAGATAGAGAAGCTTAAACGCTCCAAGCTTTCTCAGCCTGCCTGCCTGCCTTCTTTGTCTCCTTCCCTTCCCCCCCTCCTTCCCTCTCTCTCTCTCTCTCTCTTGCTTTTTGGTTTTTTTTTTTTTTTTTTTTTTTTTTGACAGGGTTTCTCTGTGTAACAACCCTGGCTGTCTTGGAACTCACTTTGTAGATCAAATTGGCCTTGAACTACAGAGATTCGCCCGTCTCTGCCTCTGCCTTCTGATTGCTGGGATGTTAAAAAGTCTGCCACCACACCACACACAGCCCTCTTTCTCATACACTTCAGGAGCACCTGCTCAAAGGGTGGCACCAGTTGTCACTCAAAGAAATGCCCCCACAGGATTGCTTACAGGCCAGTCTGGTGGAGACAGTTCCTCAGTTGAGATTTTGTCTTCCTAGATCTGTCTTGGTTTGTGTCAAGTTGGCAAAAAAAACCCGACCAGCACAGACAGGCTGGTTTGTACTATTTTCCAGGAGTGTCTAGTGGTTCTCAACCTTCCTAATGCCTGCGACCCTTTAATACAGTTCCTCATGTTATGGTGACCCCCAACCATAAAATTATTTCATTGCTCTTAGTAACTTTTGCTACTGTTATAAATATCTGATACACAGGATGTCTGATCTGTAGCCCCTGTGAACGGATTGTGGGGTCTCGACCCACAGGTTGAGAATTGCTGCTCGAGATTCCCCTTTTCACACCTTTTCTACTCCCACCCCAAGCCCATTTTTGTCATTGTTCACTGAAAGAATGCACCTGCCTTGCTCATAATTGGTTGCGCCAGACTTTGCCAAGTAAGTTGTGTTCACTCCAGTGCATGTGTAGTGACTGAGAGTGGTAGGAACCAAGGAGGGTGAGAAGATCCAGCAGGCTGTATCTTTCAACTGTGACCTTGTCTTCCCGTACGTAGATGTCACTTTTGTTGATGTTCCTATCTGTGTCCCTTGCCCACTAACTGCCAAGAGTTTAGATATGTCTCCTAGCGCATATCTAAAGCCTTAAAAGAAACTACCGTTTAGAGATGAGAGAAGCCTTTTTTTCTGGAATTATGTATAAATCAGGAAACACGGCAGGCTCCTTGGATATCTGAGAATTTACATGTTTACTTGGATAGGATATTAAACAAGTATCTGTGTAGATGATCTTTCCATGTGAGTAGCTCTGCCCTCTGGGTCTGATGGTCAGGGCTGTGTGTTGGCGGCTCACACCTTTGCCGTCTAGCATGTTGCAGGACAGCCTTCAGGCCTGGGAAACCACATGGTACTGCTGAATTTGGAGAGAGCATATATGAATTTGGAGAGAGCATATGTGGGGGTAGTTTGGGGTTTTGTGTTCTGCTTGCCAGGTAGCTTAAAGCAACTCTTTTTGAGACCTACCAATATTTAAAAAAAAAATATTCCTTGAACGTTTATTTTTAGTTTCGTATGTATAGGTGTTTTGTCTGCATTTTTATCTGTGCCCCATGTGCGTGCAGTGCCAGTATCAGATCTCCTGGAATAGAATTACAGATGGTTTTTGAACTACCGTGTGGGAGTTGGGAACTGAACCCAGGTCCACTGCAGGAGCAGCCAGATGCTCTTAACTGTTGACCTGTGTATCCAGCCCTAAGGGACCTGTCATTTAAAATACTGTCAGTGTCTTAGTATCTCTCTAAAACCAACCAATGCCCGCATTACTTAGTAAGCATAACCAGTTTGCAGATAACAGCAAACATGTTGAAGCAGCATTTGTTTATTTAATCTCCATAGCAACTCTAGGTAGCTCTGTTACTCCCTCTTCTCCTGAGAAACATGTAAGAGGCTAGTTAGCATTTTGTCACATCTTGTTTTAGTTCTTGGAGACACCTGTTTTGACCATTGGTAGAGGTTGATAAACTAAGAAACTGTTTTCTATTACATGGGTTTACAGTGTGAAACTCTCAAGGTAGAGATCCAAGATGGCACTGTTTGTAATTAGCATACTGTGGGAGTATGTGCTGAGTGCCCTTGGCACTGCTTAACTCAAGGCTTGTCTCAGTTGGAGAGATGTTAGCATAGCAGTTCTTAATTTCTGAGTTACAAAACCTTTGAGAATCTACAAGAATGCTCAGAAAATTCACAGGTATGAATAGGAAAGTCTCATCTCCAAGCATAACTTCACTAATGTTTGTAGATCTCAAATTAACAATCCTATAAAAGCTTATTACTATGTTCCTATAATATCCATCAAGTTTATTAGGCTTAATTTTGAATCTGTAGCTAATATCTGTTTTCCTTAATGCTCTTTATTAGTGCTTCTGATACTGACTAGTTCAGCCATCGGTAGAAAGAGTGGAAGACCTCATGTTGCCAGCTATTGGTCCAGGATATTGGTACATCTGTTACCACTAGGACATTATATACAGTCTCCACATGGTCAGCCACTTTCCACTGGAATGATGGGTTAGATGGGATGAAGTCACCAGCTTTTTCCTAACCAGTAGAACATAAGTCTAGAAATTCACATGCTGTCTTCTGCTATTGCACTGTGACATCGGATACAGTTCTGTTTGATTTTGAGCCAAGTTCTTATTGTGCATCCCAGACTAGCTTTGACTGTGATCTTTCTGCCTACCCTCTCACGTTCTGGGGTTACAGCCTCCGAAGTCGTTTTGATCTGCACCACTTTGGCCAATGTCTCTACCTAGAACATCAGGAAAGCTAGAATATGTGGAAATCTTACCTACCTAAAATATCTGTGTATGTTGCCAGGCCTGGGCCAGAAAAGGAAACATTGAAGGCTTTAGAGTGCAAAAAAGGCTGCCAGACTTACACCTTACAGTTAGGGTTTAAGAACTGGGTGTGCCCTCCTGAGTGGGAGGTTTTAATACACCAGGACAAAGACAATAACCTAGGCCTGTGCAAGCGCCTCCAAGGGCAGGGTCTTTGTGTCTGCCCAGGCAGGCCCATGTCACATGAGGATGGCTGGACCAGCAAATGAGAACAGGCTTGTGGAGCTATCATTTACCCGGGACAGCTGGCTCCTGTAATGGTGGTGTGAGCTGGAAAACAACTGGAGGCTCTGTCAATAGGGGCATGACACAGGTGAACGCAGTGACAATGACTGGCAGATCTCAGTAGCATTTTGATAGATCAGACTGTTAGGGACAGGGAGAAGCTCATGATTGACATAATCTTGGCAATGATTTTTATGTCAAAAGCTTGAATCAGTCAAAAGACATTTTAGGTTTTAATTTTGGAAGCCAAAGTAGCCAATCTTGTTTAGGTTTTAATTTTATGAACAGCTTTCTTTCTGCCTTCAGGAGAATATTGCTATGTTGGTGTCTCAGATAAACTATGAGTGAATTTCGGATTCACCGTGATGTCAATGAGCTGCTCAGTCTGCTGCGCATCCATGGCGGGGGCGGGGCTGAGGTCTACATTGACCTGCTGCAGAAGAACCGGACGCCATATGTTACAACCACAGTCTCTGCCCACAGTGCCAAGGTGAGTACCTGTTCCTGATACAGTACCATAGGATGGGGGCCTAAAGGTGCAGCCATGGGTGTGGACACAGCCTAGGGCCATGGGGTTGGCCTGTCCCCAGTAGCCACAGCATGGCTAGTACTGGGCCAACAGCACCTGGTGGATGCTTCCTTTGAAGCTGGCATTCACTGTGCTCTGCTGGTCTTCAGGTTCCTGGCAATAGCTCCTGTTATTTTGTCCATTAAATAAATGAATCAGCAGATGTCCAGAGAGAGAGACTGAACTCTCACTTACACAGTCCTCCTCTGTTCTGGGGAGGAGACTTAATATATGTAAAAATTACTGGGTGGGAAAAGGAAAGCTACTGGTATTAATCACGTTGAAATTTCTTTCAGTTTTTTTATTTGTTTGTTTTTTTCTTTTTGTCTCTCTCTTTCTTTGTGTAGCCTTTGCTGGTCTGAAACTCACTGTATAGGTAGTACAACAGGCTGGCCTTGAACTCAGAGCGATCTGTCTGGGATTAAAGGTGTGTGGCACACCACACCTGGTTCAATTATTTCTTTTTTAAAGAATTCATAATTCAATAATGCATCTTTAATAAAAGATACCTTTGAATTTGAAATCTACTTCTATGTTTTTAAGCTTAAAAATATAGACACTAGAGAGCCGGCTCAGTGGTTAAGAACACTTGCAGTTCTTGCAGAGGTCCTGATTCAGATTCTATTTCCCCACATGGTGGCTCATAACCGTCTGTAACTCCAGTTCCAAAGACTTCAATGCCCTTTATGACTCTGTGGACACTGCTTGCACATGGTGCAGAAATGTACATGTAAGCAAAACACTCAGACACATAATAAAGTAAATCTTTTGAAAGTTAAAATGAAACACTTTGTGAAGCTTCACTTATTTAACCAGTTTAATGATGGCACCAGTGCAGTCAGACGGATTGAGCGGAGCATGGCTCAGGAAACACACACTCATTTGGTTTGTTGCCCAGTCGTTAAACATTGCTGAATGAAACGTCCCTAAATTGGTACAGGCAGTAAGTTCAAGAGGCAGCAAGTGTCAGAGGATGCATGAGCTTGTAGGAGAGTTGAGTGCTCCTAGGCTGTGTGCAGGAGATGGGAGAAATCATAAAGAAGGGTGGCTAGATTTGGTGGACCACTGACATTAATTTCCTGTTTATTTCAGAGATGTGATTGTTTAGCTCACCTAATTCAGCTGTGATTTATTTGTGTTTCCTTTTTTAAGTATTTGATTTGTTACTGTCATTAATTTACTTCTGCTTGTGATTTGAGGTTAAAATTGCAGAATTTTCTCGTACTCCTGAGGACTTCTTAAAGAAATATGATGAACTGAAGTCTAAAAATACAAGGAACCTTGACCCGCTGGTTTACCTGTTATCAAAGCTCACAGAAGACAAAGAGGTGAGCTTCCTGCCTCATCTGCATCAGCACACTTGCTTTGGGGACATTGGAAACACCCCCCAGTGTCTCCACTGAGCCTGGGGTGCAGGTTAAGCCTCTCCTGCACATCCTTTCCCTGCTTTTACTGACTGGCAGCTGTAACTCATGAAGGCAACACTTTGAAGGCATGTGTTTGGCGAAATGTTAGCCTCTCCATACTGAAAGAATACCTGTAAAATTAAAGGGAAGTGGGTGTATTAGCTCATGGCTTCAGTCCCCATTATTTTGGGGTCAGGTTGAGGCAGAATATCAGAGAGTAGCCTGGTAGAGAGGTGACAGAGCTGCTGGCAACTGGAAAGCAGAAAGAAATGGACTAACAGGCAGGAAGAGTTCAGTTTGTGTTATCAGTGAGTTAATCCACTGATAAGGTTAGAGTCTTCATGAACCAACTCTCTTTCAATAACATCACCAGCTGGAGACTGAACCTTTAACATGTGAACCTTTGGGGAAGACATTTCATATCCAAACCATAGCAGTGAATCATAATAACGCGGGATGGGCCAAGACCAGGAAACATGGATGTAGTAGCATGAGGTGTGCATATTTGCTTTTCTCTGATGCCGTGCTGCATGTGTCATGTGTTAGTATGGAGCCAGAGAGTAGTGTGTTGAGCCCGGCTCTCCATCCATGCAGAGGTATATACCAGGCACTAGGACAGACAGGGAAAGTGGCACTGCAGCCTGGGTGCTGTAAGTAGAATGTAGTAGAACATTGGTCCATTGTGGGTAAAATTATGGATTGACTGTCAAAGAAGACTGTAGGCTTTCCGTCCCCTGTTGCTTTGGTGATGTGACAGGTGGTAGAACACAGTGAGCTTTTGTGGCCCGGTGTAACTGGATGATTTTATGTGTTTGCAGACACTGCAGTATTTACAACAAAATGCAAAGGAAAGAGCTGAGCTCGCAGCTAATGCTGCCACCAGCAGCAGCACCAGCTTCAACATTCCTGTTACAGCCTCTAAGATGTCCACACAGGAGCTAGAAGAGCTGAGGAACCAGTTTGGGGGTGTGGCCACAGGCTCCACACTGCAGCAGGTACCAGATCTACTGTGGTCCGCAGGTCCACCCACTGTTTGCAGCAACACTGGGTGCTAGCTGTGCAGATATTTCTATTCCTAGTAAAGAAAAATAATCTGCCATAAGTGAGGCTAAGGCTGATTGTGCTCTATAGTCATAATTCTGACTCATACGAATAAGCAGTGCGGTGAGGGTCTGACCATGTCCACCTGCCGTGTATCCGAGCCAGCACCAGTTGTGATTCCTACCAGAATCTGTGACAGTTTCTAATACAATAGCACTTTTTAAATCACCAGTTATTTCCTCTAGGTTATATTCTCCTGTTGTAATTGCTGCTGCTTGGATTTATCCTGCCTCACACTGACCTTTTTGTGAGCTTCGAGAGTCATAGCCATCACATGCCTGCATTTGAGACCCTCAGACCCCTCTTCACAGCCCCAGCTCTGTAAAGTACCCTAGCCTCCCCTCTGTTTGCTGAGCACGAGCACAGAGGACACTGCAAAATCTTTTAGGTATATCCCTGTACCATTGCCCTCATACCTCTCATGCTGTGTGACCTACAAGTATGCAGAGCTAAGTTGGTGCTTCCAAAAGTTGCCACGCATTGTTAGCCTCTGGTTGTTAGTCTCCCTGGAAGGCCAGTGTTGTGTGCATGGCCTAGAATCTAGCCGTTGTCATGGGCTTTCTCCATATGGCAAGGATGTATGTCAGTTGCTAATTCCTGTCTTATTTCAGCAAGTGGCATTTGATCTAGTCACTGCTAAGAAAATTGATTTTGGTTCTTCCTGGTTTATGTCCTGATCTGACACAGCTCTGAGGTAAAATGCAGACATTCCTCCATGGCCCCCATGGCTCCCGTAGCTGGTGCTCTGATGCCTGTGGGCTCCTTGCTGGACAGAGAGACCTTCAGAGGGCCTGGCTCTCTTGTTCCTAGGCCCAGATGTTGTGATGGGCAGATAGAAATATGTCGCCTTTTTAAGTAAGATCAAATGTCCTATGTGCTGAAACGATGGACTTTTTCTATGCAAAAGGTGTGTTAATTTGTGTAGATATCTTAGTTTTGTTTGCACTGTGGTATATTTTTTTGTTTTTGTTTTTTAAAATGTCCTTACTAGTCTCTGGAACTTACAAGAAAGATGCTTCGAGACAAACAGAACAAAAAAAATTCAGGCCAGCCCCTTCCGGTCTTCCCAGCATGGGTATATGAGAGGCCAACACTGGCTGGAGATTTCCTGATTGGTTCGGGCTTAAGCTCAGACACAGCTTTGCCTATAGGTATGTGATGGATTTCTTCCTGACACCTGAGAACTTCTCCCTGCTTGCATGTGCTTCAGCAGGCTGGGGAACTATGGGTGTCACACTGAAGCCCAGAGGACTTGATGTGGTTGTTGTGCATTCCTCCTGCCAGACCTTTGGGACAGTCCGAAGCTGGTCTCCCAGGCTGTGCACAGATGAGCGGACCAGGAGGACACATTTTTCTGAAGAGATCTGTGATTACTACAGAGTCCATCAAATATTAGTACCGTGTTTACAAAGGCCTTAGAAGTTGTGACTACTTGACAGCACACTGTTTCAGGGCAGGTTCTTGCAATCTGAGATGTGTGTGATGCATGCCATGGGCGGCATGAAATCCACAGTATTTTTTCAGATCATATGAAATTTTATACATTCGTGTAGCATACATATGGTATCCTACCCCTTTGATGGCAGCCCCAATTCAGGAGGAACGTGGAGTGGTGTGCCTTGCCACGTTCATGAGTCCTGGGTAGTGTCGGTGTGTTGGTGCAGAGGTCTACTGTCACCTTTAGAAATACCCTACAGGGCTATTAGACAAATTCAGTGTTTTTTCCTGTCCCTAAGCAGACATATTCTGCTGCAAGTTAATGGGAAGGTAGAGACAGCTGGTTTTACGTCATGGACTTCTTGTTTGCAGTGTTGGTATTTACCTAATTGTCACCTGTCCCATCACCTGGTAGAGGTAACTGCATTCCTATCTATACACGGACCATGTGGTCAGCATAGTCATTGTCCTTGGTGGAACCTCAACCTTAGACCTTCTCTTTCTGCAGCCTGAGGGTGTAATTGGTGTTCTGCATACTGTGTCCTCAGGACTCGTTCCTATGGGATTCCACTCTCTTCAGCAATACTTAGCATCATGAATCAACGTTTCCCCGATTGTCCCAGCTCTGTGCCCTTCCACCTGCTCTTTCCAGTAAGCTCCCCTGTCTTCTCACATTGCCTCTGCTCCTTGAAGTTTAGTCCTGGACCCACCTTTATCTCCCCTTTCCAAGTGGCTAGGTAAACTTTGTCACCTATTGCCGCTCTGCTGCTGTACCTGCCACCCTCCAGTGGCTTACTCACACCTATAACTGTTGAACCTTGAAATTCAGTAAGTTTGACTAAGCAACTAGTTTTCTGTTTTATTACTTAATCCAAGTAGCTATGGCATCATGCAGGGGCATGAATCTGACAACCAATCTTCCTCCCCTTTCTGTAGTTTCTGAACTTCCTGTAAACATAGCTAGAGCCTACTTTCAGTGCAAGGCCTGAGTCTTGGATCAGCCTGTCCAGTGACAACCCTAGCGCCCGCCCCCCAGAAACCCTGATAGTTTGCCCAGGCTGGCCCCTTCTGGCCCTCGAGCTCCATTTTTCACTCAGGCCCCGCATACCAGCCAAGTTTGCTATCTCAGGGTGTTTGCACATTTGTTCCCCAACTCCTTCAGACCTCAGCCTGAAGATCTGGCAATACTTGCCTATTGTTCTTTGTCCTTCCTTGGTTAGGGGTGGGACTTTGTGCTCATTTTCCTTTCAGTGCTGGGACCCGGTCTTATTTAAAACTGTACGCGTCTTGTGCCTGCCGCCACAGTCTCCGACGTGCACCGGTCCTGCTGTGTCTTGAAGACATTGTTTAATTGGCTTCTTTTTAATGGTGATGATCTCTTTAGAAACCACGCCTACCTTAGCTGCAGTCTCACACGGGCTTTTCTGAGGAGTCTTTCTTTACACTTTGCATTTTATTTTAGGCTCCCAGTTCTCACTGTAAAACCCATCTAAAAGAAGTCTGGGGGCTAAAAGGAGAGATGGCTCAAAGGTTAAGAACATTGACTGCTCTTCCACAGGTCCTGAGTTCTAGTACCAGTTGATGGCTCACAACAGTCTATAAATGAGATCTGGTGCCCTCTTCTGGCATTCAGACAGAACACTATATAATAAATAAAAAATTAATAAATAAGTCTTTTAAAAAAAAAAAAAGTTGGAGGGGGGCCTGGAATAAACATGTCATAGCCTAAATGAATGACTGCCTCAAAGTTACCTACCAGGATTAATTAATTGGTCTATTACTTTTAGACTCAGACGCAGAAATTTTCAGGGCACAAATTGTGTGAAGACAAATTCTTGGCCAAAATGTAGCACAAGTGGCCTCAAGTCTGTGTTCCTCTCTGACACCTGAGAAGCCTGCCTTTCACTCTCTATTCCTAATGTATTCTGGTCATTGCCACTCAAGACTTGCCCATTTGTTGGGGAATATTATTTTAAGATGTGTTGCTTTTGTGTATGCTGCATTTGTTTAACTCTGTGAAGCTGTGAGTCTTTGCTTGTCTAAAACTCCTGATGGTCCTAATAAAGAGCTGAATGGTCAATAGCAAGGCAGGAACAAGGATAGGCGGGGCTGGCAGGCAGAGAGGATAAATAGGAGAAACAAGGAAGAGGAGGAGCAAGAGAACAAGAAGGAGGAGAGGACAGGGGGTCGAGTCACCCATTGCTTAAATTCTAGGCTCCTCCAGCCTGCATTTCTAAACATTTCCACTTTCTTCCCACAAACTAATCCAAAGCATATGAACCACTTGGCCAGGTTTAACAGAACTTGTTCATATCAACTTTCTGTATTGTTATTTTTGCTGTGACCAAAATAATGCAGAGGACAACTTAAAGTTGGAAGGGTTTTGGCAGGGCAATCTCAGAGATTTTAGCTAATGTCCTTTGGTCTGTTCATTGTGGGCCCTCAGATGAGGCATCACATCAGGAGTGTGTGGTAGAAAGCTGTTCATTTTGTGGACAGGAAGCAGATTAAGGAAAGAGCTGAGGATCCTGTATAACCTTCAAAGGTATTCCTCCAGTGTCCTACTTCTATAAGTCCTGTGTCCTGAGGTTTCTGCACCTACCAGTAGAGCTACCAAGTAGGGATCAAGCTTCAACACAACCTGTGGAGTGTGTTCATATTCAAACCATATCAGGGAATCGCTTCCGCTTTCCATCCATCTGTGTACAAGAGAAGATGGTAAGTAAGGTTATGGAGCCAAAGTCTAGTGTTGCCTCTGCCTTGCAGGTACACTGCCCTTGGCCTCCCAGGAATCAGCAGTGGTGGAAGATCTGCTCTATGTGCTTGTGGGTGTGGATGGCAGGTACATCACTGCTCAGCCCTTGGCTGGGAGACAGAACCGTACCTTCCTTGTGGACCCCAACCTGGACCTGTCCATCCGGGAGCTGGTAAACAGAATCCTCCCTGTGGCTGCCAGCTACTCTACAGTAACCAGGTGGGTCCTTCATAAATTTTGAAGAGCCTGTGAGTCACCAATCCCTATCCTGACTCAGTTTAACTCTTACTGCCACAGATTCTCATTGGCTATAAGTACTGAAGTGACTAATTTGCTTCTTGGATAAGAATGGGATTTGGAATGGGCTCAACTTTGTTTGGAAATTTAGCCCCTTCCCAGGTGTCTCATGTATCTTTGCTGTAGGTTCATTGAGGAGAAATCGTCGTTCGAATATGGGCAGGTGAACCATGCCTTGGCTGCTGCTATGAGGACCCTGGTAAAGGAATACTTGATCCTGGTCACACAACTGGAACAGCTGCACAGGCAGGGCCTCCTGTCGCTGCAGAAGCTCTGGTTCTACATCCAGCCAGCCATGCGGACCATCGACATCCTCGCCTCTCTTGGTGCGGACTGCTGGTGGAGGGGCTGTAGGTGGAGGGCTCCCTAAGGCAGCGCATGGCAGGCCATTCTGGTAGCAGGGTGGTGCGGCAAAGCACTTGTCATATCTTGTTTTAATGAACTGTAGAAGGAAGGTGCCAGAGCATCTTTCTTTTTTCTTGTTTTTTGAGTCAGGGTCTCATTATGATGTGTGCCATCATATCGGGCCTGGAAGCTTTTCTTGATTGACCTCATTAGCAACTGAAGCTTTAGCATCTGAGCATGGTATCTTGGGATAGGTCCTACCTGCCTGCTAGGGGTGCATAGACACCTGGGAGTGAGCCACCCCTTTCTATCCACAGCCACCTCAGTGGATAAAGGCGAGTGTGTGGGCGGATTGACGCTGAGCCTTCTCCATGATAGGAGCTTCAACTACACAGGGGACAGCCAGGCGCAAGAGCTGTGCCTCTATCTGACCAAGGCGGCCAGTGCACCCTACTTTGAGATCCTGGAGAAGTGGATCTATAGGGGCATTATTCATGACCCATACAGGTAGGCCTATAGGTGCCCGACACCTTTCACCTGGACTCTCCACTATGTGATAGCCTCTGAGAAGGGACATGCCAGATGCAAGTCCTCAACACAGCAGTCAGCCAGGAGCTGAGGGGGTGTGTCACTCACTCAGCTACCTTTCAGTGGCTTTATCCTGTTGAATGAGGAACATTGGGTTCTAAATCTGGAGCCCATGTCCTTACCTCCATGTGGTTGTGTGTGCCACCTTGGCATGATACCTTTGAACATGTAAATGACTAGTTCATAGAGAACTCCGTTCTCTTGTACTGGGGATGAAACCCAGGCCTTGCATGTGCTCTATCACAGTGGGCCTAGTGTTTCTTTACTGAGGGGCCAAATAGAATCTGGTGTGGTGAGCCTAGAAAGCAATGCCATTTCCATCTGACTACAGGGAAATGGGTCTTAAAACTCTATGGGAAGGATCTGATTCTGTTGGTGATGGACCCAGGACAAGTCATTCTGTGTCCATCCTTTGACCATAATGGAAAAGTAGGGAAGAAGCCACCTAGCTCTTCCTCAAAGTAGACACCTGCTCCCAAGTGAGGCTACAATTACTCAGTGGTTGTGCAGGTGTTTCTAGAAGCATGTGACCACCTCGAGGTTGGCCAGGCTTCCCCTATAGTACCCTGAGAGACTGTGTAACTTGCAGTGAGTTCATGGTGGAGGAACACGAACTGCAGAAGGAGAAGATCCAGGAGGATTACAATGACAAGTACTGGGACCAGCGCTATACTGTGCTGCCACAGCAGATCCCATCCTTCCTGCAGAAGGTAGCAGGCAAGATCCTCAGCACAGGTAACTACTTGGCTCTCTCACTAGGGAGGTCAGTGGCCTCTTCACAGCCTTCCAGCTCCTCTGCCCCTGGAGGTGATGTAGCTGGGAATAACCTATTAGCCTGAACTGTTAGCTACTGGTAGTTCCTAACTCTCCATGGCTTCATTCTGCCCCCAATCTGGAAGCTATCTGCCTTACACATAGCTTTCTCTCTTGGGTCTTAACCTCTAAAACTCCATTCTATAGCAAGAAAAGCCATGAGGAACCCACACCTCCCAGGCCAACTGTGTCCTTTAGTTTCATTGCACAGGTTAGGCCTGATGTAGATATTAGGCAAGTGTTTGGGGCCTTGGCATGTATGCTCTGCTTTGTGAGCTTAGCAGCATCAGAAAGGGCTAGGAGATGATTCAGCAACCTAGCTCTCAAGGCTTTTTCAAAATCCTTCCCATGAGGGTTTGGAAAGTATGCTCTGGAATTGCCTGTCAGACTCTGTGTTTCAGCTTTGGATTACAAACCCCATTTATGATTTTTAAAATATACTTGAAATAAAATGATTAAAATGAAAAAAAAAAATCCTTCCCATGAAGTACAGTCCTCAGGAGCCATTGCAGGCCACTATTGCACAATCTTTTCAGGGGCAGGAAGCAAACTACCTCATGTTTTGCCCACTACCTCATGTTAGATTTGTGTCATAAAGCTCCAACTTGAGATACAACATGTACAGCGATACTGAATCCACCTTCCTCTTTTCATTTATTTATTTATTTTTTTCAGGAAAATATCTAAATGTGGTCAGAGAATGTGGTCATGATGTCACCTGTCCCGTAGCCAAGGAGATCATCTACACACTCAAAGAGCGAGCATACGTGGAACAGATTGAGAAAGCATTCAACTATGCCAGCAAGGTGCTGCTGGACTTCCTCATGGAGGAGAAGGAGCTGGTGGCCCACCTGAGGTTAGACTTCACTTCATATCCATGTGACTGAGAGTAGAATGTCCCTCTTAGCAACTTTTTTTTGTCTCTGCACAGGCTCTCTGCCACCCTACTGTGAGGTGCCAGGGTCTTGGTTCCCTATCCTGTCCAAGCCAACAAGTCTCTCAGCTCCTTGCTGTCCCCTCCCCTGCCATGTCCGAACAGTCGCTCCATGTCCCATGGAGAACTGCCAAGCCTCTATTGTATATGTTGAAGGTTGGGTTCAAACACCTCATCTCCACTCCCACCCCCCGCCACAGGTCCATCAAACGCTACTTCCTGATGGACCAGGGGGACTTCTTTGTGCATTTCATGGACCTTACTGAGGAGGAGCTCAGGAAGCCAGTAGAGGACATCACACCCACACGCCTAGAGGCTCTGTTGGAGCTGGCCCTGCGAATGAGCACTGCTAACACTGACCCCTTCAAAGATGACCTCAAGGTGAGTGCAGTTAGTCACGGCACATGGCTTCTGAGACATTAGAGTGAGCACCCTGTGTTCGTCCTTATTTCTGAGAACACTAGCTTGTAAACACTTTGTTTGGCTCTGTGTCTGCTCTCACAAGGGACGCTGGTGTGTGCTTTTCTTGTGGGTTTGGTTTGCACCTGTGCCAGATTAGGTTCTCCTCACCTCACAGAGTGTATGGAGATAGATGCCGCTTCTTTATGTTCTTAGGTGTGGTGAGTGCTCGGTGAGTTACTTGAGTTCTGTCACTCGGCTTTTTCTGGGAGATTCTGCATCAAGGCTCTATCTCATGCAGGTCAAGGTCTTTCCTAACATCTGCTTCTAGAGTTCATCCTGTATGTTTCTGTCACCATCAACAGGGTGTGCAATTGCTGCCATGCAGTGCAGAAAGCTATTGTGGTCTAGAAAGCTGGCAGTAAGAACTCCACTTCCATCTCTCTGACTCCAGTGGTTTGTGTCTTCTTTTCTCCCTCACGTAACTGAAAGGTTGTCAGTTCATTGATGTTTTTAAGAACTCAGTTTTATTACTTTTCTCCCTTTCTATTCTTTGTTTCTATTAACTTGTTTCTGTTAGCATAGGGCTTAGTTTCTGTTCTTATTTTTTTGAGGTTTGAAGTTAGGCTATTTTAGCATGCTTTGTTTTCATTTGTTTCAAGAGATTCTGTAATTTCCTCATGATTTCTTCTTTAGTGATTTGTTTTGTTTAATTTCCACTAATTGGTACATTTTCAGGGTTTTCTCCTGTTACTTAGGATTTTTTGTTTTTTAAATATTGTTTATTTTACTATAAACTTGTGGGTATTTTGCCTGCATGTGTATCTTTGCACCATATGTGTGCAGTGCCTGTGGAGGGCAGACGAGAGCATCCAATCCCCTGGAACTGGAGTTACAGACAGTTGTGAGCCATCATGTGGGTGCTGGGAATTGAACCTGGGTCCTCTGAAAGAGTAGCCGGTGCTCTTTAACCATTGAGCCATATTTCCAGCACTGTTACTTAGTTTTAACTTCAGCTGCCATGCTGGTAGAGTGTGCTTTGTGTAGTATCAGTTGTAAAGTACCACGGCGTGTCCTGGGATTCCACATGGGTTCTTCCTCTGCTGTGCAGGTCTTGGATGGTTCTTAGTGCTGTCCATGTGGCTTCCATCTATTACTGAGAGTGGGCCTGAGTCTCCAGTTTTCTCCTAGAACTTCATTTTTCCTTGCAGTTCTGCTCTTCTTCATATATTTCTGGATCTCTTGTTAGGTACAGGAGTAATTTTATGGGGTACATTCCTAGTGACAGTCTGTGGCCTGATCATCCAGGTGGACCACACAAGAGCCATCTCGGGTGCTGGCCATGGGGCAAATGATAGTAATGTCTGCTCACGGGATGTCCCCATCTGTGTTACTTTGACAGGCAGGATTAGAGTGGTCTACATTTTCATGACTGTTAGGAGGTTGTGAGCATTTGATTTGTTCATGAGCTCTTTGTGTTTTTCCCTCCTTTATTCTCTGTGCTTTTATATTCTTGTCTTTTATATTCTGTGTCTTTCATGTTTTACAGGAGCCCGTGCCACACTGGCATGTGGTTGGCTCTTAATAAGAATTTTAATAATTAATTTTGTAGACAGTACTGTCTATAATAATTATTGTCATATACTAGTATGCTTCATCTTCACAGGTAAAGTAAAAAGTCTTCACTTCTAAGATTTATTCAGTTTCCCCTATGGTTTCTCATTTATAACAGCAACAGTAGAAACATTTAAAATGCTGTTTTAGGACTGGAGAGATGGTTCTGTGGTTCAGAGTTATCTTAGGCTTCTAATGCTGTGATAAGCACCTTGCGGGAATGGGTTTATTTCAGCTTACAGTTCTACATCATACTCCATCACTGATGGAAGTCAGAACAGCAACTCAAACAGGGAGGACCCTGGAGGCAGGAGCTGATGAACGGACCACAGAGGAGTACTGCTTACTGCCTTGCACCTCATGGCTTGCTCAGCCTGCTTTCTTATAAAACCCAGGACCACCTGCCCAGGGTAGCATCCACCCACAATGGATTGGGTGATCCCACATCAGTCACTAATACAATCTACTACAGACCTGCCTATGGGCTAGTTAATAAGCACCTTCATAATTGACATTCCCTTTTTTCAAATGACTCTCGTTAGTATCGATTTGACATAAAACTAACCAAAACACAAAAGTGTTTACTGTTTTTGCAGAGAACCTGGGTTTGATTCCCAGTAATCACACTGGGCAGCCTGTATCTTTAGTTCCAGTGGATCTGATGCCCTCTTCCCACTTCCACAGGCACCAAATGTTCATATATATATATATATATATATATATATATATGTATGTATGTATGTATATATGTATATATATATATCCATACATAAACACATACGCACATAATAGAAACATGAGTCCTTATGTAAGTAAGCATCCTGTGTTTTTTCTTCCATTTTGATAGAAGGTGATTTAATTTAATTTTTCCTGTGTGGTACTGTAGAAAGACTTAGAACCTCACACATGCCATTGTACTACATTAATCCCAACCTAACATTGTATTTTGGAGACAAGGTCTCTACATAGCCCTGGCTGTCTTGGACTTTACTATGTAGACCAGGCTGGCGTTCAGTTCACATAGATCTGTCTCTGCCTCCCAAGTGCTGGCATTAAAGATGTGGGTCTTTGTTCTGGCTCTAAACCTAACTTATTAATTAAGGGTTATCAGTGGGTGGTTAGCTTCTAATAGTATTTAAGAAACTTGCTTGCTTTTCTAACTCCATTCAGGAGTAGGTAAGAGTTAAGACAATTCTGCATACATCATTTTTTTTTTCTTTTTCCCCAAGATTGACCTGATGCCTCATGACCTCATCACTCAGCTTTTGCGGGTTCTGGCCATTGAGACCAAGCAGGAGAAGGCAATGACTCATGCTGACCCCACGGAGCTCACACTGAGTGGTCTGGAGGCCTTCTCCTTTGACTACGTTGTCAAGTGGCCCCTGTCACTGATTATCAATAGGTGAGGCCTACATGACCCAGGCCACATATGATCGAGCCAAGTGCTTGCCACTGAACTCTACCCTGACCTGACTTTTTAGTTAAGGCTTTCCAGTTGGTGTTTAACCTCTCATAGTATTTAAGAAACTTAATTGCTTTTCCAGCTCAGTGCAGGTATGGGTAGGAGTCAGAACTGCCTCTTTGGACAGCCTCATGCTGCAGGATGCTGGGTTGCTCTTGCTGTCTGTTGGTGCCACCCTGCAGATAGCCAGGAGCACAGGCTGCCTTGCCAAGGTTCCTGACATGTCCCTCTTTGCAGGAAGGCACTCACCCGCTACCAGATGCTCTTCCGGCACATGTTCTACTGCAAGCACGTGGAGCGGCAGCTCTGCAGTGTCTGGATCAGCAACAAGACTGCCAAGCAGTACGCGCTGCACTCAGCAAAGTGGTATGTCCTCTTTTGCCCTCCCTGTCATTCTAAGAAGAGTGGCTTTGCGCTTTAGGTGTTTGGAAAAATTGTTTGAAAGTCACTGTAGCTTTACTGTTTTCATAATTCTCTACTAACTGCACACTCACTGTCTATATCCTCATAGAGCTGACTTCCAGGCTTGGTCTGCATCACACAAGCCCCTCCCTATATTCCCTCTTCTTCAGTACACAGAGCAATAAGTGCTGGGAAGTGCTCTGGTAGTAATCTTTTGTACACTAGTGTGTGGAAAGGTTGAGGGTAAAATTTCAAGAATTTGCCTCAGGATGATAGGCAATGGTGGCACACACCTTTAGTCCCAGCCCTCAGGAGGCAGAGGCAGACAAATCTCTGAGTTTGAGGCTAGCCTGGTCTACAGAGTGAGTTCCAGGGCAGCCAGGGCTACACAGAGAAACCCTGTCTCAAAAAAAAAAAAACAAAAACAAAAACAAAGAATTGACCTCAGCTGGAGCAGTGACCTGGGTTAAGAGCATGTGGTGCTCTTGCAGAGGACCAGAGCTCTGTTCCCAGCGCCACACTGAAAAGCTCATTAGCACATGTAACTCCAGCTCCAAGGGATGATCATTTTCTGGCACCTGTGGGCATTTGCACCTACATGAGGATACCACATACATTACACATATATACATAATTAAAAAAGAAATCTGAAAAAAAATTGTCCTGGTAAAACACAAGCTTGTGGAGCCAGCCATGGTCATAGTTCTTGGTATTAGCACCTACCTGGTGCCTTAGCTACTTTTCTACTGCTGTGATCAAACACTATGACCAAAGCAGTGTATAAAAGAAAGAGTCTATTTTGGGCTTATAATTCCAGAGGGATAAGAGCCCACTACTGCTATGGTGGGGAGCATGGCAGCTGGAACAACAGCTAAGCACTCACAGCTTGAATAGAAAGCAGGAGACAGTGAGAGATCTCAAATGGTGCTACCCTTTTGAAACCTCAAAAACTACCACCAGTAGCAAGCTTCGTCCAACAAGGCTGGACATCCTAAGCCTCCCCAGACAGCCACCATCTGGGAACATGCCATCCAAACCTCCACACCTGTACTGAGTAACTTAGCTACAGATCCTGCCCTGCCTCTCCATGGTATGGCTAGTTGGCACACTCTTTCAGGATACAGGGGAATAAGAGTTGTGCTGAGTAGGATATTTACTTGACACCCTGATGAAGCCAGAAGTGAGTGTCCTCAGACTTCAGCATTGAGGCACCTTCCTTGTTAATGTCCTTTGTCCCTGAGTCTGAACCATCATCACATGAGAGGTAGGATCACTCACGAGAGTCTACTCTGCAGTGGAGTTGGGGGCAGGAGCCATCACTGTACTGCACGTAGTTTGTGATGATTCTCATTACATCCTCAGTAACTATTGTTTCCGCACTCAGGTTTGCTGGTGCTTTCACTTTGCGGCAGCGAATGCTCAACTTTGTCCAGAATATTCAGTACTACATGATGTTTGAAGTGATGGAACCAACCTGGCACATCCTTGAGAAAAACCTGAAATCTGTGAGTTTCTGCTCTGCAGAAATACATGTAGCATCTGAAAGGCTCTTTCCCAGCCAGAGTGCATTTCATAGCACCGGCATGTGTAGCCAGGTGTCATGGTGGCCACAGAAATGTCCACAGTCTCACATCTGCCTGCTTCCTTCTCATGTGCAGACAGGGCTTCCATCCAGCATGGTACATGAGAGAGGAGACAGAAAAAGACGGGGTAGCGACATAGTCTCTAAGAGATGACAGGCCTGTAGAGACAACGGAAATGTACAGGCAGTAGAGCACCAAACAGAACTGAAAGCCACATGCACAGTAACTTCAGGGAAGTCTCAGGCCTTTGTTTGCAGGCTTCCAACATTGACGACGTGCTTGGCCACCACACAAGTTTCCTTGACAACTGCCTGAAGGAGTGCATGCTGACCAACCCTGAGCTGCTGAAGGTTTTCTCCAAGCTAATGTCTGTGTGTGTCATGTTCACCAACTGTATGCAGGTGAGGACAAGGAGGCAACATGGGACTGTTTAATGTCCAGGCACGCCAGTCTGTCCCACAGCTTCTGCCCTTCAGAGCCCCTGGTCTTTGTGGCCAGTCCATCCCATTCTGGCAGGGAAGCTATTTAGGGGCCCTGCCTTATTTCTCATAGTATCCCTGGTACTGGTCTCTGTCTTAGGCCTCTTCTGAATGCTTTTGCATTCATTTGTCAAAACTTAGTATTAAAGTTGTCACAAGCACTTGTCCAAAATAATGCAGAAAATATCAGGTAACAAAAGGGTAGCCCAAGGTCTCTGGGCTGGAGGATGCTGGGAGCCAAGTGCTCTTCAGGCAGCACTCTGGAGCAGATAGGAGGTAGGAGATCTAGGTGGTGATGGGTTATAGAGGAGACAGGGCTGTGAAACTCATTCTTTAGGTGTTTAGAGGCCATGATAATTCCCACATATGAAAACATGAAACAACTATAATTTTATGAAAATCAGTTGATAATCATTGAGAAATGTAGCTTTGCAAATGCTGAGAACTAACATCCTGTCTACAGCTTTGTGTCCCTGTGTCTCTGGGTTGGGTACTGTGTGCCTGTAAGTACTTGCTGTCTTGTTATGGTATGCTGTGTCTGGAACTAATCATAACCTTTCCTCATGACCTACCCTTAGAAATTTACACAGAGCATGAAACTGGACAGTGAACTAGGCCGGCTGACACTCGAGCAGGGTATTGCACAGGGGCCACCCACAGAGACTGAGCGGATTGAGGATCGCCCCCGGAAGGAGCCTACCAGGAAGGTATGTGACCGTGGGGCTTGTCCAGAAAGACTGTCTTTCTAGTCAGCTGTGGCAGTGTTGGCATTGCAAACTTAAGAAAATAAAACCTTAATCAAAACAAATACAAAGCCAGGTATGGTGGCATATACCTGGAATTCCAACACTTGGGAAGTGGAAGCAGGATCGGTTGTTCAGCGCCAGCTTTAGCTCCATAACAAGTTTGAGACCAGACCTGTCTCCAAAAAAAACCAAAAAAACAAAAAAGCAAACAAAATAACATTAACCATTTTTAACCCTTTCCTGGTTATCACCCATGTGATGGGGGAAAAAACGGGTCCTGCAGTTAGGTTCAAAACACAGCCACTAGAGTCCTTCCTTTTCTCACCACAGAGCCTCCAGACATCTGGTCTCCAGAGTGTGGCCAAGTCATCTATACAACAGTATTGTGTGGAGTAGGCCTGACTGCCCTAGAGAACAGAGCTTTGCTTGGCTGCAGTTGGTGCTTAGTGCTTATCCCTGTTCAGAACAGTCAGTTGGTACTGATGACCTATGCAGCCTTTAGGATTCATGGCCACGAGTTGGCAATTGGGGGATGGTCTGGGAGCATGTGAGGGTCAGAAGCCAAGGACAAAAGGAGATAAGGTCTGTCCTCCTTGCTTCTTAGTGGTCAGGAGGAAAGCACACCAGTGCTGAAATCAGACCTGTAGAGAGCATGCAGTACCCCACTGTTGGTTCTCCATGCTGTGAGCCTGGAGAAGCCCCAGTTGGCCTGTTGCCCTAGTATTTCTCCATTTGCTGTGTTCTGATACCCCAGCTTCCCATCTTCTATCATAACGGGAACATCACAACTTCTCTCATTAACAACATTTGGAGGGTAGAGGCAGGAGGATCAAGCATTCAAGGTGAGTTCCAGGCCAGCCTGGACAACATGAGACTCTGTCTCCAAAAAAGAGCCAGAAGTGGTGGCACATGCTGTAATTCCTACACTCAGAAGGCTGTGGTAGGGGAATCACAAGCCAGCCTGAGCTATGGTAAAAACAGTCTGTCTCAAAACTAAGACAAGTAACACAAAAAGGGAAGAACATCCTTGTAGCTGGCAGAGAGGCTAAGTGCCTACCTGGTAACTGATACTGAGCTCCCTGGGGTTTGTCTCCAGCACCTGTCTGATCATGTGGATACTCCTCAGCTGGCCTCTGGGTTCGAGGCCACCATCAATAACTTTGACAAAAACTTTTCTGCCCATCTTCTTGATTTACTGGACCGACTAAGCGTCTACAGCACCAGTAACTATGAACATGGCATGGCCAGTGTCATCTCCAGGTAAGTAACACCCTTGCTGACTTTGAAGCCTAGCCCTGTCATCTGCTTTCACTGTAGCCCTTGCTCCGCGTATCCCTAGCAGCAGGCATCCTAATCTGGGCAAAGGTGGAAGAAGGAAGAGGGGCCAGCTGTGAATACTCTGGTGAAGGGGTGTCTGCTTATCACTGGGATAGGAAGGGGCTCTGACTTCATCCAGGAATTGGGTACCATCCCTGAATTACCCTTTGAAAAGTGCTAGTTTGTACACTGGAATCCTCTGGTACATTGTGCCGTCCTACAATGCCCTAGTTTCAAGGGTTCCTAGCACCGAAAGTCACTGTCAGGCTTCCCAAGCCTGAGGCACCCTCAGAATTCCATTGCCAGGAGATGCTGTGTGATAGGAACCCTCACCCATGGTTGTCAATAAAGCCCACCAGGGTTGAGACCTGCAAGGGTATCCATGCACTGGCAGGTGGAGCATGCCCTTCCCTCTACCTGGAAGAGGTCCTAGTTGTGTCTGTTACTAACCTTTACGTGATTGGGAGAAGTGGGGTTGCCACATGGACAACCCATGGCAGATGTTGTATATCTTCTCAGCTTGGGCTGGACTCTGCCTATCCTGGAGTTTCCCTAACACTCCTTTCCCTCCTCTAAAGGCTGGATTTCAATGGTTTCTATGCCGAACGCCTGGAACGTCTGTCTGCAGAGAGGAGTCAGAAGGCTGCCCCCCAAGTGCCCATCCCAAGGGGGCCCCCAGCATCAACACCCAGAGTGGCCATCCCTGCACAATGAGCTCCCTTTTTAAATATCATCTTTCTGAACGTGGGCGTTGTGTGTTATTATTGTGTAAGTGTGGTTTGAGATTCCATCTTGGCTCAATGAGTTCCTTTTTCAAGGTGCTTTTTCCTTTTAGGAGCTTTCCAGAGGGCCGGAGAAATAGCTTAGTCAGTACGTGCTTTCTGTGCAAGTCTTAGGACCTGAGTTCAGATCCTTACCATCTTTCTTAGTTAGGGCTTTCATTGCTATGATGAAACACCATAAGCAAAAGCAACTCGAAGAGAGTCGGGTTTGTCTCATCTTGCAGCTTGTAATCTAGTCCACCATCCAGGACAATCAGGGCAGGAACTGATAGAGAGGAGGGCTGCTTACTGGCTTTCTCCCATGGCTTTCTCGACCTTGCCTTTTTTTTTTTTTTTTTATCACACCCAGGGCCTGCTCAGAGGCAACACTGTCCACGCTGAGCTGGCCCTTCCTATTTCAAGCATCAATCAAGGAAATGCACCACAGAACAGCCTTGTGAGGCATTTTCTCAGTTGAGGCTCCCTCTTCTAAAATGGCTCTATCTTATTTGAAATTGATGTAAATTTCACCAGTGCACCGCCTGTCTAAAGCTGAGAGTGACGAAGCTCTATTCCCAGGGCTGGGCAGGGAGACAGGAGAGTCCCTGGGCTTACTGACCAGCCATTCTAGCTAAATCATGAGGTCAAGAGACTTGTCTTTAAATTAATTAATTAAAAATTAAAAATAGGATGGATAGTAATAAGAAGTAACTGGTATCAGTCTCTCGCTTCTACATGCACAAGCATGCACACAAACACACAAATATGTACATGTACTTGCAAAAGGAATAAAAACGGAAGCTGACAGTACCAGAGTAAGGTTTCCTCAAACTTAACTGTGTTTGCCTTCAAAGTCCAGTCTGTGTGTGGAGGGGAGGGGGTGCTTTTAGCCTCAGACAGTAAAAGCATGTTTGTGCAAGGAGCAATATAATTAGAAAATACCAGGCAAGGGAGGTGTGGCCTGGGGGTTGGGACTGTTCTCTACATGTTTTGGATCTGCCTTTATGGACGCTAGGGGGCAGCATTATCCCTGACTGAAGGTGTTCTCACCTCGCCAGTGTGTGCCCAATTCTTCACCCAGAACCCTTAAGGTGTACTCTCTTGAGGCGTGTCCTTGGAGACAGACTAAGCTTCAAGCCGGACGCTACTTCTGCCCACCAGGGTCTGGATGCCCTTTATCCATTAGATGCAGACCTTTCCTTTTGAAAATTATTCAGCAAAGTATCTAACAAGTTGTGCTGTGGCCGCCTCATCTCAATGGCTTTTTGTTTCAGTCCTGGAGTGGACAGTTTTAAACATCTGCCCCAGGTGAACTTGGGGAATGAGGAAGTGTTTGGAGGAGTGAGAACTGGAGGCAAATCTCTTGACTCTGCAGAAGGAAAGACTGGTGGATGACCCAGTCAGGACTGGCTAGCTCAACAGAGCCCCCCTGGAGTGCCTGTGTTTTGCTTTGCTTTGCTTCGTTTTCGGCCCACAGTTCTGGTCTGCAGCATGTGCAGGCTTGCCTGAGTAAACGTACATTGGCCAAGCCAGTGTTGTCAGAATAAATGCCAGACTAAGCAGAGCTTAGTGGTCTGCTTCCCGTGTCTCTAGTCTTGGATCTACAGCTCCCAGGTTTGTGTGGGACCCAACTACAAACCTTCAGAGCACCTGCTGGGTGAAGTTAGCAATAAGTTGAGTCTGTCTTGTGTGGTGGAGTGAGTACCCATCATTTCCAATGTATTTCTGCCAGGGCAGGACAAAATTGGCCCCACCTGGTCCTGGCTTTTGATTATACCCTCTTCCTTTGCCTTCACTGTAGATGGTTGGACTTACAAGACAATGGTACATACATACTGGCAACAGCTTTCAATTTTGCCTCCTATTTGATTAAGGAAAAATTGCCTTGAACCTTCACTGTCACTAAGGTCCTGTGTATGTGGAAGTCAGCCTTTCCCAAGAGCTCTGCTTGCTGCTTTCTGCAGCCTGGTGTCTGTTCTAGCCCTAAGCACTGTGGACTGATACCTCTGGCAGCAGGTTGCTGATGAGATTCCTAAACCATTGCTGCGTTTCTGACCAGTGGGGGTAACGGTGTCATTTGTGCCCCAGCTTAAATTCTTAGGTACAGCCCTCAGGATATGGTCCAAGACTCCAGCCCAGCCCCACTAGTTTCTTCTGGCTGAACTGTCAAGCCCTGTTGATAGTATGGGTGTCTCCCCCTTTAGGTCACTTACCCCTGGTAGGGTAGATTTGTGGAGTCTGTTAAGGTCTAACCACATGTGTCCACAAGGCTGGGTCACAAAAGAAGACATTACCACAAACAATAAAACAGGCTTGACTACATTCCCAACAGTCCTGGGTTCCCACAGTAACAGACCCACCTGGAGAAGCTGGGAACTAGGCCATATAGGGGTGCTAAGACCTCTGGTTCTGGGACAGCACTACTTTTGGGACACGAAGGACAGAATTCAGGCCTGTACATAGAGACTGGTGCATCAGGACCCTCCTACAGGACCCCAAAGGATCAGTCAGGTAGACTTCTTGTTTGCTGTCACTTGGTCACCTGGGCCTAGATATCCACCTACCTGTTCCTACCTGCATTTCCCTTCCCAGTGAAGCCTCAAAAGCATGGTAGAGCTAGGCAGAGATTTTGGAAAATGTCAGCTCCCACAGAGTGGTCCCGGGACCGTGCTCTCCCTAAGGCTTTCAATTGCCCTGGAAGTCAAAGGGTCCCCACCTTCTGAAGTTTCAGGCTTACAAGTAACTTCCCCTTCAAAAGTCATCTTCCTCCAGTTAGACTCCACCCAATTAGCACTCCCCAGCTCTGGTAGGACTAGAAGGCAAGCTCTTGGTTTCTCCACCAGGACTAGGAGCTTGTACCATCTCCAGCTCCTGTTAATTTGGTCCACAATTATGGGAGATGCAAAGCTACCCAGAAGCCACTGGGGAAGAGCCTCTGTAACTCCAGACTGCTCTGGGAGCTGGTTGCTGCCTGCTGGATACTGGTACAGAGGTGTACACATCTCGCCCCGCCCAGCCCCACCTCAGCCCGCCCCATGACTTAGCGATTGGCCAGCCCTGATCTCTGGGAAGGGTTCTCAGAAGTAACCACACTAGCCAGTGCTCAAGACAGTACTTTGTGGAACCTCTAGGGTTAGTGTCCTCAAGATCCATCATGCTTGGCCTCTGGCTACTCAGCGCCCTGTGGACACCAGGTGAGTGATTTGATTTCAAGAAACCCATTCAGGGCTTGGTGTTCGACCTAGTAGCCAGTTATCATAGTCAGGTCACCTTGCCTCCCTAGAGTTGGTTCTTGGGTATGGAGAAAATAGGTAGATACAGAAAAGGTCAGAATTTGGATTTTTCAGAAGTGAAGTGTAAGAGAAGCTGGCTCCAGGGACTTTCCCTCCTGAGCTGATTACAGAGTGGCACCACTAGGTGTGGTGCCCACAGGGCAGCTTCCCTGGCTGCTGTAGGAGTCCAGTCAGCAAGGTTCACTTACTGTGGGATCATGGATGATGCTGGACCCTCTAGCTGGGCAGGGTCAGAAGCTAGAGATGCAGTGGTCCCAGCGCCCTAGGAACACAGGGTCCTGACTTCCACTGGAAGGCTTAGTTTACTTCTGTCCCAGGAGGCATCTGGCTGGAATGGTCTCTCCTCTTACCTCTCAGTCTTGGAAGTCTGGGGTTAAGAAGCTACACCCTTTGCCTATGCCAAGAGAGGACACTTCTCTGGGATAGGTGGTCTCTAAAACTGGGCTTGCCTATCGAGGGTCCCTCATCTGTTGTTGGACATGTTTTCTGTTGGGAAGAAGAAAACCTGAGGGAGGGTGTGCTTTCTTAATCAATTAGATCTGATCATGTAACTAAAGACGAGATCAGGTCAACTCTAGATGTCTGGCAGGCAGACCAAGGGCCTATGGGTTTTCTTTCTGGGTAGGTTTAGATAGGCACTGGGGAAGGATGGGGACACCGTGCATGATGTGCTAGGTTCAGACCGCTGACTCTAGTGCCATGGATCTGGTGGTATTTTAGGCACAAAGCTCTTACCTGGACCACCAGATCAGATCCCATTGCTGGTACCTAGCCATGTGGTGATTCCCCAGATAAGAGGGGTAGCACTGCCTGTGCTGTGCCTTCTGACCCCTTTCTCCTGCAGTCGTAGCTCCTGGCCCCCCTTTGCCCTATGTGAAAGAGTATGAGGTGGTATGGCCTCGGCGCCTGACTGCGTCCCGGTCCCGCTCCCGCAGAGACCTGCCCTCCCACTGGGTGAGTCCATTAGCTCCGCTGCACAACCTGTTTCTGTAAAAGGACCAGCAGTCTCTGGGGGCTGCTCTGCACAGCTGCAGTACCTAAACCTGTCTGTATGTCTGGGCATGACTATGGTCTCTCCCTGTTGTGCTCACCACTTCCTGCCACCACCCTGAATCAGAGTCTAGGGCCTCACTCCTTTGGAGGCCATTGGCTCCATCTGTAGAGGCCTGTCACCCAGGAGAGGTACAGCAGCTTGTGCTGCCCCAGGCCACTCCCCAGTTTCAGTTGGCAGTGGTTCTTCAGATTAGCTAGCAGCTGCTCACCCTAAAGCTATGTAAACGCGACTAGAACCTCTCCGGATGGGATTTCCTGGGGCTGGGAACCTAGTATAGCCTATAGACCTCCAGGAAGGTTCCCGGTCCTGTCTTTGTTTGGATCTTCAAGAAACATCTCTGCCTGGGCTTTCCTTTTTCCTGGTGTATGCTGTCCCTAGGGCTAGCTGGTTGTGCACATGGTATATGAGTGAAGGGTCATAGAGTGTAGAGCACACTCCTGTCCTGAACCTCAGGATGGACACCATAGCCAGGTGTGCAATGGTGCTGCTGAGAGGGTCTGTTTACCTTGCCCACCCCCATGTTGCCCTGGATTCAGTGGCTATCTGGATAAGGCTCCTTATCATTTCCTACCCTGCTTCCTCTGGGAAGGAATGTCATATCATCATCATCATCATCATCATCATCATCATGAGAACAAATGGGAAAGTGGCTCAAGGGGCCAAGAAGCTCTGTTTTTCTTCTTCATCTTGGAGACTTGCTTTGCCTGTCCTTCCCAAATAGCTCAACCTGGTCCCAGCCACCTACTTTCTTGCCTGAAACTAATGAATTGCCAAGATCTCCTAGGGAGGTCCTTCTGGGGCTCTCTGCTATGAGAAACGCTGGCCATAAGCTGAAGGCCATTCACTCTGAATCCCCATCCAGGGCCTGTACCCAGAGAATCTAAGCTATGCTCTTGGGACCAAAGAACACATGTTCACCCTGCACCTTCGGAAGAACAGGTAAGCAGATTCTGGCTCTTGAGTCAGTTCCTGAGTCCAGTGGGAAGTGTAGGCTCCTTATAGGGGCTGCTCAGGGGGAAGGTGAAACTAGGGAGCTTAAGTGGTTCCCTTCCAGGGACCTGCTGGGTTCAAGCTACACAGAGACCTACTCAGCTGCCAATGGCTCCGAGGTGACAGAACAGCTGCATGGGCAGGTATGTGCCAGGACAGCCTTTCCTGGGCCAGTGAGACCGTGGCAGTAGGACCTATGACCCTCTCCCTTCTTCAGGACCACTGCCTCTACCAGGGCCATGTGGAAGGGCACCAGGGCTCAGCGGCCAGCCTTAGCACCTGTGCTGGCCTCAGGTATGTACTGCAGACCCAAGCAGGAAGTCCCATTCTACAGAAGGGTAAACTGAGGCAATGTTAAAAAAAAAAGGGCCTGGGGCTGGAGAGATGGCTTAGCAGTTGTGAACACTGACTGCTCTTCCAGAGTACTTGGGTTCAATTTCCAGTGCCCTCAGAGGAGCTCACCACTGTAACTCCAAGATCTGACACCTTCACACAGATATATATTCAGGCAAAACACCAGTGCATATAAAATAAAAATAAATAAATCTTAAAAAAGGAATAAAGAAAAAAAGGCCTTGGCATGAGACTTTGAAAAAAAATGTCTTTGCCGTTCTGTGTTTGGAAGGTTTGGGGTTCTTAGACTCCATTAGGAATTGCCAGCCATGCCAAACCCATGTGCCTTCTTGTCTCCTGTGTCCACAAGCCTGGGCATCTCCCACAAGGGTGGGAGGTGGTTGTTCCGAGGCAGTAGGCATGGACTACCTGTAATCCCTAATAGGCAAGCTGACCATACCCTCTGTCCACCTGACTCTCCCTTCAGGGGCTTTTTCCGAGTTGGGTCCACTGTCCACTTGATTGAGCCTCTGGATGGTGATGAAGAGGGGCAGCATGCGATGTACCAGGAGAAGCACCTGCAAGAGAAGGCTGGGACCTGTGGGGTCAGCGACACTAGCCTGGATGACCTAGGGCCTCGGGCCTTAGAAATCTACAGGTCTCAGCCCCGGGTGAGCAGCCCCTGCTGGCCAGTCCAGCCACAGAGCCTTATGTTTGGGCCTACGCATGGCTGTCTGTAGTTCTGAAGCAGGCTCCATGGCTAGTGGTTGGACCTGGTTCAATCCTGCAGCTACAGAGAAAGCCCACTGCACTGGAGATGTCTAGGCTTTGCCTCCCAGCACAGAGTTGGGCTCTGGGGTAAGTTGGGTCAGGGCCAAGAATGCTGACTAGATTCTTTCCCTAGAACTGGCTGATACCCAGAGAACCCCGCTATGTGGAGTTGTATGTGGTCACAGACAGCCAAGAGGTATGGGATGCAGGGGCTGAGGGGGCTGGATGAGCTGGGATGAGGTTACCAGGTCCCAGCCTAAAGACCATATGTTTTCAGTTCCGGGAGCTGGGGAGCAGAGAGGCCGTGCGCCAGCGTGTGTTGGAGGTAGTAAACCACGTGGACAAGGTAGGTTGCCCCAGGGATGCTGACACTTGAGAAGGTGTAGCTGTTTAGGGTGGAAAGGGCAAGATAGCTGATTAAGAGGGGAACTAGTTCAGGGCTCTCCACTGAGCTCAGTACCTGGCCATCACCTAGACTCAGTACCCCTCAGTGGTGAAATGGATGTAATGCCCCTGCCTGCCCCAACCCCAGCCTGACCTAGGTGGCATCTCACCCTCTGCAGCTTTATCAGGAGCTCAATTTCCGTGTGGTCCTGGTGGGCCTGGAGATCTGGAGCAGAGACAAGTTCTACATCAGCCACCATGCCAATGTGACACTGGAGAACTTCTTGAACTGGAGGGAACAGAACTTGCTAGGACAGCACCCACATGACAACGTGCAACTTATCACGTGAGTGGGCCTGCACACCCATCCACCACAGTGAGACAGAGCCAGGCCCTGGAGATTTGGCTTCTGTACGGCCTGGCCTCAAGGGCAGGACGCCAGGGCAGAGCTGTGAAGGGATGAAGAGGGGCCAGGAACCATGTCCAGGAGATTACATGTTATGTCTGTTTCTAGAGGGGTTGATTTCGTCGGCAACACTGTTGGACTGGCTAAGGTATCTGCCCTGTGTTCCCGGCACTCGGGAGCTGTGAACCAGGTAAATGGAACTCTCCCCCAATTTTACCAAGTTGTCTGGTGGCTGAACAGTCAAGCACAGGTCTTGACTGAGTGTCAGTCCAGGTCCCTAAGAAACCATGAAGCTGTCACCTACTCCAGGGATGGATTTGGAACCTGTTTTTTGTTAGGGTATTAGCAGAAAGCAGTATCATGCCTGTTGACACCTAGGGTGGCAGAGGGCATGTGGGTAGATGGTAGCAAGACAGTACTAATGATCATATCCTCATAGGACCATGACAGGAACCCCATTGGTGTAGCATCTACCATGGCCCATGAGCTGGGCCACAACTTGGGCATGAACCATGATGAGAGCATCCCAGGCTGCTACTGCCCTGTGCCACGTGAGGGTGGCGGCTGCATCATGACCCAAACATTTGGGTGAGGTCCGGTGGGACATGTTGGGTTGGAAGGAACAGACCGGCATGTGGAACTCCCTGATGGTCATATCCCTTTCCCTTAGCTCCAAGTTCCCAAGGAAATTCAGCAGGTGTAGCCAGGTTGACCTAGAGTCATTCGTGATGAAGCCCCAGACAGGCTGCCTGACCAATGTCCCAGATGTCAACCGGTTCGTGGGTGGCCCCGTGTGTGGAAACCAATTTGTAGAGCACGGAGAGCAGTGTGACTGTGGTACACCTCAGGTCTGTCTCACCCTCTCCCTGCCCCTTGCTGGTCAGCCTCAGCATTAGTGTATAGGCCTCAACCCAAGGTCCTTTTTGCTTAGGTTAGCCTCTCAGGCCTGATGTTATGTGCCCACACCACATGTAACCCATGGGAATCACACGTTACCACATTTCCCTTTGAGCCCCTAATAACCTATTAAGGAAACGGAAAAAAATTTGTCTGTAGCCCCTTGCCCAAAGTTCACCAAAAGCTAATTTACCCTAGAGCCAGGTCTGGCTAGGGCATAGCTGTTCAAACCACTGTCCTTCTAGGACTGTAGGAACCCCTGCTGCAATGCCACCACTTGCCAGCTAGTCAAGGGGGCAGAGTGTGCTTCTGGTGCCTGCTGTCATGAGTGCAAGGTAAGTTGGACTCCACCCAGGATCTGCCCCAGTCAAGCCCAGGACAACAGGATACCCATGAAGGCATCATGTGGACCTGTTCCATGGTGAGCTTCTCTGGTACCAGGTGAAGCCAGCTGGTGAGCTGTGTCGTCCCATGAGGGACAGATGTGACCTGGAGGAGTTCTGTGATGGCCGGAAGCCAACATGCCCTGAAGATGCTTTCCAAGAGAATGGCACACCCTGCCCGGGGGGCTACTGCTTTGATGGGAGCTGCCCCACACTGGCACAACAGTGCCAGGATCTATGGGGGCCAGGTGAGGCAGGCATGAGCGTAGGATGGGGCAAGCTTGTGTAGTGTCTGTGACCTACACCAGGCTAACTTCTCCTGCCCCCCAGGCGCCCAGGCTGCACCAGACTCCTGCTTTACCTTTAGCATCCTTCGGGGCTGCAGTGTCAGTATGTACGCTGGCAAGTAAGTAACAGCTGGGGGCTGGGGGCGGCATGTCTTCACTGACAATTCCCCACAGAGGAGGACTGCTCTGTGAGACAGGTGGCTCTCCTGGAGTCTGCCCTGCTTCAAGTCATCAACCTAAACCTATCAGCCTTGAGGAAGGAGAGGGCCTGGGGCCACCTCCTGCAGCACCCAGGACACCAGTGACCACAGCCTGCCCTCTGTCTGCAGAATGAACCGGTGTGGGGTGCTGTACTGTGAGGGAGGCCAGAAGCCCCTTGAACGTTCCTACTGCACTTTCTCCACCCACTATGGAATCTGCCACGCTCTCGGCACAGACGGCAACACTGGCACCTATGAGCTGGTACTCCAGGGCACCAAGTGCGAGGAGGGGAAGGTGAGCTGAGAAGCGCTTGAAAGCTATCCCAGGCTGCTGAAGACCAAGTGTACCCCTATGAGTCTCCGATGATGTCCTATACAGTGTTGACTGGTGGAGGCATGTGCGTGGAACCTCTTATCCCCTAGTCAAACCTGACAAGGTAACCGGGCAAGCAGAGGCACCTGTCTGGAGACCACCACACCCAAGGTGTCCCCAGGGTCAGCCAGTCCAGTACCATTCTCATGGATGAGTCCCCATCCCATATGTGTGTGTGCGCGTGCGCGCGCGCACACACACACACACGCACATGCACACGCACACACGCACGCACAAGTATGAGGGCATAGTTATACTAGAGTGTGAACATGCCAGTTGTCCTGGACTGACCTTTGGGTTTGAAAATAGTGGGGTGGGGGTGGGGTCTAGGCCAGCTACCCAAGAGCCCCTTCCACCTTCCAGGTTTGCATGGACGGACGCTGCCAGGACCTCCGTGTATATAGATCTGAGAATTGTTCTGCTAAGTGCAACAACCATGGGGTACGTGTGGCCCGGGACCTCAGGACATGCTTTACCCACTGACTGGTGCCCTCAGGCTATACCACCAGTTACTTGTCAGATGGAGCTTGTGGCAGAGATAGCTGTGGGCATAGCAGTGTGGGCTCAGACTAGCCTACATCCTCCTAATGGAGGTATCAACAAGTCCTCTCTGAGGCTAAGGTAGGACAGGTGCCCTCCACTGAACTCGTGACCAGTGGCCAGTGTGGTCACTAGGGAGACTCCTTTTAAGCCTAAGGTTGACATATGCGGGTGGATGGAGGAGAATCCTATGTGTGCTGCGACCTGCTCTGCTGCTCTGTGGGATACCCGTCCTTGAGACCCAGCTTTCCCTCCAGGTATGCAACCATAAGAGAGAGTGCCACTGCCATGCGGGCTGGGCCCCGCCCCACTGTGCACAGCTGCTGGCAGATGTACCAGCTGGGCGAGCAGGTAAGGTCCTGAGGACTACAAGAGCTGGTCTTTGCGGGTTGCCAAGCTTGAGGGTGGTTAGGAGGGATCCCATATCTCTACCTCTCAAAGGTGACTATGTCCTGCTCAAAACAAGGCCAGATAGCCTTGGCCCAGGCATCCGGGGCCTTCCCTACAACCCCCACAGTGTCTTCCTCCCCAGTGGTCACTGCGGCTGTCCACAGTACCGCAGCCTCGGGAGCCCGGCTAGGCCTCAACGATGGCACTGTGGGGCTGGCACTCACCACATCTAACCCATTGCCGGAGCGCCTGAAGAACTGGTGTAATGTACCGGGCCCTCTGCTGGGGTCCTCAGGCACTTGACCACATGTGGGGTGTGGGACTAGGACATGGTCAAAAGGGACTGATCCTTGGGCCAGTAGCTCCCAAGGGCCCTCCCCAGCTCTTGATCCAGCTGGTCCCAGTCCTGGATGATCATGTGGCCATGTGTCACACAGCATCTGGGAGCCTTCCAGTTGGTGTGGTGGTGGCTTTGGTGATCCTGGTGGCGGCGATGGTCATCCTGGCAGGTGTCATCTTCTACCGAAAGGTCCAGAGCCAAGTCCAGAGGAGGTGAGGACATGGAAGTTGTGACATATCTACATATGAGACACATACTTCCTGTACTCGGCACTTGGGAAGTGGCTTTGCGGCTACTTAAGAAAGAAAAAACATTGCTTCTGTCAGCAGGCCCGGGCAGAGGCATTCAGTGGACCTTGGGGTTCTCTGGGTGCTGGGCAGGCTTGGTGGGAAGCTCAGAAGACTCTCAGGATCTCTTCTGTTGCTGCTTCTCCTCCTCCTGCTGCTCTCCTTTCTTCCTCCTCCTCCCCCTCCCCCTTCGAGGCTTTAAAGGGACAGTGTAGGGATACGGTAAGTCTAGAGTTGAGATGACCTTCCCACCCCTAGCCATGGCCATATATGCCCCACTAGGTTCCTACTGTGCCCTGCACCAAGATCTTGACCCCCAAACTGACTGCCAAAGCACAGCTTTTCCAAGATTCTCCAAACACCTTAGCACAGCTGTCAAGAGACTTGCTCCTTGGCCTTCTGGGTTCACACGTGTGCCTGTGACTACAGCTTGCATCCTGTGTAGGGTGTACCAGGGCAGAGATGCTAGTCTCAGTAGGGGTGGGGGCATACCCAGGAATCCTGGATTCTTTGCCTGGAAATGACTACACCATTGTTTGCCTCTTTGTCTCCCCAGGAGTGTGGCACCCAAGCCCACCAGAGGGCTCTCCAACCCTCTATTTTACATGAGGGACAGCAGCCTGCCAGATAAGAGAAGGCCTCCAGGCACCCCAGAGGTGGTTTGTACCAACCAGCCCCCCAGACCTACAATGACACCAAAGAGGCCACCCCCTGCAGTAAGTACTGTCCTCTGGGGGCGGAGGTACTGCTGCTCGTGGGGTTGAACAGAGGGGAACTCAGGTTGCGGCCCAGTGGAGATAGTGGAGGGGTGAGTCTGTTAGGAATAGTGAAGCCTGTTGTATAAATTAACTCATGAGCCCTGCAACAGCCTGGAGTCTTGAGAAGTATCTCAATCACCCCAAGGGAAGGAGAGGGACTAAATCAAGATGTGTCCTCTAAGGATCTATATTTGGAGTATGGACCTGTGAGTTTGAGGGTTCTCAGACCTGAACTGTGAGAGGAAAATGGGATAGGCCATGCATCTCGCCTAGGGTGAGCAGGAAAGCGGGGGTGGGGAAGTACCATTTGGGAAGTGTAAGAGCCTTGGGTCCTAAAGCAGGGGACCTGGTGGACATGGGTTGGGGGCAAGCACTGCTTCTTGGGCCCAGGCTCACACCTCTGTCCCCTGAAGCCTCCAGCTCCTGTGTCCAGTCCACCACTTCCAGTTCCAGTTTATACTCAGCAGGTAACAAATTAGTAAGCCTTGGGAAACAGCCATGTGTGTTCTGAGGACATGGAAACCTCCTAGGTGGCGTCTAGTGGCTGACTCTGTGGGCCTGGGGCCTAGGAAAACAGCTGCTGTACTGGCAAAGTAAATTACCCTTGCCTAGCCAGGATAGTAGATTGAACCTAAGGGTGGATTCAGGGAGCCTGGGAGGGAGGGGGTACTACTGCTCTAACCCCCCATCCCTGAACTGCTCTGGTCTGTAGATCCTGATTCTATCTCTTTTTTCCAGCAGCTTAGACCTGTCCCGCCTACCAAGCCCCTCCCAAAGCTGAAACCCAAGCAGGTAAAGAGACAGCCTTAACTCTGAGGAGACGCCCCCCTCCTTCAGGCCTGTGGACCTTTGCGCCAGAGACAAATCATCCTACGCTTTTCCTTGGGAGGAAGCTATAGAGATTTGGAAGGTCTCAAAAAGCCACTTACTAAAGCGGTGTTGGAGTTATTCCCAGCAAGGCTCCTCACCTCTAGATGAACAGGAACCCCTTTTCTTAGACCTGTGTGTCTTGGGTCTCGGAGGCCACTTGGTAGAAACCACCTCTGCAGGGCCTGGAGGCCTGCTTTTATCGGGCAGGCTGCTGTCCCCCATGTAGAGTAGGGGTTTGGAGAGTCCTGGGGTGGGCTTGGGTATCACACCCACGGGGAGAAAAAGAGACAGTGGTGAAGTCACTTCCAGGCAGACAATCCAGGACTCCTGGGCATGCCCCCCAACTTCTCCTACTTCTGAGAATCCGTGGGACCCTGCTCTAGCCCCAGCCCTAGGTAGCTATTCTTGGGTCATGGCTGGACCAGAAGAGAACCTGTGTGCAGGTGCATGGGCTTGCCTGTCCCAGGGAGCAAATGCAAGGTAGCAGCAGGACAGGTACCCAGTAGCCCCTGAACTCTGACACAGGCCTTAACTGCACAGGTCAGCTGCCCACCTGACCTGTGGGACCTGAAGGGTGACTATTTGTTCTTTGCTCTGCCCGAGACCTTGTTAAGGGCCTTAGCTGCTCTCTGGGTACTTGTGACTCTCAAGTGGCTTTCAGTCTACACTGCTCATTCGGAAAGTGCTAGTTGGCAGTTTTCTGAGTGTCCTTCCGTTTGTCTACTTCTTATCTTCTTATTGTAAGTGGATGTGGGTTGATACGCTGTTAGCAGGAAGAGCATGGAAAGTTACCAAGACAGGATAGGGGTCTGAATGCCAGTGAGTTCTTTGCTGGGAACTGTCTTTGTACTAAATGAACTGATGTCTAGGGAAAGGAATGAATGCTTGGGAGATCATCTCGAGACTTTTTTTTTCTTTCAAAAAAATTTATTTATTATGTATACAGTGTTCTGCCTACACACTGGTAGAGGGCACTAGATCTCATTATAGATGGCTGTGAGCCACCAGGTGGTTGTTGGGAATTGAACTCAGGACCTCTGGAAGAGCAGTCAGTGCTCTTAACCTGAGCCATCTCTCTAGCCCAGCCACCTGATACTTCTAACATCCAATAAACAGCAGACTCCAGACACATAAGCTTTTAGTTTGTTTGTCCTCTGGGAAGTTGTCGGTATATCACAGCAAATAAGTCACTGCAGATCTACTCCTTTGGCTTTTTACCAGCACCAACATTGGCCTTCACAGCCCCCCTGACCTTTTCATTCTGTTCTTGCGTTCCTTTCACTGTTTTCAAGAGGTCTTTTTTTAATTTTTTTTAAAGATTTATTTACTTATTTATGTATTCAGTGTTCTACCTGCATGTATGCCTGCAGCCCAGAAGAGGACATCAGATCTCATTATAGATGGTTATGTGCCACCATGTGGTTGCTGGGAATTGAACTCAGGACCTCTGGAAGGGCTGCCAGTGCTCTTAACCCCTGAACCATCTCTCCAGTCCCCATCTGGAGACTCCTAAAATTCCACATCTCTGGAAAGTTTGACACTTAGCCTTTAACAATTGTCACTATATCTTGCTATAGCAATTTCATGTTTTCTTCCTTTATTTATTTATTATTGTGTGTGTGATGTACGTGGGCATGTATGCACACATGGAGGTCAACTTTTACTTGGTTCTAGG
The DNA here is from genome assembly GCF_903992535.2 of Arvicola amphibius. NCBI lineage: Eukaryota > Metazoa > Chordata > Mammalia > Rodentia > Cricetidae > Arvicola > Arvicola amphibius. The sequence continues at coordinate 142,085,489 of NC_052047.1, read as the reverse complement.
ACTCAAGCTCAGGTCGTCAGGCTTGTGCTGCAAGCACCTTTACTGGGTGATCGGTCTGAGTGGCCCTTGCTGCTGCTGCTGCTGCTGTTGCTGCTGCTGCTACTGCTGTTTATTATTATTAATTATTATCATTATTATTGTGTGTGGTGTGCTGTGATGTGTGCATGCATGCCATAGCATGCAAGCAGGATCAGAGGACAACTTTGTAGAACTAGTTCATTCCTTCCACTTTTACATATGCTGCAGAGCTTGAACTCAGATTGTCATGCTTGCACAAGTGTCTTTACCCAGTGAGCCATCCTACAAGCCCCTGGTTTTTGTTTGTTTTGTTTTTTAAATTTAGTCTCACTCTAGCCCAGGTTGATATGGAACTAACTGTGTATCCCAGGCTGGCCCTTAAACTCATGGCAGTCCTCCTGCTTCAGCCTCTGAGTATTGGTATTATAGGTGTGATTTTCTGGTTTTCTTTTTCCATTTCTGGAGGGAAGAGGGGAATTATTAATTTATTTGCTTTTTAGTCAGGGCCTCACTATGTAGCCTTGGCTGGCCTGAAGCTCTCTGTGTAGCCCAGGCTGGTCTCAAACGCACAGAGATCCACCTGCCTCTGCCTCTTGAGTGCTGGGATTAAAAATGCACATCACTGTGCTTAGCCGGGGACTAATTTTAGACTTACATAAGAGCTGAAAAAGTCTAGCCAGGTGGTGGTAGTGGCACACACCTTTGTAGACAGAGGCTGCACGTTCATTTTGTGGCTGTTCAGACCAAATAATCACACAGAAACTATATTAATTACAACACTGTTTGACCAATAGATCAGATGTATTCTTAGCTAGTTCTTACATCCTAAATTAACCTATTTCTATTATTTTATATTTTACTACAAGGCTTGTGGATTGTTACCTCTCACTTCTTGGGTCTACATGGTGTCTGCCTCCTTTGGGAGCTACATTGTGTCTCTTTGACTCTGCCTACTCTCTCTCTCTCTCTCTCTCTCTCTCTCTCTCTCTCTCTCTCTCTCTCACAGATTTAGTGGAGGCACATTTTACTCGAATATATATATGTTCAGATTTCCTGTTGACTTTAATCTGCTAAGCCATTGGCAGAAACAGCTTCTTTATTAACCAATGATAATAAAACATATTCACAGGATACAGAGGGTAATCCCATATCACACCTTTAATAGCAGCACTCAGGAAGCAGAGACAAGTGGAGCTCTAAGTTCAAGGCCAACCTGGTCTACAGAGGATCCAGGACAGCCAGGGCTACACAGAGAAACCCTGTCTTGAAAAACCAAACAAAACAAAATTTAAAAAAAAAAAAACAAAGAAAGAAAGAAAGAGAGAGAAAGAGAGAGAGAGAGAGAGAGAGAGAGAGAGAGACAGACAGACAAGAAGAAGGAAGGAAGGAAGGAAGGAAGGAAGGAAGGAAGGAAGGAAGGAAAAGAAAACCCTAGAAGCAATCCTAAAGGCAAAATGAGGGCAGTGCACAGGGATTTCTGAGCAAGGATTAAGAGAAACTGGATGAGGAGGAAGGCCAAAATGTGCCTCGCCCAGAAGGAAAGCTCAGCAAAGCCTTCAAGATATGCTAAAACCAACCAATGCCAATGCCAGGTTACCATCCTCTCTAGGAATGTGGAAATGCAAAGAAATGTGTTTTAGTAGTTAATTCTTTCCTTTCGAGCTTCTGGTAACATCGTGGGGTACTGTCGAGGCTGCAAGATGGGTTAGGACAGCTAGCCAAGAAGAGGAGCTCTGCCAGGTTCAGGTTTAATCCTCAGAGTGGTATGGCCCTCCAACAGCTCTGTCTGCTTCCTCCCAGGTCAAGCCAAACATTGCACCTCCGACACCACCAGTCAAGCCTGGGACTGGAGGGGCCGTGCCTGAAGTGACTCAGGTGAGCCCCCATAGGGAGGGAGTCTATCTTACCAGCAACATCCTGCTGACTGTGGCACTGCTCTGGAGGTAGGGGTGGGGTTTTTTTTTGGGGGGGGTTGTTGTTAACTGGTTTCCTACAGAGCTGTGTGAAGACAGAGGCCTCAGGGCTCAGCTGGAGACGGGCAGCCTTGGGAGGATAAAGCTGGGCAGTACTTGGTCTTCTTGGGAGACGCCCTCCACCTGCTGTGTCTGCTTCCTCTCAGGTCAAGCCAAACGTTGCACCTCCAACACCACCAGTCAAGCCTGGGACTGGAGGGACCACGCCTGGGGTGACTCAGGTGAGCCCCCGTAGAGAGGGAGTCTAGCTTACCAGCAACATCCTGCTGACCATGGCAATGCTCTGGAGGCTAGAGTGGGTTTTTTGGGGGGAGGAGGGTTATTAACTGGTAAGTTTTGTTGACATCTGAAAGGAAAATGGGGAAAAAACCCTCAGTAATAGACTGATTCTGCTTTATAATCTGTCAAAACATTTCGGAGCTTGCTGCTATCAGGGGCTATCATTTTTTCCTTTTCCTATAGCAATGAGTCTACACCATGTATGAAGTATTAGTGTAGTCATCTTGTGTGGACGGGGTCATTAATTCTGCTGTTAGGGGAAGTGAGAATCTAAATTTAAAGAATTATAAATGGGAATTACTTAGCTGTACCTCTTATAGCGGACCAAATGCTCATAACATCAATTTCCCCTTTTTCCTGGCAGAGCACTGCTGGTCCAAAAGTTGCTCTGAAGGTCCCTGTCCAGAAGAGGTGACCAGCTAGGGCACCCCAGGGCCACTGCAGGCTTGTGGAAGTTTGGAGATACCAGTGCTCCTATGAACATGCTCCGTCAGCAACAGCCCCCGCTCAGGCTGACCTGCAGTCCAGCTGTTCCTACCTCAGGAATAATCTCTATGTGGCTCTTGCTGTCCAGATGCCCACCTGAACCAGTGTCCTCTCACTGGCCTTGGCCAGCTTAGGCCACCTGTCTGCAGTTGCTAGGCTGGGGTGACGAGTGTACCTGTCTTCTGGTGTGGACAAAGTGCCAGGAGCCCCCCTCCCAGCAACTTCTGCATCCTCCCTCACCTAGTGACTCCTCCCCAAAGCCGGGGCAGATTTGCACAGTTCCTGTATCTCCTACATCCCAGTCACATAGGAGACGTAGGCAGGAAAAGCCGACGTGGGGAAGAGGGTGTATGGGACCAGAATCGCCTTCATTTCCGAGTCTGGAACAGAATGGTTGTCTAACTTACTGCTAAACACTAGTCATTAATAAAGATTTTATTTTATCACTAGATTACAGACCATGTTCTAAAAAGTAGATTGTTTTTATTACACCAGATCAAACTATTTCGCCTACCTTCTTTTATGTTAACCATCCATCGTAATTTAGTCCTGTCCCCTGACTGACGTACAGGAGGACCAAGCCTATCTGGGACTCGAGGGAGGGCCGGGTGCAGCGTGGGCCCCGCCCCCTTCCGGCTGTGCCTCGTCTCCTAGCAACAGTCTGAAGCCTCCCGTTTTACTCTGCCGCTTTTTGCTTCTGTAAACACACCCTTCTACCATGCTCAGTGCTTTCAGGCATAGCTCTGCTGGGCTCATGCCACCGCCTGAGGTTATTCACAACCTCTGCGCCTGGCTGGACCGGCTTCCACTAAGCCGCCCCAAGCGCCATCTGGCTCGGGACTTCAGTGATGGTGGTGCGAGTGAGGGCGAGGCGCGATGGGGCAGATGACGAGAGGGCTCAGATAAGGGCCTCTCTTGAATCCAACGCCCACAATACCGGGGCGTGGCGGTGATGGGCGGGGGGGGGGGGGGGGGGGTGGTTCCTGAGTCCAGACTCATGCTCCTTAGGAAAGGCTGTGTCAGACATGGCCTCCTGTGGCTCTTCTGGCTCCTCTTGGGCTCTCACGCTGTGGTAACTTCGTAGGCCATCCTACCCCCTGGTCTGTCCCAGAGTCTAGGTGCGGTGCCGAGAACTCTCAGGGACAATCACAGGTTCCCCAAGACAAGCTCGTGCCCTCCCCCTTCACTCCGTGCCTCCCCTGTGGTCAGAGATTACAGCTGCAACCCGGGGTCTTAGCCAAGCAAGCCAAGCTCACCTTGCATTCCCACAGTGCTGGTGGCCGAGATTGTGAAGCACTTCCACCCTCGGCTGGTGAACTTGCATAGCTACGTACCAGCCTGCAGTACAGACCAGAAGTTGAGCAACTGGAGCCTTCTCAACAGGCAAGGCATGGTTGACCCAGGGACACTCTCTAATGCCCCTTCCCGACAAGTTTCCAGCTGCGGGTCTCTGACTATGCCACAACCAGGGTTCCTGGGGACTCCCTGATGGGACAGCCCACCAGGTAGCCTGATCTCTCACAGATTTATTGGAGGCACATTTTACTCCACCTCCCAAACTGTCCTCGGACAAGCCCCTACCTGTGTGTCTGTCGTGCTACATGACACCAAGAACAACCAGAGTAGGATGGGCATGTCAGACGTAGTCAAATCAAGAGGGAACCCAGGAGGTGCTTGAGCAGAGCAACGTGTTGGTGCTGCATGGGGGACGTCAGAGCCCCCCAACAATGGCTCAGATTGGATTGGGGGCACTGAAGGACTCAGGCCTGAACTTATGTTTAAGAGGTGAGAGCTGGGGTCTGGAGAGATGACTCAGAGGTTAAGAGCATTGCCTGCTCTTCCAAAGGTCCTGAGTTCAATTCCCAGCAACCACATGGTGGCTCACAACCATCTGTAATGAGGTCTGGTGCCCTCTTCTGGCCTGCAGGCATACACACAGAATGTTGTATACATAATAAATAAAAATAAATATTTAAAAAAAAGAGGTGAGAGCTGGAATGAAGGTTCAAGGGAGGTGATCATGCCTGAGCGGGCCCAGCCGCCGAGTTCTGGCACTGTCTAGCTGTATCAACAGGACTTCCAGAGCAGAGGGCAAGCAGTCAGGGAAACAAGGTTGGGTGCAGAGAACCTGGCCTGGTGGAACAGAGTGCATCAAGTGTTCTATGATCTCCTGAGACACAGGCCCACTAGGCCATGAAGGAGACAGCCAGAGCAAAGAGGAGACCTTGTTAGCCTCTCCTCTCTGAGAAAGCTAGATGCTGTCCTGTGGCTGGAAGGCTCCACTCCCAGCCCTTGGCGGCACTGTTTTGAGAGTGCACCCCCATTTTTTTTTTTTTTGCAGGAAAGTCTTTCAAAAGCTGCACCTCTGTATCTCAGAGGCCGATATCCAAAAGGTGGTGTCCAACAAGCCTGGGGTTATCGAGTCTATCTTGTGTTCGCTGAAGGAGAAAATGGAGGCCGGCACCGCTCACGGAGGCCCGGCCGGTGCAGCTGTAAGTGTCTGCCCATCAGCTCAGCCTCCAAGTGGGCTGTGCCTGCTGCGCTTTGAGCACAGTCAGACGATCTGCCTGTGTGAGAATAAAACAGAGAAACGAAGTCCATACATGAGGTCACAGTAGCCACTGAGGCTCATTCCTGACTTTCCTGCTGTCTGGGATCTTCCCAGACCCCCATCTCCTCCCCAGCCTGAACCACCTACCTGAGACAGTGAAAGCGCTTGAGAATTGTTCCAACTGCGACCACCCTAAGTCCTTCCCTCTCTTCTTCTGCAGTTTGTTCACAGACCCCACCCAGAGTGGAGACCAGACATGTGCAACCCTGCTACACCTCACCTCCCAACTTTTGTACTCTGCAGGAACCAGGCCTCTCCAGTGTGGATGCTGTCCGACCTCGGGGAGAGCTAAGCACCCACTCATATACCACTAGGACTCAAAATCTTAATGTGGATAATAGCAGCTTGTCAGAGCCCCTCTGGGACTCCTATGGAGAACGTCGCTGCATTCCTGAAGGCTGGACACATGACAATCACGAGCTCACAAATCTTCAAAAGAGGGCAGGTATGCTGTGGTATACCCTGGGCCTAGAGGGGCTAGTCGGCTTCTGAGGAAGGCACCCTCACTTGTGTAGGCAGAATACTTAAGGTCCTGGCTCCATCAATACCCAGAGAGCAACCATCCAAGGGGGAGCCTGTGTGTCATGCAAGGAAACCATTTCCAAGCTTGCCAGGGCCCTGACACCAGGCTAGGACCAAGTCCTTCTATGATGATCCTGGGTTTGCTTTACCTTCTATGTAAACCATGTCCCCTCATCCATATTTACTATCACTGGTAGGGGCCAGTCGGAAGCAGGGTCCTCAGCTGATGGTGTCTATTTGTCATATAGGCCTACAGAGCCCTCCAACCCCCGTCAGCACGAAGACCCTTCAGAGTCAAAAGGATCCGGAGAGAATGGACTGCTGTGCTTGCAGAGGGTGAACCCTTATCTCTCAAATTCTCCCTGCCCAACTCCTCATGATCCCTATCCTGGATTAAAGGTCAGTGTTTACCTTTCAGGGACCCAGTTGAAGGGCTCTGGGATCACCTGGCCGGCATCCAGCAGCAGCTGGAGGATAAGGAGCAAGCAATAGCCATTCTGCAGGAGACAGTCAAGGTATGGTCCTGTTGGGCATCCCTTGCTGCCTGAACCATCTGAACTGCAAGACAAGGATGCAGAGGGACCCATTGCCCCAGTTTCAGACTCCTTGGCTGAGTTTCTGCAGAGCTGGCACTGACCCAGTGAAGGGCATAAGGGGAGTGCAGGGCCCTGACCAGAGAGAAGCGACATTCTTAGGGTTATTTAGGAAACAGTTTGTGGAACATTTTAATCCTTCTCTGAGGCAGAAATGATATGGTGGTTCCCTGATGCACTCATCATCTGCTTTATTTATTATTTATTATTTATTTATTTATTTATTATTTATTTATCTATTTATTATTTATTTATTTATTTATTTATCCACACCACACTCAAGTTCAGATCAGGGGTACAGGATGGCTGTATGGACTAAAGCCCATCTCAGGAAGCAGGTTCTGGGTGAGCATCTGAAAAGCACATAAAAGGGGACGCTTACTGGAGAAGCTCCTGCCTACCTCCCACTAGCCTGAACTGGGCCCCATCTTTCTTCCCATCCCCAAAGACCAGGGCCCTGGAAAGAACCCACATGGAGAATCTAGTGAGCATTTAGATGTGCATGCATACGTGGCTTTGGTACACATCTGGTACTATGGAACACACTTAGCTCTGCAGGGCACATCTGGCTTTAGGATACACAGTTGATCCTGTAGTGCATATCTAGGTTCTGCCGTGCACACCTGATTTTGTGGTGTATGCCATGCTGTGTGGGCTAATACCTGGTACTGCAGATGCACCTCCGGGTCTGTGGATGAACTCCTGGCTCTGTGAGTACACACCCAGTTCTGCAATATATGGGGAATGCAGTGCATGACTCACTCTCTGAGGTAGAGCATTCATTCGGTTCTGCAGACACATCTGTCCTGCTACTCTTTCACCAGCAACTTCCAGTGCCCCTTGCTGTTTCTTCCCTCTCCTGGTCCCCGGGATTACAAGAGCTAAGACAACCAGGAAGAGTGGACAGTCTGGGCCAATGGGCCTCAGAGTCACAGGGGCTGTCGGAAATTGCGATACCATCTCAGTTCTTGCACTTGTACCCGAATCTTGATGAGTTATCTTCTTGTGAAAACAGGAAAGTGATGTGATATCACTGTGGCTTTGGAGCTACAGAGCAGAAGAGAGGAAGCAGTAAGGAGAACTGAAGCTGCTGCCTCCGTCTGCCCTGCTTGTTCACAGCCCAGCTCGCCCCACTGCCGCCCAGGCTCATATGCTGACCAAGGGAACTAACTCTTCACTCGAGACCCAGAGAGGAAACAGAACAGCTTGTCATTTAAGGGTTGACACCCAACTGGCCATTTAAGGGTTGACACTCAACTGGCCATTTAAGGGTTGAGTACCACTTGTAAGTGGCCACTAAGTGAGATACACAACTTTGGAGTTGAAGAGACACCGGGAGTCATAGGAAAAATATGTGGTGACAGGATGTATCACGCATGTGGCTGGGCCACATGGGATGGATTCGATTGCTGGGCCTAGCCACAGCTCCCTGGCTTTTCAGTTTGTCACTGAATAAGGAGTCATAGGAAGGTGTCTAGAAAATAGGCTTTATATACTGGCTATAGACAGCGTCACACTTGTATTGTCTGCTGTGAGGCTGGCTCCCTCCCCACCTGGCTCCACAGATTCCTTCCTTCACACTACCTGGGAATGAGGTAGATCCCGTTTTTTCTGCCTGAGGAGTGTGGTGGGGTCTATGTTTCTGATAGGAGAAGGTTTGAGACAAGGTCGTCCTTGAAACAGGTGTGGAGGAACCTTAGATACCTGAGCCTAGCAGTCCTCGGCTGGGTTCAAAGCAGAGAAGGCTCCTGCCCTGCCCTGCCCTGCCCTGCCCTGCCCTCTCTGCCCTTCCCTCTCTGCCCTGCCCTGAATCTAGTCCTTCTAGTTGACACAGAGGGAGTAGACAGAGAGGTCAGAGAGATCCCAGCAGGGAACAGGAGGAAAACCCAGCCCTTCCTGGCCTGCCAGCCCCCTAAGCTCCTCAGGCTCATTGGCTGTAGAATCTTCCCCAAGGATCCTGGTGTTCATCTTTCTCAGTGCCCCCACAAAGAGCCTTTTATCCAGCCCCTAACCGTGAGACCTAGGCTTGGGGGACTAACTGGTATGTAGGGGGCATCTCTGGCTATGTTCAGACTTGTGTACTTTCTGAAGATTTTGCAGATGAAGGTGATGAGGCTGGAGTATCTGGTACAGCTGAAGGACCAACGGATCTGGGAGATGATGAGATCTGGGCCCGAGGAGCATCAGAGCTGGAGGGGGCCCGATCCAGAGTCATTCAGACCTTGACCCCGAGCCCAGCTGGAGCCTCTCACTGACCAGGCGGCTTCAGAGTGGGACAAGTGAATGCAGAACAGGTGTAAAGGCCAGAGCACCCTGGGGCCGGGGCCAAATTTGGACAGATTGGAGTTTGGTTCTCCCAATCCCCCAGTGTCTTGTCATCATTATTGATTGCACACTTGTGAGCTCACGAGGTGCTGGGATGGGCAATGTCTCAGGGTCGCCTTCCAGGGTGGGTGGGCAGTGTTAACCATGTCGCCCCAGTGACAGCCACACTAGAGTTTTCTGAAGACTCCATGGGTGGGACCTCTGGAAGAATTTGCAGGCCTGAGCCTGCTGGGCTTCTCCACTGCAGGTGGACACAATGGGGAAGGTCACAGGGCATGGCAGGAGGGGGGGCTACAGGAGAGGATGCCACACCACTTCTAAAGTAGGCTGGTTACTTACTTTGCCCTGAAAGTTTGGGGAGCCAGGTGAACCTGAACCCTGAGCCTAGATGGCCATGGCAAACTGTACCGCTCTTTGGTTTCAAGACCTGGCTGCTTCCACTAGGCTCTGGGACATCCTCACCTTCCTGGACGCCAGCCACATCCCAGGGGAGTGGGCATAACTGTCTGCTGTTTAGCTGCCTTGCTCCTATATCCGCAGTGGGGCTTGACTGGGGCCTCCTCTACTCCCTCACAGTCACCACTCTCCCCAGGGACAGCCTCCTCTGTGCCTTTAGGCCATGGCTGGCCCCGGAAGGGTCTCAGGAAGTAGTAATAGAAGACCCAGACTGAGGTCATGGTTTTACAACTGCCCCCAGAGATCCAGGCACCGTTTCCTTTCTGAGTCAGAATCAGAAGCACGTCACTAGCCGCAGGTCTATCACCCTCTCCACTCTGAGTCACTTTTCAGAACATTAGTCAGGAAGACAGTAGTATTCCTAATGACTGGCTCTGTCAGCAGTGGTCACCTCTGGTCAGCTGCCTGGAAAGAGAAGCTTGGTGCTCAGAGCTGAGGCAGGGGACCTCCAGGAGAATGGTCTCTATCGTCTTCCCACAGTCCTAGCCAAAGTACATTATAGAGGGGGACATCTCTTTTGCATGTGGCATATTTAGGTCCCTAGTGTCCAAGCAAGGGAATCTTCCTTAAATCCCTATAGAACCTCTCAGATGGGGCTTCCACAGCTCTAGATATAATAAAGTCATGCTTGTACCTCAGGAGAAGGGCCAAGGAGCTTAGCACAGGTCCAGGCAGCTCTAGATCTGGCCCGCCCTCCAAGTCCCCACATGCAGTTGACAGTACAGGCCAGCTTCTCCGGGCCAGCTGCATGCACACGTGTGCACATGCTTGCATGAACAGACATGTAGCACACACAAACACGCTTGCACCCGTGTGGAGGCTGCTTCTTTTAGGAGTAAACAGACTATCCCCGGAAGCAGAGGCCAGTGTTGTGGGCTTTGGTGTGACTGAGTGTGTGACGATGTGTATGACTGTATGTGACAGTGTGATCCTGTGTATGATTATAGGTAACACTGTTGTGACTATGTTCCTCATGCCGTGACAAAGTATGACTGCATATAACTGGCATTGTGAGTGGCAGTGGCACTGTGTGGCGGTGTATTTGACTGTGGGACACTGTGTGATTATATATGTGACTGTAGATGTGACAATATATACAGTGTGATGGCCAGTAGAGGTGCCAGAATGGTAGCCCCAAGATGGATGGCAGAGACGCCGCCCAGGGGCCTGAGAGGCTGTGGCTCTCATGCTGGCGGGACAGGCAGTGTGCCCCGCACTGGCTGCTTCTCCCTGTTCCAGGACTGCCTGCTGGGCCTCACGAGCTGGGCCTGGGCCAGCTGATGGGCTTCGGGGCAGAAAGTATAACTGGGAAAACAGAAAGCAAGGCTTTGGGGTGATCATGTCACTCCCTGGGGCGGGACTCACTCAATACTGGAGTGAGTGTTGTGCCAAGGACAAACAGAGATAAGCAAGCGGGGCTTAGGTAACTGGGACCTCAGGGGTTTCACCAGCAAGCCCTGCCTTGCCCACCCAAGGCCAGCACCCCAAGAAGCACCTGGAGTAGAATGGGTAGGGCAGGAGCCTGACTTGAGCTGCAATACCCCAGGCATGAGGAACTAGGATACCCACTCCCAGGTGACCTGAAAGAAGTCACATAGTCATGCTAGAGCAGGAATCAGGACCACAGTGATGGCAACCCCACAAGATGCTAACCCTTGGCTACTGTGCCTGAGGACTCCAGGATGAGCAATTACTTCAGCTGACTTTGCCCAGGACCAACGAAGTGCAGGACTGAGAACTCAATCCTGGTCACTCCCTGTGCCCACAACTCCAAGGTTCCTCTTTTGCATCCCTGACCATGATATCATCTGACCTCTTCTTGGCCAGTGTCCTCTCAGGAGTACCACCCATGCTATCGCTATGTCTAGAGTCACAAAGGACTGTGTCTTAGCTTCATTTCCAGTTACTGTGACAAGACATCCTGCCGAAACAATGTAGGGGAGAAAGGGTCTATTTCAACAGTGGAAAAGCCGCAGCAGCAGCAGCAACAACAGCAACAGCGGCAGCAGCAGCAGCAGCAGCTTGAGGATGCTGGTCCTATTGCACTGTACTCAGAAACAGGGAGAGGAATGCACACAATACTTTATGCTCAGCTTGCTTTATTATACCCAAACCCAGGGAATGGTCCCACCCAATGTGGGTGGGTCTTCCCACCTCAATTAGTGTTACCAAGATAATCCCCATAGACATACTCACATAGACTGTCTTTCATTGAGACCCTTCCCAAGTGATTCTAGATTGAAGTTGACAAAATTAACAGTTACAAACTACAGTTTTGGGGATAGGGTGGCTGGAGCCACTGAATACACCAGGCTGCTTGCTTCAGGGATAAATCCTTGTTTTGTCCTGGCTAGGGGCACCTGGTTTCTGTAAACTGATGGGAAGAGGGTAACACAGGGAATGGGGAAGAAGAGAGAGAGAGAGAGAGAGAGAGAGAGAGAGAGAGAGAGAGAGAGAGAGAGAGAGAGAGAGAGAGAGAGAGACTGAGAACCTAGGGTGCCACCTGGAGGAGACTTGTGGTGCTGCAAGTGCAGGAGGAACCTAGTCCATGAAAGTCTCCCAAGGACAAAGCTGGCGTTATTGTGCACACACTCCTTTAATCCCAGCACCCGGGCAGCAGAGGCAAGTGAGTTTCTGTGAGTTTGAGGCCAGCCTAGTCTACAGAGCAAGTTCCAGAACAGCCAGAGTTACATAATAAAGAGACCCTGTCTTAAAAAAAAATGTTGTGGACAGATGACGAATCAAGGCCCCTACTACAGTACCCCTCCCCAGATTTACCAGTATCTTTGGATAGAAAATTCGTTGCAAGACCTGGCATGATTCCTGGGGCTGCTGGGGCATTCTTTGGAGAGGACTCTAGCTTTCATGATCTATTGACATTCTCTACCTTGGTCTCAGGGTCTCTTCCCTTAGGGACCTTACATAGTGTGTCAAGACATCTTGACCCTGAGTGGTTATTGTTGTTTGTTTATTTGTGTTTGTTTGTTTTGAGACAGGGTCTCTCTATGTAGCCCTGGCTGTTTTGGAATTCGTTATGTGGGCCAAGCCGTTCTCAGATTCACAGAGATCCATTTGCCTCTGCCTCCCAAGGGCTTAAAGGCACGCAGTTGGACCCTGAGATCCTTAGAGTTTAAGGGTCATTAAGGTTGTTCTTCTGACCCAAATAAAGAAGTTCTCCAAGGGCAGCTGAGGCCTTCACCTCCCACCCCTAGGAGAGAGACGCCTGGAGGTCAGCCTGCCCTGCCAGCTCAAAAGCCCCAGGAAGTGATCGCAGACCCCAGGTTTTCCCTTTGCTCTCAGTGGTTGCTGATGGAAATACCCATTTTCACTCCCACTTCAGAGAAACTAGAGACTTTTTGGTGAGGTACAAGGAACCAGCTGGTGTCACTTCCCACTTGGTGGAAATGTCTCCCATGAATTTAGGGCCAGAGCTAAGCCCATGAAAGGCTAGGTATAGAGAGAAGCTAAGTGGAGCCACAGGACCCAGTCCTTGCTGTGATTGCTTTTTAAATTTCACCTTATAAACTAGGCGATAATGGCACATGCCTTTAATCCCAGCACTCGGGAGGCAGAGGCTGGCGAATCTCTGTGAGTTTGAGGCCAGTCTGGTCTACAAGAGCTAGTGCCAGAACAGGCTTCAAAGCTACAGAGAAATCCTGTCTCTGAAAAAAAAAATTATAGTTGTTCCTGCTATGCAATAAAAGAAATATGAAAAATACCAGAACAAATTAAGTGCCCATAAGAAAGGATTCACTCAGGCTGAGCAGTGGAGACACATGCCTTTAATCCCAGCGCTCAGGAGGCAGAGACTGGTGGATTTTCTGCAAGTTCAGGGCCAGCCTGGTTATGAGTTCTAGGACAGGCTCTAAAAACTACAGAGAAACCCTGTCTCAAACAAACAAAAAGAAAAAGGAAGGATTCACTCCCGACGTGGTGGTACACACTTGTAATCCTAGGGTTTTTGTTTGTTTGTTTGTTGTTGTTGTTTTAATATGGCCTCCTGAAAACCAGGCTGGTCTTGAATTTACAGAGATCCTCCCGCCTTTGCCCCTGAGTGCTAGAATTAAAGGGATAGGCCACCACACCAAGCTGTTTTTTGTTTTGTTTTTGTTTCTCAAGACAGGGTTTCTCTGCGTAGTAGTTCTGGCTCTTCTGGCATTTACTACGTAGACCAGGCTGACCTTGAACTCTCAGAGATCTGCCTGCCTCTGTCTCCCAAATGCTGGGATTAAAGGCGTTTGTTGTTTTTTGCGGGGAGAGTCTTGTTATACAGCCCAGACCGGCCTCAAACTTGAAGCAATCCTCTTCAGACGGCCTCAACCTCTGCGGCCCTGCTCCGCCACTTGGACGTGGAGGTTATAGTCTTGAGCCTTCAGGCCTGTCTTAGAGGACAGCTTTAGGAAGAACACTTCTCTGTGCCACTAACTCCACTGCCCCATCTTAGCTGTTGTCACCCCTGAAACTTTGTCCCTCCTGCATCTGCCCTTTAGTTACAGTGCACTCTAGGGGGTCAGCACTCACTAACCGTCTTTATGAAAAGAAGGAAAACTAAACCGGTGGAATCCACTCTTGCAGGACTTACCACACTCCCTGCAAAGAGAGTGGTTGTCAGGACACCAGGGCTGCGCCCAGAAGAGGAGTGAGCGCCTAGGAACCATTTCCGCAGAGCTGAGATTCTGACGGGTCAGACCACTGACCAGGACCAAGCTCCATCAGCTATGCGAACCTAACCCCTTTTGTTTCCCTTTTCGGTAACATCTTAGTTTCCACTTGCTCGTTGAAGATGGACTCGGGTCACTGAACCCCTTATCTCTTCTTCCCAATGTGTCCACTCTGCTGAGACCCCTTTTCGGCATCCTTCACCACTACTGAGTTCTTTGACTGGCACACCAGGGAAGTAGCTAAGCCTGTTCCCGTTGCTTTTGTCCTGAAACTATTAACACTCAAGGACACACAGGGATGGAAATGACCTGCTGTTAGTCCCTTCGTGCCTGGTCAGGTCGGCAGAAGCCTGAGAGCCCAGCTGAACAGTTTCCTCATTTGCAAATGAGAAACACAGACTCCCCGGGGTGATACAGCAGGGTGTGACTCCAACGGGTGGGCGGACTGGAAGTGGTTAAGACGCTTGCAGCTGCCGTTCAGCAAGATCAGCTGCCTTCCATCTCCGGATGACCCCACCTGGCCAATCTAGGTATCTCCCTTCCGTGAAGTTTGGCATTCACAATGAGAAAGTCTCATTTTCCTCATTTTTCTTTTAATTTCTTCCCCTTTTTGGCTAGAAAGGACTCGGGCTCACGTTGATGTTCACATCAACCATTTGCAAGGTCTCCTGGGGAGGGCACCTGGGATGCGGAGCCCCTCTGATGTATTCAAAGCTAAAGACGACCTGTGCTGGGCCTGCTTGTGAGAGGCCTCTGGCACTTCCTGATAACAGAGAAGCCTCGCCTTGCCTAGAGTTCCAACCGAAGACCGACCGGAGTACTTTAAAAGGTGGGGCTGGCCGGGAGTGTGGTCAGCAAGTGCTGGGTGCACACAGTGGACCTTCTCAGCTAAGAGAGGTTGGTAGAGCATGACAGTGCTCTCTAATCACTGGAGCTGGAGAGATGGCTGAGCACTTACGGGCTCACACTGCACTTGCCGAGGACCCAAGTTGAATTTCTATGATCCACAACTGCCTATAACTCCAGAGGATCTGACACTCTCCTCTAGACTCCTTAAATACATAGTTAAAAATAAAAATTTTATTTTATTTATTTTTTTTAAATAAAAATTTTAAAATTCAGCCAGGCAGTGGTGGTGCACACCTTTAATCCCAGCACTTGGGAGGCAGAGGCAGAAGGATCTCTGTGAGTTCGAGGCCAGCCTGGTCTATAAGAGCTAGTTCCAGGACAGGCTCCAAAGCTACAGAGAAACCCTGTCTCAAAAAACAACAAAAAATTAAAAAAAAAAAACTCACTTAGATCCGGCTGTGATATCATGTTGAGGAAACAACATCATTTAAAACCTGAAAGTTTCGGGCTGGAAAGATGGCTCAGAGGTTAAGAGAACTGGCTGCTCTTTCAGAGGTCCTGAGTTCAATTCCCAGCAACCACATGGTGGCTCACAACCATCTGTACTGAGATCTGGCGCCTTCCTCTGGCATGCGGGCATACAGCGAGGCAGAATGTTGTATACATAATAAACAAATTTAAAAAAAAAAAACTGAAAGTTTCATTCCAACTGCTTTAGGTCAAGCCAGAGATTATACCAGAAGACTTAACAATAAAAGGAAATCAGAAGTAGGTGTTATGGGCAAATAGGAGAGGAGAGGATCCTATGCCATAGTGGACAACTTGTTTGAAGTGAAAGATGCATATGAGTGGAGCTGGAGAGATGGCTCAGAGGTTAAGAGCATTGCCTGCTCTTCCAAAGGTCCTGAGTTCAATTCCCAGCAACCACATGGTGGCTCACAATCATCTGTAATGAGATCTGATGCCCTCTTCTGGCCCGCAGGTATACATGCTGGCAGAATACTGTATACAGAATAAATAATAAAGAAAACATTAAAAAAGATGCATATGAGTGTATACTCTGGTGGGGGGGACCATGACCCAGAGTACTCATGGGGGGTTCTGATGCTCAGAGTGTCTGAGAATGTTCCTGTGGCACTCCCTCTCCCTCCATGCTGTTGGAGGTCGCATCTCTCCGTGGTAAACTCAAAGTGATTGGCAGCAGGACCTATCAGGACTCCCTCGTAGTGGGCACCATGGAAGGCAAGTCACGTGTATAGGAAATAAGTTCAAGGACAGCATCCCTGAGTCCAACACAGAGGACCCAGACCATTCCAGACTCAGGAGGTACACAGCCTTTCCAGCCATCCCAAGGCCCAGGGCATGAGTTGCATTGGCTGCATGGCCTGGGAGCTCCCTGGAGAGACGACAGCCTTCAGCCCAGCCAGGTCAGGCCAGGTGGCCTCTCCCTTGATCAGGAGGGACAGGTCTCCTGAGATACTCTGGACGCTGGAATCAGGAGACACGGGTGCTAGGCACCGGTGCCTAATTGTTCCTCAATTTCCTCTCAGCAAATGGGGAAGAAGCCACAGGCCCAGGCAATGCTGAGGGACCCAGGCCTGAGCCAGGGACGAGCGAACCTGCCACAGTCAGCCTAGAGTCATTCCCGGTTCAGCTGGTTAAGGGAACAAGGGCAGGGTTTGATAGGACCTAAAGTGTTGATGCCTCCCTACCATGGGGAAGCTTAGCTCTTTCCCAAGAGACTCCCAGGTTCCAGGAATCAACGGAAGTGACCATGCTGAGCTAGCGTCCTGGGACTGGCTACGCTTTGAGTTTGGTGTCCAGATCCATGAGGACAGAAAAATGTCAACCAAACATGCAGGCTGACATGTGTTATACACGGGTGTATATGTGTGATGTGTGCACATGCGAGGAGGGACTTGCACGTGCACGTGGAGTATGTATGATGTGTGTTCCTGGGGGTGGCATGCCCGTGCATTTGTGTTCAGGATACCCAGCTCAGGTGCAGGTTTCTGGCTTCCAGCACCAGGGTCCCCTGCGGTGGGCAGTCAGGTGAGCACGCTGGACAACGCAATCCCAGTTCTCCTAGGGTGGAACTTGGAGAACTGTTTGCTTTGTGGCCTTGGAGGGCCAGCAGGAGTTCCCACGGCCTGAGTTTTTCTGATTTGTTGGTGTGGGCAGGGGAGAGGGAAAGAAACATCAAGAAGTTGAGATTATTTCCCTGAAGGGAGTGACAGGCTTCAGCCTTGAAATGAAGCCCTGGGGCAGGGACCAGCTCCACCCAAAGCCCAGGGCCATCTGTGCTACCCCCACCCCCACCTCCAGGGTGGGCAGCACTAGCCACAAAACCCTCTCAAACCCTGAGGACTTCCCATGTTGCCCCCTGTCTTTCGCCGCTGAGGGTGCAGACCAAGATCTAGCTCCTGGCCTCAAATCCATATTCTCTATATAAACTGGATTAAGGTTACTACATTTAGCAGGTGAAAATCCAGAACAACCAGTTGAACTCAAAGTTCAGACGAAAGGGTAATTTTTGGTTTGGGTATCCTGGAATGGGAAGTATTTATGTTAAAAAATTGCCCATGTTTCTTTCCAGCCTCAGGCCTAGGCCATGATGGCGTGGCTAACCAAGGAGGTCAGGATTATTAGTAAATACAGAAGCAGCTGGGGCTAAGGGCTTGGTTAACAGCACTTGCTGCTCTTGCTGTTCTCAGGCTTGACTCTCAACACCCACATGGTTCACCACCATCTGTAACTCCAGTTCCAGGAGATCCAGCACCTTTTTCTGACCTCCGTGGGCACTAGGAATGCACATGGGGCGCATACATATATACACAGAAAATAAAGTTGTCTCAAAAATGAGACATTTATGGTGTGTTCCTCCGGGAAATGGTGGACTGAAATCAGCCAGCACACCACGTGCACTGGCTTCTTCTGTGCCATTGGCACCTGGCACTGTGGTTCCGGAATGAGTGGCTGGCGAGGCTTGGCCTACGCCGCTTCTGCTGTCACAGTCAAGTTTGCAGACAGAAGTCTGAAAGAATTCAAAGACCAGGGGAAGTGCTACCATTTGACACATCCCAGGTCCACAATACGTGGGCCAAATTACATAATAAAAAAGAAAAAGGGAAAAAAAAAAACCTCATTCGTGTTTTCTGAGATTCAAATCTGACCACGGCTCCCAAACGTGTCCCAGGCTTGTGTGTGTGCTCACACGCACTTGCACCGGTGGGCACACATTTGGGGATGTTGGTATCTTCCTCTTTCACTCTCTCTGCCTTGTTCCTGGAGATGATCTCTTACAGAACCAGAAGTTAGGCAGGTTTCTCTTAGGCTGGCTGGCCAGAGAGTTCCCTGGGTCTGCCTGTCTCTGCCAGTGCTGAGGTTGCAAGGACGTGCACCCATGCCTGGCTTTCTTTTCAACAGATACTGAGGATTTGAACTCAGGTCCTCCTGCTTCCAAGGCAGGTGCTTTGACCCACCGAGCCTTCTCCCGAGTCTGGCTCGTGTTTATTCAGTAAGGCCTTATGGGATCAGCTATTAAAACTGTCTCAGAATAGGGACACCTCCCCCACCTCGCCGGGCAGCTTTCATTGCATTTCTACTTTATTTTGAGACCTGTTTTGCATCTGGTGTGACCCACAAACCCCTCATGACTGGGGCTCAGTGGTAGGATGTTTGCCTGGCATATGTGTTGCCCTAGGTTCAATCCCCTGTACCACCAAAACAAGCAAACCTCTCAGGTTCACTATCCTGGGATTTGTCAAGTGCTTGCAGCTGTGAGCATCACCTCTTGGGACACAGCATCCTGGCAAGTCTATCGTGATGACACATGCAGCGTCTACCTACTGGTCCCCTCTTCATGGCTCTCACCCTACCTGTGGTCTGTGGAGTGGGGTCCAGCTTGGGATCATCCTTGCTTCACTCTTGGGAGACCAGCGACTTCAAGTGTTCTTACCTTGGGCACACATCTTGTGTAAAAATTGTCCAGCCATTGGGTGCAGCAAGTTTATAAGACTCCCAGGGCTTGCGCCATTTCCGCACTTATTCTGGTGGATGGGTACACTGAGGCCAGAAGAAATGGCTGAGCAGCATGGCTGTGGTGAGCTACTGTTTAGGGTACCGCTGGCAGTCCGCCTAGTCTGTCCTGGGCTTGAAATGTGGTTATTCCCAGAATATTAGTCACATGGAGGGAGGAGAAGCAAGTTGGGATGCAGGGCATACTGGTATGTGGTTATGTTGGGGTACAGGGAACGTTGGGCTATAGGACATGCTACATACAGTGTGAGTCCTACTTGGGTGTGGGGTACACTGATGTGTGAGACATGTTTGGCCGTGGTGCCTGTGGTCTGTGGGGCATACTGAAGTGTGGGAATGTTGGGCTGTGGTACATGGAGGGATACGGGGCATGTTGGGCCATGAAGCATACTTGAATTTGGGGAATGTGGGCAGTGCAGTATACTGGGGTGTGGGATTTGTTGAGCCACGGGGCATACTAGGTTAGGGGTCATGTTGGTTTGCCAGACATGCTAGGGCGCAAGGCATGTTGGAGTACCGGAGAGACTGGAGGAGGGGCTCAGCCTTACACAGTGGCCAGTGCAGGGACTGAGATCTCCACCGAGGCAGGCTGGCAGGTCCTTTCCTGGGTGTGTTGGCGGGAACGGCCGCCGGGGAGTGCAACAAGGTTGAGGGTTTATCGTCTTGGAGACTGCAGCCTGGTACTACGTGTGAGGACAGCTGCAGCTCCCCTCTAACCCCCCCCCCCCCGTCCCCAGCTCTGAAGGGCACGGGATGGAAGGAGTGAGTGAGGCAGCCTGAAGGCCATGGCTTATCGTCGGAGTTCCGTGCCAAGCACGTCCTCCTGATGCACAAGGATACTTTCTGTCTCCTCAGCAGAGGGAGGCAACCTCGTGTGCTAGCGCAGGGGCCACAGCTGGGGGCTACGTGGTGCCCTTGGCAGCAGGGATCTTCTGATGTGAGCACTGGGGGGGGGGGGTCTTCCTGGGGCTGGAATCAGGCTGCAACCCCCCCAGCCTTACCAGATGCTGAAAGGATACCCATGGAGAACTCACCATGAGGGATGGGAAGAGGGTCCATGTCTAGCTAGAGTGTCCCCTTCTGCCTTCAGGCCCTTTCTCCCTGACACTGCAGATCTCAGGCTCCAGCCCAGGGGCAGGTGAGAGCCTGGCTCTGCAGGCAGTGGGGCTGCCCTAGGCAGTCCAGGCATCCTGTTAACAGGTTTAGGGGTCACTCAAAGTATAGGAGTGACGTGGAGGAACTTGGCAAAGGGGTACCTTTGGGTAAACCTGATGGATAGGCAGTCCTTGAAAGGGGCTGAGACCCCAGGGGTCACACAAAGGACCTTCTGTAAGTTATGGCCAAGAAGGCCAGGCTCAAGCTAAAGTCTTCTTCAACCTTAACTTCCTGGCTCCAAGTGAAATCAGCACAGCAACCCAAGAGGGGTCTCTGAAACATGGGTCACTTAGCCTCCACAATGTTTGTGAGTCCCTGTGGCCCATGGGAAACATAATGGGCCACTACCTAGCCAACCCCCATCCTCAGCAAGCCCAGCTGTGGGGCCAGGCCAAGAGAAGGACAGTACCTCATATACTTTTAGAGGGACATCCGTTCCCATACTGGGCCACAGTCTAGCTCTCCTGTTGTGAGGTCCTCTGGTCTTTTACAGGGCCTTGCCATTACCAAGTGTTGGCTTTATAATCTGGAAGAGGGGAGAAGACGGAGAAAAGCAGCGAATGCAGCAGCGTTAGAGGGTGTCCGAGACTCGCCTCATGTGTTACCTCATCTGTCTCTCACCCTCTCTCAGTCTCTGTCACTCAAAGTCTCAGCCCCCCCACCCACCCATCTCTCCTTTTCCCTCCTCTTCTTCTCTCTTCCATCCCAAATGTGAGGACAAGAACACAGCCCAAGGTTGGGAACAACCCCCGTAGCTGCAGCTGTAGAAGGGAGACAGCAGAGGCCACTTTCATGACGTTCCGCTAGAAGGCGGTAGACGAGGATGGGCTCTCTGTTCAGGCCCTTCGGGCTCAGGTTCAGAAGACTGGTTCTGAGTGCTCTCTTTTAGGCCCATGATAATTTGATAAGTGGTTCTCTTACCTACCAGTGTCCCCGAGAACACTTCCTCCAACTCAAGGAGCTCAGAAATGTGTCTGAAACCAGGCATGGTGGCACACGCCTTTAATCCTAGCCCTCAGGAGGCAGAGACAGGTGGATCTCTGTGAGTTTGAGGCCAGCCTGGTCTATAGAGCGAGTCCTGAGACAGCTAGAGCTATAGAGAGAGGAAAACCGTAGGTCTGTATACACCGTGTGTGTGTGAATGTGAGCATGTCTGAATTCTTGGGGTTGTACCCCCTTCTCTGTGAAACAGCTCTTCACCAGGACAGGGTTCACAGGGTTTTATAGCCTAGGCCTCACGGGGTTCAGTCAGCAGATCCTGTCTCCCCTAGAGCCCCAAGAGATCCTTAAGCCCCAGCCTCTATGCCAGCCCAGCACCTGCAGCTCTCAAGTGCTCTGCTGTGTGTTACCATGCAGGGCTGAGGCCTTTGTCAGGAAGGCTCTGGGCTATTGGTCCTCCCTGAATTTTCTTGCATGTGCCCATCACTGCGAGTCCTGTCCTTGTCCACTGCTCTCAGAATCTGTCAGACCCTGCTCTCTGCCCAGGTGAGCAAGGACTACCCAAGGGCTGCTGGAAGGCACATCTGACTCATGGTTACAGATGCAGCCTTAGGCCTGGTTAACCTCAGACAAAGCAGTGTGGCCTCCCTCTGAATATTATGGACACTTGTCATGTGGGTTTGGTTATCCCCAGCCCTGACTAGCACTGGCCACTTGATTCTCGCACACTGTGAGAACTGAGCTGCCCAGCCTGGGCAAAGATTGCTGCGTATGCCTGGATGTCTGTTGTACTTGGTCTCTGATTCTGCAGATCAGGACTGGAGCTTGAGGCCAACACAAACCCAGGAATGGGAGCACAGAGACCTTGGCTTTGCTCCCTGGCAGCCTCTGACGGCCCACACCCTGGAAGATGCCCGGCCAGGGCTAGTCCATGAGATGCTAGGGAATGACCCTTTTCTGAGGTCTCTGTGTGCGTGTCCTTGGTTCTTTACTGTCTCTATGAAGAGCCCTCTCTATGTGGCCATGCTTTCTTGCTCCTGAAATCTTCTAGCAATGTCCTCCATACCCACCTGGGGGGTCTGGGAAAGTGACAGGTCAGCTCTGTAACAGAGAACCTTCCCTGGGCCTTGGGGCTCCTCCTGGTCAGCATCCATTTGACCCTCTGTACAGAAGCCACCAGAGGTCCAGAAGAGGACTTTCCAGGGGCAGAGGTCTGCATCTCAGTGCCCAGCTAAGTAGAGGACAGTTATGAGACACTGTCTTACAGACCTCAAGCCTGGTACCTAGCAAAGTCCAGCCTCAGAGCTGCAGGCGCACCTAGAAACACAATTATCACTGAACCGGGCAGGTCCAGGACAGGAGGAGGAGGGCTCTTCTCCCTGGACAAGTAGTTCTCCTCAGTATCCATTTCCCAGGCCCCTGACGCAAGCAAGAGATAAAGTGTTGAGGGGCAGCTGGCCAGGACTGGCCCTGTCCCAGTTCCTGGGCCGGCAGCCCCCTACCCCGGGGGCCCCACTGCCAAAAGACCCGCTTGTTCATAGCAGGTCTTTGTGCCCCGGCCTCGCACATGCGGGGGTGGGACAGGGTCCTTGGCACGGAACAGCTCTCTGACCACATGGGACTGCTGTAGTCAAGGTCTCAGCCATGCATAAATGGGGTGCCCCCGAAGCAAGGAGTAGGACTCCACTGAGCAGCAGCCAAGTCCTCCACCACTCCAAAGCTCTGCCTGACTCTCAGGCCACCAAGGATCCTGTGTCCCGGCAGTCTGGACCTAGGTAAGACCGGTTTGCCTCTGAGGACACAACCTGGGCTTAGCTGGGCTCCTTTATTATACCCACAGGATGGCAGCGCCTGCTGACCCTGGCCTCAGTCCTAAGCTATTTCTGGTTGTCTTTTGCAGGAGACCGGCCCTTCTGGTGGTTGCCGCTACCTGCAAGTATGAAAGAATTGCCAGCACGGACTCGCTGGCTGTTCCTTTTTCCTATGCATATACTTCTTTGTGGATCTTGTCTAAAGAGGTATAGTGCATGGGAAAATGGAGCAGTGAGATCTTCCCCGCCAGAAGGATAGACATGCTTCCTGACCAGGCGACTTCTGCTTCACTCCCACTGGACCCGGGGCTGGGCGCTTTCCTGTCCGCTCCTGGACACTGTATGAGAAGAGCCGCACTGCCTTTCCTGTGCCTCTGAGGGAACAGTGTTGGCCCCACAAAAGCAGATCTCGGGGACCAGTCAGGTTTAGAATCGGAGGATTTGTGCTAGGTGGGGGAACTCTGGGGCAGATGCAAATGATCCCAGGTCTTGCAGAAAGTGTTAGAACAGCAACTGAGGCAGATCTGTTTGAGGAGTTTGCGCTTTGGCAATCCTGGGTTCTGGAGGCCTTAGAGGGGTGGATGGGCTCGGGACTTGCTCTTGGAAATTTTCTTTACAGGTGTGAACTCAGTGTACGAACACGTTTTCATAGTAGGGGGTGAGCGTGGGTCTGATGTTGGAGGAGGTTAAAGGGCCTGCTGAGGGTTCACTGGGTGCGGGGTCCAGTCTGTGCTGTCACATTAGTAGACTTTAAAAGGATGGGTGTGGTTGGTTGTTTTGTTTTTCTAGCTGACGTTCAGGCTGAGGCTGGGTACCACTCAGTGGCAGAATGCTTTCCATTGATGGGTAAAGAGGTCTTGGATTCAATTTCCAGAACTGAGAGAAAATAAAAATCAGGAAAGCTGACAAAAATAAAACTTTTGGACCAAACCGCTCTGCTACACTCTTCTTTCTTGCCATGACACTGGTGTGGGGGGTGTATGGGTGGGTAGGGTGTTCACTGTAGGGAGCGACATCACCCGTGCCAGACTGAAAGTGTCTTCTCGAGGAGGGAGGCCATCAGAGGTACCACATGGGGAAAGGGACAGACATTACAATACCACATGGGGTTTGTCACATGGGAGTGTCCCATTAGGGGAGGGACATGAGGGATATCACACGGGCAAGATAGACATTGGTAGTGTCACATTGCGGGCAAGATAGACATTGGTAGTGTCACATTGCGGGAGTCACATTAGTGTGAGGGATACTGGGAGTCCCGTATCACGGGATGGGGCATCAAGGGAACAGACTGGGAGATATGATCAAAATGTTCAACCATGAAGAGATGAGGATTCTCCGGTTCCGTAGTAGGACTCTGGGGTTGGAACACACTGCCTCACTTTTTAGAGGGCTGGACTCTTGGGAACTTGCTCAGTGAGGAAACAGGAACGGTGGAACCCAGGATTGGAAAACTTGTGAGTCTAGGGCAGGGTCTTTATGAAGGAGGAGCACAAGCCTCCATGAACTGAGCTGCTGAGTCCTGAGGCCTTTGCAGCTTGAGTCACTGGTCCCAGAGGGTGTGGGCCCTTCATCCCGTTAGCCTACATTGGGCCCAGCAAGATACTGGCTCTGACCAGCAGCACGGCCCACTATCCACCCCAGGCTGTGCCTCACCTGTTCCTTAACCTCTTCTAAATGCCACCAGTGGGCATCTCCCTTCCCGGGCCACTATCTGAGTATGGGGAAGGGAAAGAGGAGAGGAAGTATTGAAGGGATTCCCAGAGGAAAGTTCCTTGCTTCTCTCTCCAGCCACTAGCTGCTCAGTAGGAGGAGAGATTGGGGGGAGGGGTGGAGAGGGAGGAGTGTCAGCAGCTGCCGCAGGGTCTGTTAGGATAAGCCCTGAGTATAATGACTAAAGATGGGGGAAGTGCCAGGATCCAGCCTGCCTATGGGAGCACTACAGATCTGGGGAAAACAAGGGCTCCATAGAGCAAAGAAAATGTGGCTCAAACCCCCGGGAACACCAATGCCACGAAGTCCACGAGAGGGACTCACAAGGGAAGAGCAGCGAGGCAGAAAACAGGTCAGAAGCCTATAGGAGTCACTTGTCCCCGCATGGTGGGCTGGCCAGTGACTGCTTCTTTGTAGAGGCTGCTTACCTGTGAAGAAGGCCACAGTCGCAAGAACCCAAGCTCTCTGCCTCACTGCTCGCTTGGAGCTTGCTGGACCCTCTAGGTTCAAATGTAGTTTCCAGGGTAGTCTGCTACAGGGAGAACAGCTAGCTCAAACTTGTTAGTCCACGAGGTGCCCAACTTGCAAGTCCTCACCCACTGAGGGAGCCGTGGTGACACTCAGGACTGAGTCCTTGGTTAGTACAATAAGCAAACTGTCAAATCATGGCCAGCACCCCATTGACCTGCAGACCTATCTCTAATCAGCTATCACCAACTCCCACAGTCCTCAGGGGCTTTGGCTAGACACTAGTCATTGTACATCTCAGGGTAGATTATATATAATCATGGGCTCATTGTAAACATTCCCACAGCATGAACACCAAGAAGGAGAAGTCTAAGTGCTCCACGGTCCAAGGTTGGCTTTCTGAGAACGCAGAACCTTAGAACAGATTTCTATTTCCTCTTTCACTATAACCTGTGGTGCATGTGGGCATGACTCAGGCAGGTCAACCTTATCTTCCTAAAGACTGAGTGACTGGGGCTGGAGAGATGGCTCAGAGGTTAGGAGTATTGCCTGCTCTTCCAAAGCTCCTGAGTTCAATTCCCAGCAACGACATGGTGGCTCACAATCATCTCTAATGAGGTCTGGTGCCCTCTTCTGGCCAGCAGGCATACACACAGACAGAATATTGTATACATAATAAATAAATATTAAAAAAGACTGAGCAGGGTCTGCTGCGTGTTTCGTGTTTCAGTAACTTACATCCCAGCTGCCGCTGTGCAGACCCTCAGTATTGGACAGGCAAGGGGAAGTTCACCTTAGACCAGTGCATATTATCACAACCACATCCCCCACCCCCTACAGGAAGCTGCTGATCTTCGGCCATTGTGCTCACGGCTGCCACTGCTACCTTGGCTAGGACCTCGTTAGAGGGCTTTCAGAAACTCAAGTGCAAGCTGAAAAACATATCACCCGCATTTCCTTCCATAGCTCTTTATTACCTGTGAGGCTGATAACTTTTATTTTGTTCAGTAGGAAAACCAGTTTTGCCAACACTTTATTTTTTTTTTGTTTTTTTTTTTTTTTTTTCGAGACAGGGTTTCTCTGCAGCATTTTTAGAGCCTGGCCTGGAACTAGCTCTTGTAGACCAGGCTGGCCTCGAACTCACAGAGATCCGCCTGCCTCTGCCTCCCGAGTGCTGGGATTAAAGGCGTGCGCCACCACCGCCAGGCTTGCCAACACTTTTTATTAAGTAAATTATCCTTGTGGATTATGGTAAAAAGCTTCACACAGAGGTCTGGTCTGGTAGTGCATACCTTTAATGCCAGCACTCGGAAGGCAGACAGGAGGACCTCTAAGTTCTAGGCTAGCCTGGTCTATATCGAAAGTTCCAGGACAGGCAGGAGTACATAGAGAGATCCTGCCTCAAAAAACAAGAACACACTCTTCCGGTCTCTTTGGCCTCGGTGGCAGAAGAAAGATCACGAAAGGGACGTCATCCTTCGGAAAGCGTCGCAACAAGACGCACACGTTGTGCCGCCGCTGTGGCTCTAAGGCCTACCACCTTCAGAAGTCTACCTGTGGCAAATGTGGCTACCCTGCCAAGCGCAAGAGAAAGTATAACTGGAGTGCCAAGGCTAAGAGACGAAACACTACCGGGACTGGGTGGAGAAGGCACCTAACAATTGTCTACCGAAGATTCAGACATGGATTCAGTGAAGGGACAACCCCTAAACCCAAGAGGGCAGCTGTTGCAGCATCCAGTTCATCTTGAGGATTTCAGTCTGTCATAAAATAAATGTTCTGGTTTCCAAAACAAAACAAACAAAACAAGAACACACACACGCACACACGCACACGTACTTTAAACATAACAAGCCCACATCTGGTTTATGAATCTGTGTACTCACCTATCAATTACTTTACAAATCCACCCTTTCAGTGAAAGAAGTTTTTAAACTTCTTCAGGCTGAGCGGTGGTGGCGCACGCCTTTAATTCCAGCACTTGGGAGGCAGAAACAGGCAGGTCTCTTGAGTTCGAGGCCAGCTCGGTCTACAAGAACTAGTTCCAGGACAGGCTCTAGAAACTACAGAGTCTCGAAAAAAAAACAAAACAAAACAAAAAAAAGGCGCACGCCTTTAATCCCAGCACTCGGGAGGTAGAGGCAGGCGGATCTCTGAGTTTGAGGCCAGCCTGGTCTACAAGAGCTAGCTCCAGGACAGGCTCCAAAGCTACACAGAGAAACCCTGTCCCGAAAAAAAAAAAAAAAAAAAAAAGAGCTAGTTCCAGGACAGGCTCTAGAAACTACAGAGTCTCAAAAAAAAAAAAAAAAAAACCAAAAAAAAAAAAAATCGAGGCTGGAGAGATGGCTCAGTTTTTAAGAGCTCTGATAGCTTTTCCAAAGGTCCCAGGTTCCGTTCCCAGCACCTACATGGCAGCTCACAACTGTCTGTAACTCCAGGTCCAAGGGATTCAGTGACCTCATACAGACACACATGTAGGCAAAACACCAAAGCAAATGAAATAAAAATGGCGAGTGGTGGTGTACACCTTTAATCCCAGTACTCAGGAGGCAGAGACAGGTGGATCTCTGTGAGTCTGCGGATAGCCTGGTCTACAGAGAGAGTAGAGAGTAGACGCCAGGGCTACACCTTGTGAGGTGGGGGAAGGGAGGAGGATCAGTTTAAAAAAATAAACAAACTTCTTCGGTCATAAATTCCCTAGTATTTTAGATAGAGCTCAGGTCCCTTCCGTGGAATGGGAGCGTTCATACCACGATGTACGGGATGAGGCTACCATACCAGGAATGTAAAAAATGAACATCTAAGCCGGGCGGTGGTAGCGCACGCCTTTAATCCCAGCACTCGGGAGGCAGAGGCAGGCGGATCTCTGTGAGTTTGAGACCAGCCTGGTCTACAAGAGCTAGCTCCAGGACAGGCTCTAAAGCTGCAGAGAAACCCTGTCTCGAAAAAAACAACAACAACAAAAAAAGAGTTAGTTCCAGGACAGGCTACAAAGCTACAAAGAAACCATGTCACAACAAAACAAAACAAAACAAAAGAACACCTAGCAGATCTACCAGGCACGATTTGTGAACTCTGCCAGTGGAAAGACACAGAATGAAGTGCTTCCTCAAAAGACACATTTTGTCATGGGCATAGCCCACAAACCCAGGGACCCACAGGCAAAGCTGATCCCAGTGTGTGTACCTGGCTGCCAGGGTGTGGGAGGTGGGATGCACAGGCAGGCAGAGGCCTGGGGACTTGACCCACTTGACGAACTCCCAAGAGGAGTCAGGGGTACCATGAGAGCCTGGAGCCAGGGCAAGAGTGCTCATGGGTGTGGTAGCTGTGAGTCATGTTCCAGGGTGGGAGACAGGGAGAAAGTCATGGTGTATGCTGATGTCCCCAGAAGAGTGCATTCAGAGGGGAGTCCTGAGTTGGACCTTTGCTTCATTTGATGATTCTGAAACCATGTTTATCTGTAGAAATAAACAAGCCCAGAGTAGGAGTGAGAACCCAGCCCAGCTCAACCTGATGTTGGCCCGCCCACCTGCACTTTTTACCCGTTCTAGGAACCCTAGGAATGAATGGGGTTAAAAGACACCCTCCAAAGTACTAAGTATGTACAGGGTGCTGTGGGGTGAGAGGTTCCTTGTTTAATCCTAGGGAGGAGGAGGGAACACTGGGTCCACGGGGCTTAAAGACTGTGCACATAAGGCATGTTTCCTAGTTCAGAAGGGCTGCAATGGCTTGGGGCCTACAGGTGGTGAGCAGACGAAGGGAATGGAATGGCCCAGAGGCCAAATTCTCATCAGCTGCCCATTCCTGTTCCAGCATCCCATGCAGTACTGACAGTCAGCCAGTGAGAAAGCTTGCGCGTATGAAGCAGAGTCCAGTGAGACTCAGCCCCATGACCAAGGGACCCAAGGTTTCCTTTTGTTTTGTTCAGACAGTTTTGTTTAATGCATCCTACAGTGCTCTTCCTATGTCCGCACAGACAAGGTTCAGAAACATCTATAGTCAAGGTACCCACTGCGTGGGGTGGGGGGGGGAGTGGGGAAGGGAAGGGGTTGCATCCTCCCCCCTACCCCCCGCTGATTCGGGAATGACTGCCCTGTCGAAATTACCCACTTTTTAAAAAAATATTTATTTATTTATTATGTATACAATATTCCGTCTGTGTGTATGCTTGCAGACCAGAAGAGGGCACCAGACCCCATTACAGATGGTTGTGAGCCACCATGTCGTTGCTGGGAATTGAACTCAGGACCTTTGGAAGAGCAGACAATGCTCTTAACCTCTGAGCCATCTCTCCAGCCCAGTCACCCACTTGTTTAATACTGAGCCAATCAGCCCAGTCACCCACTTGTTTAATACTGAGCCAATCAGCCCAGTCACCCACTTGTTTAATACTGAGCCAATCAGTGCAACTGTAGAAAAGAATGCTCCAAATCTACACGAGTTGCTAAGGAACTGAAGCCACCAAGGCAATACACGGTACAGAGTTCAGAGGTGGCACTGAAAAAAATTAAGCCACCCTCCATGACTTTTGCTGCTGCTAATGGCTCTGTGCTTTCTGGTGTCTGCTTCCTGCATGTCCCATAGTCCATGTCTGGTTCTAAGCGACTCAGTTTCGTCTGGAAGGTGCTAGGGAAGACGGCTAAAGGGAAAACTAACATTTTACTATTTCCCAGGGTTTTTTGTTTTGTTTTTTGTTCGCTTGTTTGTTTTGTTTTTTTGAGACAGGGATTCTCTATGTAGCCCTGACTGCCCTGAATCTCACTCTGTACACCAGGCTGGCCTCAAACCTACAATTCTGCCAGCCTCTGCCTCCCAACTGTAGGGCTTAAAGGTGTGCGCCACCACCACCTGGCTATTTCCCAGTTTTTTTTTTCTTTTTTTCTTTTTTTGGTTTTTCGAGACAGGGTTTCTCTGTAGCTTTTTTAGAGCCTGTCCTGGAACTAGCTCTTGTAGACCAGGCTGGCCTCGAACTCACAGAGATCCGCCTGCCTCTGCCTCCCGAGTGCTGGGATTAAAGGCGTGCGCCACCACCGCCCGGCTATTTCCCAGTTTTTATTCTGGACCTGGTAGAAACTCAGGACTGAGTATAATATCCTGAAGCAGCTGCACTTTTGGGGGATGATGGGCATCCAGACTGGCCCTGAACTCAAGGTAATCCTTTTGCCTCAGCCTCCTGAATGTTGGGATTCTAGGTGTACACCTCCACAGGTGGCTCTAACTGCATATTTTATGGCATGATTCCAACATTTGTAAGTCATTTCATTTCTCATGTTTGTGTGTTGGATTTTTGTTTTTGATTTACTATGTATACAGTGTTCTGCCTGCATGTACACCCGCAGGCCAGAAGATGGCACCAGATCTCATTACAGACAGTGGTGAGCCACCATGTGGTTGCTGGGAATTGAACTCAGGACCTCTGGAAGAGCAGTAAGTGCTTCCAGCCCTTGATTTTTTTTTTTTTTTTTTTTTTTGAGACAGGGTTTCCCTGTATAACCCTGACTGTCCTGGAGCTTACTCTGTAAACCAAACTGGCCTCGAACTCAGATCCATCTGCTTCTGCCTCCTAAGTGCTGGGATTAAAGGCGTGCGCCACTACTGCCCAGCTTTATAGATTTACTTATTTTATGTGCTTGAGTGTTTGCCTGCATATATATGTGCACCACATGAATATTTATGGATGGTCACAAGCCAATATGTGGGTGCTGGGAACCAAACCCAGGGCTTCCACAAGAACAGCAAGTGCTCTCAACCACTGAGTCATCTCTCCAGCCCCTTCATTTCATGTCTTTTTTTCCATTTTTTCTCTTTTGTTTTGAAATAAAGTCTTGTTATGTAGCCCTAACTGGCTTTGGACTTTCTATGCAGACAAGGCTGGCTCTGAACTCACAGAAATACACCTGCCTCACACCTGAGTAGACAGGATTCGAGGCCTGTGCTACCACATTCAACCTCTTCCGCTTCCTGTGTAGGCTTATAGCCCAAACTGTCTAAAGACTGGGATTCTAGGTGTGAACCACCATGACGGTTTCCCACATCATATGTTCTACCTTTCCTGTTTTTATTTTTTTAAAAGATTTTATTTATTTATTATGTATATAGTATTCTGCCTGCATGTATCCCTGCAGACCAGAAGAGGGCACCATTTCTCATTATAGATGGTTGTGAGCCACCATATGGTTGCTGGGAATTGAACTCAGGACCTCTGGAAGAGCAGCCAGTGCTCTTAACCACTGAACCAACTCTCCAGCCCCCCCTACCTTTCCTGTTTTTAATTCATTAGTTAATTAACTAATTTTTGAGACAGGGCCTAACTGTGTGTAGTCTTGTCCAGTATGGAGCTTGCTATGAAGACCTGGCTTGGCTCAGACCCACAGAGATGTGCCTGCCTCTGTCCCGTGCCCAGCCCTCTGTTGTTTTGATATTTCCTAATTTTTTATTCTCATGAGGGTTGGGAGTGTGCCTTTTGTACAGTATTTTTTTTCCGATTTTTAAAAATCGTGTTATTTATTTATTTTAGGGGAGGAAGTGGCACATACCTGTAGAGGTCAGGAGACAACTGGAGGGAGGTGGTTCTCTCTTGCCACTAAGTGGGACCCAGGGTTAGAGGCCCTTTACTTGCTGAGCCACCACACTAAGCATCTTTCAGCAGGGTGCACTAGTGCCACGGAGTTCACCTAGGCAGGAGTGCTGCCAGGGACCCCAAGCCTTCCTTCCTTAAGAAGCTGTCCTCAGAAACAGTAGACAGCCTTTAGGTCCTAGTCTGGACAAAATGGTGTCATCCTAAAACTGTTACCATGAAGCTCCCAGTTTCTACTATAGCTGCACCTCAAGATAGGGCCTTCAGGTGGTAATTAAAGTTGAAAGAGGTTTTGAGTCCTCACCAGAGGGAAACAGCTGGGCAGCCAGAGAGAATCAAGGCCATAGAAGACACACAAAGAGCGTCCGCCAGGCAGCCAGAGTGGCCTTGGGGAACTAGGACTGTGTTGGAGGCATCCAATCTGTGGGTGTGGAGTTTTGTTTTGGCAACCCTGGCAACCAAAAACACCTTTGTCTAGTTCCCTGAAGTCACCTAGAAAGTCCAGGCTCAGAGCCGTCAGATTAAAAAAAAAACAAACGTGAAAGCTGCACTTTCAGGAAAACAACTAAAATAAACTGACATCAGAAACTGGGAAAATGCGGGGGTGGGGGTAGGGGGAACTCCCATAAAAACCCAGATACAAAGTCACACATGGCTCATGCTTGGACCCCAGCAGGCAGGACTTTTGAAGAAGTTTCCAGCCAGGCGGGCTGAGTAGAGATACCTTGTGTCAAAAACACAAAAACAAAACAAAACTGAGCTGGCAGGATGGCCCAGATGGTTAACCAGCTTGCCACAGAAATTTGGCAACCTGAGTTCCACCCTCAAACCCAAGAGAAGGAGAGAACTTCGTCCATAAAGTTGTCTTCTGACTTCCATAGGGCGCTGTGCAGGGCAGATATTCTAGAACATACACGCACATAGTAAATTTTTTTTTTGTTTTTGTTTTTGTTTTTTCGAGACAGGGTTTCCCCATAGTTTCTAGAGCCTGTCCTGGAACTAGCTCCTCGAACTCAGAGATCCGCCTGCCTCTGCCTCCCGAGTGCTGGGATTAAAGGCGTGCGCCACCACCGCCCGGCAGTAAATGTTTTTGTTTGTTTGAAGCTGGGGATGTAACTCGGTTGGCAGAGGGTTTACCTAGCATGCCTAAGTTTGATCCCCAGCACCACACAAACCAGGCATCACCTAGGGTAAACATCAACTCACACACACACACCCCTGCCATTTCTCCACGGTTCTGCCTGACTAACCTCTCAGAAGCAGAACCACGTACTTTCTCTTTCGAAGCTTTTAAGCCGGGTGGGGGTGGGTCCCTTCTCTTCGGGACCAATCTCCGGATTTAAGTCTCTCCACTCCACTCCCCAATCGCTCTTGCAGCCAACTCTCTTCTGAGTAACCCGCGCTAGTTCCGGGTGTCTCACCTTCACCTTCTTGCTCTTAAAGCCATTCTAGAGAAAGCGCTACCCCGGTAGACGCCGTGCCGTCTCCAGGCCCAGGAACCCGCCTCAGCACTCCTCCAAAAAGGGCGCATTGATTCCAGGGAGCATAGGTGTTGAAGATACCCGAGCCTCAAGGTCAAGCGCTAGTCAGGATCAAGATCCGGAGTTACAGCCTTCACACCAGGGGCCCTTGGCCCAGCCAGCCCACTCCTTCACTCACGTGACCAGCCCCGCCTTTCTACACTCTGCCCCCCTCCCCGCCGCCCCCAGACTTTCCAACCCTTTCTTCCCCCCATCTTTTCTCTACCGACCCTCTACCTCTTACCATCCCTCATTTCCTCCCTATTGGCCTTCTATGCTAATCACATCCCCACACTCATCCTTGTCGGCTCTCCAGACCCTCCTTATCCCTTGCCCCAAACCCGCATGCCTGCATGGAGAGCGGAAGGCTGAGTGTGGGGGCGGCGTGGGCATCAATATGTCCTAACTTGGCCAACCTTGGGAGAGACCTCCTTGTAAATGGAGGTTTCTAGGTTCTCCGAAGGTTGAGTCCTCGTGCGCATCTAGGGAGAGGCTGCCTTCGGTCCGAACCTCTGAGCCTTTCGGGGGTGGGGGTGGCGTAGCTGCTCCCAGGACAGAGTGCTTTTCCCTGTATGTTAGGAAGGGGCTTACTTCTGTTCAGCCCACCGCCTGTGGTTCACCACAGCTCTCAGGAGGGATCGGTGAGAAGAGAATGTGAAGCTGAGGCCAATTTTGAAAAAAACGCCCCCTACTCACTAGGAAGCGTCGTGAAGTGTGGGAAGGCCCGGTCCCAGCAGGAGAGTAACTGAGAGGAAGGAGGCAGCTGCTGATTAAGCTTGTTATGAATGCTGTGGGCAGTCAGCCCCCTGCTGTTACTCATAAGATTAGAGCGCCATCTCCCGGGAGGGGGCTTGTTTCCGTCTTGCATCAGGCTTGGCCGGCATCACTAGCTTCTCCAGTCTAGGACAGAAACCTTAGACCTTGCACAGAAAGCTCAGTCTTTGCTGGCCCCAGGCTTCCAAGCATCTCACCAACTCCTCTTAATACTGGTTATTTAGAGGCCCTTAATGTCTCTTGCCGTGTGATTTTTGAGAGTGTGACTTCCAGGATGGCATGCTCATGACTCTCTTACAATACAGAGAACCCCTCCCCCCATGCGCAGTCTGTTAAGAAGATGCCACGTTCATAGCATGACAGTAGTCACCTTGACTGGCTCTTGAGATGCTCCTCAAAGATAATAAATAACAGGAGTGGGTGTTGGAGGTGAATTTGGACCTTAAGGGTTAGGAGCTGCTCTGAGACAGATGACTGAGCAAAGATTCTTGGCCAGTGCCTCTTTGTGCCAACTTTAGCCCCAGGGTTGTAACCCGTGGTGGAGGGAATAGAACTTTGTACTGGGACAAATTTAAATATAAGATGCATCAAGCACAGATAGGAATAGAATTATGACCCCGAGGCACTTGTGGCTGGTAGTGTCTTGAATTAAAGGAAATCAAAAGTTCCGTTTAGCATGGTTTGATGGCACACACCTGCAGTCCCAGCACTCAGGAGGCAGAGGCAGGCAGATCTCTGTGAGTTCAAGGACAGCCTAAGGTACACAGTAAGACCTTGTCTCAAATGAAATAAAATTCAGTTCTGTGGTTATACTGGCCAGATTCCAAGGGCTCAGGTGAGTTCTAGAACATTCTACAACCCCAGGAATATTGCACAGCGAAGTGTACTGGGTTTACCAGTGCTATGAGAAAGTCGTCATTGACTGAGACAGCACATTTTTAAAGACAAAAGTTCAAGACCTCGTCGTACTGGAAATGGATGACAGAGATGATGTTAGTGGTTCCAGACCATGAGAAAAAAGATCTGTTATTAAGAACTCACTTAAGTCGCCAGACATGGTAGCGCACTCCTTTAACCCCAGTACTCCAGAAACAAAGGTAGACAGATCTCTGAGTTCGAGGCCAGCCTGGTCTACAAAACAAATTTCAAGACAGTCAGGGCTGTTACACAGTGACGCCCTGTCTTAAAAAAAAATCAAAAAAAGAAGTCACTTAAGCGTAGGTAGCATATCCCAGGATAGAGTCACATTATGGTGCCAAGGAACACAGTGCCTCAAGGTTGAGGGAGGGGCCTGCACAGTCAGGAAACTAGAGAGGCTAACTATGGGCTTGGGGGGGGGGGGGGGGTACAGGAAGCACCACAGAGAAGCAAAAGCATGGGACCAGAGAGAGATATGGAGCTTGGGCCTCGTCAGATGCCTCACCAAGCCCCAGTTAAAAGCAGGACCTGCATTGACAACCATGTAGGCAACTGAACATTAGTGAGAAATGATATAACCAATAAGTGGGGGGGTTGATTAGTCACAGAGGAACCAACGAGAGTAAAACTCTCCTTTAGATTGGCATGGGCATCATAGAGAAGCAGGAGAATGGAATCACAGGGCCCCAGCTTAGCTTGAACAGGAAGGAAATAACTAGACTCTTCATTTAGCAGAAAACTCCCATGGAAGAACAACTGCTCACATGTGTGTAACTGGCTGAAATCATGCTGCCAATCAAGGATAAGGATTGTGATGCCCAAGGCATGGGAATAGCCATGAGCTGGCATGGTTATTCTCCATTACAAACAGAAGATGAAGCTAGATTAACCAGGCATGGTGCTGATGCTGAGAAATGCCAGCAGGTAACCAAGAATCAGACAGCCCTGCATTGGGCATCAGGTCAGCAAGACCAGCCAGTGACTGACTGGACAGCTTCAGGATATTGGAGGAAGAGCTGTGGGGAAAAGGAAATCTTCGAACCTCCGAAGCTATACAAAGAGGGAGAGCTCAGGGTTTCCAAAACCCTAAGATGTGTTCTTTTCCGATAAGTCAGTGTTTTGGTTAGTAAAGCCAATAGTTCCACGCTGTGAAGGGATTTGAGGATTCATAACATAAAAACAATTTGCTGGGCATGATGGTACATAACTTTAATTGCAGAACTTGGTGGTAGAGGCAAGAGGATCTCTGTAGGGCTGGAGAGATGGCTCAGTGGTTAAGAGTGTTGCCTGCTCTTCCAAAGGTCCTGAGTTCAATTCCCAGCAACCACAAGGTGGCTCACAACCATCTGTAATGAGGTCTGGTGCCCTCTTCTGGCCTGTAGACATACACACAGACAGAATATTGTATACATAATAAATAAATAAATAAATATTTAAAACAACAAAGAAAAAGAGGATCTCTGTAAATTTGAGGTCAACCTGGCCTGCAGAGAGAGTTCCATGATAGCCGGGGCTGTTACAGAGAAACCCCCGTCTCAAAAAAATCAAACAAACAAATACCATCACCACCACCACCAACAACAACAAAAAAACAGTTACTCGTGGGACATTGTTTACCTGACATAATTCAGAGAAGCATGTGTAGATCAAGCATTAATTCAGACAGACAAGAACCAGGAGATGGGGGATTGTGTAGTCGAAACTGGAAAGGATTTATTTATGCATTGGTGGTGTTAGGGCTTGAGCTGATGGCTCAGTGCTTGCTTACAAGAGCAGTTCATCATTTACATTTGTTAAATTTTAAGAAGAATAGAGATAAGAGACACAGTTCTATTGTAGATCCTTACCCAACATGGACAAGGCCTTGCCTCTTACTTCCATCACAGCAAAAACAAAAACAAAACAAAACAAAATCATAAAAGCCACAGAGCCACCTACTCCTGGGATAAAGAGCCCCACACTGATAAGGTTGTTCACATATAAATATTTATTTATCAACACTGTACTAAGCCACTCGAAGAGCTGACTTTACAGGGGCCCAGATCATATATTAGGCATAAATTTAAGGAAGCATTGGGATGTTGGTAGCCTCAGAGCATAGCTTTGGGGTGGGATGGGAAGTCCACACAGGATGACCAGTGAAGAAGGGGGAAGCCTGGTCCTCACAATGGAGGCTCATATACAAAACCTTTGCCTCAAGCCGGGCGGTGGTGGCGCACGCCTTTAATCCCAGCACTCGGGAGGCAGAGGCAGGCGGATCTCTGTGAGTTCGAGACCAGCCTGGTCTACAAGAGCTAGTTCCAGGACAGGCTCCAAAGCTACAGAGAAACCCTGTCTCGAAAAACAAAAAAAAAAAACAAAAAAACAAAACAAAAATACAAAAAAAAAAAAAACAAAAAAAACAAAAAAACCTTTGCCTCGAGGACAGCCCAGTGGTAGAGGGCATTACCCAAAGGCTCACAGCAATTTCTTACAGAAGCCTGTTCCCAACTCCGGGTAGCAGCAGTCAGGAACTCATTAACTGAGTTGGGAGACTGAGTTTCTGAGACCAGGCTCAGAAAATGGGAAGGCTGCCCAAAGGGGCAGGTCTAACTGTCTAACTGTCTTGTAGAGACACCATACTGACAGGCCACTGCACAGAACTCTAAGCAGGAAGCACAATCCACTAGGATGAGGGAGAAAACA
The DNA here is from genome assembly GCF_903992535.2 of Arvicola amphibius. Taxonomy (NCBI): domain Eukaryota; kingdom Metazoa; phylum Chordata; class Mammalia; order Rodentia; family Cricetidae; genus Arvicola; species Arvicola amphibius. The sequence continues at coordinate 142,048,118 of NC_052047.1, read as the reverse complement.
AAACACTCACTCATGACAAGGGTGTTATTCTTTTGGTCCCCGCCCCTTTCCACGCCCACTCCCAGCGACCTCTGGTCTCTTGGAGTCATCCTGAATCTCTTCCCTCTCTCTTGGAGTCATCCTGAATCTCTTCCCTCTCTCTCTTCTCACTGCCCCCTTTTGCGTGTGCACACGCGCCCTCTCTCTCTCTCTCCCCCTCCCTCCCTCTCTCTCTCTTGCTCCCTCTCTCTCTCTCTCTCTCTCTTAATAAAGCTTTATGTCTATTTTCTGTGTCTGTGCCATTAACCCGCCGCTGCACCGCCTGTTCACCCGCCACCCTGGTCACACGTGTTCCGCAGGACTCCGCGCAGCTACGCGCAGCTATCCAGCTACTAAGTCTTTAAGAAAAAAAAGAAGAACAACAAAGGGCATTTCCATAACTCCATCAGTTGTAAGACCAGGTGTGAACCTCACACCCAATGGGATGGAGATAACTAAATTTAAAGACTTAAGAAACCAGGCTGGGGCTGGAGAGATGGCTCAGAGGTTAAGAGCACTGCCTGCTCTTCCAGAGGTCCTGAGTTCAATTCCCAGCAACCACATGGTGGCTCACAACCATCTATAATGAGATCTGGTGCCCTCTTCTGGTCTGGTGGCATACATGCAGACAGAACACTGTATACATAATAAATAAATCTAAAAAAAAAAAAAGAAACCAGGCTGGGTGGTGGTGGTGGTGGTGCACGCCTTTAATTCCAGCACGTGGGAGATAAAGGCCGGCAGATCTCTGTGAGTTTGAGGCCAGCCTGTCTACAGACTGAGCTTCAGGACATCCAGGACTACACAGAGAAACCCTCTCTCGAAAAGAAAGAAAAAAAGAAATTATTTGGCTCAGAGTGGCAGTTCACCGCTTTAATATCAACACCCCAGAGGCAGGTAGATCTCTGAGAGGTCAGCTTGGTCTACACCTGGAACTCAAGGCCAGACAGGTTAACACAGTGAGATTCTGTCTCAAAACAAAAACCCCAAAACCCAGGTCAGGTCAGCTAAAGTATTAGTAACAAAACCCAAAACTTTCCATCTCTCTAAGGCCATTCACAACAGACAAAACTTATTCCTCAAGTTTGAAGACAGAGCCAGTTCCTCAGTCTCCTCAGTCTCTCAAGTAGCTAGCTCAGCCAGACCCTCAGGTGAGTCTACCTCAGGTCCAGGGACCAGCTTCTTCAGAACTAAGGTTAGTGTGGGTACACTTGCTGGTAAATACAATTTGATAGATAGATACACATATTTTATTATCTATCGAGACAGGGTTTCTCTGCGTAGTCCTGGAACTCACTATTGACTGGCCTTAGACTCAAGAGATTCAATTCCCTCTACCTCCTGAGTGCTTGGATTAAAGACGTGGGTCATCCCTCCAACCCCCGCTAAGGGAAATACAATCTTTCGAGTAGTAGAAGCACCTGGACTGTAACTGAGGCCCCACCTCCAATGTCTACATCCTGTGGCTCTGCTGACCACCCAGGTGTATGTCTGGGCTGGTAATTTGCAGGGTGGGCTCATCCCGGTCAAGATTCAGGGACTTTTTGTTTTGTTTTGTTTTGAGACATGGTTTCTGTGGCTCTGACCTCCCACGTGTGTATGTGCTGGAGAGGTAATTTGAAGGGCGGGCTCATCCAGAAGGTTTTCAGGAACCTTTTGTTTTTCTGAGACAAGGTTTCTCCGTGTAGCCTTGGCTGTCCTAGAACTCACTCGGTAGGCCCGAGTGCTAGGATTAAAGGCGCGCACCACCACCGCCCGGCTGAGACTTTTTAATTCTTAATATAGAGCGGTCTCTCACACGAGGACGCCCAGTACCTGGCTGGAGATCCAAGCCAACAGTCCGTGCCTAAAGGTCCATTCCCAATCATCTTTAGAAGGGAGTGAAGACCACCTGAACAAACTGCTCAGGACTTCCCTTCAGCGAGACGGCAGCAGTCCTGGGGCTCTCAGGGTGGCCGGATGGACCCAGAATTTGTAAAAAGGTTGCAGTCGGAGGAGGCATTGTCATGCTAGTGAAGTGCCTCCAGCCACATCCTTTTCTACCTGCGGCCGAGCCCTCCCCCCCCCCCCACTCTAGTCCCGGAGGACCTAGGCATTTCAATTAAAATTAGAAAAATTCTAGCCGAGAAGGTAGGCCGTGGGACGCAGGCAAAGCTGCCTCTCTTACGGACCAGACACTCTACAAGAATCTTCCCAGGAGCTGTGCTCTTTGACTATCGATCCCCGTTAACAAGGGCTGGAGTACAGCTTGTATTCAAACTGAGTTTGGCTCAGGAGAGGGTAGAATTCTAGGGTCTTTCTACACGTCCAGCCTGCCCCCCTCGGCTTCACTCACTGCTGACCAGTGCTCCTGGTGGGCGGACTCCCGCACCTTGAGACTGGTAACCCAAACGAACAACAACTGGGCAGCACCCCACTGAACCCTTCACCGAAACGCCTGCACGATTCTGGGGAGTGGGGCTGCTTAGCCTTTCCCTTAACTTCGTAGTACCCTCTCATCCGCAGGGATCCATTCTTACTTAGACGTGGCAGTGGAACCCAGACTCATTCACAGGATTAAGTACAAAACACAATCTTTATTTTAAGAAGTTAAGTTGGGGTAGGGATGGGGACAAGGTAGACTGGGGGTCGGCTCTGAAGGGGAGAACTGACAAGCTTTATTGGCGCAGGTCCCCAAAGATGCCCCGCTCAGAGGCTGCACTGCCCAGAATGAAGCCCACAGCAAGGGAAACTGTTTGGTCGAAGGAACCTCGCAGCTGCTCCACGTGCTGGTTCAGGGTCGCCAATTGGTCGCGCAGAGGACCCAGAACGGTCGAGATGTCGCCCAAGTGCGTCAAGGCTTGCAGCAGAGCGCTGTTCAGCGACTGCGATGAAACTTGCGGGACCGCACGATCCTGGGGAAGACCAGGAGACTCATTCGGTTCCTCCGTGTCGTAGTTGAGGGTTGGTGGCGGGGAGGATCCGAGAGCCCGGCCGGGCTCAGCAGCCAGAGGGCCGAGGGCCGTAGGGGCAGGGGAGCTAGTAATGCGGTGGGCATCTGCAGACTTCGTAGTGGAGGAGCTGAACCTGAGCGCAGAGGCAGGGTCCGCGTCTTCCGCAGTCACCGGCAGCGTAGCCCCTACGAGAGAAATGCGCGGTCCCGCTAGTAGTGGTCCGTGTGTAACCTTACCACCGGGTTCCACAACTCCCAGCTAGAACCAGCCCATTCCTGCCCGCACCGGTGCTCCTACCTGGCTCAACTGCTGTAGGTGCGGGCGCTAACACCGCGAGGGTCGAGCGGCCGCGGCGCTGTGGACGTCCAGGCCCCGCAGGGCGACGGCGGGTCCGACGGTGCCCATCGTCGCCCAGCAGCCCCATGAGCTGGCGGATCTGGTCGTCGTAGGGCCCGGACGGCTGGCCATGGGAGTCTCGGAGTTTGTCCTTGAGAAACTTGTAGCGGCGGCGGCACTGAGCCGGTGTGCGCTTAACTTGCTGCCGGGCCAGCGCGGCCGACACGCGGCGGTAGGTGGGCAGAGCCTGCCGGCGGTCCAGCAATAGTGAGCGCCACATGGCCGGCTGCAGCAGCGTGCCCAGAAGTAGCTCCGTCTCTCGGGCACTCCAGGGAGTGCGCTGCGCCGAGCCCGGGGACACGGGAGCCTTGGGAGAACTAGGCTCCGCCATCGCGCCCGGAGTGGGGGCGAAGGCATCAGACGTAGTCACCCGGACGTCCCCGGTCGGCCGCAGCTCGGCGTCGGGGCTAGCTGGCGACGGCGGTGAGAACGAGGTAAGCCGCCGGGGACGAAGCAGCATTCCGGAGCCAGGAGGTGCGTGTATTCTGAGGCTGTAGCCTCACTGAAGGAACGCTCCTCCAGAACCGCCCACACACGCTGTAAAGACCCCGCGCTGCCGTACTTTGCGTCTGGGACGGGTCGATACGACCCTCCCATCATCCAGCCGCCCCGCCCTCCGTGTCCCGCCCCCTCTTGCCCACCTTGTTCCGTTTTGGAGGTGCTTGGTTTTTTAGCCCAGCCCTTTTCTAGTTCTTTCCTTCAGACCCCTAGCCCCGACAACAATTTTTTCCCCATTACACTAAGCAGAACATTTAAAACAAAACAAAAACAAAAAACAAAACAAAATAAAAAACCCACTTCTTTTAAAAAAAGTTAAAAAAAACCATTTAATGAACCGGAATTAAAGGTGGTCCACACCTTTAATCCCAACACTGGGGAGGCAGAGGCAGGCTAATCTGTGAGTTCGAGGCCAGCTGGTCTACAAAGTGAGTTCTGGGACGGCTAGGGCTACATAAAAAAACCTTTTCTCGAACTCCACTTACCCACCCAAAAGAATGAAGAATCCAAAGAATATCTAATCTAGTTACAATATAATAAGACTGAGTGAGGAAGACAGCATGTCTTTACATTTGTTATGTCCGTTACTACTCACAAACAGTTCATGAATACCCCTAGAAACACGAAACTCCGGCACCCTTTCTGTCTTTGTGCATTGGAACTGTTATTCATTCATATCAGTGTGACAGTGCTAACCATTCCTACTTTCATCTGGCCATGGGCTTTGGAAGATGCATATATTTTGTATCTAATTTACTAATCTAGCAAACAGTGGGGTGTTCATTACTGTAAGGAGGCCACTTGGATGCCAGATTTATAGAGATCAGTGACCCACTGCTGGGATTTGAGTCCTAGTTCACATACACTACAAGGAATCTCTTTAGTATAGTAAAATATATCAACTAATATCACCTCCCCTCCCCAAAGTTAGGATCAAGGAAAGGAAGCTGTGGGTTGGTGGTGCACGCCTTTAATCCCAGCATTCCCCACACTTGCAGCTGGGAGGCAGGAGGCTGATGGATCCCTGAGTGAGTTCCAGAACATCAGAGAAACCGTGTATCAATAACGCCAAAACAAAACAAAAAGAAAAGAAAAGGATGCTCAAAGTTAGTGTAGATGTTTTGACTAGCATAGTAAGACAAGAAAAAGAAATATATAAAGATGGGAAATAGGCCAGGTGGTGGTGGCGCACGCCTTTAATCCCAGCACTCGGGAGGCAGAGGCAGGTAGATCTTTGTGAGTTCAAGGCCAGCCTGGTCTATAAGAGCTAGTTCCAAGACAGGCTCCAAAGCTACAGAGAAACCCTATCTCAAAAAGAAAAAAAAAAGAAGAAGAAAAAAGATGGGAAATAATCCCTGGTGACCTGTGGGCTGGTTATATAAGCCATAGTTTTACAGAGAGCAGTAGAGTCAGAAGGAAGTACCAGTCTTGTGCCATATCTCTGGGATTTTACTGGTCTCCTGCTGTGGGACAGACTGCTGCAAAGCAACGCTGAACTGTTTCATTATTTAGTGATTTGTGGTCTAGGGCTTGAACAAAGACCAAGGATCACCAGCTGGGCTTCTCCTGACTGGGGTAGGCCAGGATGACCTCTAGCTGGTTGTATCAATTCAAGTCAAGCCTAGCTGCCTGAGACAGCATTCTGAGCTATATAGCTTGTTGTTTCCCGGGTGTTCATCACCTGGTTCAAACCCCACCAGACTGGTACCTCCTGGCTCTAGGGTGAGGCAACTGGTGGGGGGGGGGCATCTTTGCCCATTCAACACACCAAATGTCCATCTTGAGCTTACTCTCAGTATTGTAGTTTTAGGGCAGTTAAACTCCATCTTGTGTTGGAGGCTTCCCTCAAGCACAATACTCAGGACCAGACTCCAGGCTCCGCACAGGGCAGAGACCAGAGAGGTGAGAATCACGGAGCTTTGAATGCCAATGACTGTCACTTTTTCCTCTGCATAACCACCAGGCATGTCGCTCTATTGTCATTTTGGAAACACCCCTAAGAACCTGCTAGTTTTCATTAACAGCATCAACAACAAAAATTCAGTAAACACATTTAAGAACCCCTGGCCTTAAGCCTGTCTTTGCACTCTGTCCTGAATGAATACACTGAGCTGCAAACCCCTCCCCACCCCCTTCATGTCTCTGAGACACAGTGGGAGCTCAGGAGAGGTCCCAGTGGGTGGTCAAGCAAACCAGCCAGCTCTGTCCTGTCCACAGGCTGATCACTAGAAACTGGTTAAGGTGGACAGGTTACAGCAGGCATACCCCTCCCCCACACTGGCGTTGTAGGAAAATGAGCTGTGATCATCAGAAGTCTTGGTTTTGGGGAGGAGAGCTGACTGAATCAGAGGTGAGTCTCCCACCCCTGGTCCCTGTGATAGTGACGGTGGGTGTGAATGTCACCAAGAATGTGGTGTGATCTGGAAGTATGGTTTTCAGACCTGGGCTGGGTATACTTCCTATTGAAGTCCTTTGAGACCCTAGGTGAGGTGCCCCTGCCAAGACAAGAAGGACTTACTTTAGCCTCAAAGTGAGCGTTGCTTTTGAAATCTATGAAAACAGACCATATGGCAGATGCTTGGTAGAAATGACTTTATTTAGAAATCTGTACCTTGTGACATCAGGGCGCCATGCAAACAGTGCTGAAGCCAAAAAGCCTGTTCACTTCCCCACGCAATAAGTCAGCACCGTTGGAATGCTGGTTTGCGCTGGACACCTCCTGCACTAGATACAAAGTCTGAAAATGTAGGCGTTGATCAACAGAACGTAATCCTTATAGAAAAGCTCCCAAACGGTTATGTTGGATGTGCATGACCAGGACTCCCAGTCCCACTTACATCCAGTGTAAGGAGGGTCTGGTGTCTCCAGCAAATTCATGTGAGAAAACACACATCTCAGCATTAAAAATCCAGCATCTGGTCACAAGTCACAGCTTCCTAGAAATACCGCTAGCTGCTTCACTACAAAATCCCTATTTCTAAAATACAGAACAGTCTTGGTCTTGTGGCAGGCAGGGCTCAGTCGGTGCCAGTTGCTTAAGGTGTCTGGACAACCCTCTGCTCTCCATCCTATTCTCAGCCCTCCTGGCGGCCAGCGGACCCCTTCCCACGGAGCCAGAACCCAACACTAGCGGCTGAGGATCCAGAGATCCAGGTGCCTGATGCCGCGCGGGCAACAAGCTTCGCTCACACTTTTGTCTGGCTAACAAAGCGCAGAGCGGAGGGAACACAGTGGACGGGTGTGCGCATGCTCAGCTGCTGAAGGCTAATAGGCAGCCATTTTCAGGGCCCACGTGGCTCCCAGAAACCCCAGGAAGGCGAGCCTGCATTGGTGCTGCTGTCAGTGTGCAGTGTTTTTCCACTTTGCCAGGGGGCAAGAGCCTCTGCCCAGCAGCCCTGTCAACTGCAGCTGTTGTAAGCTAGGGGCAGAAGGCAACAGGCTGTGGGGAGGGTCAATTGCTGAGGCAGAAAGCCCCAGCTGGGACAGAGGCTTCTCCCACTCTCTGGAGACTGAGAGGACCTGGGGGCCTTGGCAGGATCAGCTGCAGATGGATGGGGGTGGGAGTATAAACCTGGCCAAGACAGGTTGCTAGAAACCTTGGGCTCCAGTGGTAGGTTCCAGACCCTTTGGAGCTGGTAAGTGCAAAAGAGAGTTTTGGTCCTTCTTGCTGATTGGAAATAAAAACACTGGTCAGCAAGCGGCTAAGTTTGGGCTCTTCTGGAGTCAGATGTGTGTTGGGGTTTGGAGAGATCAATGAAAAATAGGTGGGAGCCACAGGTATAGAAGTCTGAAGCTCTGGGGGTAGGTTACTCTATTCCCTTTTCATTTTTAAATTTGATTTTTTTAAATTCCAGCCAAAACAGGCCCGCCCAGCAAACTCTGTGTCCACCCTGCCTTGGGGGTAGGGCCAGGTTGGAGTTGGCTCAGCCCTCCCCGTGAGTGACCTCAGGCTAGTCCCTTGCAGCTTCTAATTCTGTTCTGGGAAGTCAAAACAGTTTTCTCCAGGCCACTCAGAGGGTCGGAGCCTCTGCAACCAGACCTGGGAGTTCCTTCCACCTGACCCATCTTCTGGTCCCACTCGGAGGGAGTCTACACCAAGATGGAGCCCTTGGCTACTGGAACGTGGCTTTCATTCTTCTCAGCTTGTCTTGGATCTTCCGGGAATGCTTTTCGCCTGGGATCTGGTGTAAGTTGGCCCTGTTATCTGCCGCTAAGACGGAAACATCGGCCCCGCTAAAACGGGCAATTCTTTGTTTGAGGTGCGCCTGTAGCTTGGGATCAGGGCTGAATGTATAGGGGTTCTCCTGGAATGCGTGCACCTGGCTTGCCACCTTGGCGATGTTTCTTTTGTGGGGGGAAAAGAAAAGGTTCGTTAGTTTGCATGTTAGCCAACTGATCCTGATGTCTTCTCAGGAATGGCTCAAACCAAGCCTTTCCCAAGCACAAGCACCGTAGGGGCAGTTTTCTGTACTTAGTCATAAGGACACACTTGATGACTGTGCACCCCCACCCCCACTCTCCCACCCCCCACTCCTTTCGCCCTTCATAAATATTCACTGAACAACTGTGTCAGGCTGCTCCGGCTGAGGTCTTCAACGCTGAAAAACAAACCTCCCAAACCTATGCTTATTGTCCTAGCTCTGCTCGGGCCTTCTGGCTCCTGTGTACTGGGAACACATTACTGGTGGTTCCTGGAACTCAGAAGCTCTTCCTCCTGCTGGGGACAACAGACCTGCAGATACACATGTCCACCACAGCTCGAGAACAGTCTGCTCGTTGCTTTTGTTCTTTAAAGGACGGTCATGTCTGTGCGTACATAAAGTTGTGAAGAGCAGATGAGAGCTCTTCACCCACCTCTGCGGCATTCCCTCCAGTCTTTAAATTTCTTTTTGCCCATGTAGCTTTCTATTGTAATAGGCATGTACTGCTAGTGAGTTTTCTTTTCTTTTTTTTTCTTTCTTTCTTTCAACTTGGTGGCTATCTAAAAAGGGGATCTTAGGGCTGATTAGATCCTCAGTTGGTAAAGTGCTTGTTGTACAGCATGAGAACCTAAGTTGATCCCTAGCACTCATGTAAATAGAAATGCCAGATGCAATGGCAAGCCCTTGTGGTCTTGGTATTAGGAACGTGGAGCCATTCAGAAGCCCCACTCTTGCTGGCCAGACAGCCTAGTCTCCAGCAAGCCTCGGGTCCCAGTGAGAAACTCTGTCTCGAAAAACAAGGTGAATGGCTCCTAAGGAATCACATCTAAGGTTGACCTTGGGCCTCCATATGTGTATGCACATATGCACGCACACATATATAGACACACATGCACACACACACAAAAGGCAGATCTTGCATTAGGCAGGTTGTAGTCACTGTTCACAAGATCCCCTGGGCTTCATCTACCTAACAAGGCATTCTCTGTGGACAATGAGAGGCGATGGGAGGGGTGGGAGGTGAGAAGATAGGGAGTCATGTGGACAGCTCTGGGCAGAGGACTTGCACTTGACTGCGCTTACTGGTGGACTGAATTTTGGACTGGGTGCAGCCCCTTACCTCTGCTGACTTCATCTGCGCACCCATTTGGTCACAGGGAAGCCCCCTCACCTCACCTTGCTCCACCTGTGGCCTCTGTCGGGCAGGGTGAAGGCCCCTTACCTCAGCTTACTCCACCTGTGGGCTCCATTTGTCATGGTGAAGCCCCCAGTCTCTAGCTGCTGGATGTGCATGGCCAGCAGGTGGGCAGAGGGCAGGGTAGGCTGAGCCCGGAAGCGCCGCCCTTCCATCAGACACAGGCTGTCGCTCTTCAGGAATACCTGGAGGTACAGCCAGGGAAGTGAGCATGGGAAATAGAAAGTCACCACCTAGGAGGGCCTGCTCACCTGTCCCTGTTACTACCTGTCCTCCTCGGGCATGAGAGCCCCCTCATACCTCACTGAACATACAGTCCAACATGACCCTGTGGTTTCTGAACTGTAGGTCAAAAGCCCAGATATCATAAGCTTGCTGCCATGGAAACACTGACAGACACAGAAAGCTTTTGATACTCAAAGAGCCAATTCCTTACTTCCGATTCCAGAAAAGAATCCGGTGATCACCCTTCCCGCAGGAGCTGCTGCAGGCCCTGGGCTTTGAGTGCTGGGACAGCACAGGCTAGGACTACTCTGGGTATTTGCCTCAGGCTAATGTCTGTGAGGCTCCTGCTGCCTCAGTGGGAAATGCACAGTCATCCAATCTGTGTTTCCTGCCTGTCAACTCTCAAGGCCACCTCTGCCACTGGAGCAGGCCTCCTACTTGCCCTGGTCCAGGCTCTGTTTGTAGACCTTTATCCCTTGCACCCATAGCCTGGGCTGGGATGTCAGACCAGTCAGGTAAACCAGCAGGCAGGCATCTTCGTTCTGCAGGCCTGAGGCAGGGTCTCACTAGGTGGCTATAGCTGGCCTAGTACTTGCTATGTAGACCAGGCTATCCTTGAACTCACTGAGATCTGTTTGCTTCTGCTTCCTGAGTGCTGGGATTGTAGAAGTGTGCCACCACACACAGGCTTTGTGTTTCGGATTCCCTGCTGTGACCCTGCTGTGAGTTCCCTGAGATGCTTGGAACAAGTCATTCAGGGGAAGCTCTGCAAAGAACTCAGTACAAACCTCCACAGCTTTCAGCTCTTCCATGACCTCAGCAATCTTCGCAGGCAGGATTTTCCAGGCCTGAGAGGGAAGCACAGATGAGATCGTGTGGCCTTGTGTATTTGCCCATACCCCTAGCCCCCCGAGTCCCACGTGACGCACAGGGGACTGCCTTACAGCCAGGTGCTCCAAACCTCCCAGGATCTGCATGGCTGTTGCAAAGTTCCTCTGTTCATAGCAAGACTTTGCAATTAGCAGGAATTTGGACAGCAAGTTCACTTGCAGCTGAAATGAGAAAACGATGCTTGGTGTCTTTAAATATGTACAGCTTAGCAGAATTCTGCACAGGCATGCACAGGGCAGTAAGTTTGTGCACCAGAACCAACATGACAAGACTAAACAAAAAGAGATGAGAAACAGGAACAACCGAGACCCGCTGACATAGCCTGTTCTCAAGGAACAGAGCCCCCAGGACATCATCTGAATGGATCAGACTATTTCTCCCCAATGCTTTTGGTTGACCCCACTGCACTGTCTGGCCAAGCTCCATGTTTCAACAATCTTCTGTAAGTTTAGAAGTGCTAAGACTCAGTCTTTGGAGTGTCTTGGCACCCCAGTAAGTAAAATGCAGACCATCAATACGACATGTATTTTAAAATGTGATAAGCTCACTGGTCAAAAGGACATGGTGTCTTATTTCATGTCTCCCAGTGAGAGTTCCTGATCCATAGCTGAACACGGCTCCTTCTACAGCAGTGGCAAAGCTGTCATTGTGGTGCTTTGTATTTTTCTCATCTTTCTAAGTTAGATACGCAGAGCCCAGGATGTAGGTCCTCACATCCCACCCTGCAGACCCAGAAGGACTGCTTGTGCAGCAGGCTGTATTACTCTGGCTTTTACCACTGGGTTCGGTGACTTCAGGCTGGGAGGGGCCCTGAGTGCCTGGGGTTGGAGCATGCCCAGGGACACTGAGGTCTGTGACGTGACTTCCACCATCTTTCTTCTGGTCCCGTACATCACAGTCACCTGGACTTTGTTGAGGACCTGACTTTTTTTTTTAAGACAGGATCTTTCTTTTTTTTTTTAAAGTAATTTATTTACTCTTATTTTATATACATTGGTGTTTTGCCTGCATGTATGTCTGTATGAGGGTGTCAGATGTTGGAGCTACAGACAGTCATTGGCTGTCATATGGGTGCTGGAAATTGAACCCAGGTCCTCTGGAAGAGCAGTCAGTGCTCTCAACCGCCGAGCCATCTCTCCAGCCTCTAGACAGGGTCTTTGTATGTAGCCCTGGTTGTACTGGAACTTGCTATATAGATCAGGCTAGCTTTGAGCTCATAAAGATCCACTTGCCTCTGTCTCCTGAGTGCTAGGATTAAAAGCATATGCCACCCTACCCAGCCCCTGACACATTTTAATGTCATACATGATACTTACGGCATCACAGATTACAGCAAACTAAGAAGCCCATACCCTTTGTTCCCATGTTCTGGCAGAAGTGTGAATGGTGAATTTGTGTAGCTAGTGTGGGTTTCATGCTGCGGGAGCCCTGATCACTGGGGTTCAGTTATCTTTGGGGGAGTTGTGGTCCTGGTGGTGATGGGAGCCCACCGTGATCTGAGGTCTCCCTCCTTCCTGCTGCAGAGGGAATAAGCTGCATTGCACAGACAGCCTTTGCATCCTGATGCTCAGTCAGATCTTCTGTTTGCTTGTGTGGGAAGGAAGCCACTTGATCCTACCTTGCACTGACTAGGGGAAGAAAGTAGAGCCTTGTGTAACAGACTGTTTACTGGGTGAAGGTGCAGACCCTAAGGATTTGGAGGACCCTGTCTTGAGAAGCTGAGGAGAACGGATCTTCCCGGGTGGGAACCTGGAGGGAAGTCCTGACCTGAGGCAGGTGATAAGTCCCTGTGCTGGCTAGATTTATGTCAACTTGACACAAGCTGTAGTCATCTGAGAGGAGGAACTTCGATTGAGAAAATGACTCCATAAGATCAGCTGTAGCCAGCCTGTAGAGCATTTCCTTAATTAGTGATTGATGGTGGAGGGTCCAGCCCATTGTGGGTGTTGCCACCCCTGAGCTGATGGTCCTGGGTTCTATAAGAAAGCAAGCTGATCAAGCCATGGGGAGCAAGGCAGTGAGCAGTGCCCTTCCATGGCCTCTGCATCAGCTCCTGCCTCCAGGTTCCTGGCCTGTTTGAGTGCCTGTCTTGACTTCCTTCAGTGACGAACAGTGATACGGAAGTATAAGCCAAATAAAGCTTTTCCTCCCCAACTTGCCTTTTGGCCATGGTGTTCCATCCCAGCAATAGAAACTCAACCTAAGACAGCCCCTTTTAGACTGCCAGGACATGCCCGTGAGCAGTCTGAATCATCCGCAGTCTAGCTCAAGGCCCATAGGACTTAAGGGAGAACCCGGGTTTGGGCCCACAAAAACTGGATCTTGAACAGATACTGAGCAACTATTAGAATTTCACAAGCTTGCTGAGATTCTGCAGTGTAGGGTATGTCAGCAAGAAATAGCGGCCAGCAGTTTAGCCGGGAAGATCCACTGCCTCAGTGCAAGCAGGGCAGCTCAGGATGGCAAGTCATTCATGACCAGACTCAGATAAAGATGGGACAAGATACCGTGGTGATAGGGGTGTGTTGTGACTGGACTGAGATGGGGTGAGGGAGTGTGTTTGAGGGAAACTGAGTGGAGGAATGGATACATGCGAGGAGACTTATGTGTGTGAAGAATTTTGCACGTGGGGAACAGTGTGTGAGAAGAACTTTGTGTTTGGGAGTCTGTGGGTATAAAGGAGTATTATGAAGACTGGTTGAGTGTAAGGGACCTTGGGGGACTATGACGGACTGGGTGTGAGGAAATGAGTGTGAGGAACTGTGCATGTGGACAACCGTGCATGAGGGAGTATGAGGATTCTCTGTATGAGAGGCTATATCGTGTGTACGAAGCAGTTCGAGGATCATCCGTGTGAGAGACTATGTATTCAATGGGCTAATCCTTGTTCACTTGACTGGACTGGGGCTCTAGTCTAATGAATGATTTATTCTACTGATGGTTTCCAAATCCGAATGGACTCTGACAGAGTTGTGGAAGGATGGCATAGCTGAAGAAGTGGGTCTGAAAGGGCGTGTCTTGCTCTGGCCCCTTCCTGTCTCAGCTCTGTCTTGTCCGCCATGACCTGAGCGACTCTGTCATGCCACCCCTACTGCAATAGACTGAAAACTCTGGACCTCTATATAAAACAAATCGCTCCTCCTTCTCACTTAAGTCAGACATTCTGTTGTGGTTACAAGAAAGCTGACAGCTTTGTAAAGGCAGTGTGCGAGCGATTGTGAGTGTGCAAGGGACTGCGTCCATGAAGGACTGTGTGTGCTGCAGGAGACTGATTGCAAAGGGCTCGATAGGTGAACTGTGTGGGTGTGAGGGGCCGTGAGAGAGACTGTGAGGGATTGTGTCGATGTATCAGTTTCTTTTTTTCTCCCTCCCTGCCCCGCCATGTGTGACTGTGTCTTGTGAGGGACTGTGTATGAAGGATTGTGTGTACAAAGAACGGATGAGTGATTGTGTGTTTATAAGAGACTATGTAAAGTCGCCTGCTCAGTGTCCTGCTGGAGGTTTCACACAGATCTGGATCATCCCCAGCAGAAAGAGGGGATAGTCTCAAGCTGGCCTGTGACTACCGTGCACTCAGAAGCTCATGGCGTGGGATGTTTCTGCTGACATTAGTGAACACCTCACTCATGCCCTTTGCCTTGAGTTGACTGTGGCGCTGAGACACAAAGTGTGGATTCCCTGCACCTGGAGAAGGGACTGGCTTTGGTCTCGCAGGAGTATGGCCATGCAGAACAAACCCCACAGGTCATTCTGACCCCAGAGCTGTGTCTACCTTGGAGGTATGACTGGTCACAATTTCAGCAGCCACCCAGGTGCTGACGTCATCGGCGTTTCTTAAAAGCTGTAGCAGATACTTGTCCTGGACATAGTTGGGGAGGAACAGACTGCAGGCTTTGGCAGACAGAGACTCAGAAGAGCTGGCTCTGGAGGAAAAACATGGTGCTCATCACCTGGGGGTGTGAGAATGTGTCCTGCCAAGCCCCGGGGGTGTGGGGTCTCTGTGCAGAGTGGGAGGAGGACAAGGTATCCTTCCCTCAGGATGAGAACCAAGTGTCTCCCTTCAGCCAGGACCGTCCAAGGAAACTTTAGGAGAATCTCCCTCCCCCAGGCCCTCTCACCAACCTTCCAAACCAAGGACTCCCAGGCCACCCTGAGGAGTGAATACTCACTTGGGAATGGCTGCATTTTTGTCCATGACACCCAAGGCCCGTGAATTTAGGAAGTGGACAGGGTGGCACTTTTGAAACAATTCCTGTCGGGGACACGGAAGCAGATGGTCAGCCCACCGCTCCCAAGAGCCTGATGGTCAAGGCAGTGTCCCAAAGAGAGCTTCAGTACTTTGAAGCCATTTGTGTAACCAGAGATCAACCTGCCAAGCATGTCATGGCTCGGCTAGAAGACTTTCCTGTGTGCAGGTCGCCTCAGGGCTTGTGACATTGCCTAGGTCTGATGATAGTGACAAGGATCACTCGGCACTGTCACCTGCCTCATGACATTGGGTTACAGGATGGTGAAGACCTGGGTATGCCTATCCCTAGGTTCCGGGATGAGGGCAAGGACAGAGGTAGTAGATGATCAGTGCCCAGGCTGGGCAAGGACCTAAGGAACTGCATTGGCAGGGGGATGCCCAGTGCCCTGTGTAGCTAGAGAGGAGAGTCCTGCTGGGCAGTCTTCTTTCTTTAAAGACAGAAGTTGTGCACCCAGCAACCAGATCCCTCTACTGACCATCCAGGTGTTCCCCTACAAAGTGCGTGCTGTGGCTTCATCAACACCAGAGCATCCCTGGGCCTACCCAGACAACAGCAGCTGACCCGAATGTGGAGGTCTGTGTCCCCTTCCTGGTGGTGCTAGCTCCCACACACCTGCTGTAGTAGTGTCAGCTGGGTGAAGAGCTGGTTGGTGCTGTACTCCGTCAAGAAATAAGGCCCCTTCTCACTGGCTTTGGCATAGGGGCCATAGAAGTCTTCAAAGAAGCAGGGCTTAGGCAGGGCTGATGCAATGGTGTACTGGCGCTCCTTATGGTGTGGCAGCACTAACCCGTTGGCCCGGGGCAGCCTCCAGGAGAAGCTCTGCAAATAAGACAGATGCCCCCCCTCCAGGTTGAATGGGCCAGGATGGGGCAGAGTGAGGGTAGGCTGGTCCAACCTAGAACTCTTCAGACTGGCTCAAGTAGAGCCAGAGAGTAAATCCCTTCCCCGTAGGCACGTTGGCAGGATTCCCGTCTTGGTCACTTGAACAGACCACCCATGCACATTGCTTAGTTTTGGAGCTATCTCCATGTACCAGTGGGAAGACCATTCATTGACCCCTGTGGATCCTTCCACTCAGTCTGCTGCCCTGGGAATCAGGAAGGTGAGTTCAGGGAGTCACAGTAGGACCCTGGCTAGGATAGAATGAACCCTGCTAATCCATGGCTTTCCTTCCACAGGACAGGAAGTGCCAGTCCAGCAGGGGAGTGCTTGGGTCATGAATAAGCAGCACTCATGCGTATGTGTACCTATCTATATGTGTGCTTGCACAGGGGCATGTGTGCATGCATGTCTTGTTTCTGCATGTATATATGCACATGTCATGCATTCCTGCCTAGAGAAACCCTCCACAGGAAAGGTCCCCACCTTCCGGGAGATGCCATCCTCTGAGAACCTCTTGCAGAGGGCATTAAAAGGTCTGGTTTCCTCCTCTGCCTCCTTAGGATCCTCTAGGTCTGCACCTCGAGAGGTACTGTCAGCCCGCCGCTCAGTGCCCACCTCCAAGAGGCCCAGCAGGTGCTTGGCAGTGCCATCTAGGGGCAGGATCTAGGCAGAGGCACGGGGTGTCACTGTTGTTCCTGGGACGTGGCAGTGAGTGCTTTTCTCTGCCAGAGCCCAGAAGGCTGACTAGGCTGGCCAGCGCAGCAGTCACCTTGGAAGAAATGAAGTCCTCGAGCTGTCCTAGAAGTCCCGCGTTCCTTATGAAGTCCACGGTGTAACAGTCTTCCACCCAGGCCTGCAGGACGCAGAGGCTCCGCCTGTAGATCTTGGTGAAGGTCGAGGTAGGATCCTGGTGAGCCCTGGAGGCAGATGGTAAGCCTCAGCATAGGATCCAGCTGGGCACGTGCAGGGTGAGGAGTTCCGGGAGAGCCCAAGCGATGACAGGCCAAGTGAGGGTTGAGGACAGAGCACTCCCTTCATGTTCACCACCCACCTGGTCACCGATCTGGTGCCCCTTCCCCAATCTGCTGGCCTGGGTGCCCTGTGGAAGGAAGCTACGGTTCACAGGCCTCTTTCCACTTGGACTATCCTTGCTAGGCTGGTGAGCGTGGCTCCCTCTTGTCTTTTTGCTTGGGCCTCGGCTACCTCCGGCTTTCTTTTGGAAGCAGTAAGGCCCCTGCCAGTGTTCTTCTCCACCCTAGCACATAGACTCCAGCTGCCAACTCCAGCTGGGTTCCTTTACCCTTGATCCCTCAAGTCCTCCATCTTGCCCTGACCTTTCCCAGGGACACTTCATCTGTGCCCTCATCCCTGTCAGGGTCCTTCACAGGCTAACAGGTCCTGCCCCTGTTAGCCAGGAGCCCATGTGCTGGTACCTGGATAGGGTGCTGCTGATGCGGTCGAGGAGGAAGTGCAGGAAGTCGTGCGGTGTGCAGAAGTACCGGAAAGTGTAGAGAAACTGCTGGACGTAGCCCTCAAGGAAAGCGTCACTGAGGGTAGAATGTGACATTGGTTCCTGGGTCTACGCCAGCTGGGACCCACCCTCCAACCTTGCCCTGCAGTGAGTGAGTGTCCTGGAGTGAGTGGGTGTGCCTGTGTGTTGTAAGTGTATATGTGAATACGTGTGCAGCCTCTCGGTGTGTGTGTGTGTGTGTGTGTGTGTGTGGAGAGAGAGAGAGAGAGAGAGAGAGAGAGAGAGAGAGAGAGAG
The DNA here is from genome assembly GCF_903992535.2 of Arvicola amphibius. Taxonomy (NCBI): domain Eukaryota; kingdom Metazoa; phylum Chordata; class Mammalia; order Rodentia; family Cricetidae; genus Arvicola; species Arvicola amphibius. Next base: position 142,030,643 of record NC_052047.1, on the reverse strand, counting down.
AGAGGAGCTGTGTGTTTGTGAGCATATGTAGGGAGAGGTGGTAAGTTTTTTTTAAATAAGATTTATTATTTTTTATGTATACAACATTCTGCCTGTATGTATGTATGCTTGCACACCAGAAGAAGGCACCAGATTTCATCACAGATGGTTGTGGGTCACCATGTGGTTGCTGGGAATTGAACTCAGGACCTTTGGAAGAGCAGCCAGGGCTCTTAACCTTTGAGCCATCTCTCCAGCCCCCGAGGTGCTAAGTTCTATGTGAGAGCAGCACACACAGTAGTTTGTTGAAAGACTCCTTGGGGGAGTGAAAGAGAGTCAGTGACCTAATTTCAAACCCATGCGTTTCGTGAGGCTTGGTGAGGTCCTCCTCACTGCCAGACCATCACCGTGGCTCATAGTGCCTGCAGTTCCGTGTCCTATGTACCAAGGGCTGGGAAGACAGGCAGGTGTGCGCGCTCAGTGAGGTGTACAGGAGAAACGTGACCCTGTGTGCTACCAGGGACAACCCTCCTTAGTACAGTATGTGTATGTATTGAGAGGTGGATCTGGGGTTTGTCGCATCTCATTGAACATATCTACCCAGAGCAGTGGTTTCTAGAAAGTCTCATGCAAGGAACATTAATAGGAGCTCTAAATGTGACCCTTCAACAATCTGGGCAATGTGATGGCCAGCAACCGTAAAGGTGAGGGGTCCTAGCAAGAGGCCTCTTGTGCAGGAGTTCCAGGGTGGAAGATACCACAACCAAGGTCAAGGATGCTTAGTCACTGGTCTATCTCTCTGAGTTTCTTAAACACGAGGACACTGATAGCAGTATTTCAAGCCAGGGACTAAGCAGTCCCCTACCCAGCTTGTCTTGTAGAGGCAGTGCCGGTGGAGTACTCAGAGCTGAGAAAACCCCTTGTGAATGTTTACTTCAACGGGGAGGCTCTGCCTTCCTCTGCTCTCTGCTCAAACATGCACCACAGACCATAAACATCCATGACCCAAACTACACAATACTGCCACCTACCACATACTCCCACACGTGTTCACATCCACCAGAAAACACCTCCACCCACCCTAAAGGGAGGCTCTTTAAACAGGATGTTCTGAAGGGAGATTCACTGTGAGCAAGTAAACAACTCAGAAGTCTCAGGAAGTCCCTGAAATTTTCCAATACACCACAGCCTCCCTAAGTTATAGAGTAGTAAGGACTGCTGAGGAGACCCAGACCTGCTGAGCTGCCTGGGAGAGGCTGAGACTACCTGTGTGGGAGAGACAGTCTCTGACCAACTTTGCTGCCTGAGAGGAGGAGACCATGACCCACTGATTCGCCAACAAGTTGTGCAGTGAGCTCAAGGGTTCTAGCTTTCGTGAGTAGTCACTCATGCTGAGGTGGGCCTTCAGTGATATCGCTGCCCTTGAGCCATTCATGCTCTTGAGTATCCCAAACCCATATTCCTATATGTAACCTCAACAAACTCATTGGTTTACCAAGAAAGATTTTGATGATATTGTTACTTTTGTCTGTCATTGGTTCCCCATCTGGGGTGCGTAACTATATTCATGTCACCCCAGGAGTAATGTCACACACCACCAGCATACACACCTACACATGTATCAGATATACCACATTACACAGTACCCCCAGTACACACCAGGCCTCATTTTTACATGTGCATCATGCACACATAGTCACACATTACACACACCATATAATAGTGACAACATACTACATATATGTATACTTAAACGCATGACATGCATATGATATGTATTAAACTCATACCACTCATACACACAAAATTATGTACACTATATAATATTCCACAACATACTACATGCCTCTATATCACATATGCAGTACATGTCATACTACATTATACCTCAAAACACCATACATATGCATGTCTAATAAACATGCTCACATCAAGTATATCTCAGAAGGCCTGAGCTTCTATAAAGGAAGTTTGTTTCCTAATTGTTTTCCCAATGCTATCTGCCAATCAGATTTAAAGTTGATAGCCTCTTGCTCAAAGAGGACTCTACAGGACTATGGAGGTGACAATGGCCTTTCTGGCTCCAGACCTACACACATGACCTGCCATCAAGGCGAGGAGAATTTCATTCAGGGAGCTTGAATTATCTAGAAACAAAGCAAGACTGGAGCTCTATGGGACAGAGGAAGACAGGGTGAATGGAAGGAGGGAGGGAGAAAGGAAGGGATGAGAGTCCAGTCCCAAGTCCCATGAATGGCCCTGTGACCCTGGGCACCAGTGAATAGATGTGTGGACTCTTCCTGACTTGGGGGCAGACACTGCAACATTTATCTCTCAGGCTGCCACCAAAGCTGTGTGCACGCTCAGACAGAAGATAAAACTACCACAGCTAGAGCTCTGTGCCCGTTATGGCATATTTTGATTAGTGATTCAGATCCAGATGATACTTTGGAGGCCCTTGCAGATAATCATGTTTGAGTTTTTGGTTTTTTCACATATTAACCTGCAGCCTGCCCTAGGCTCTCCCACAGTGCTGCTCCCACACCCCGTGACCCAGTATCAGGGTCAGAGGAGGTCTCGAGGGGACTCGGACAATTCTCAAAGTCTAGATAATTACACAACCCATACCAGACACAACTTTCCTTTCGTTTCTCCCCTTTGTTCACAAAATCTTGTGCCCCAGGGTCAGAAGGTCCTGGGGCACCTGACACACCTGGAGTAGAGGTAGGCCATGAGTCCCAGGGGTGTGCCAGCCTGCAGGATGCGGGCCTTCTTCTGCCGGCCACTGCACGGGTGCTTGTTGACGTTGTAGAAGATGAGGGAAGAGGACTCGTCCAGGGGGCTGAAATCTAACGTGTCACAGGGGGCCGCTGCGATGTTCACAATCACCGGCAGAGCACAGGGCTCCAGCCCCCAGCGCTCTGCATACATGACCTGTGGGGAAAGGAAATGAATATGGCTGACCACTAGATATGTGTCTATAGGTCACTTTGCCACCGACTTAGAGGTGTCAGGGCTTCTCAGTACTTTGAATCCAGGGCCTGTGTGGATGGCTAACATGTTTTGATACATAGAATGATGGAAGGAAGCTCATCTGAGGGCCCATACTCATTCTTGGGACGGGGGTGGGCAGGACAGATGTCTACTTGCCTGGAGGTACTTTTTCACCAGGCCCAGGAACTGCACCTTGGACTTCATTTCTTCTAGCTGTCCTCGAAGTTTGGATAACATGGTCCTTACCTCAGAGCCTGAGGGCAGAACAGAGTCGCAGGTGGCTTCCAGGCGCCCCAACATACCTCGTTTGTAGCAGGTAGCTGGCGTACAGTGTTACCTTTGTTCCGTTTTTCCTTCTGTAAGAGTTTCTGGTAAAACTTGAGGGTCTTCCTGTAGTTTCTTTTCTCTATCATGAGTTGCTGCTCCAGCTCCTAAGAGGAAGCACAGCACATGAAGCCAGAGAAACTGTGGGCTCAGGGACCACTTGTCTTCCACACAGGATGCAGACACAGAAGGCACACTAGCCTGGTGAGCTGCCTGAGCGGCCACAGGAAGAACAATTGTGTCTTAGGGCTGCAGCCATTTGGTTGACATAAGAAAGACAAATGAAATAATTGAGAGAACGCCTTAGAAGCAGGCTGCAGGGGTTTGGAGAGACAAGGCTCAGCCATTAAAGGCTAGGCTCACAATCAAAATTAGGAGTGGGCTCCAGAGGTTCACCTTGAAGCCAGTGCTTGAGGTATGATGTCTCAGGGTTGCCAGACCCCACCAGTATCCATGGGTTGACTGCCTGAAGGGGAGGCACAGTGAAGCTCCCCATCACCCTAGGGCCTATGTTGATTCCTGAGACTTGGTGTAGTCTTAGGATGTATCTGTCTCTTGAAGTATCCTTCCCCTCACCCACCAGGCTGGTCCCTCCTGGCTGCTTCTGGAGAGTTTGCTAGACTCCGACTCAGAAGGGCCAGGGTCAAGTCTCTTTGTGGCTTCCCTGCTCTTAAGGACCATCGGCAGAGTTGGGGTCAACTAAGACAAAGGCTTGTTCAGTAAGCAAAGGCAGGCCCCGTCGGTGTAGCCCCAAACCCCTCTACTGTCTCCAGCCTCCTGGGGTCATCCTGGGCTGAGAGTAGACTACCTTCCTTCTCCGGTCACAGGGAGCCTCCTCTCCAGGCCCTTCACTTTGTCAGGCTCCTGGGGACACGGATGACAGTATGGACAGTGGGCTTGGGTATGTGGTTGTCATGTCTCTGTATCTCATGGAAATGAGTTGTGGCTCTGATATTTGCTCCCTGTTTGAACACATAGGCTATAGTATGTTTCTGCCTATGGCCAGATCTGATCCCGAATTTAATATAAAATTTTAAAAAGCTTTGGTTCCGTGTGTGTGTGTGTGTGTGTGTGTGTGTGTGTGTGTGTGTGTGTGTGGTGGAGGGAGCGTTGAGGAATAATTTAAGCGAGAAGGCAACTGAGTTTGGTTTGGAAAAGGCTGATGAATATTGATCAGATATACATATAAAACAACAATCAGAAGAAAGCAGAGTAACCAGAAATTGTAGACAAAAAGAAGATAAAGATGAACTGAACCACAGCACTCCCCTAGATGCCAAAAGCAAGGCCTGTTGGCTCAGCAGAAGCAAGGCCTAGAACCAGGCCAGGATGCTGAGTGGCAGGGGCCGCCTGTCTGAAGTGTGGGGATGCCTGTAGTTCACAGATGCCATATATATAGGCATGCTCAAGCTACTGACACTCCCTCCACCCAGCAATGGGTCTGCCTGTCCATGCTAGAGCTATCAAAGTTCTTTTGTATACCATGCTGGCCAGACTCCATTCCTCCTATTGGCTAGGTCTTTCCTGGTGCTATCTGTCAGGGAAACCCTTGTTAGTCCACACTGACCCCAAGTCCAGCTTGAACTTACGGCAGGTATTCTGCTTCTGGTGTTTTCTCTCACCTAGGGCCAAGACCCCATATGGAAGAGATTCCTGCCCCTGCAGCCATCTGCAGGAGGCTTAACCCAACCCTTATCACGCTCACAAAGACTAAGTGACCCCTCCCTGAGTAGTGTCATCTGGGAGCCACAGACACAGCTAATGGGAAAGAAGTCATTCTCTGCTTCGAGTTGTGGGAACATGTGCCCACAGTATAGAACCTCTAACACAGGCTAAAGGCTAAAGTACTCTACCAAGTACTGAGAACAGACACAGCCTGGATAGGGTGTTCTCAGAGTCTTGTCATTGGGCCTAGGTGGCCTGGAAGCTTTGTCTGAGCAGAAGCCTCCTTGCCTGTGGTGCTCCTAAGGCCACAGATGCCCTCCCTGTCAGCACTGGGTAGATTCCCCAGACTCACTGGACTCTGGGCTTCCAGTTCTGTGTGCCCATTGGCCTTCTGCCTCTCCAGGTCCCTCACATAGTTGTAGACATCAGCTCCAAAGCAGTCAGCTTCATAGAAGGCACTGGACCATCCAGGGCTGCAGTTCTGGAAATCGGCTGAACCTGGGGATGATACAGCTGGACCACCGTCTTCCGATTTGGCCAGCTGGGTCACCGTGTCTGAGGCATTGCTGGTTGGCTCCTGGCTTGGACCTGGCTGCCCATCCACTTCGGCCTCTGGTTGTTGCTCTCGTGTGACTTTTATTGACCTCTGGGACCGAAATCCAACCTCAAAGTTTCCCTGAGAGAGCGTGTCGGAGTCTATATCTGATAGTGCTGTGGGCGAGCAGGGTCCCCCACTGCCCCAGGCTGTGGCTGGCTTCTCCTTGCCTTGAAAGAAAGATAACAGTCAGTGGGTCGCACCCTCACCGCCACCCTCAGCTGTGGAGGAAACCCAGACACCCTCATGAAGGACCTTAGCCATAGCTACTGTGCTAGGCTTGGGGGACACAGCAGTGCTTGTGAATGGGCAGGCTTAGCCAGGCCCAGCTCCCTCAGGTACTCACCCTGCTGTCTCAAACCTCTCTGGGACCTGGACTTTCTCCTCTCCCAGAGCTGATCCCAAGCGGTTATGTTCTCTCAGGTCCTATGTGCACTTTTAGAGTATTTAAAAATCAAACCTAGCTCACTTATACCCATTTGTTTCATACACAAACCTGTCAGGGTACTCGGAACTCTGGCAACTCCAGAAGCTTCTGTCTGTGCTAGCAGCCTTCTGGCTCCTTGGCCATGCAGGAGCAGGTAGACTTCGTGCCCGAGACATGATCACCTGCTCCTGACTTACTTACATAGGGATGATGTCACCACCATGGTCTTTTCCTAGCCAGTAGACACACCCAGGTGATCACAGCCCTGCACTGGTCCCTGGGGACCCCCAGATGGTTGGCGGGCCTCTCTCCTTCAAACCGCTTATTGAGGTTTTTATTTCTTTTTGAGACAGGGTCACTTTATGTAGTCCTAACTGTCCTGGAGCTTGCTCTGTGGAGCAAGCTGGCCTTGAAGTCACAGAGATCATCCTGTCCCTGCCTCCCGAGTGCTGGGATTAAAGGCATGCCCCCCCTAGGTCCAGCTCTTTGAGTTTTTAAGTTGAACTGGTTCTGGCTAACAATCTAGAAGCCGGGCTCTAGTATTTCAGTGGCTGCTTCTACTTTCAGAGGAGCTGTGAAGAGCCAGTGTCAATGTTGGCTAAGGAAAGCACGGGAAACTGTCCCGTGACGTCCCATGCCTTATCTGGGCTGTTTGGATGTCTTCCAGCACAGTGCTACCTTGACAACAGAAGTCTTCCTGCAGCTTTCCAGAAGACCCCACTAAGTATAGTTCTTGCCTGTCCTTGTGGTGCAGGCTGTGTCTCTTACCGAGTCCATGCAGTGAGGGCCTTTTGCTTGACACTGAGCATCTGCTGGGTGAGTGTTCTGGCTGGGATCCAGGCTCCTCAGAAGTGCTGGGAATAACAGCATCAGTCAGGCCCCCATTTGGATGAGGACTGTGCAGAATGGCACCACCATGGAAAGTCACCTGAGCGTACTGTGGTAGGATGGGACCCTGTCATCTCCCTGGTGTCAGAACCCCTGGGCACTGGCTCCATAGTGCCCCACTTGGAAGAGGGTGGGTATAGTCCAGAGAGCCTTCTCAACTGTGGAAATGCTATAGGGTTGGGTGCATGGGGAAAGCATGTTTGCCTGTGACTATTCATTTGCTTGTTTGTTTATCTATATTTGTGAAACTGGGTCTCACTACAGCTGACCTGGAACTCAATACATTGGCCCCTAACTATGGCAATGCTCCCACCTCTGTCTTCCAAATACTAGAATTAAAAATGTATACCACCATGCCTGGCTGCCTGGTGCCATTTCATTGTTAAAAAGTAGAACTTCTGGTCACCAGTGACTCCTTCCCTTCCTGCCACTGTCCCCAACGGTGAACACCAGCAACAATCACATGCAGCACCACAGAGCTGCCCTGGGGCAGCCAGAGTGGATGAGGGTGGCTATAGGCACTGAAACCCCAGGGTTTGGTGGCTCGATCTGCCCAGAACTCTGGACGGGGAAGGCTGGGCCCAGGTCCTTACCTCTCAGAGGGTGAGGCTGGCCCATTGACCACCCTGAAGAGGTTCTGCAGCAACTGCTCATCCCAGTACAGGTCACAGAACTTCTCAGATATGGCGCCACAGAAAGTGGCAAAGGTGAGGTCTTTCAAGGCGTAAATATACTCCCCTGGTTTGCAAAGGATGGCTCAGGTTATATAGGGAGGCTTTCTGGTTCCCTTGCACTGGGTCACTGGGAGGCGGTCTTAGGACTTTGGGGTCGGAAGGGTACAGGCCCCAAGGCTCTCTTCCTACATGTTATAAGCTGGAAGTTGCCCTTGTTTGTCCTGACTGACTTCAGCAGGACAGATATGTGGACCCCTGAGTTCCCTCCATACTGATGCTCTCTGGACCGCCTCCCTCCACCTCTCCCTTGTCTTGGGCTTCCAGAGAGGCCCTTGTGGCTTCCATACCCATGATCAGTGCCTCTAGCCCGTTGTCCAGGTAGCCATCGAAGGCGAATTCCTCCTGGATGAGGCGCATGGCTTCCTGCAGTGAAGGGCAGGCTGTCATCTTAGGGGGTGATGAGGTATCCACACTGGATGGACAGGGTTTGCGGTCTGCTGGCCGAGGCTTCTCAGGATGACCATCTGGGCCCCGAGGGCTGCTGGGACTCACTGCTGCCTTGCCCCTGGGTGGCTTAGATGGGTGTCGAGGGCCTTGGTTGGCTGAGGTGGACCCTGAGGGCAGAGTGGTTCCTAGTGAACCCTGACCATCTGGCCTGTGCTCAGGGGGCAGGGAAGAGGCAGGAGAGCTGGGTGTTCCTGATGTTCCTTTTTGTTGGGTGGCCAGAGAGAGGCCGTGTGGGCAGGAGCACTTCTTGGCTGAGCTGTGGGGCACTGAGTCACCGGCAGGGTCTGGAGTTGCTCCCTGCAGCTGGTCAGACATCTTCAAGTCAGTGTCTTCCGCCAGCTCCGGGGAGGCCTGCTTTCCTGTTCCCTCCCTTTTCAGCTGACCACTTCCATCTTCAGGCTTCTCACTTGGCTCTGAAGACAAGGCAAACTGGTCTCTGTGGAGAAAGAAGAGACCTCAGGAGGGGCCGCTTGTGCCTGGGACCACTGCTAGCAGGGGATGGGGACACTCACCTGGCAACACCCGTGTCCTGAGCCAGGACTATGGGCTTAAAGTGAGTGGCCTCGGAGGTGAAGGCCGCTGGCAGCTCCCTGGCTTCTTTGCAGCAGTGGGGTAGACTAGGCACAGGCCCTGGGACAGCGACAAGCTTGGTATCACTGCTGACCTGCAGGAAGCCTGGGGACAGTAGGCAGTTGGGGCCAGAAGGAGCAGTGGGCCTTTGTGTGACCCTACACGTACAATCCCACAGCAGGGCACCTCATATGTCCTTAGGCAGTTCTATGTCAAGCTTAGCCCTGGAGCCTGAGGGTACATGTGTGTGTGTGTGTGTGTGTGTGTGTGTGTGTGTGTGAGAGAGAGAGAGAGAGAGAGAGAGAGAGAGAGAGAGAGAGAGAGAGAGAGAGAGAGAACACCTGGGAAGAGCTATAGCGAGGAGACAGGGCCATGGCCAGGAGGCTGCGATGCTGCTATAAGGTGGGGTCTCTTATCCACCGGCTTATAGATGATGAAGACTGGGGAAGGAAGGTAGGGACTGACTGCGAAGAGCACCTGCAGGTGGCAGAGTCCTCAGTGAGGGAGGGTAAGGCTCAGGCCAAGGGCAGACAGCACGTTCTGACCTGGCCATCCCGCCTTATGGGTGAAATGTGTTCCAAGTGTCCACTCAGGGCAGGACTATGATGGAGGACAGAGGTCAGCTGCAGCTAAGGGGTACAGGGGGCAATGAGTGGGGAGGCTTGGGCAGGCCCACCTGGACTACTCTCAGGAGCAGGATCCATGGGAGGTTTCAGTTCAACCACTGAGAAGGCATTTTGGAGACCGATGGTCTCTTCCTCTGGGTGAACCTGAGGTGGAAGGTCATAAATGGTCATTTGGGGTCCACCGGGGCTGAGAAGGAGGTATAGTACGAATGTGTGCTTTACAGTCACCAGACACAGCCTCCAGGCTAGTTCAAGGAGGTTTCTGTGGCATGGGGAAGCTGGCACAGGCAGAGTCGGAGCCATCGGGCCCCTTCACTGAAGCTGGGTAGCTTTCTAGGGAATGTGAAGATGGTGGAAAACCAACACACAAAGACTGCCAGAGAGCCTAGTGTTCCCGCCCACTATTGTAATTCTCAGGATGGGACCCCTTCTGGGTCCCCCTCCCTGTTAGGGGATTACAGATTCCTATGTAAAGGTTGTGGGGGGACCAGAGAGGAGGCAGTCTTCCTGAGGAAGTGCACGCACTGTTCAGTGGTTTGCATAGCATCTCGGCAGGGGCTGCTGGGAAGGCAGCTGGTTAGTCACTGCCTCTTCCCTAGATTCCCCCTAAGTCTCCAAAGCAGCTAGAGACAAGCAGGGCCCCATGGGAGCAAGCAACAGCACGGAGGAGTCCTTGTGAGTTTTGGGAAGTATTGTCTTGCCTTGCAGGTGGAAGCCCGCAGGTGGGCCAGAATCTTGCTGCTGTCCATGCCTCGTTGAAGGAGGTAGCTGCTGCACACCTGAAATAAAGGCGACATCCCTCCAGAATAGCCCCAGCAGGGCAGGCATTGATTGGCTCTGTTGCGCCTGCCCCATTTCTCCTGATACTGTAGGGAACATTTGTGATGGAGACCCTTGGCCTTTTCTGCATAATCCTAGTCCTGGGCCGCCTGGTGTCTAGATTTCCTGTCATAGCTGTAAATAAAACTGAAGTCCTGGAGTCTGAGATAACAGAGACTTGGGGTGCCATGGGCTGCCTGGTATTGGGGAGTTGAGAGGCAGGCACTGGGAAGGAGGGTCACAGCAGGACTGGATCAGGACCATGTACAAGATGTGGCAATCCTTCCCATGCTGCCTACAGGGGTGAGAGGCATTCTGGAGATAACTGGTTATCAGCTTCGGCATCACAGGCTGAGGCCATGAACTCCCAACTGTCCTCCAACCTAACCCCTGAGACTTTGAGCAGGCCCGACCATAGTGTGTTACCTTGATGGCCTCGACTGCAGATGGCCGTTCTGAAGCATGGCGTCTGGCCATATCCAGAAGGAGGGTCTTGAGCCTGCGTGGCAGGGCCAGTTTGTGGTCTCGGGGTACACTGAACTTGGCTGCTGTCCAGAGAACTGCAGCCACACAGTATACAGACGCCTGGACGGTGGGGAGACAGAGGAGGAGAAAGAGGTAGTAACAGTGGGGGCAGGGGAGCCTGGGACCCCACCTTGGCTAGAAACCAGGAAGCCAGGGTCACAGCCTAGGGGAATATACATATTTGACAGCACCAGGTCCCCTCCCCCATTCTGTTTGGTTTTCAGACACTGCAAAAGACCCCAGTAGGGCTTGCCATCTCCTTCCTCACAAGGTCAAAAACTCAAACGTTTGAAAAGCAGTTTCTAATCTATCACCCAGAACCTGCGCAGCTGGGACTCCCTGCCAGTTAACAATGTGCTGCCAAATGCTTAAGAACTGGCTCTGAGTGGACAACCCTGTGGCTCACAGAGCAGCCACTGTCTCTCTAATTGAGGGGTGCACTGCACAGGGTTTGAGATGTTCTCTTTGTTCGGCCAATGGCTTATACTGAATGCTCTCCTCAGTTTTTACTCAATTGCATCAGCAGCAGCAGCCTTTGGCAAATGCATGCTTCCTCACATGTTCCTGGGAGATTTTCTTTGATCTCATTAAAAATTTTTTTTGAGTCAGTGTTTCTTTATGCAGCCCTGGCTGTCCTGGAACTCGCTCTGTAGACCAGGATGGCCTCAAACTCACAGAGATCCGCCTGCCTCTGCTTCCCAAGTGCTGGGATTAAAAGCCTGTGCCACTCCACCCCCGTTCTTTGATCTTGATAGGTAACAGCAGAGCAAAGCCTAACAGTGGACAGAGGACTGCACCTTTAATCCTGGCACTTTGGAGGCCGAAGCAGGTAGATTTCAGAGTTTGAAGCAAGCCTGGGCTACCCAACTTCAAAATAATCAGCTAAAACCAAAAATCTGGGTAGAAGATTACTTTTTTTTTTAGCTCCTGATTTTATTAGCCATTTTTATCACTGCTGTGATCAACCCCTGAGAAAAACAAGATAAAGGGACACTGTCCATGTCTGATGTCACTAACATCCCAGGTTTCCTCTGAAGTTTAGGCTTTAGCTCCAAGCATTAACCTGGCAGGGACAGGCCTTGGCCTTGCTTCCTGTTGAGCCTCCAGGGCTCTTGTAACTCCTGTGCTCTCGCTCTCGGCAAAAACAAAACAGAACAACAGAAACATGACAGCACTCTGTGGATGGTGCCAGGCATGCTGTCAGCTGGAGCAGTAGCCACTTGGACCATGGCTGTAGGAGTGTCTGAGAGTCTGGAAGGCTGAGCTCCGTGAAAGGAGTACCAGGGGAACATTTTTCCAGGCTCATCTTTGCAAGCAGGTCACCCTGAAACAAGGCTCCTATCTTTACTGGCGAGGTCTTATAAAAGCCTTTACAATTGGCCCCTCTGGGTGGAATCCGGCCATTCCTGAGGTTCCCTCCAGGCATGTTCCTCATTATCCCAGCTCAAAGTATTTGTCTTCTTAATGGTTGTAGTCTGTTCAGCAATCTCTTGCCTTGGCCCCCACTTTCCAGATGCTTCTGATAGGGGCAAACTGCAATTCCACTCTACTTTTTGATCCCAAGTCTCACTGTAAATTCTAGTGAAAATCAGTCTCAGCGAGAATCATGCCACAACCTAAACTATGTGGTATCTTGAAACTTCCTCCATAAAAGTAATTAGTCCACTACTTTTGAATTTTAGTCTCTTACCGAAGTGATTTGCCAGAAGGGAACACAAGCGACTTCCAGTCCAATTCCCAGTAAGGTCTATTTTCCCACTCGAAATCAAGTGTGCCCAGCCTTTTCTGGTGGCATTTCTATCAGCATTTTAAATTAACTTCCTTTCTCTCCACTCCCCCACTTTTTTTAAAAAAAACTTTTTCCTGTCAGGGTTTCTCTGAGTAGTCCTGGCTGTCCTGGAACTCGCTCTGTAGACCAAGCTAGCCTCAAACTTGAGCATCCACATGCCTCTGCCTCTGGAATGTTGGGATTAAAGGCGCACACCACCTCTGTCCCACTACTGTTAGGAATATTTCCTAAGCGAGCTCTCTGACAACACAAAATTCCCAATCAAGCCAAATCAAAACAAGCCAAATTAAGAAATATCCAGGTTTAATGGAAGATCTGCGCTCTCGGGTAGCCCCGAGGGGGAAACCGGGAAGCTGCAGGGAAAGAGAGACCACATGTTTTTCTTTTGGGGGGGGGGGATTACTTAAGTACCCTGGGGAGTGGGGTCAGGACCTGGCCTGCTGGGATTTGAAGTCCACACCAGTCCTGGGGGTCTGGGATAGATGCAAGGGATTGCTTCCAACCTAACAACTACTGTATTGAACTTTTACCAGAAACCATAGTTTTTGTGCTTTTATTTTGCCCTTTGAGCTCTGCTTACAGCTTCCGAGGGCTTCTCTAGTCTGCCTCATTCTGTGTTTCCAAATTTCCACAAACCAATTCCCAGGGCTTTATTTTTTTTTTATTTTTTATTTATTTTTTTTTGAGACAGGGTTTCCCTGTAGTTTCTAGAGCCTGTCTTGGAACTAGCTCTTGTAGACCAGGCTGGCCTCGAACTCAGAGATCCGCCTGCCTCTGCCTCCCGAGTGCTGGGATTAAAGGCGTGCGCCACCACCACCCGGATTCCCAGGGCTTTAGAACCACTTTCCAGGCGGTCAGAACAGTCACCTTGATCTCTGGCACCAGGGCTGTTTACATTGTTTACTTTTAAAATTTTATGCTTATGGGTTTTGTTGATTTTGCCTGTGCACCGTGAGAGTGCAATGCTCCCAGAGGCCAGCAGATGTCAGATCTCCTGGGACTAGAGTTACAGACGGTTGTGAGCTGCCACGTGGATGCTGGGAATTGAACATAGGTCTCTAGACGAGCAGCCTGTGTGCTTAACCTGAGGCATCCCTCCAGCCTGCACCAGTTTTTTGTTTGCTTTTTGTTTTTTAAAGTTACAATGATAAAACAAGTACTTAATATATACAACTTTGTTTTGTTTGTTTGTTTTTCCGAGATAGGGTTTCTTTGTGTAGCTTTGGAGCCTGTCCAGGAACTAGCTCTTGTAGAGCAGGCTGGCCTCGAACTCACAGAGGTCTGCCTGCCTCTGCCTCCTGAGTGCTGGGATTAAAGGTGTGCACCACCACAGCCCAACTTGACATGCACAATTTAAAAGAGGTGTTAGTCCGCCATGGCAGGGGGGTAATATGGGGGCAAACCAGTCCTATTATAGAGGCCAGGAAAAAGTATGGGTGGGGCAGAGCGTGGTACAGCCCCGAGGACGTGTCTCCAGTGAGAACTTACTTCCTCTAGCTAGACTCCACCCCTGACTTACTTCCCCCAGCTAGACTCCACCCCTGAAAGCTTCCAGGACCTCTCCAAACAGCACCAGCCGGGGACAAGTGTTTTAACACACCAGCCTGTGGAAGACAGTTCATATTCAAACCATAATAGTCTGGCTGATAAACAAAACAGTAGCTGAGCCACAATGTGTGCGTTTGTAATTCCCCTGATCCAAATATTCTTACACAGCCAACCTCTAGCGTCCACGGATTCACTAATGCACAATTGCCATATTCCAGACACTCAGGGTACAGACAGCCCAAGAGCAAATCCACAGCCAACTGAAGCCATGTGATTGGGAAATTGCCAGTTCAGTGTTTTCTGAAGTTTTTTTTTTTAAATGAAGCCTTCTTTTGACATTTAAAATATTTATGTATATGAGTGTCTTACCTGCATGTATGTATTCTGATTCTGAGGCCAGAAGAGGGCACTGAATCCTCCGGAACTGGAGTTACGTGGTTGTGAGCTGCCATCAGAGTGCTGGGAATTAAACCTGGGTCCTTTGCAAGGCCGGCCAGTGTTCTTACCAGCTGAGCCATCTCTCCATCCCCTATAACTATTTTTGAATGTTTATCTTATATCCTGTGACCTTGCAGAACTCACTTCTAAGTTTTAGGACAGTTGTTTGTTTGTATGGTAGATTCTACACAAAAACTCCATCTATAGTCTTATTTCTTCAGCTAAAGTTTTTGTGCTTTTATTTTAGAATTGTGTGTGTGTGTGTGTGTGTGAGAGAGAGAGTGTGTGTGTGTGTGTGAGAGAGAGAGAGAGAGAGAGCGCGAGAGAGAGAGCGAGAGAGAGAGAGAGAGAGAGAGAGAGAGAGAGAGAGAGAGAGAGTGTGTGTGGTATTTGCCTACATAAGTGCAGTGCCTATGAAAGTCACAAGAGTTCACCAGATGGAGTTACAGGAGCCACCTGCTGTGGCTACTGGGAATAAATCTCTGATCCTCTGCAGCGTGCCCTCTGAACCATGAAGCCATCACAGAATCCCTGGATTCAGGAGCTTGAACTTGGACTGTTAGGCTAGCTCAGCAAATGCTTTACCTACAGAACCATCTTGCCAGCCCAGTGCTGCTTAGAAGCACTGTTACTGCCTATGATCCATTTTTAGTTCTCTTTTTTCACCTAAGAGGCTTTTTTTCTGTCTTTTTTTCAAATTATCTATTTTATTTTATGTGCATTGGTGAGAAGGTATCAGATCCCCTGGAACTGGATTTACAGACAGTTGTGAGCTGCCATGTGCGTGCTGGGAACTGATCCCAGATCCTCTGGAAGAGCAGCCGGTGCTCTTAACCACTGAACCATCTCGCTCCAGTCACAGAAGAGAATTTTGATACAAACGTGCTTGCAGAAGATTCTAGGTGATGGTCATCTGGAAGGAACTCACTGCCATTTGAACTGTTTCCCCTATACATAGATAAACTGTTTCTCTTTTCTCTTTTGATTTCAGCTTTCAGAGGTTTTACTATAATTTGGTGTTGGCTTTTCTTTCCCATTTCTTAAATGTGTATTGCTATAATTGGATATTTTTCATTCATCACTTGCTTACTCTTCTGCCTCACCCACCGTTTTCTTTCCTTCCAGAATTCTGATGACATGAATGTTCCATTTTCTAGGACAAGCTCCTCAGGCATGTTCAACTTTTGGTCTCGTGTTTTTTTTTTCTTATCCAAACATCTATGTTTCTAGCTTCCCCGCAGCTGTCGTGGGTGGATCCTCAGCATCAGCAGACAAGGCCAATGTACCTCTGTGCTCTCGGTCTCAGCTGGCAAATGGGCCCCATGTGCATTGCATAAGTAGCAGGCGCTCGCAGGGCGTCTGAAGTCACCTTGCGTTTTCCTGGCCCTCTGGCTAGGAAGCCTGGCCTCGGGGAGGCTCTGTTTGCCTCTGCGGAGTTTCCAAGGGGCCATTTCTCTAGCAGCGGGTCCAGCACGTGAGGATGAAAAACCACTGGACTTGCTCTGCCTTTTCTGGTGTCACCCTGTTCCCTCACTCCTTCCGCCCCAAACGTTTCAGCCTTGCCCCTCTAGGCCCCGCCCTCTACATTGTCCCTTCCTCTCCGGTCAAGCAACCTGGCCCCTGCCCTGCCCAGTACCAGGTGAGTCAAAGCCAGGAGGATCAGCTAGCCTGGTCCCCAGGGTGGTGGTTTGCACCAGGTTCTGAGTGTAATTTAGCTAATTTCTTTTTAAAAAATGTTTATAAAAAGCCTAATAGCTTGTTAATGGTGGCGGAGTCGCGCACGCGGGATAGGAGTGTCTCCCGCCCAAGGTTCCAAGGCACAGCATTAACTTTCAGAGGACTGCAGTGAACGTCGCTCCAGCAGCCCCACACGCGAAATGGGTGTCGCCTTTGAGCCATCAGGCACCGCGACCGACTGGGCAGAGGGCGTGGGTGGCGCGAGAGGTGCGCTTACCTTCTCAGTCACCAGTTTCTCTTCAGACACCTCGGGAGCCAGGAAGAGTGAGTTGTAGGAGCCTAGAAGAGCAACCACAGTTTGGTTTTCCTTCCCTCTTTAGCAGACAGGTCTGGTCCTCCGCCCCCGACTCCCAGTCCTCCGAGAGTGGCCAGTGTGTACCATTGGCAGGGGATGGTCCGAAGAGCACAGTCCCGTCCTCAGCCACCAGCACGTTGTCCAGGCACAGGCGAGCTGCAACAGAGCAGATCAAGGATGCAGCTGCATGTTGGCAGCTCCCTCGCCAGCATCAGGGGCCTCCAGGACACAGAGAGATCCCAGAGAGACCTGTCAAGATTGGCCTTTCATCCTAACAGGCAAGAGTTTCCTGGGAACACTATTGGGGCATATCACCTTCATCACGTTAAGAATAAACAGGAGGGTAGGTGGGAACAAGGCCCACACTGCTCTGCCCTTGGGAATGGCTGGGTGAGGGAGGTTGGGCTTTTCAAATTCCCCAGACTCATGGTTGAGAGGCAGCTTAACAGCACATTGTCCCTGGAGAGTATTTCTCTGAAGATGGCAACCTGAACCCTTCAGGGGCTACCTCCATTGCTGCCCATGGCACCTTGGGAGCACAGATGGACTGTCTGTTCAGCAGGGTTGAACATGCAGGGTCACACACTAGCATCCTGAGCCCTTCCCTCACTCCTGAGGCGGGGGAGGGAGGTCATTGGCTTTAGGATTACATTTTAGACAACTGTCTCCACTGTCCCTATTTGTGCCAAGACCCAGGTGCTTCTCCTAGGGTGTGTTGCTGGAGCAAACCGAATCATTGCCTCTGGCACACAGCATTGACCTTGTTACTCCCCTCTTTCCCTCCCCAGCTTTTGCGCACAGCGCTCAGGCAGAGGATGACCCATCATCACCTGGGTGCTCCGTGTGTGTTTGCAGAGTCCTAAGGCAGGAGAGGCACAGGGCCCACAGCTCGTACTCTCGGAATGGCCGGCCTAGCTTAGACAGAAGGTCCTGCAGGGAGAGGCTCTGTGGAAGAGACGGGTCACATAAGAATACTCAGTCCACTTGGTGCCAAGGAAGGGTTTCCATGGAGGGTGACAGGTGAATAGTGACTCGGTTTCCACGTGCAGCCTCCCCTGTGCAAGGGGCTGGGAAAAGGCTCCAGATTCAAAACAGGTGTGGGCGAGTGCACGGAGAAACTGGAGCCCTCACCCATGAAGTGGTACAGCTGCCATGGGAAAAGACGACAGTTCCTTAGAGAAAGTACAGGGGATCACCCTAAGGTCCAACAATTCCACTTTTAGGTTACCCCAAGACCTGAAAGGAAATTGAAGTGGACAGTTGTCTGCCCAGGTTCAAGGTGGCACCATTCACCAGATCCAAAAAGGGGAAGCAGCTCAAACATCCACGGATGGATGAATGGATAAAGAAATGTGGTCCAGGGGCTGGGGAGATGGCTCCGTGGTTAAGGTCATTTGATGCTCTTGTAGAGGATCTTTCAATTCCCAGCACCTACACAGCAGCTCACAAGTCATACATACAGGCAAAACATCCGCACACATAAATTAAAATAATGTTTAAAAAAAGGAGAGAAGAAATGTGGTCTATCCATAGGACAGAATATTGTATAGTATTGCTCAAGCTTCAAAAGGAAGAGATTCACTTCCCTGTGTATGTGTGTATATGTGTATGTGTGTTTGGTGTGTGTGTGTGTGTGTATTAAAATACATAGCATAAAACTTAATGTTTTTACTATTTCTAAGGGCATGGCCCAGGTCAATAGAACATTTGGGAGCTGGGCGTGGCACCTGTGATCCCAGCATTTGAGAAATGGAGTCAGGAGAACCAAGAACTCAAGCCCATTCTTGGCTCCATAGAGTTCCAGTACTGTTTGGGCACCATGAGACAAGAAGAAAAAAGAGGAAGAGAAAATCCCACAGTGCTGAGTATTGGTGGATCTTGAGGAGACAAGCTAGACAACAGAACAGAAGCTGTTGGATTTCACACACAAGGTCGTATTTGTATGATTATAGAAGGCGAGCAGGCTGGGCAGAGGGATGGAGGGGAGTCAGTGTTTGCTGGAGGCAGAGCTCAGCTGTAGAAAGTGGAAAAACCTCTGCAGCAGGGGTTCTCAGTCTTCCTAATGTTGTGACCCTTTAATACAGTTCCTCATGTTGTGGTGACCCCCAACCATAAAATTATTTTCATTGTTACTTCATAACTAATTTTGCTACTGTTATGAATTGCAATGTAAACATCTGTGTTTTCCAATGGTCTTAGGTGACACCTATGAAAGGGTCCTTTGGCCTCCCCAGAATGGGTCGTGACCCCCAGGATGAGAAAGGCTGCCCTGGAGATAGTGAGATGTGAGTGTCTTTAATACACTGGGCCATGCACTTAGAGGTGGTTGAGATAGTAAATTTTGTGTTTATGTGTATTTTAACACATCTTTAAGTAAAAAGAACTAACTAGTGGGGCCTAGAAGATAGCTCCTGCCTGGAGGGGCTACCTGGAGGTCTGGGAACGAGGTCACCACAGAAGTATACATGTTAGCAGAAGCTTTCAGAAGCCGTCACTTTCACCTGAGGTGCTATTCACTGGCTCTGTGCACAGGAAGGGCTGATACATTAGACAATTCAGTCCTGTGGCTCTCTGCTTACCAGCTCATCTGTTCTGCTTTTGGTAGTGCCCTGTATCCGGGGGTGGGAGCAATTTGAGCCTTGAAGCTGAGGTGAGAGCTCCCAGCTCTGGGGCATCCCTATGCGGGAGTCTGAGATTTAGAGGGTCCTGGGTATACTCTGTCTGAGGTAGGTTGACCAGATGGTTAAGGTGAAAGCCAGGCTTACTGGTCTATTCTGTTCTCTTCCAAGCTAGAGACCTCAACTCTTCCCCTTGGCAGTGCATTCTCCACCACAGGCTACCTGGCTACCCAGGCCCGTGTAGAAGATGGAGGGTGTGGTCAGGTGGCTGTGCCCTGTGGAGAAATGCTGGCGACTGAGCATATGTGAGCGTCATGGGCCCAGACAGCATAGATCTGCATCACACTTGGTTTTTCAATGGGTTCCTCAAAGCCTTGCCTTCTCATGTGTTTCTCAGAGTGAGGACACCGGAGCCAGTGTCTATCTAGAACCATCAGCCCTATTTCCCACCAGGCCTTGTTGCCCCAAAGGAGAGGTGTGTGTGAGGCAGGTGATTCTGTGGGTGTATATTAACAGTTGTACACTGATGAGAACTTGAAGAATCCCCATGGGAAATGGGGTTACTTAAAGAGATGTCTGGTGTAGAAGACAATGAACCATGGGGATGTACCTATACATGGGTGGACCGGGGCTCAGGAAGTTGGTTCTTTCTAGGGTGTCCTGAGGTGAACTTGTACATCTAGAAAGACCACGGGGAGCGGCTCTGGCCTGGAGATCCACGCCTGGGGTGACATCCAGCCCTTCCCCCACTTTGCATGTGAAGTTCTCTTCATAAATAGGGAATCCGGGGTTGGAGAGATGGCACAGGGGTTAAGAGTATTGGCTGTTCTTCCAGAGTTCCTGAGTTCAATTCCCAGCAACCATATGGTGGCTCACAACCGTCTACAGTGAGATCTGGTGTCCCCTTCTGGACTGCAAGCATACATGTAGGCAGAACACTATACATAATAAATAAATCTTAAAAAGATAAATCTTTAAAAAAATAGGGAATCCAAAAGATACTGCTAATTATTGGTCAGGAGTGAAGGCAGGGCGGGGCAGGTCCTGTGTGAGCTGCGTCCAGGCTAAGGACAAACAGCCTTTGTCCCCTCCTACTCCGCGTACCTGTTCTGTGGCTGCGCTTTCCACCTGTCTGGATCCTTCTGGAATCTCCTCTTCACTCCTAGATGTTTGGCTTTCATGGTCTGAGTCTCCAGGGTCTACAGGGCAGGGCAAAGGTTTGCACTCTACGGGTCCCCGGCTAGGAGACGAAGCCTCCAACTGCCCTGAGGCTCCCGGACTCCTATGCGGATTGCGGCCTGCACTTGGTGCCTTCTCCAGCTTGACTCCAGGCTCCTCCTGGTCTGGCCACAGTCTGCTTTTGGACTGTGTTTTGAAGCCAGAAAGGCCGTTTTTCCCCTCCAGGAAGAGCTTTGTGGGGTCTGGGGGAAAGAATTCAGATACGGTCAGCTGGTTTCTTGAGCTGGTGAGTGACAGGCAGAGGGAGCTGGCCTCGGCGCCTTCCTGCAGTAGCCTGGGAAATGTCTGAGCCTTTTTCAGCCGGCTTCGCCTGAGGATGTCTTTGTCCAGCTCACCCAGGGGGCACCTGGCATCCAGGACAAGGTTGGCCAGCCCTTCTTGTCCTTGGCTCTCCCCATTTCTCATGGGGGCTGACAGCAGTGGTTTGGGGGAGGGGGCTCTGGGACACTGGCCAGCCTCCTGCTCTGTATCTCTGGAGGCTGGAGGCTGGAGGCCCCTTGGTGAGGACAGTGCCTCTGGATCAGTGCTGAGGTCTGGCATCTTCTTGGGCCCCATATTTCTTGGAGCAGGTCTTCCCCTCCATGTGTTCTCGCTGAGGTCTGAACAGAAGGCGGGATATGGTTACTGCAGGGAAGCTTAGATCAGGATCCTGTGCCAGGATGGTACCCTGAGAGCCACCCCTGACCCTGTACTACTCATTACCACAGACCCCTCCCCAAAGTCTCACAGGACAGGCTTACCTGTCCTGTACCCCAAGATTCCCACTCCCCCCTCAGCATAGGCGCCAGAGGTCCCCAGAATCTACAGTCACACGACTCAGTCAGTTACAGTCTCTGAATGGAGGCTTCCGGGTCTCCCTCTTGACTGAGCTTCCCAGGGGATCAGCTCTTGCCATCTAATTACTTTATCCCAAAGCTCCTCATTTTTCTATTGTGATTACACCAGCCACTCCCTCAGGGGAGAAATGAAGTCTGGTGGCAGGCATAGGGCACACAGTCTTCTATACACGACATGTAGCGCGGTCTGGCACACATGGTATAGCACACAGCCTTGCACACACACACACACACACACACTGTGGCACAAAGCTGCATATGTGCCACAGACACTCTGCTGCCTGTTTTACTCAATCTTTGTCTATGGCTTTGCACTCAGAAGTTACCCTCTACTGTTGCTGGGGTGATGCTGACAGTCACTAGGGCTGCAGCATTACAAACACTGCTGCTTGCTTGTCAGGGAGGACCCTTCAGCCACTCTGAGGCTCTGGGTGGTTGTGGAGGCCAGCATGATCCTGAGACTATGATGAGTTCCAGATGAACCGCAACAGATTTGCATGTAGAGAGGTAGTGCATCAGACAAGGCTGGCTGGAGTCACTAAGCCCGAGTTTGAAAATGCCAGTGTGCTCCCAGATTGGACATGTGTACATGTATGTGGTGTGCATGTGAATGTGTAGACCAGTGTGCACACTTACACTGGAGTGTGTAGTATCAACAGGCATTTGTGTATTTATATATGCAATGGTATAAACATGTGAATGTGTTTGCATGGGATACACATGTGCTGTATTTGAATAAGTGTGAGACTGTGAGTGTGGTATTTATATGGTGTATGTGAACATGAGTAAGGGTTCAAGTTTCTATATGTGCATAGTGCGTGCTTACTTCTGTGGGTGGTTGTGGAGATGTATATGCGTCCTTGTGCACATGTATGAATGTATATGTACACATGTATACATGTGTAGGCATAGACGTGTAGGTGGTAGCACTTACCCTGGAATGCTCCGAAGGACTCAATGGAGAGCACCCTTCTTCCAATGGCTGAGAGACTGCGGCACAGGCGGCATGAGGATGCAGGCTGCATCTTCTCCTCGCACAGTGCTATGATGCTCTGTGGGTACCAGGGTGCCTCTCAGGTATGCAGCTCAACAAGGAGGCCTATCCTTTTAAGACCCACCTAACCGCACAGCTCTGGGATGGCACCCATCACCCCCAGATCAGCCCACCTGTTTCTACATGCACTTTCTGGTGCATTAAATAAAAAAAAAAAAACAGCAAGGCATACATCCTGGCAGAAAAAGAAGATTCTGTTTTGTCCCTGATAGTCTTTAGTAGAAATTGTATAGCAAAAACTACCTTCTATTTCAACATAATGCATTGCCTCCAGAGACTAGCCAAGGAACCCAGCTGAGGCTGCAGGGTCTGGGCTGTCTGTGTGTGTGCGCAGCTTGCATGTCCAGCTGGGAGCTTACCTCCAGGTCTGGCCGGTCCCTGGGATCTTCTGCCTGCATCTGACTCAGCAGTCCCTCCAGGTCTGGGCTCAGCCTGGGCTCTAGCTCTGGTTCTGCCACAAACTCCAAGGCAGCCTTCAGTGTGGCCCCCAGGGAGTAGATGTGAGCCTGTGGTACCAAGGAGTGTTAGTACCTACCCTGCCAGTGACTGCTTTCCCTTGCCAAGACCAGCAAGTCTGCCATTCGTTCCTGTGGTTGGAATGCTCCCTGGGCCTGCTGCCCAAGGCATAGAAATCCTGTTCTCCCCAGCTACCTATTTTGCCTTAGGCATTCTTCACAAGCAGGAAGTGAACAGGTTTGAAAGTTGGCATTGTCTGGTGTGTGCTCAGGAGAGTGAGGGCTGGCTCTGTAAAAGGCAGGGATACCCGGTGTGTGGAAGGCCCCCATAGGTAGGTGTGTGTGTGTGTACACACGCGTGTGTGTGCGTGTGCGGAGAAGTCAATGTTATTCAAGAAAGACTAGCTTCCCTTTCAATCTGTTTACAAAATGAAATCATGATATGTAGTCAGACTCTTTATTTATTTTTAAACTTTTAATTCACAAATAACCATCTATATTTAAGGGGACGATAAGATATCTCAATGTATGCTCATTGTGTTGACTTACCTGTTTTTTCTATTTCTTAAAAATCCTGCTGTCATAATTACTGGATTCCTGTAGGTTCTGTTACTATTATAAATGGCACACTGAAGTTACATTTTTACCTTGAAGCTATCAATACAAAAGAATCCATTTACTTTAGGCTGTGTGCTAGTTTCGTACATCGGAAGTCTTTTGTTCTTTTAGGCCCAAGTCCTGTGTGCACCTGCTCTGGATCAATGTCTGCTGCACTTTTAGCTGGTGCTGGAATCCTAACTGCCCTGACCAACACTGCCTTTCCAGCCCTGATAACCCGAAAACCCGTTACATTCTGGGAGGGGAATATGGGTGAGGAGAGGTGACTGTAGGCCTGCCTCTCCTGTGCAGAGAGTATCAGCATCCTTATCTTTCAAGAGGTAGTATTCACTCACTACCCTGCCACCTCCCCGACTCCTTGTTCCTCTGGAACTCATCCTGCAGTTTGTAGCCTGAAGTCTACCTGCTCGCAGAGGCCTCCAGCCCCTCGATGAAAGCCAGGATCCTTATTTCATCTTAGCTTTACTCACAGGTCCCTGACTCATAGTCTCTCATCTTCATGGTCCTCTGTGCGGACTGTGGTCTCAAGCAAAGTGACAGGACTGAGCCATCCTGGCTGGTACCACAGGAGCCCCTCAGAGTGACAGGGGCAAGAAAATGGCCTGTGCATGTGGAGGAGGGGACAGTGCAGAGACTGGGGCATTGTTAACTTTTGGAAGCTAGGCAGCCTGAAGGGGTTTTGGATAAGGGGGCTGGCCATACACAGTTCTGAGAAGACTGGCCACAACAAGCCCGGGAGATTCTAGAACATGTATTGGGGAGTTGGTCTCAGCAGAAGAAGAGAGAATCCGAAGGGGTGGTTAGATGGTGTTTGGAACACAGAGGGTCCAGGGTGGATACCCAGATAAGAGGGAGGACTAGGGTGGGGGGATGGATGGATAACATCTGGTCTCCGTGGGGAGAACATGGTGAGGCATGAGAGGAACCATTCTGTAGTGAGAAAAGATCCAGGTCCGGAGGAGAAAGGAGTGGGGTCTGGGTCTGGATGGGTAACAACATTGACGGTGGGGCAGAGCTATTGTTGTGGGTCAGCAAGTGACAGGGCGAGCAGACTGGGCACAATGGGCACCCTCTGTCCAAAGTGAGGCCATTCTGGAGATAGTCCAAAGACCTACGGCTGACTGTGCAGCGTGGGTCTATAGTGGCAGGCCCTGCAGAGCCAGAGAGGAACAGTGCAGAGATGAGCTGGTGCTAGAAGGATCCAGAGTGGGTTACCTGAGCCAGCGTGTCCAGGATACACACTTAGGCTGTGTTTCTGTCACTGTTTGCATCACCTAACTGCTTAGAACTTCTGGAAGTCCCCAGCAAAGGGCTCCAGAGCAAAGCTAATCTGGGGCAGAACAGAGACCCTGGGCACCGTGACTCATGCTAGGGCCAAATGTCCCAGAGTGGACACAGGAACACTTCCCAGGATATGCAGAGTCTCTCCATAATCAGGGTTCGGTAGAAAGGACCGACAGTTCTGTGTCTAGAACATAAGGGAGTCCCTGACCACCCAGGGAACTGAAGCATCTCAGAGACCTGGGGCCCCTCTGACACACATCCCCAGCCTCCTGTTTCTACTTTGGCTACCACACAGGTGCTCTTCAATTAACCCACCGGAAATCCACCCCCCAAGGTTCAGCTCCCAGGGGAGCCCCTCTTCAGGATTCTCAGGGTTCAGGGGCCACTTGCTCAGCAACCATGGGAACACACCGCCCTTACCGCAAGAGCCCCACTCTCCTTCCCTAGAGGCAGATTTCTGTGCATTTTGATTGCTACTAGGGTAACTATGTAGGCAAGTAAATAAATAAAACCGAATGGAGGCCGCAGAAGATCCGGGCAGATGGATGAATGAGCCTGAGCTACATGGAAAAGGCTGCCTCCTGACCGAGGAACATGAGGATTCACAGAACAAAGGAAACCTGCACACACTCTCTCTGGTAGGCGTGCAGGGGACATCGCTTCAGCCACAGCCTGACTGGGCCAGAAAGACAAAGATGCATGAACAAGTCCCAGTGTGTTCAGAAATACGAAATGATTATAGAGAATGAATACTTTCCAGTGACTACACTCTCATGACAGTTCGCACCAGCCCTGCTGAGTTCAGCCACAGGAAGCAGGAGAACAAGATGAGATCAACATCTCTGTTCCGTGTGGTTGGACAGTCACCGTGAGGGTGGGGGCGCCAGTTTCTCACTGTGATGACTCCCTTTGGCTACTGATTGCAGGGATCTTAGCTTTTGAAAAGTTGTGGGTTTGTATACTTGGTACATGCGTGCCTTCTGTGTTTGTGTCTTCCTAAAAAAGGAAACCCAACCTATTCACATAGATGAATAACTCCTGTACTGAAAAACAAAACCCAGAAGCAAACATGACGTGACAAAGCTCACATGCTGGGGAGGCTCCCAGCCGGAGACGAAGAGGATGGAAGAGGATGAGCACATTCCTTCTGAAATGGAGGAGCAGCCATTGAACTCAGAGCGAACAAAAGAAACCAGGGGATGCAGAGGGTGTTCTGGAAGAACTAAGAAGGTAAACGGCCTCTGGTTAGCCCGGCAGCAGAAAGAAAGAGAAACCAAAGAAGAACGTCAGGGAGCGGGAATAGGAAGTCTGCAGACATCACAAGATGCACAGGGCATCACCTGCACCTGCAGTGCCTTAGGAGCATGTTTTCTTCTGCTGTAGTTATAAAAAAACTCAACTATTGTGGCAAAACAAGGGCAATGCTATAACTATTAAAAATTGATGGTAGCTCGAAATCATTCACAAAGGAAGTCGAGGTTCTTTTCAATGAGCCTTTCCAGACTTCCAGGGCATCAGTAATATTATTCTTGTACAAACAAAACAAAGAGTCAAACCCAGAGCAATCACAAAATCTGTGCTAGCCAGAAACATTTGTAGGGTGGAAAAGTACCAGCTGCCCATAAAAACCCTGGAAGAGCCATAGTAAGCACTGGTCAGTCAGATTCAACAGTTCCTAGGAGAGACACAGCACTTGCTCAGACTAGATTTTCCTAAGTGGGGAAGGGTGATAATATTAGGACATAAACGGGTACACAATGAAGAAAAGCACATGATCATTTCAAGGGGACAAAAAGAAATATTTCATAATATGAACTATGTATTCATTTTAAACCTTGATAAGTCAGAACAGATAGGAACTCATGTGGTCAGGCCAGTGCTGTCCACATGGTTAGATCAGGGTCATCAGTGCAGGATGGGTGGTCTCTGCACCAGACTAGAATCTAGACACTAGATGCTGCTCTCGCTGAGGACTGGAACAGAAATAAGCTTTGTTCCTGGAGGCAATATGAAACACTGCTGGTGATTTGATCAAGAGGAAAAAAAATGAAAAGAACCTCTAAGTTGCTAGAAATAGTCACAAGATTCTGCAAGATGTTTTGATATTAAAGTGGATAAAGTCAACAAAGGAACAGAAAACTGAAAATAAACACCCAGCGGATGGTAGTTCACGTGCCTCACAGATAGCCAGGATACAGAGCTGGGAAAATGGCCAGCCATCCCCAGAAAAAGATGAAATTATTTCTATCTCATACTGGGTGAGGAAGAAAATCAAATGTCACTGATTGGGCCATTATAGCATCAGCGTATATAAGACCATCACCTCGTATGCTGAAAACACACAGCGTTGGCTTGTCAGTCACAGTTTAGGGAAGCCAAGGAAACCAGCTTCTGATAGACTGGGTGTGAAGACTAGAACTTCGAAACTCTTGGTGGAGAATGTCAGTGAGCATCTGTTTGACATCAAGGCCAGGAGGTCTGTTAAGGATGCAGAATATCTTAACGGTGGATAACGGTGGAAGGAGCACTGGTTACTGTTAACTCTGTTGGTGCTGAGAAACTGGGCAGGTATGGTGGTGCATCCATTCACCCGTGCATTTGAGAGGTCGAGGCAGGAGGATCACTTGAATTTAGGAGTTGTGGACTAGCCTTGTACGCTGGTTACTTTTGTATCAACTTGACTCAAGCTAGAGCTATCTGAAAGAAGGGAACTTGAACTGAGAAGATGCCTCCTTAAGTCCGGCTGTGGGGCAGTTATTTAATTAGCGGTTGAAGGGGGAGGAGGGTCCAGTCTATTGTGGGTGGTGCTATCCTTGGGATAGTGGGCTTGGGTTCTGTAACAAAGCAGGCCGAGCAAGCCATATGGTGTGCAAGCCAGTAAGCAATTCCGCTCCATGGCCTCTGCATCAGCACCTGCCCTGTTTGAGTTCCTGTCTTGACTTCCTTCAACAGTGGAAGTGTAAGCCAAATCAATCAACCCTTTCCTCCTCAAGTTGCTTTGGTCATGGTGTTTCATCACAGCCATAGTGACCCTAACCAAACCAACCAACCAACCAACCAAACCAAACAAAACAAAACAAATAAGCTCTCTCTCACAGTGGACACATGCAGACATTGGATCCCCTGGAACTGGAGTTAGTGGTGGTATTAGCCACTATGTGGGAGCTGAGAACCATATTTGGGTCCTTTGCAAGAGCAGCAAGTGCTTTTAGCCATTAAGCCTTCTCTCCACCCCCCAACCCCTGCCCCAGAGGCATTTCTTAAGGGCAGACGAACACCCATAGCCTTTTCTGGCTCCTCCCACAAGTCACTGCTGAGACTCAGAGGTTATCTGATTTGACATTGCAATAAGTGAACTCAGTACCAACCCTGACAGAGATGTCTCGGGGCCACTGCTCCCAAACACCCACATGTTTTCCAGTAGCCACTAGGAATAAAAGCAGGGTGCAGCATCCACGGTCCAGCATCTCAAGTTCGCTGCGAAAATTGCTAGCCCAAGGTCATGGACAGAGCAAATACCCACGACAGCAGGTCCCCAAGGCAGCTCTCCACTGGAGACAACCTATTACACTGAGGCCACAGGACTATGGTAACGAAGGGACCCCCAAAGATGAAGATGGCAAGACGTGGAGAGTCACCACTTACTAACGCTTACCTCAAAGGTGTTTCCCGTCAGGTCAAACTCTGGGGGCACAAAGGCACCCTCGGGGTCATCTTGGAGAAAAAAAGAGAAGGCGTTCTGATCTTATCCTTTGGTGAAAAAGCATCCCACCAATCAAAGCTCAGACCTTGGGAGCCTCCTGGGACAGCCCTGAGGAGGCTGCATTTGGGCTGAAGTCCTTAGGGAAGATTGGTTGTACGCATCTGAGGCAATAATACACCATTCTTGAACCAGAAAAAGGTCCAAAGTGGAAGGAGAAAAGGAATTTGTTTGGGTTCTTGAAAAAGGAACCCTAGGCTCTTCCTAACTTGAGAAAACCAAACTTTTCCTGAAAGGGGCCTATTGGGTAACCGTCTACCTGGCCAGTTAATTCCTGCCTTCAGACCCCTCATGAACTTCCTGTAGGCCAGGAGTGCCAGCCTAGGGGGAAAGTGATCCAGGCATCGTCTTCTGAAGAAGGCCTGAATAGAGCTCAGAATCAGGGCTGAGCATTTCTCTGGCTCCCTGAGGGCATGCATGGCAGTCAGGATGGTGGAGCTTAGTGGGGGGGCACCCAAACACAGCGTCTAGTCTGTTCTTCCTCTGTGCTGCCTTGACCAGAGGATCCCATCAGATCCCAAAGGAAACCCAGGCTCGGGCCCTCCCTTACGGCCTCAGCTGCTTGGTGCCCACACCCAGCTTCCAGGTCCTTTCTCGACGCTGCACACGGTATCCCCGCCCCCACCGCGTTCCCCTCGTCTCCTCACCGCTGAGCTGCTCCATGAAGCACACGTTTCCACTGGTGTTGAATGCCAGGGTGTCAGGCGTGATGCACAAGGTCTGGAAGATGGCTGCGTGGGCGACACTCCGCATCGACAGGCTGCATTCTAGGCACACAGCCCAGGCCTCCTGCTCGCTGAGACCTCTGTCCCGCAGGGAGAGGATGTCAGCCAGAGACACATTTTCCTGCCAAGACAGGCTTGGTGTAAGCCCACAGAGGGCTGCCCCAGAAAGGGCCTAGTATTCCGTGCTGAGACTAATGCTCCAGCAAGACAGAGGACTCGTGGTGGTACTTCACTTACGGTCAGCGAAAGCATCTTATTTAGGTCAAGCCCCTTTCAGACAGTCATCCCACTAGTCCTTGAATGTCACGGCAGTGGAGCATCTGATGAAACCACCAGTGTGCTGCCCAGAACAGGCACACACATCCACACACACACTTGTTTACACATACGGACACTCACACTTAGCAAAAACACTCCTGTACAACAATACACACTGCTATACACATCTACACGCACAAACGCAGCTACAGTTGCCCACACATGCTCACACCTGGACTCATTCATACCAGGCTGTCTTAGACTGCAAGCATCGTGACTGGCTGCTGTCAAGTTCCTAGCATCTCCTGTGCTCATGTGTTTGTGTACCAGTCACTTATAGGAGTGGGTGAGCCTTTCTTTGTAAGTCGGGCTGGGGGCTGGTGTGGGCCAAGGATGTGGACACACCTCATCTGGGGGAGAAGGCTGATGGAGAGGAGGCAGAGCCTTGGCTTCTCCAGCTGTGGCCTTGGGACGTGGGCTGCTCAAGTACAGGCAGATGACAGTTGTTAAGAGTGTCTGCCTTTAGCTGACATTGTAAAGCATCCCCATGACCACAGGTCACAGATGAGAAGACAGAGTGGTTAAATTAACCTAACAAGCAACCAGCCAAATGGATGAAGTCGAGAGCAGGATGGATTCTCAAGCTGCTGGCCTGAGCCTTTAGGTTCTATGTAGGTGTTAGATCCTGCATAGCCACGGGCCATTTCATTCCTGGAGCTCAAGGTGGAGCTTGGATGAGGTCACATCCCTAGACCGCCTAGACTCCTGCAAGAGATGCTCCCTGACTGTTAAGCTGATTTTCTAACCAGGGCTCAGGCCTGTGGTTTCTTTGTAGTACCAAGGATCCCTCAAAACTCAGGAGATTGCCAGCTCCTAGTGATGCCCACTGAACATGGCTGCAGAGGCACACACATATACCGCACACACATGTGTACACCATCCCTCTACGTCTTCACGCAGGAATGTGCATGCACAGTGCACGATACATGGCAACATGATTGTACATGCATATTCATGCAAGCCTACACAGACACACACACACACATGACGTAGTACACAGCCTTGTAGACCCTGTGGGGCTGAGCCATGTAGAAGAAATGAAGCCAGCTCACGATGTAAGTCTGAGTCAGTCCCACGGCAGGGCCTGCCGGCACCCCACTGCTGCTGCTCATGCTGGCCAGCAGGTCTGCCTGCTCACAGCCATGACAGGATGTGCCGCCAGCAGAAGGCAGCCCTGCCAGACTTGCTGCTTGGCCATCCTGCAGCCTACATCACTGCCTCCTACTTAGGTCTGTTAGGAAGACACTCCTGGAAGTGGGGGAGCCTGGTCAGAACAGCTGAAGACCTGCGTCCCTCAGTGTCAATCTGTGGAAGGGGTATAAAACTTGGGAGAGCAGGAGCCCGGGGTCATTTGTATTATTCTGGGATGAACCCCACGGGCCCTGAGTCATTGTTTCTGGCTGTGGTCAAGGTTTTCTCCAATGACAGGATGCTCAGCACTTCCACACATGACATCCTCAGGTCAGGGTCTATTTCCACATCTGCAGGTCCTGTTGGAGCTCTACACTAAGAGCTGAGGAACCCCAAACACACTAAGGGTCTCATGCAGACCCGGACATTATAAGCTCTAGGCCTTGCGGTCTCATACAGTTCCTGCCATGGAAATCAGCTGATGGCCTGATCTCCAGCCAACTCAGTGGCTCCATTTCCCTTATATAGGCCCATGTTCTCAGTGGGTGAGAAGTTCCTTCACAGTCCAGCCTGCCCCTCATCATCCTTATCCCGGTGACACTTAAGGGTGTGGGGTGGGGATCAACTATAGAATTTCCCCACAGGCAGGATGATCAATGCTCTGCCTGCAGTGTACTGGTGCAAGCTTAATCTGAGCTTGGCTGAAGGAATGAGACCCTGGGGATTGGGGGCTATGCTCCGTGGAGAGACATTTCAGCTGATCTCTGAGCTCCAGAGGCCAAGCCCTTATCTGGTTACCTCAGAGTGCACTACTTAATGGTTTATATGCACTCATGAGCTCCCCTTCCCCTAGACACACTTGGAGCTGGTTTATAGGGACTCTAGGGGTCATTGTGCACATTTTAAGTACATTTATAACCAATTAACTTTTCAGCTTATCATAACAGGACCTGCCAACATAAAACTCAAATTGATGCTGGCACCATTTGTTGGCAGTCTCAGTTTGTGAGCCTCAGCCAAACCCCAGCAGGGAGGCAGGAGCTTGCAAGGTGCTCTGTGGGCTGTGTCTGCCCCCAAGAGCCCACCCTGCTGGCTCAGGGTTCTTTTCTGGTTTTAGGCTGCCTTCTGCTCAAAGCCCATTTGGAAACATTATATAGACTCTAAGGGAATGGTGGGGGAAACTCCCCTTTTAATAGAAGATTTTCTGCTGTGGGTCCCTGTTCATTTTCAGTCCCCAAGGCCAGCGCAGCAGCAGGAGGCGTTTATTTGGTTGGCTTGGAAACAGTGAGAACCCTCTGCTGACACCTAATGTCTCTTGCCATCTTCACCACCAAACCTGAACTGTTCTGCATTCCTGAGGGCCAATGATATCACCTACCTCTTGACCAGCACTACTGGACCCTCAACCACAGCCACTTGGTGCCTGCCTGCCTTCCTCCCTTTCTGGCAGCTAGGGCTCCACCTACATCTAGTCCTACTGGTTTGTTTCTGATTCCATTTTCCACATCCAGAAAGGCTGACGTTCCATTTTGAATCCCGGAAATGCTGTCTCCTCCAAGAAGTCCGCCTTGCATAGCTCCTGGTCAGAGCAACTTTACTGTGCACCCAGGGTCTTGCTGTATCAGTTTAGGAGAGCAGGGACAGAGCACGGTTTCAGTTTCCACAATGTAGGGGGACACGCTGGCCCATTCATGGTGAGCTCTTAGTGTCCAGCAGGTTTTCTCATAGGCACATGGCTTGCTCATATGCCATGCTTCTCTGGAGAAATTGTTAGGATGTGGGCATGGGCAAGAAAATGCCGAGATGATCTCTGGCCAGCATTTCCCACTCCCGCCACAAAGGAGGGGCTTGCTCACACGTACCACGGTCTACTGTGTCATCGCCGGCCTTGGTAAGGCGTCATGGTAAGGCCTTCAGTGAGCATGTTTAGCTCTCTACCAGCTACCACGAGGTTAGACAGCGCATTCCCAAGTCATTTGGACTTTCTTTGAGTCATGACAGGGTAGAGATATTCAGGGGCCCCTGGAGGCTCCACAAGGTTCTATTTCTTAGCTGTAGCGGAGAGAATTCTGATGTCCCGTATACTCTGCACGTATCTTTGATCTGGCCTCACGTCATCCGTACAAAGGCCTGGGTCGCACAGGATCCCAAGGGGTTCTCCAGCACTGAGCTTCAGGATGGCAGCCTAACTCTTTGCCTCCCTCCGGACAGTTTTCAAATGCAACCAGACACAGAAGGCCATGCCAGGTACAGAATCATGTGACCCTGATGTACGTGGATTTTAAAAAAAAAACCTTAATGGGGACTGAGCTGACTGCAGAAAGCATAGAATCTAGATCTCAGCTGTATTCTTAGATGCAGGACTGTGTTGGCTCGAGGCCAGGCCCCAAAGACTCCTATTTTAGAGAGTAAGTTTTTGTTGTTCAGTTGCCTTGCAGCACTGGCTGTTGAAGCCAAAGCCTTGTGTACACCAGGCAAGTATGCTACACCTGAGCCACATTACCAGCCCCCTCCTGTTTTTTTTGTTTTTGTTTTTGTTTTTCGAGACAGGGTTTCTCTGTAGCTTTGGAGCCTGTCCTGGAACTAGCTCTTGTAGACCAGGCTGGTCTCGAACTCACAGAGATCCGCCTGCCTCTGCCTCCCGAGTGCTGGGATTAAAGGTGTGCGCCACCACCGCCCGGCCCCCCTCCTGTTTATAGGAAGAAAAGAAACACTCTTCCCCAGGTAAGGGCATCACTGAACTTCCCACTGAATGCCGCCGAAATGGGGGAATTCCAGCTCATGCTCAGGACTCACCACAGTCAGAGGACAGAAACCTGACACGTTGTGTATACGGCAACTCTCCAACCCAGAGGAACGGAGGACGGTCCTAACACAGAAGGTGTCAGGGACTGGTAGACAGAGTGCACTCTGGGTGCAAGGCTCAGCTTCAACCTGTGGTCCTGCGTTGATGGAGCAGTACCACCGCCTCAGATGCCAGGCACGGAGTGAGCCCTCCAAGCTCAGTGGATGATATAAAAAGGTGCAGGGGTTCTCAGATCTGCTCCTGGCGCTGACCAAGAGCTGAGGCTCCCATTGACACTCTAGAACACGTCCTGTCCTCCGGCAATGTTTGAAGGCTGTGTGCCAAGGGCACCCTTTCTCTCCCATCAAAGCCAGGGCGATGTCCAAAAGGTTTATTTATTCCCTGGCCTCTCCTCTCTGCAGCCTTCAATTGCACCAAATCCAGGCCACTTCAGGGTGGGGGCAGCACCAACCCCAGCACTACTCAGTGGGTCCTGGAGGTGGGGCAGGCAGGAGCTGTGGATGTTTATTCTTTCAGCGCCCACTTCTCCAGAGAAGGGGTCCGGCAGAGCTGTCAGACCCCTGGCTTATGCTTCAGGAGGGCTCTGGCCGACTTTCACTCATCAGATGGCTAGGCCAGCTGAGACGGTGGGTGGACGGCTCTAGTACCAGTGTATCCAATGGCTCAAGGGTGGTGGATTCTTCCATAGGGACTCCAGAGCCCACATTGGAAAGGTCTCCCCAAAGCTCCTGGCTTGGAAGGATCTCCCCAAAGGTTCTTGAGGGAGGTCAAGGTGCCCCTGGAAGCATTTTGGGGGTCTTTTTGCAGTGCTTTTTCAAGACATGGAGTTTATGCATGGCCATCATCTAGGAGCCTGGGGGCGGGGCATCTAGCTTCTCCAACCAGGAGGGGCTCCATGTAACCCAAGCCAGTTCCGGACTAGAAGCTCTCAGGGGACTTGGGGGAGGGAAGTTCTCCAGAGCACGAAGCACCCTCAGCGCTGGGGTGGGGTCTCATCAGGCATTCCCAAGCTCACCTGCTTTAGCACTAGGCCAGCTGAGGAGGTCAGGAGTGTACCTATTGTCCCTACCTGCCAGGAGCCCCAACCTCGAATCTGTTCAAGGATTAAAACCAGGAACCCACCCCTCCAGCAGCCAACTTTTGCAGGGACAGTCCCCATTGCTGTCCCATATAGCATTCCAGTTGTTCTGTGATGAGTGGGGCTGAAGACAGGAACCCTTAGCAATCGTTACCCCAGGGGTCAGAATCTATACAGCAGGAGAGCTGTGTTCTCCCCACTCTTCCCCATCCCTCCTCAGGGGTAGGTGGGTTTCTGGGACCAACTCACCTCATCCTCCGGCAGGGTGGGGAGCGGCTCGAAGTCGTAGAAGTCCAGGTCCTTGCCATCTTCCTCGTAGAAGCCCCGGGAGGCTGGGTCCATGGCCTGCATCTTGGCGCTTAGCAGGGCCTGCGCGCAGGTTGGAACTCCGGCCCTGGACCACGCTCCGGTCTGGAATCCCCTCCCCCAGCAGGTTTCCTCTGGGTCAGATCCCCTTTCTGGCGGGTCCTTTCTCGGACAGATCTTCTCCAAGCTGGCCGCCGCCTCTGTGCCTGCCGGGCTGAGCTGGGCACCGCCAGCTACGCGCGCCTGGCCGCCATGGCAACGCGCCCGCCGCCTGCCGCAGTGTCGCCAAACGGTGGCGCGGGGACGCCTGGGGCGGGGCCGGGGGTGGTGCCCTGAGAGCCGTGGTCACTGGCGGGCTGGGGCCGACTTTGAGCTCCGCAGATGTCTTCGACTACGTCAACCTCCGGGGTGCACCCTCCGCCTGCCTGCGCTGTCCGTAACAGTTCGGGGCGGAGTCACTCCGCACAGAGGCTGCCCGGGAGGGGGGGGTCTGCACCCACCTGGGCTCACAGAGGGTAGCAGGGTTGAGCTCACCTAGACCACACCGGGCCCCAGGACTTTCGCAGTTCCCGCCCCACCTAGTCCAGGGGCGGGGTTGCTGCAGTCACCTCCAGTGGTCGCTGCCAGGAGGGAGTCTGGGGCAGGTATTAGGTTCCTCAGCTCCTAGTGCCTTTCCCTTGGCTGAGCCCTGTGATGAGCAGGAAGGGAGTCAGGTGTTCACCCCAAGCACAGCAACGGACTAGATTGCTCTCCCAAACTTGGCAAACGACAGGCATTGATCCCCTGCAAGGCAAGTTTTTTTGTTTACGACAGTCTCCCCAATCTTAGGGAGCATCTCCTGAAGAACTGCAGGCCAGCCTGGCCCCCTGCTTTGCTGGCCCTATACCCAGATCCTAGCCTGGATAGGCACAATAGTAGATTCTTTAATATGTGCTCCTTGAATGAAAGAGGGTGGGCTTGTAACTGGTCATGCAAATCCAAGGGTACAGCTCACGCTGGGACAGTAATTCTCAACAGCCTGCCCTTAAGGCTTCCAATTATAGTCCATTCATGAGCTTGTAGCCAGAGTAGGTGAAGGAGGGTGCTGGAAGCTTGTGCTGGAGAAAAGACATCTCGCAGTTGTGCTGCCCTGGCCTGCCGACTCTGCTGATACCGGTTGGGGTTAGGAGGGCAGATGTGGCCAGCAGATCCTGCTCCAACCCCTGGGCTCCAGCTCTAAGGAGTCCTCTGCTTTGGAGACTGAGAAGCTGCCACCTCCCTTTGCCCAAGCTTTGCTGCTTCTCACCTACTCTTTCCCCCAGTTCGTGCCTCCTTGGCCTTTGCTCTCCCCACAGTCCGTACTCCCTGTAGCTTAGTGCTTCCCACTAGTCCCATGCTTTTCCCATCTGTGCTCCCTAAGCCTGTGTATCCCTCACCTGGTGCTGTCCCGTCCCCCCCCCCCCCCCCAGCTTGTGCTTTTCATTTCTCCTGAATCTCTGCTATCTTGGAGAACCTAGGTAGGTATGACCACAAAGAGAAGGTTCCAGGGCCTGGTGGTTACTGAGGTGGGACTTGGTCAGGCGGTTTCACAGGTGCCCTTGAGCTCTGTCTGAGTTTAAGGAAAATGCCTAACACTGACTGGAAGGGGCGGAGATAACACCGGACTTCGGGGGTGGCCACACTGTACCACTCCTGGCTGTCACAGCACACCATCTACGTTACGGAAAAGTATATCCAACTTAGGTGAAGATTGACTACAGAGGCTGACTCAGCTTTGGCTGCAGAAGTTGAACTTGCTCACCAGGCCCTTGTCGGGCTCTGATCTACTGTCTCTCTTTAAACTACCAGCTACTCTCTCCTGAACGTTTGTGGTGTTTGGCCTTAGCTGGACGTTTCTACTCACTGAACATCTGCCCGCATATTTGCGTTGGTGGTGAGCTCACTGCTGGGGAAAGATGTGGTCCTGGTCCCAGCTCTTGGTTGATGGGGAAGCTCTGTTAACCAATCACACCCAGTTAAGGCGTGGCTACCTGGACCAGAGGAAGAAAAACTGAGAGGGACCTGGTGTGCGCTCTCTCCGCGCGATTCCCACCAGACACAGGAAGTCGGACTCCCCATTCTTGTGCCGTGAGTTTCCCATTATAACCATTAAAAATATAATTGTTATCCTTAAGCTGGCCTGGTTATTTCCCATATGGAGCTCATTCGCAACACTCGGTGCTTTGCACATTGTAGGTGCTTACTAAGGTTGTGTGAGGGCTTAATGCTGGAGGTCGGAACAAGCTTAGAATGGGCAGTCCACATTATTAGCTGATGAGCAGATGGTACCTGAATGGTCAAGCAGTCTCTGGAGGCTCACGCCAGGAATAGACCACGAGAATGGCTTCCTCCCCTTGTCGGTCCCTGTTCATGCCGTGTGCCTGACATATGCTCGATATTTTCCTTCTAAGGCCTATCCCAGGCAGGCAGTACTCCGGAAAAGTGATGACTGTACCTTCAGGTGCCTGATCCAAGCCATGACTTGATGCACTCTGGCTTTCTGACAGCCAGTTTCTTCCCTTTTTGGCTGGTCTGCTCATTCCTTACCCGTCCTATTACTCTTTCCTGCAAGACTGCCCCACTGTTTGGAGAGTTCTGCCTACTGCTGTTCGCAGCCTGAGCTGTTCTCCCTGCCTGGGGGTTCCCTCCTTTGGCCTCCTCCTGATCTATCCCCTCCACCAGGTATGTGGGACTGTGACCTCTTCAGAGATCTTGCTCTGTACTGGTCATATTCAGACATGGTCAGGATTTATCTTGTCCCATGACCCCATCTGACCCCCCTCAACAAAGGCCACGTTTACTTCGTGGCAGGACTCAGCCTGACCACTACACCACACTACACGTGGCTACACGTGGTGGCAGGTGGAATGGGAGTTTCAAAGTTTGGCTCACACTTTTTTTTTTTCTTATAGGAATTCTGACAAGCTGCCAAATCGCACGTACATTTTGAAGCCAATACTAATTTTTTTTAAAATAAAAATGCAAAGAATGTAATCTCCGGTGTGAAGTAAATATTGATATTCCGAAACAAAGCTGTTAGTCATTCTTACAAACACATCCAAGAGTCGAAGTCCCAAAGAAGCTTTGGTGCCCACTATCAATCATTCAAGGACCCCAGAAGCACGTGCCTCCCTAGTCAGAACCGTCCTGACACTTTCCCTCCAGGCTCATTGCCAGCATCTAGTTTTCCCAGAAGTTGATCTTGCTGTCATGTTTCTATTCCAGACATTTTTTTTTTTTATGATACCTTATCATCATTTGCTGACTCCCCTAGCATTTCCACTTTGGTTTCCTGGGACCATGGATCCACTTTATGAAAATACAAAGCTAGCTGGCTTCGGGGCATAGCCTACAACGACTCCTTTGTAGCCACAATGGGAATGATGACACACACTATGGCAGAAGTCTCCAGCTCAGCTGCTCATCCTGAAGCGAGCCTTAAGGAGGACACTCCCAGGAGCCCGGTGTGACTTCGCACCCCAGCAGGCTTTAAGCCGGGGTCCCCATGTGGACCTGTGGTGAGAATATACATTCTGGAAAGCAGGGGCTAGAAGAACAGGAGGTTGCACTCCTACCCAGGCACGCTCAGGTGCACACGCCTGTGCTCCATGTTTCTGTTTCTCTTTGTGTGTTTCCCACCGTAAGCTGATGTCATCGTCTACAGTGATTTCATCTGCCCATTTTATTTTTTCTGTTATGTGTACTGGGATCTTACATGGGTCATGTGGATGCATTGGTGAGGGGCCTCTCTAGTGATGTTTCTGAGAGTCAGTCATGTTGTCGAGGACTTGTTCACTGCAGTGGCTGATCTGGATTCAGAGACAAGTACGTATCAGTTGAGGGTTCTGGGTGGCCTCTAGGTTTGAGGGTGCGTGAACAAAGATCTGGGAGATATCTTCTGTTTCTCATTGCACACGTGCGCTTGCTTTGATAAGTTGATATTTATGAACTGGCAGGTCATCACGATGCATGTGCTAAATTTCATGCTTTCCCTCACAAGGATGTCAAAGGATTGGGCATCATGTGTTGAGACTAGTTTTTTGCCTTCAGCTCCACCAGTTTGATACTGTTGAATCAAGTGTGTTTTATTTTTTTCTGTCAAACAGCATCATTCTGTCCTCACAATGGCAAAAATTTCTATACACAAAATTATCCTTCCTTTGTATGTCTCTTAAAAGAATGTCTTACCCAACCGGTAGATGACTCAGCAGTTAAGAGCACATTTGCAGAGAACCTGGGTTTGGTCCCCAGGATCCACCCTGGGCACAGCAATCATCTGTAACTCCCGTTCCAGGGGAATCTGACGCCCTATTCTGGCTTCTACAGGCATTGCATACATGTGGCACACTTAAGACGGTACACAAAGCAAACAAAAAAGAATTCCTTAGCCATATTTGGCAATTCAGAATTAGCTATTGTGCTCCAGAAACCTGGATTTGATGGGATTGCATTGGGTCCGATTATCTACAAATCCTCCTAAAGAGTCGCCATTGTTGTGCAGTGTGTGTAAGCTTGTGAGCTTTGACAATGCGGACGGTAGAACAAGTTTGTGGAGTTGGTCCCCTCCTTCCACCGTTATGTGGGTTCCAGAGGTCGGAGGCAAGTTGACAATCTTGTGCAGCAGGTGCTATTTTTGGGTCGGGGGAACTGCAGCATCTCACTGAGCAGCCTTAGCTGTCCTGGAACTCACGATGTAGATCAGGCAGCCTTTGAACTCATGAAGAGCCACCTGCCTTTCCCTTTCTCGTGCTGGGATCAAAGGCGTGTGATGGCATGGCTGGTGATGAATTTTTGCTAGTCTTCTGCTTCAGGAGCATGCGCATCTTTCTGTGTTTTCAGAGCCTCCCTGTGTTCTTTTGGTTACATTCTGTAGATTCCTGTGAAAGGATTTGTGCATC
Source organism: Arvicola amphibius (assembly GCF_903992535.2). Taxonomy (NCBI): domain Eukaryota; kingdom Metazoa; phylum Chordata; class Mammalia; order Rodentia; family Cricetidae; genus Arvicola; species Arvicola amphibius. Next base: position 141,991,099 of record NC_052047.1, on the reverse strand, counting down.
TTTGACTATATTATTGCTGATATTTGATGTTTTGTGGTGTTATTGCAAATGGGATCTTTGTAAAAAAAAAATCTGTTAAGTGGATGACTTACATACGCAAAGTCTTGGGTTTGATCCACAGTACTACAGAAAAGTTAAAAGAAATTCTGTTTTGCATTGTCCTATAGAAGCAACATATGTTTTTATGCTTTTGAATAATGACCTTAGTTTTTTTCCTTCTTTCTTTCTTCCTTCCTTCCTTCCTTCCTTCCTTCCTTCCTTCCTTCTTTCTTTCCTTTTAAAAGATAGCATTTCTCTGTGTAGCCCTGGCTGTCCTAGACCTTGCTCTGTAGAATCAAGGTGGCCTCAAACTCAGAGATCCGCCTACCTCTGCCTCCGCGATGCTGGGACTAAAGGTGTGCGCCACCATAGTTGGTTGCTAAACCTACTCATTAATTTTGATCTATAGGTTGCCCTGGTTTCCTATGCAAGCAATTGTATTATCAGAGAATAGGGAGTTTGGGGTTCTTTACCAGTAATTCTCATCATGTGTCTCTTTCTCTACAGTTCCTGCCGAGACCTCCTGTGCAGTAATCGAGGAGCAGTGGTAATAACAGCCTTTGCTGAGTTCCCAGATGAAAGCAGACAAGATTTCTATTTTGCCAGGAAGGATAATTTTATCGTGGGTTTCTATAACTCCGTTCAACAATTTAAGTTCCCGTCTACCAGTGATTTGCCTAATGCATTAAAAACGGGTTTTCTTTATTTTTATTTTCTGTGTATGAGTGCTTTACCTGCATGCGTTTCTATGTACCACATAATCCCTGGTGCTTCCTGTTGCAGGAAAAGCCGCTTGTTCATCCTGGCCACCTGGCTAGCTTAGCCCCAAAATAACCACATGGAAATTGTATTAATTGAATCACCGCTTGGCCCATTAGCTCTAGCTTCTTATTGGCTAACCCTCACATCTTGATTTAACCCATTTCTAGTAATCTGTATATTGTCACATGGCAGTGGCTTACCGGGAAAGATTCATCATGTCTGTCTCTGGCGGTTCCATGGTGTTCCTCACCTACTCTGCCTTTCTTCCTCCCAGCATTCAGTTCTGCCTTCTCTACCTACTTAAGTTCTGCCCTATCAGGACAAAGCAGTTTCTTTATTCATTAACCAATACAAGAAACACACAGACCCAAGGACCTCCTACACCAGCTTCCAGAGGCCAGAGATGCTATCAGATTCCCTAGAAATGGAGTTAGAAATAGTTGTAAACTGCTATATTGGTGCTGGGAATTGAACCTGGGTCCTCTGGGAGAGCAGCTAGTGCTTTTTTTTTTATTTTAATTTTTTTAGTTTTTCGAGATAGAGTTTCTCTGTGTAACAACTCTGGCTGTTTGGAACATTCTTTGTAGACCAGGCTGGCCTCCAACTCACAGAGATCCACCTACCTCTGCCACCCAAGTGCTGGGATTAAAGACTTGTGTCACCAACACTAGGGTGCAGCCAGTGCTCTTAATTTCTGAGCCATCTCTCCAGTTCCCACTAATGCTTCTTTAAAAAAAAATCTTAAGAAGACATTGGATTCCATCAAATATGTGTTTAGTGCCTATTAAGATGATTATGTTTTCTTTTTTGTTCTGTTAATATTTTGGGTTATACTGACAAATGCCTACTGTTAAACAAATTATATATTTCTGGAATAAATCCATATGAATAGGATATGTTATCTTTCCCAATATTGCTGGGCTTGGTTGAATAATATTTTGTGTAGGCTTTTTGTACTTGTTTTTATTGGCCTACATTTTATATTTTTATAATGTCCTTGTCAGATTTAATTAGAAGATTATGCTTACTCATGAGTGGTTGGATAGATTCCTTCTTTTTCTGTTCTTTAGAAAAGTTCTTGTAAACTCATATTATTTCCATCTTAAATGGCTGGTAGCATTCTCTGATGAAGCCATCTGGACCCTTGGACTATTTTTCTTAATGTGAAAGTTTCAAATCACAGCGTCATTTCTTTAAGAGTTATAAACTGTTTAACTGTTCTTGTATTTTCTTAAGATTCTTTTGCTATATTCTTTTCTAGGAATTCTTCTGTTTTATTCAACTGTTTAAACTCACTGCTGTATGGCTAAGTGTACTTTGAATTCTCTGTGTCTCCACTCCCTTCTCTTTCTTCTATGGGATCTGTAGTGATAGCCCCTGTGACTCATGGCATCTACAGCTTGTGCTTCTTTTTGTTGTGCTATTATTGTTTTTTGAGACAGGGTTTCTCTGTGTAGCCCTAGATGTCCTTGGAGCTTGTTCTGTTGATATGGCTAGTCTTGCACTTACAGAGATCTACCTGCCTCTTCCTTCTGAGAACTGGGTTAGAGGAGTATGCCACCACTGCCTGGTGCTTCTTTCTTTCTTGATCAGATTTGCCAGAGTTATTTTAATTAATTATTTTTTTCAAGGCAGAGTCTCATTAAGTAGATCTGGATGTTCTGGAACTCACTATGTAGACCAGGTTAACTTCATTCTCAATGAGATCTGCCTGCCTCTGTCTCCTGAGCACTGTGTTTAAAGGTGTGTGCCACCAGACCCAGCTTTATTAATATTTTTAAAGACTATTTAACATGTATTTATATATATTTTATGTTCTTCTTTATTATTTAATTTCTTCTAATTTTGGTTAATTTTTATTTTAGAAATTCTTTAAAAGTTAAAAAGTAATTTTTATTTATGCATGTATGTATGCTTGATTATATGTGAACCATGTGTGCATAGGTGCCTGTGGAAGCCAGAAAAGCATAGAACTGGAGTTATAGGCAGTGTTGGGAGCCACCCAGTGTGGGGTCCAAACCCTGTTTTCTGCAAGAGCAGCAAATGCTCTTAATCACTCTACTTTTACAAATTCTGGAGGTGAGTGCATAACTTACATATTGACAGCTTCTTTCCTCCTCTTCTCCCTTCTCTACCCATTTTTTTTTTTTTTGGTTTTTCGAGACAGGGTTTCTCTGCAGCTTTAGAGCTTTTCCTGGAGCTAGCTCTTGTAGACCAGGCTGGTCTCAAACTCATAGAGATCCACCTGCCTCTGCCTCCCAAGTGCTGGGATTAAAGGCGTGCGCCACCACCGCCTGGCTCCACCCATTTCTTGATGGTGGAAGTTACAAAGTAATCCCACACTAGTTCAGAATTTTGTATAATAAAGGGTTATTTATTTAGGGGAGACTTACAGATCACTGTTCTAGATAACAGTCCTCTACACTAATGGAGAACAAGAACAAAGTCTAGCAGTCAGAAGCAAGAGAGAGAGAGAGAGAGAGAGAGAGAGAGAGAGAGAGAGAGAGAGCACGCTTTACAGCTGCATTTATAGTATAAGAGACCATGCCCAAGTGTGCTGGTATCTTAAAGGCTATTGGCTGAAGAACTAGAAGGAGCTCCCACAGCACCTCCCCCTTTTGTTTAAATAAGAGAGTTCCAAATCCAATACAAAACTATATACACTAGGAACAGATATCAAGTATAAGATTAGAATTACAACCATCATAAACAATATTAAGCAAGGAATGCATTCTAAATGTTTTAATAAACATTCTATCTTAAGGAGTCTAAGTCTTGTATTGAAAATGGCTTGGCTAGATCGTAAGAGGACGGTAACTACGACTATCTAATTTTTACCCCATTGCAGGTCTGAGAAGGGAGATAATATCACTTGAGTAGGCAGGAAGTGCAATCAAGCAGCTTCCAAAATGTGTAGTAGATGACAAAGACAACTGGCTGCCTGATCAATCATCCAAAGTCTCATTTGCAATGTTGAAACAACCAACTTTGGCTAAGGCCTAGAAGAGTAACTGACAGACCATTTTCAGAGGCAGAAATTTTTTAAAACCATCTTAACCTGTCTTGGCAAGATTTGACAGTCTTTTTTCTTGTATCCTGCTTGTCCAGTCTGGACATTGTGCACTTTGTCAATGGTCAAGATATGGGCAGTTTCTAGCCCAAATACCAGATGTGCCAAGAAGAAGACAAACTCCAAGTGGAGTGTCTTTGGTGCTCAACACTCTCAGAAATAGATCAGTGCTGACAGGAGCAATTGTGTCTCATGTCAATAGAATCCTAAGTTATTTAAATACCACGTTCTCCAGATCTTTGAAGTGGTTGAAGGTTACCTATCTATGTAGAATAAAATCTCTATGTATCTAAAGAACCTAATTAGTCTGACTAAAAGTATAACAAACATGAATGACTATTGACCTATAATACTTAATACCTTTATAACTTAAAGATTAAGATTTCATATCAGAATATTAAACAATCTTTAAACAACTGTGCAGTAAAGGAGGACAATGAACTCAAAATGAAACAATGTATAAATATTATAATGAGGTAGAAATATATAATGCAATATAATAAATATATCCTAAAATTGTATCAATATAAAAATGTCTTAAACAGAGACAGAAACATACATGTATATAACATGTTTTGTCATACATACAATATGACAAAATAACTTTGCATAGGTGTACAAATGTTGTAAACAGAAATAACAAAATAATTTAAACTTGTATTAATATACAAGAAACTATATCAGTGTAAATTGTCCATAAATTGAAGCTCACAAATATTCTATTACTCACTATTATTAGTGGGAATAAGTTCACACTAAGTTACCTATTATCCCATTCAATCATTAGTACGTGCCAGATCTCAGGATGACTTGCACAGAGTTTCAACTGCTTATCTGGTAATTTTCTCAGAAAGATCATCTGGCACACAAAGTACCCTAAGGTAGTCAAAGAATATGCATGGGAATCAATACATATGAGCAATCTAAAAGAAATAAAGCAAGCAATAGTTTCTTATAGGCTACATTCACCTTTTGTCAGAGAAATGGTGAAAACTTGGGCTTCAAGCACTAAGGCTACCCCACTCTATTGGCTTCAGTTAATCTTGGCGATCCTAGAAAATGGACCTCAGCTTACTTACTTGGAAGTGTTATTGGAGAGAAGAGACAAACATTTTAGAACAACAGGGGAAAACAGAAGGATTTGAGACTTCCCAAGATCAAATTCTTAACAAGGGTCATTACTCTGATCCTCAAGAACAAGCTCACTATGATGAACACACTTTGTCCCTATGTAGCACAGCAGCTTTAAATGCTTAAGACAGGATTCAGGAACTAGGAAAGAGGACTGAGTCATTTATTAGGATTATTCATACAGGTTCAAGATATAATCAGGAATAGGCTTTGTCCTATATACATAACACACATCCAATCCCATACAGGTCTGCGAGGTCCTTTAGCAGAAGGTAATGAAGAAATTGATCAATTATTGATTGGAAGTGTGCTGAAGGCCTCAGAATTTCATAAGAAACATCATGTCAATAACAAAGTTTTGAAGAAAGACTTTTCTATTACATGGCAACAAGCTAAGGAGATTATAAAGAAATATCCTACTTGCTCTTTCTATAACCAAACACCATTACCAGCAGGGAGTAACCCAAAGGTTACTCAAAGGAATGAGATCTGGCAGATGTATGTGTTTCACTTTATAGAATTTGGAAAATTAAAATATGTACACCACATCATTAATACTTATTCAGGTTTTCAATGAGCTACTGCTTTGAGCTCAGAAAAGGCTGATTCAGTAATCATGCATTTACTAGAAGTTATGGCCATCATGGGTATACCTGCACAAATAAAGACAGACAATGGTCCAGTATATGTGTCTAAGAAAATGAAACAGTTTTTTGCTTATTATAATATAAAGAATATTGCAGGTATACAAAACAACCCTACAGGTTTGTTTCTATATCCTATAGTTATAGAAAGATCAAATCAAACTATAAAGGATACGCTAAACAAACAGAAAGGGATGGAAAATACCCCCAGAAACAGATTGCATAATGCTTTATTAACCTTGAATTTTCTTAACACTAATGAGAAAGGAACAATGGCAGTGGAAAGTCATTGGGTAATTAAAAAAAACTTCTGAATTAAATGAGCCAGTATATTTCAAGGATGTGTTGACCTCATAATGGAAACCAGCAGATGTGTTACATTGGGAAAGGGGTTTTGCTCTTGTTTCCACAGGAGAAGAAAAACTATGGATACTATCAAAATTAATAAAGATTCGGTTTGAAAAAGAGAAACCTCTTGAGAAAGAGAAATGACACCTCATCCACAGAGGTGAAAACCATACAGGTGGTAAGAAAACCTCATAAGGGCTCTTTCCGGACTTTGCTCCAAGATGACCAAAAAAAGGAGAAACAACAGTCATGCCAGAAAGAGCCGCGGCCATGTGCAGCCAATTCGCTGCACTAACTTTGCCTGCTGTGTGCCCAAGGACAAGGCCATTAAGAAGTTCATCATTCGGAACAAAATATGCTCTTCTGTGGTATATGATCTGAGTTTTCTTTTTCTTAAATTTTAAATTTATTATATATACAGAGTTCTACCTACATGTATGCCTGCATGCCAGAAGAGAGCACCAGATCTCATTATGGATGGTTGTGAGCCACCATGTAGTTGCTGGGAATTGAACTCAGGACCTCTGGAAGAGCAGCCAGTGCTTTTAACCTCTGAGCCATCTCTCCAGCCTATGATCTGAGTTTTTGTACATTAGTAGTTCAAACTTAGCTGATAATAGTTTTGAGCTTCTATGTCTTGACTTTACTCCTTCTCCTCTTTCCTCCCTTCCCCTCCTCCCCTCCTCTCCCTCTCTCTTCCCCTTTAATCCTCCCTCTTCCTCCTCACTCCCCCTCTTTTTCTCCCCTCCCCTCCTCTCCTCTCTCTTCCCCTCTTCTCTTTATGTTTTTTCAAAAAAATGATTAAGTTTTGAGATTTCTTATGTATGAGTATTTGTTTGCCTGCACCTATGTCTGTGTACCATGTGTGTGCCTAGTGCCAAGGAGGCCAGAAGAGGGTGTCTGAGCCTCTGGAATTGGAGTTACAGATGGTTGTGAGCCACTATGTGAATGATGGAAATTGAACTCAGGGCCTTTGTAAAAGCAGCCAGTGCTCTTGATAGCTGTGCTCTCTCTCTCTCTGAGGTAAGATCAGTTCATACAGCCCAGACTGGATTCAAACCCACAATCTCCTTGCCTTAGTCTTTCATGTGCTGGGATTACAAGCATGCACCACGGTGAATGGTTAGTCTGCTTGTCTTTTAGTGCTGAGAGGGGTATGCAAAAACCATTCACTGTGATGAGAATCAGACAGTCTACCATGATGCATTAGTTATAAATGTGCAATTTTCAACTATAGTATTTCCCTATTGAAGTTTTCATCTATATTTTTCTTTTTTTTTCATGTTTTTGTTTGTTTTTCAAGACAGGGTTTCTCTGTATAACAGTCCTGGTTGTCCTGGAGCTCACTTGGTAGACCAGGCTGGCCTCGAACTCACGCAAGTCTACCTGCCTCTGCCTCCCAAGTGCTGGGATTATCCTCTTATCCTTATGAAGCACATTTCTTCATGAATTTGAGGAAACACCTCATGTTTTTAATATTAATATTACATTTTAATTAATTTAATAAAACACTTGTTTTGTAGGCAATCTTTTTTCACTTTTTAAAAAAATACTACTTTATGGGTATGAGCATTTTGCCTGCATGTATGTACATGTACAATATGTGTGTCTGGTGCCTCTGTAGTTCAGAAGAGGGTGTCAGATCCCCTGGAACTGGGGTTATTGCAGTTATGAGCTGCCATATGTATGCTGGGAATTGAGCATGGGTTCTCTGCTAGAGTAGCAAGTGCTCTTAACCATGAGCCATTTCTCCAGCCTTATCATGCTTTTGCTTTTTTTAAAAAAATTCTTCTACGCCGGGCGGTGGTGGCGCACGCCTTTAATCCCAGCACTCGGGAGGCAGAGGCAGGCGGATCTCTGTGAGTTCGAGACCAGCCCGGTCTACAAGAGCTAGTTCCAGGACAGGCTCCAAAAGCCACTGAGAAACCCTGTCTCGAAAAACCAAAAAAAAAAAAAAATTCTTCTACATCCTCCAATTTATATTTCTCATTGATAGACATGGTGATTTGAATAAGAATGTCACCATAGGCTCTCTATTTGAATGCTTGGCCATCAGGCGGTGGCACTACTTGAGAGGAATTAGTAGGTGTGGCCTGATTGGATTAGATGTGGCCCTGTTGGAGGAAGTGTGTCACTGGGGGTGGGATTTGAGGTTTCAGAAACCCAAGCCAGCCCCAATGTCTCTCTCTTCCTGATGCCTGTGGATCTAGATGTAGAACTCTCAACTCCTACTCCAGGACCAGGCCTGTCTGCATGCCACCATGCTTCCTGCCTTGATGATACTGGACTAAGCCTCTGAAACTTTAAGTCAGCCCCAATTAAATGATTTCTGTTATTAGAATTGCCGTGGTCATGTTGTTTCTTCTCAGCAATATAACACCACAGGGTATGTAGATGTTGACAAAGATGTAAGTATGGCTCTGCATGGCCATTTCTTTCTGCACTTCAGCTGCATGCAGTATTTTCTCCATCTGTATTAAATATGTATTCTAGTCATGAATACATTTATCCTGGACTACTGATGCGTAACAGTCTGATGCCACCCTGACCGATCCTGGGGCTTCCACTGAACACTGGAGAGACTAAAACATACTCTGAAAAAGCATGAGTCACTTAGTCCTTTTCCCCATTCAAGCTGACACTGCCCTCTGTAGATGTCCCCAGTTGTCACTGTGGGTAGCTCTCGGACCAGGCTTGAAGAAGACCAGACAATGCATCCTTGTCCCAGCTGGCCAGAGGCACAGGGACGTGCCATCTCCCCCTAAGGCCTATGTCTCAGTTGATTCTTTTTGCCACAAGGACGGTCTCTGGCAGCTAGCCCAAAGTGCCTACAAGTTGGAGTTAGAGTCATTCTCTGACTCTGTGGCTTTTTTGGGTGTCTCCTTGGCCTTCTGGTGAGAAACTCATGGCTAGGTTGTCCTGGGCTCTCTCTGGACATGGGTGAATCCCAACACATCATCTGTCTTTCCAGGCGAAGCTGGGACTCCAGGGTGCACTGTTTTCTCAGTGGTACCCCCAGGTAAAACCTTAGCCTTTACCAGCTCCTTGCTTTCTAAAACTGGGGTGGCCACATGACATTCACACAGTCTCCTAGACTCTTCCAGTATAGTGTATCAGTTAGTGTCCAAATGGCCAGCTTCATGTAGGATCCAAGGCATTTCAGTGGAGTCTGACTGCTCTCTCTCTCTCTCTCTCTCTCTCTCTGTCTGTCTGTCTCTCTCTCTGTCTCTCTCTCTGTCTCTCTCTCTGTCTCTCTGTCTCTCTCCATGTATCTCTGTGTATGTGTATGTCTCTGCCCTGCAGGGCAGAAGATGCTGTGTCTGAGGACATGTGGGGTGAGTGGCTTGTTAACCGGTACAGCAGTGGAGAGGAGAGGATTCAGCAGGCTAGAAGCTTAGGTGTCATTATGAGACCAGACACCCTGAGCGAAACCGAGGCCCGGATCTCAGAAACTACTCATGGTCTTGATTCTGCTTCCACAGTGATCATTAGACCAAGACATACCCATAGTCCTGTGGTGACATAGTCCTGTGGTGACCCCCAGTGTCTCAGTAGGTTTTGAAGGCTGACTCTGAATGCCTGAGCCAAGGTGTGGTCCTTTGCTCATTCCTCCCCACCCTCTGCTTCTTCTTCTCCTCTACACAGAAGCTTTTTATTTCCCATCCCCTGTGGGGAACAGTGAGTGGGGATGGAGCTGATGCTCCTAGATGGAGGGGTGTGGAGTGCGAGTCGGGTGAATGTGGGACCTTGGGGGCAGTGAGAGCAGAAGACGGGGTGAGTTTGGCTACCTGTCTTTGCTGGCTCCACCTGCCCTCAAGAGGGTTCCTCTCGTTAGTCTCATCTGTGCAGCCTCTGTCTCCGCCCAGCACAGGGGAACTGCTGAGGGCACCTGTGGTCATGTGCCACCAAATGACTCAGGTCACTAAGACGCCCCTGCCACAGAACCCAATTTCTATCCACCTTGCTGGAGGAAGTTTGGACTTGGTTAAGTCCGAGCCTTTCCACTTCTAATCCTGGTGACTAACATGGAGGGGACATTCCGCTGCTTCTGGTCACCTGCTCTGGAACCCCACTTTCCCCTCGCTCTGAGTGTTCAGAGTTGACTTGTTTCTTTCTACCCTTGTCTTAGTCCTGACCGCCATCTTTCCTCCCAGGCTGTAGTAAGGGACACTGACCGTCTCATGCAGGTTTACTGTCCTTGCGTAATTGAATTGCCAAAACCGTAATGGCATTATGTCCTTGTCTAGAAGCCCGCTTTCTCATCTCCCATCCTGGGTCACCTGCAATAACCTCTGCCCTAGGTCCTCTCCCAGCACACTTCTCATGGTGATGAAGATGAAGACAGTTCAGAGACTCCAGGATCAGCTTACCAAAGCCTTGACTGCATCCGCTCTTTCTCACAATACAAAGACCACAAGGTATTTACCTATCCAATAGTTCTTGGGGGCTTCCCTGAATGCACCAGTGGGGAACACTCGCCATCCTGGGATACCAGAAAGGTGAATTCTGATAGTGACACTCATCCTGCCATGTTCAGGCCATGTCCCTTGTCTTGCTGGAATCCTCTCTGAACACCTTCCCACAACAACCCACTAGATGACCTCTCTTTCTGGGAGTCTTGGTACACAGGGCTATGTTCCTGGGACAGGGCCAGGAGTACTCTCTAAATGGAGTCACAGGCGTGAGGACTCCTCCTGCTTTCCCTGGTGAGTCAGCTCATTTCACCGCCCACCCTCCCACCCCACCCCCACCCCCACCCCCACCCCTGCCTTCCCTTGGCAGGTGGATCTGGTCTGAGGACAGGCCAAGGACATCTACCATCAGGGAAGGGCCTGCCTTCCGGGTATCCTGCTGCTGTGTCCTTGCTGTGATCTGGATAGTTATGCTTAAAAGCCCAAGCGTCAAAGGCTTGTTTCCCCAGGTGGTGCTCCATTGGGGGGTGGCTATGCACCTTTAGGAGGGGTCCTTGTGGGATGAGAAGCCCTTAAGTCATTGGACAGGCTTTTAAGAGGGATTGTGGGGTTCTGGTCCTTCTTCCTGGTGTGATCTGTACTGTTTGCTTTTCCACATGTTCCCCAACAAGTCTGTTGATGCTGTCTAGTACACCCCACCCCCCGCAAGGATCCAAAGCCATGATCTCTTGGTCCTGAAGCAGATCCTTCAAACCGCATGTCAAACTGAGCCTTTGCTCTCTCAATCAGTTGTCTTACGAGTCACTGTCTTTTTGGAGCAGCCATGGGGACTTATTCACAGGCCTGACTGCAGTGTCCCTGCTCCCCACCCCAAACCAAAGGGGTCATGACTGGTTATGACTGGAGTTTGGTTTGTGGGGACAAGAATGTGGTATCACAGCTGTGTTGATATTTATGCAGAATCAAATCATGTAGGCCAGGTTTAGAAGGAACTTAATGTCATTGCCTTAAGCACCCATATCAGTAGTGGGTGAGTAGTCAACCAGGGGCCCATGGTTCCAGATGATCTGCTGGGATGCCCCAGGATGGAGGCATCCAGCGCCTCTCTGGGCCTTTGAGTGGAAAGAATGTGGTGGGCAGCCATAGGAGGCCCGGACAGTAATCCCAGAGTAGTGGGAACAGGCTGTCTGGGTGCTAACTCTGTTTAAACCCCCTATCTGGGACCATAGAAGCCAAGTCAAAGAGGCATGAGATTAAGAATGGCTCTCACTGTAGCCTTACTGACCCACTGGGAAAACATCATTTCCGAGTGGTGGCCCCAGGGATTCACTTCTCTCCGTTGCCTGGATCTCAGGACCTTCCTGCTCTATCCATTCTCATGGCTCACTGAAGCACACAGGTGATCACTCATTCACTTGGTTTCTCAAGCTTCACCAGGTCCAGCCTCTGCCTAAGCTATGTGTTCAGTGTTGCTCCCGTCTCTTCTCTCTCTAGCCTCTGTCTCTACCTTCCTGGGCACGCCCTGTGCTGTGGATGCACAGCTTGGCTCCATTGTGCTCACAGGATTCCAAATACACAGCTTTATTGGCTTCAGTCTTTGGTCCCAGTTGTAATAATAACAGGTGACGTTTTGTTGGATAGCAAATCACACAATGAAGGTATTTCCCATGCCGCTGACCTCAAATGTAAATTCTAACAATGCCATGGAGGAGTAAGTGTACTTGGGGTTGGGGAGCTTCCCTGAGGGCTGTGTTCCTTGCAGAGGGCTCTGCTGATCTCAGAGCCTACCCAGAAACACTGAGAGTCAGGGGACGGGGGAGGGGGGGTTGTACTTGGAAGATTGCCTATAGTGTGCAGCCAATGTTAGGGAAACCTTTGCCAGACACTACTAAGAAATACCTGGGACTACCTGCTCCTGTAGAAGGGTTCATCCATAGGTCCCCACCCAAGGCTGCTCCCAGACTCCACATCCCTAACAGCCTCGTTGTATCCTCTGAGCTGACTTTCCTTTGAAGACAGAGTCCAGAGTCTTCCTTGTTTCCCCATGTTTCAGTTTCGTCTGCTTGTTTTAGGCAGCTGGAAGGTGGATATCATCTCATCTTCTTTCTGGTAGCTTGAGGGGCCTCTCAGCTGCCAAAAGCCCCCGCAGAAGGTGACTCATTCCTAGATGTGAGAGGTGTTCTCTATCTGCCTAGGCAGATGTGAGATTGTCTGGCTGTGGAGTACACCCCTGGGAGACACAGCAACACTGCTGGCCTCCAGGCATGCAGAGCCTCCGTAGCTAGAATCACCACAGAGGTGATTAAAGTTGCCTTAACATCTCCGAGTGCTGAGCTTTTAACCTCATGAAATACTTAGCAGTGCAGGGAGGCTGGGGTGAGGGGTGAGGGGTGTCTCATGCTACGTTTGTGAAGAGCGCACGGGCAGATACACACATGCGCACTTGGTACAGATGGACATGCAGCATGACTCTGACAAACACCCACTCACAACTCACACACTCCACACACAGATGTGCACCCACACACTAGTGTGCACACTCACAGCACAGCCACCTACACATTGGCCATGTGCATTCTTATGAAAGAAGGAAGGGTTATGACAGAGGAAGCCCGTGAGGCTGGCATAGACAAGTTTTACAGTCTAAGGGAGGTTGCTGAGGAGTTGAGGGCTCTAAGAGGCAGCAGTGCTACAAATCACTACACTCCCCCAGCAGGACATAACTGGAGTTTGCTGCAGCATTGGTCCAAGTGGACTCATGACTCTAAGTCAATGTTGAAGCAGAGTAAGGTTCAATATTTAATGCTGAATTTCTTTGATTGAATGAAGAGGTGTCTCTGTTTTCCCAGAGGCACTATGGAAGAAAAGATGTGAGGGGCAAGCCCAGGGGATCAGCCTGGACGGCATCCCAGCCTCCCCCGCGCTGTTCATCCCTGTTAAGACTGAGAAACACACACAAATGCTATTGACCAGCCTGACCAAGGACAAACAATGTAAAACACTGTATTTTCCTCTGGATGGTCTGAATCTACAGTACACACACAGCATGGTGGGTTCTGCACGCTTCAGCTATGCAAGCACGTGAAGAAGTCTGGGAGTGAAAGGAGCTGAAACAGCCTGGTGGTCCCCGGCTCCCCACCTGAAGGATGGGTGCAGAATACAGAGGAGCTTGTAAATGTCCTATCTGCCTGCCAGTCTCCTTACTCAGATACTGAGTGTCTGCCTCTAGGTGGCACTGCCCACCACAGGCTGCAGAATGTGCTCCAATGCTCTAGGAACTTACCCGGGCCCTGTTCTCTGAGGAGGTTGTCAGCAAGGCTATGCTCTGTGATGCAAGTCATAGAGACTCATTCACATCTGCAAAGGAACCCAGGGCTCAGGGCTACGAAATGCACTAATTATTTGTGGGTGCATATGAACACCAGTATGTCTATATGTGGGCATTGAGTATGTATGCATGAGTGTGGTGGTGTGCCGGCATGTGCACATGCATGTATGTGGTGAGCAGGTGTGTGGATGCACATGTCTGTGGTGTGCATTGTGTAACTGTAAATGTGTATAAGCGTGCATGTTTACACATGTGTGGTGTACATATATGTGTGGACATATGTGCTGTGTGTGTATGCATGTGTACATGTGTATGCATATGGACCACAAACTGGGAAGAGAAAGATAGAAAGGAAAGGTGTACAGTTTCATAGGTTGGTATCTCTGGACATATGGGCTCTCACCTCTGTGAAGGCCTCCCCTAGGATGAGACTTCTGATTTTACAAAAGGGTCATTGTTGATGTCTATTCTTTGAGGTGGGGCTATGTACCCAAATGTTCGTGAAAAATGACAAAAACGAAAAGGCAGCTTTCATCTGTGATGACCGTCACAGCCTGGTTGACCCTTCCTTGTGGGACAGAGAACTTAATTACTACTTGCTCTCATTGGAACAGAATCCAGTCTGGTGGCTGCTGACTCTCAAAGCTAGGTCTCCATCAAAAAGTGGGCATCTTTCAAAAGCATAGGCTCAGAGAGACTGAGGCCAGCTCTCTGAGGACCACAGCCATTGGCTGTTTCCTCTCCCCATAGCTCCACAGCAGGCCCATTCTTAGCACCCAGAATGCCCTCCGGCTATCAGTCCAGGGCCACGTCCCATATGGGTGCAGGCGTGGGCAGGCAGAAGTGCTAGGTGGTTCCCGGTAAAGATGCAGATGTGAGGTAACACTAGGATAGCAGGGGGCAGGAAACCGCCCAGTGTGAGTGTGCTCTGGAGCACCACTGCTGTGGTCCCTAGAGTAAAACCTAACACACATGTACCAAAGGCAGGAACATCAGGTGGAGTCTCTGCAGAGGTCTCCCAGCTTCCCTCCCGGCAGGAAGGGAAGGTGCTATGAACAGAGAGCAGGTGACAAGCTTATGGAGAGCCACCTCCCACCCTGGAACCAGCGGAGGTGGCTGTGGCCCAGTGTTCTCCAGATGGGTTCTGTCACAATCAAAGAGATCATGGCTGAGGGGTGTGAACCACTTCTGAACCGCTTGGCCACTTGACCCTCCCAGCCCATTAACCTCACATAGCAGAGTGCCACTCTCTGCTTTGAAGCTCCTCCAAGGGACACATGGTGGCACTGGTGAGGGACTTGTGTTCCCAACCTGGTTACACTGTAGTTTCATTTTTCCAGGGTCCTGTTCTGATGTTCCCTGTCCCATCAGTACCAAATGGCAGGCCTTCTCGGACGTCACCCTGGAGCAGCCCATTCTGACTGGGGCCCCCAAAAGGCAGGGACTGTGTCCTTCGTAGCATCTCCAAGTGGGCAGGGCCCGGGGAGAGTCGTGGGGGACAGCCATAGAGCCCAGGACTCGTGTCTCCACCCTCAGGCTGACTGACCATGGGGAAAGGGTCGGCCTGGGCACAGCAGGCCAGTGTATGCATCCCCATTGGGCCCTCAAGAGAGCTGGGAGGGCTGTCTGTGCGTGAACTGTGGGGGCTGCCATCCAGGCTGGAGGGGATGTGGTAGGCATACTCCCTCTCAGCTGCGGCTGCCTGGTGCCTGCTGAAGTAGTGGGGCTTAGTTCTGCCCTTGAGGCACCTGTGCAGGTGAGGGGCGTGCAGGTGAGGGTCGTGCGGGAAGGTGTCCTCCTCGGCCATGTGCATGTGGGCCTCCTCCTCCATCAGCTGCTCACAGTGCATCTTAGCGCAGCAAGGGGTGGCAGGTGACAGACAGCTGACATGACCCTGGGCAGCCTGCAGGTTTGTCATCTTGCAGTGGCCGGCTGGTGGATGGCCAAAGCCTCTGAGTTTTCCAGGGCACGGTGAGTCCTGCAGGCAGGCTGTATGCCCCAGTGCATCCCCGTTGGCATCGAGTGCAGGGTGGGCATTGGGCTTGGTGGTGGAGGTATCTCCCCGAGAGGGGCAACATGACCACCAGCACTGCCACACATCCTCCCGCTTGGCGCAGTGATGGATAAGGACAAAGAGTCCCAGGGTCACACAGAAGGCGCCGTACAGACAGCTGAAGATCATGTCCAGGAAGTGGCCCTGAGACACGGCCAGGGCCCCAAAGGTCCACGTGGCTGTGAACAGGAACAGTGTGAAGGCGGCAGCACGCAGCTGGGCTTTGAAGGAATGCTCGTTCTGCAGCTGTGAGGCAGCCAGGGCATCGCAGGCGGGTGGCGTGCCGGGACGCACCCCATGGCGGTGGCCGCTCTCTGGGACTGCCAGCCGCTGCTGCTCCTCGGTGCGCTCTCTGAGCTCATACCTGCGCTCTGGGTGACGCCGCAGTTGCACATAGGTGCAGAGGAAGTACACACAGGTGACCAGGGCGATGAAGGCAGCCGGTCCATAGAACGCACCTAAGCTGGGCTCCCAGGCCATCCAGCAGCTGCAGGGAGAAGCAGGTAAGTGTGGGTATGTAGCTCGAGTGCTTGCCCCGCCCCCACGTGCCCCGCCCCACTCATCAGGACTAAATGGGGTTTCCTACAAGGGAGAATTTTATTTTATTATTTTATTTTATTTTATTTGTATTTTTCAAGACAGGGTTTCTCAGTGGCTTTTGGAGCCTGTCCTGGAACTAGCTCTTGTAGACCGGGCTGGTCTCGAACTCACAGAGATCCGCCTGCCTCTGCCTCCCGAGTGCTGGGATTAAAGGCGTGCGCCACCACCGCCCGGCTAAGGGAGAATTTTAATTGTGGTAAGGAAACAGATGACACCGGAGACTGATCAGTCCTGAGGTTTGGGTTGATAGGGACAGAACTGCAGTCTAGATGAGTGTTCAGAGCCAGCTGGTTGGTTAGCTCTGTGTGCCAGTCCTCAGGAGGTGGATGGGCACGGGACGGGGCAGGCCTGGAGTGGATGGGGCTAGGAGGTCGGCTGAGGGGTCAGGAAATTGTCCTGGGTAAGGAGCGAGTGGGCAGAGGCAGGTTCTGATAGGCAGCGTACAAGGCAAGCGTAGTTTGAGTGAGGGTCGGACGTCGTGGGGTTCTGAGGTTCTGAGGTACTGAGAATGATGAAGGTCCCACTAGGGCTTGGGCACCTGAGGGGTTGCGACTGGGTCTGTCTTTGCTGGAGGGGTGTGTCGTGTTTAGCTGACCTTCTGTTATCTGGTCCCGGACTATAAAAAAGGCAGACCTTTGGTGTCTAAGGAAATAGTCAGTGGGAAACTGAGTGTGTTGGGAGAAGGGGGGGGGGCTCTGCTTACACAGAGTCTGGGGAGACACAATCCTGAGTGATCTTCTGGGGCCCAAGGCTTTCTGTTTCTCTCAAGGGCTTGCCTTATTACAGGTACCTTGGAGGAGAGTCACTAACAGAGGTTGATTATCACAGATGTCTGTGGAGCACCTTCCCTGCCCTCCCCAGGCCTGGATGAAAAGTCGGCAAATTCCTCAAGTGTCTGAGACAACCCCAGGAGGAGCTGGGCAGCGCCCCCAACTTTTCAAGGGCTCACAAGTGGAAAGTACTCACTATGCCACGTCCTCATCCTCGGTCCCATAATTTCTGATGTTTGTGGCAGCTGTGACCCCACAGATGATGAAAGGGACCCCTCCGCTGATGAGGTAGAACCTGCCAGAGATCAGAAGGCTGACTTTCCAGGAATGGCCCAAAGCCTTCTAGAGAAATGAGGCTATCCTCCCCCTTCCCTGATGCAAAAGGGAGGTAGCTGGATTCCAAGGCCATGCCACCCTTTGGTACAGACAAACACATGTGCTGCAAGGGAGCCTGCTCTCCTCCCACTTGGCTCTGGCTGGCAGGGGCTCACGGTGAATTTTCAGACTCAGTGGGACCTTGTGGAGCCTGGACTGGGAGCAGGATAGATATGAAGAGATACATCCAGTATATCCGCAGGGGAAGGAGGGTGTTGATTGTGGCATCGCTATCCTAAAGTGGTATCCTGAGTGGTGACCTAGCTAGATTCCCTTCGGATCTGTCTTTAGTGGGAGCCCTGCTCATACCCCTCCCCCCTGTCAGCAGTGCCCAGCGATCAGCGGGCCAGTGTATTGTTAGACATAGTTTTAGGGTGAGGAGCCTAGATCACCTAGACCTCTGTGGCAGTTGGGAGAGTTGCTCACCTTTGAGCTATCCCTGGAGAGACAGCTGATCATGGATTGACCTCCCCTCCATGGGCCTCAGATGATAGCTTCACTGAGCGTGATTCAGTGCTCAGCCCCCTGGATACTTCCTATCTGAGTCCCACCCCACTGAGCGTGTGTGTCCTAGGTTTGGCCTGTGCACACACCGAATCTGACATACCAGGCATGACTGAGCACACTTCCTACTGTGTTGAGCCATGGTGAGGCCACCTCAGGGGCAGCTCAGAGAGGATTCCCATGAGAAAGTGGTGGCTATGACAGACACCCTCAGCAGACAGTGTGGCACAAGTTTGAGGACAGCCTGGGTGGCCTAGCAGGTAGGTCCCAGGTAGGCTAGCGCTACATGGAGATACCGTATCTGAAAACAGACAAAACAGAACAGGTGTAGCGGGGATGCTCTCTCAGAAAGGAATAAAAACAGTTTGTGCTCGGGTGAACCACACTTGAAGGAAGGTCACATGATGGTCCTCAGGGTGGCGGGATGCTGCACGGAAGGAAGCTGGTCACCAGGAAGGAAGAATACAAGGAAGGCTGAGATGAGGGTAGCTAGAAGAGACTTGCTTTCTCTCTAACTTCTTCAAAATACAGATGAGTGTTAAAACAGAGAAGTCTGACACGTTGTGCGTTTGTGAATAGCACAGGGGGGTGGTGCATGTGGCATCTGTGATATAAAGGATGAGATGGAGGAGTCCTGAGTTTATCTCTCCATGTTTTATGTGATGTGGTACAACTTTATTTACTTGGATTGTGAATAGATTGGGCATTTTGATCTCTGAGGAGGCTGCAAGATGCTGAGAGAGAAAAGCTAATTAATATATTAATTTGAAATAAAAAATATTATAACAACACAAAAGCAGGAAGAAAAGGAGGAATGGAAGAACAGAAGCCACACATCCCAAAAGAGGCAGAAAGAGAGAATAAAATTGGAGACAATCTAACCAAGAGAAAAAAAAGTCAGTTACATTTTTAACAATCTAAATATTCTACTTCAAGGCAGAGATTGTCAGAATAGAGAAAAAAAGAATGACCCAGCTGGCTATAGTATAGAGTAGGGGAGATGGGGTGGGCCTGGAAGTGGACCTAGAGGAGGAGTCGACCCTCAGTCAGCTGCTGCCTTTAAGTCATGGGTTCTCAATCTGTGGGTTGGGATGCATTTGGGGTTTAATGAACCTTTCTCAGGGGTTGCATATCAGATATTTACATTATGATTCATAACAGTAGCAGAATTACAGCTCTGAGCAAAAATAATTTTATGCTATGTGGGGAACTGTGGTAAAGGGTCATGGCATTAGGAAGGTTGAGAACCACTGCTGTAAGCCAAGGAAGCCAGGCCAGCAGCGGGAGGGAAAACAGGCTCAGGCAAGACAGAAGTAACACAGGCTAAGGTAAGGCATGGCATTTGCATTTGCCAGGGAGGCAGCACAGCTGAGGGCAATAGAGGGTTCAAGACACCAGAATGAATGTTGTCAGGCTGAAGGGAGAAGTAGAAGTTCCCAAATTACAGGTGGTATTTAAGTTCCCTCTCTCAGCACGAGATAGAACAACTAGCCAAAAATCAATGAGGAAACAGAGGCCATGAGCACAGCATTTGAGGAAGTTGACCCAAGGCTCCTTGTAACACATCTCACCCTACAGTGTTACTAGTGTAACCAGCTCTGGTGATGTAGCTTGTTCACTATGACATCAGTGACATTTACACATTATTCTCCAGAATGTGTGACTTGTTCAGGCTAGAGGCGAATGGCACTCACACATCTTCGTTCAGTGCATGTAGCCCCTGCACCATGGCAATCCAAGCACTCACACATCTCCTCCCAGTGTGTGTGTGTTTCACCATGCTAACCATGGCATCTTTGCATTCTCCTCTGCTGTGCGTGACCTGTCAACCACGGTATCCCTGCATCCTCCTCCAGAGCCCGCAGCATGTTCACCATGAAAACTGGCATCTACAGCATCCGTTTTCCAACTGTGCATGTACTGATGATCACCATGACAACAGTGGCATCCTGTTCCATTGTATGTGGTCTGTTCATCTTGTTAATAATGGCATTCATATACCCTCCTTCACTGTGTATGTGGCCTGTTCACCATGGCAACTGTGGTATCTATACATCCTTCTTCCCTGTGTGTGGCTTCTTCACCATGACAACATTGGGACCCTATATGCACTCCTTCATTGCATGTGCCAACAATGACATTCTTCAGTGTGTTTCGGCCTTTCAATATGTCTATGCCATGAAAGACTCAAACATTCAGAAGATTTGAGATCATGCAGAGCATATTCTAGTACCACATAAAAATTAGAAGAGACGTTTATAACAATATTATAACCAAGACACCACAGACACTGTGGACTTAACAGTACACTCATAAATCATTCATGGAGCAGGGAAGAAATCAGAAATTAATAATACCAAAGAAAATACAACATACCGAAATTTCTTGGCAGCAGATACAGCAGGGCTGAACAGAAAATTTCTAGTTTCCAATCTTCCATTAGGAAGAAGAGAAAGGTCTGAAACTTAGTGATCTAAACCAACAAGTTAGAAAAACAAAAGCTTAAGACAGGCCTGGGGTAGTCACGTGATGAAGATGATAAAGATCAGAGAAAAAGTTGGAAACTTGCTCCTCCACAGCAAAAATCAGTGAAGCTACAAACTCTCAGACTGAGTAAAGAAGACAGGATGGCACAGTTTGTCAAAGGACCTTGCCTTGCAAGCACAAGTTTGATCTCTAGAACCCAAATAAAGGTGGACGGAGAGAACCAATTCCTCTGACCTCCGCACACATACCACGGCTTGTATATCCCTCTCACACACTGTGAACACACAATAGTGATAAACTAATTACAAAGATTGTTTGAGAATATTAATTCCCAATCTTAAGGAACAGTTATTGTTCTGTATCCTGCAGATGCACTGCAAGAATCAAAGGGGTATATAGTGAATGACTGTATGCCAACAGATTTAGTAACTTTGAGGAAATGGATATATTCCTTGGGAAAAAAAACAAAAAAAACAACATTAGAAAAACTTGTTGGAGGGCTGGAGAGATGGCTCAGTGGTTAAGAGCATTGTCTGCTCTTCCAAAGGTCCTGAGTTCAATTCCCAGCAACCACATGGTGGCTCACAACCATCTGTAATGAGGTCTGGCGCCCTCTTCTGGCCTGCAGGCATCCACACAAACAGAACATTGTGTACATAATAAATAAATATTTTAAAAAAAATAAAGGTCAAAAAAAAAAGAAAAAAAAAAAGAAAAACTTGTTGGAGTTGATACCTGAAGGCAAATGGAAAACCAGTTCTCTCCAACAGAGTGTCACGGGGTTATCAGCCACACTCCAGGTAGGTCCCTTCCCCAAGAATATATTGTTGGCCAACATAAAACTCTTTTTTTTTTTGGTTTTTCGAGACAGGGTTTCTCTGTGGCTTTGGAGCCTGTTCTGGAGCTAGCTCTTGTAGACCAGGCTGGTCTCAAACTCACAGAAATCCGTCTGCCTCTGCCTCCCAAGTGCTGGGATTAAAGACGTGCGCCACCACCGCCCGGCAAAACTCTTTTTTTTGTGGTGAACTTTTTGTTTGGTTTTGTTTTGGCATTCCCTCCCTAGTCTTATTGTTTTTTCACTGTTGTTTTGATTTTCATTTTGTGTCTTTTTTTCTGAGAAAGAAAGAGAGAGAGAGAGAGAGAGAGAGAGAGGAGAGAGAGAGAGAGAGAGAGAGAGAGAGAGAGAGAGAGAGAGAGAGAGAACACAAAGTTTGGTATGTAGGGAGGTAGGGAGAGAGAGAATCTGTGAGAAGTTGGGGAGGGGAAAATTATTATCAAAATGTATTTCACGGAGAAAGAAAAGAAAGTCTTGCTGGACCTGATGGTACAATCTCTTCTGGGAAGCAGAGACAGGAAAATCTCTGAAAGTTCAAGGTTAGCCTGGATGACATAGCAAGACTTTGTCTCAAGAAGCCAAAATACAACTCTTTCAACCAACCAATCAACCAACCAACCAATCAACCAACCAACCAATCAACCAACCAACTAACCAATTTCCCAACTAATTAACCAACCAAGTAACCAGTCAATTAACTAACCAACCAACCAATTAACCAATCAACTAACCAACTAACCAACTAATCAACCAACCAACCAAACTAAACCAAACCAAAACAAACTTAATTGTGCTCTGTCTAATAATAAACCAAAATGGGTTTTAGCATCTGTACACTCAATGGGTTTGCTTGTAGAGTATAATACGAGATTGTTTAGATGGCAAAGTGGGGGAGAAGGGCAGGAAACTTTTCCTCGGATTTGAGGCCAGTGGGGACCCGATGTCAAAACCAGACACAGACATCGAAGAGGTCAGCTAAGTACTTTGTAACTTCTCTCTAAATGAAGTCTTAGCACTTTATGGAAGTAAGACTGATCTCAAAACTCTGGGCTGGGTTATTGTTCATACACAAAGTAGTTCGACTTATCAGCAGGTGGACAACACGGAGTTCATTCCCTGGATTCTAGGAAAGCATCCAGTGGAAATCGTGTGTGTTCATTCCCACACTCAGCCAATCAGCAGAAGAAGGCGGTTTTCCCGTCTTTAAAAGTCACCTGGGAAAAGCTAGCACCAGATGAGGCTGAAGAGCGATGTCTCTGTTTGTAGATGATGAGATGCAGGATCTACAGGATGTGTGTACGTTTACGACGGTGCAGGGGTCACAGAGACACACATTTTTATATTTGAGTGAAAACAGGAAGCCGCTGAGAAGTAAAATAAAGATGTCATTAAATGGCATAAATGCATCCGAGTCATACATAGCCCCAGAAGATTTTCTTCTTGTAAAAGTGAAAAGTTGAAAAACAATGGAAAAAATGCCTTTAATCCTAGTACTCAAGAGGCAGAAGGAGGTGGATCTCTGTGAGTTTGAGGCTAGCCTGGTCTACAGAGCAAGTTCCAGGGCAGCCAAGGCTACACAGAGTAACCCTGTCTAGAAAAACCAAAAAAAAAAAAAAAGTTGAAAAATTGATTCTACAATTATCTGGGTGTGTAAATGATTAGACTATTCAGATTCATCTGAAGGACCCAGAAGACTCCCTGGTCCTCCCAGATTCCTGACAAGCTGGATTTGTGTATCCGTCCCCACTGGACATGAATACAAACCGGTCTGAGCCAAGCATGCCCCCTGCAGTGGATTTCTTTTGTTTTCCTTTTTCTTTGTGCTGCTCGGATGGCAGTGATCATGTTACACACAAGTCCTACCACAGAGCAGCACTCCAGCCTTGAGTGGTCTTAGTCCTCCCAGGCACCAAAGCAGGCAGAGTCAATGTGTGACAGAGCCGTCTGCCCCATAGAGATGCCTAGGGCCAGACATGAGATCGCTTTCGGGACTTGGCTGTGAAAGTTGTCAAACCCGAAGCAGAATGAGTACAGACGAGCAAGTAGATAAATCATAAAGTGACGGGTGATTAGGAAGGGCTCACCATGTGCCTGATGTGAACAGCCACCACAGCAGACCGCTAGAAGCACAGCTTGCCACCCGCCTCCAGGAGAACACACTCTGGTGGGGATGTCCCCAGAGGCCCCTCAGACTCAAGCAGCAATCCCCTGTGGACTGATGGCTGAAGGTCATTTATTATGCCCCTTGGATACAACCCCCTTCCTTTTCTTGGTTGCCTCCTCCTTGAATACACTCATGGTTTACCATGGTGGGCATAGCCTCCTGTAAACTTAGTCTTCATAGATTGGGCATCCACGTAGGTGGATGGTCAAGTTCTTTGCCTACATCGGCTTCAGCTCACTGAGCATGTGTGAGCGCTACTCACTTCCCCGTAGGCAAGTTCTACACAGTGGGGAAGGCCTGCAAGCAGACACCGCCGGACAGTTTTGTACACGGTTGGGAGAGCACAGAAATAAGGCAGACAATGGATGGACAGGTGTGTGTGGGGGGTGGGGGAGCTGGATTGCTGGGGGTATAGCTAGACGTGGAAGGAGGGTGGAATGGAGGGAGGGAGGATGGTCTATAGAGAGCGGATGGATGCACAGGGGGAGGGCAACAGCCTCTGAAGAATGAGTGGACTGTGCAGGGCAGCACAGCACAGGGCTGGGGTAGGGTAGGATGGGGCAGCTGACTTTCAGCTTTGTACACTCGTGCAGGCTCTCATGAACTGTTGGGAGAGGTGGAAGAAGGCCACAGTCCTAGCAGGAAATGCCTCTGCAGTGGAATTCCCTAAGAGAGTGTTTCGGAACCTGCCTATCGTAGTTAGCTTCAGCTGTCAATCTAACACAAACCTCGAGTCAACAGGAAGAGGAAGCCTCAATTGAAGACTTGCTTTGATCAGATTGGCCTGCGGCCATGTCTTTGAGGCTTGTTTGTTTGTTTTGAGACAGGATTTCTCTGTGTGGCGCTGGCTGGCCTGAAACAAACCCTGTAGGTGTCTCTGCCTAGCCTTGAACTCACAGAAATCTGCCTGCTTCTGCCTTCTGAGTACTGGGATCAAAGGTGTGCGGCACCAGGTCAGAGGCATTTTTTTAAAAATGCTAATTGACGTAGAAGGCTCGGACCACTGGGCTCAATGTTGTGTCTAGGCAGGGGGGCCTGGAATACTTTAGAAATGTAGCTGAGTAAAGCAGATTGAGCAAGTCAGTAAACAGCTCTTCTGTGGTCTCTGCTTCATTTCTCGCCCCCAGGTCCCTGCCTTAGTTTCTCTTGATTATAGACTGTAACCTCCTCTGTACTATTTTTGATGAGTGTCTCCCCCCCCCCCAACCCCGACCTTCTCCAGACAGGATTTCTTTGTGTATCTCTGATTGCCCTGGAACTCGCTTTGTAGACCAGGCTGGCCTCAAACTCAGAGAACCCCCTACCTCTGCCTCTCAAACGCTGAGATTAAAAGTGTGCATCATTGCAAGCCAGCTTTGGTTAGTGTTTTTATCACAGCAACCAAAAGCAAAGTAGAAGACCACTAGACAGCAGGAGCACAGCGACTCATCTGAAGCCATATCCAGCTGGTACCTCTGGAGGGAGTTACACGGGACTAGGTGGGAATTTGATCAGAATAGGGCTAACTGATCTCCCACTGAACCCTGGTATGAGGTGCAGCAGGTGGGCTGACTTGGCCCTGTCCCATCTCTGAACCCATTAAAATCCCTGAGGCTTTGCAGTTTAGAGAACCTACCGGAGTCCACATGGTTATGTGGTCTCTGCAGTCAGAAGGTACATCTAGAAAAACTCAGTTCCTCTAGTCACCAGTCCAGGCGAGACTCAGTTCCTCTAGCCACTAGTCCAGGCTAGACTCAGTTCCTCTAGCCACTAGTCCAGGCTAGACTCACTTTCTCTAGCCACTAGTCCAGTCTAGACTCACTTTCTCTAGCCACTAGTCCAGGCTAGACTCACTTTCTCTAGCCACTAGTCCAGGCGAGACTCAGTTCCACAGACTTATTCTGGGCTGGGGGTCCCATCTAGCTCTGACTCTGGCCTTTGTTCCCCTCTCATGGGGTTTCCCTCCCCCTCCCAGGCCCCTAGGATACCCTCCAGACCTTGCTTAAGTCCTTTCTCTTGAAAGAGTTGCCACTAGACACAGGCAACACTAACCATGGTATCCCACTTGGGGACTGCCTGGCTTCCTGGTCAGTAACACTTAAAGCTTCAGGTGTTTTAGCTTCATGTGGCTCCCAGGGAGACGGGAGACCAGTGGGACACCTGGGCCTCTTTCTCTCCACACGCCTTCTGCCCCTGGCCTGCACAGGGCGGGCTTAGCCTCATTGCCTAGAGACAGAATAGCTAATGTCTTCTCACAAAGGCCCCGCTCTTCCTGGGAAGAAGGTGTGTGTGTGTGTGTGTGTGTGTGTGTGTGTGTGTGTGTGTCTCACTTCATCAAAAAGTGTCAGGATTTTTCTTAGGAAACAGGGAACCCTAAATGGTAAGGTGGTGTTTTCAGCCTACTGACGAGGACCTCAGAGGCCCCTGAGCAGCATGCCTAAGAAGTCTGTAGCCCCTCAAGGCGCGGCCCCTAACCCTTTCCAGATTTTCTACTGGCACTTGTCCCTGCTGTTCCCCAGCCGCTTTTCCTCACCCATGCCGAGTCTCCACCTCTACAGCCTCCCCATGCCCACTGGAGACCCTGCGCGGCCACACCACTGTTTGGTCTGCAGAGATGGAGACGGCCTCACTGACCCCATAGCGAGACAGTGCCTCCAGGCCGGGGCTGCTGGCGGGTGGGTGCTGGGTCTGTTATCACAGGAATCCACACGTCTTAGTCAAATTCGTCATCGGTGCAGACTTGCCGCTGGGACTGTGCAGTGGGTGTGGCTATGAAGGCTTTCTCTGTGGCTAAATGTGGATCTGCACCACGCTAGAAGGTCAGGGATAGGGAAGATGGTTTGCCAGGGAGCGGCCTAATTTGTGTGATGCTGTCACAGAGTGAGTCCGGCCACCAGCCGAATGAGGGGTCAAAGCAAGGCCAAAAGCTGGGATGTTGTTCTGGCTTGATGTGGGGGGAAATACACAAAAACTTCCAGATTATAATCTGTGGGAGCCCACGGTTTTCAACCTGTTCCATTTGGACTAAAGGTCAGAGTTCAAACCTATTCTTGCTTCTCAAGGACAAATCCACAGGACGTTTGGCCAAAGGTGTGGCTACTGGATGTCTTGCTACTTAAAGACCAGATAACAGGATGTTTGACTTAGGGCGTGGTTACTAGGTGTTCTGAGAAGTAAGGAGGTAATTACATAATTACACTTGATTGTCTCTTGTATTGTGGGAAGGAAGGCTTTTGCCCTCTCCTTCTGATTGGGGTGTATAAGGACTATGAGAATAAACCTGCGGCTGCTACAGTGTTCACTGGAAGCCCTCCCGGCTCTATCTCCTGTCTCTTGTCTATTTTCTAATCCTCACTCCCCTTTTCAGGCACACATGAACAAGTTGGCTGGACCCGACAATGATCTCAGAAAGCCAAGGGGAGGATGACCAGACCACGAGGGACTCCTAACGTGTTGGAGGCATCACACTATCTAGAGGTTCCTATTAGTGGGCAACTTGATGCTACAGGAGACCCTTGTTCGTAAGAGCAGTGGGAAAACTCCTGAGTGAACTGTGCATGGAGATCCACTCAAAACAGGTTCTGCCCAGAGCTCGCTGCTGGGTACTGGAGGTCAGTCTCTGCCTGGCTGTCTGGAGCCAGCGGACCTGATGCTATGCACAGGGACTCTCTGCTCTTTCTATGGCTGGTGAGGCACAGAAAGCCCTGGTTCTGAACATGGAAGCTGGGAGCCCATTTAGAATGGGAAGGTGGTCACATTACCCATGTTGTCTACAGGTTCCAGCTACAAGGTACCCCCTTGCTATTACAGACTCCTGGCAGCAATATGCCACAAGAACGATGTGTTTGCTCTATTTGAGAGCAACCTACCATTTCCTTTGCATACACAGGACCCAGAGGAGCCAGAGAGAAATAGTGACCCAGAGCCCCAGTTATTACTTGGAGATTGGAAACTCTGCTGTGGTCCCCACCAGGGTCACTCAGTACTGTCCACTACTGCCTTTGCAGTGCCTGTAGAACTTATCCTGGGAAACTGGCTCTTCCTGTGTCCCCATGATCTGCTCAGAGGGGTGGTGCTATTTACAGTTGCTGGCTTGGAAGGTCGCTCCTCCCTGCAGAGTTCCAACTCCAAGCCCTCACTTATGACAGACACAACTTCAGTCTTTTACCTCCTTCCGGGATTGCCTGCAGTACCAGATTTGGCCAGCAGAGGGCGTCAGAGCCCGCTGCAAGTGCCTTTTGGCCCAAGCCATGGCTTTCCTTGCCTTTGCCTCCATCACCTGGGTAGACGCTGGACTACTGTGGAGATCTCCCTTACTCACTGTTAGCTTCTGGGCCATGGACCTTTGCACCAGTGCCCGTCTTGTCCTCTTCCTGGGTACCCACCTGTCCTGACTGCCAGGAGAGCTCATGAGTCACGTTCTCTTCACTGGGGTCTCATTCCTGGCTTTCTATGAGGAGGCTCCAGGTGCATTCTCTTCTGGAACCTTCTCTTGTATCGTGCCCTGCTAGTACCACTTTTTGATATATGGAGTTTCCCTGTGTAGGGAGGCGTCTGTCTATCTTGAGTGTTTCAGCCCTGGCCCCAGGGCCCCTTCTGACTCTGAACTTCTTTGGAATCATCAGCCCACCAGACACAGGGCAGGTGCAGCTTGAATTATCTAGCTGGGTGGGGGGGAGCGGGTCAGACCATCTCCTTTCCTAGTGACAGCTTCCAGAATGGAAGGAGGAAGCTGAGTCTCAATGAAGCCCTAATCAGATCCCAGTATATCAAAAGAAGGAGAGAGCCCCAGAAGGCTAACTTCCAGATATAGCAGTTCAGGGTCATGGATAGGGAGGTGGGACCAGGAAGCCTGAGTGTGTGGGAAGCAGTGGGGTTGGACCAACCATAGCACCATGCAGATCTGTCTTGCACAGTGAGACCCAATGGTGAGCCGTGTGGTGGGCAGTTACGTAATGGACCATAAAGAACAGCGTGCAGGAGAAAGCCATGGAAAAAACAAAATAGCAAAATGATCCCAGGGTTCCCAGCTCAGGTTCAGTGTAGGTAAACTTGGGTGGCAAACCACAGACAATGGGGCATTCTAAAATCAGGTCAGGGGGACTCAGGGCTAGACAGGCACAGCAGCTCCTCACGGCTGCAGACCCCACAGTCCTGGGCTGCACTCATCTCTGTAAGAGCTCCTTTGTATGCTTGGGAGAAAAAGAGGAAGAAGGAGAAGAACCTAGGCAGTGGTGAGTTTGGTGGTTCTGTCAACTCAGCACAAGATGGAGTCATTCTGGAAGGAACCTCAGTTGAGAGTGTCCCCTTTAGACTGGCCTATGGGCAAGCCTGCGGTGCATTTCCTTGATTGCTGATTGATGGGGTAGGAGTAGCTTGCTATGGGCGGTGCCAACCCTGGCTTCTGTAGAGAAAGCAGGCCAAGCAAGTCATGAGGAAGAAAGCAGTGAGCAGCACTCCTCCAGGGCCTCTGCACCAGTTCCTGCTTCCAGGTTCCATGTATTGAGTGTCTGCCCTGATTTCCCTGACGACGGGCTACAAGCTGTAAGCTGCAACCCTATCCTCCCCAGGCTGCTTTTGGTCATGGTGTATTATCACAGCCACAGAAACTCTAACAAGACAGCCCACGTTCCTGCCTTTCCTGCCACCTTACTGCCGGTTGGAAATGGTGTACCTGTTGGATAAATTTACTACGGCAATCCCGAGAAACTATGGAATAGGCTCAGACTCAGCCACACTTTCTGTTCAACATGAGCCTACCACTGACACGAATGGCATTTGTACAGCACACAGTGCACACTTGACATGCAAATGTCATACAAACACAGATCCACATATATATATATATATGTATCTGTTTATGTTTGCGCATACAGCTTCAACACATACAGATTTATAAACTAAAACTCTTGTGTACTCATTGATTGCGTACTTGTAAGAGGCAGCATCCCAGGCTACAAATACGTTAGGACACCAGCTAACAGATGAGCTGGGGGAAAGTGAGCAAGAGGCAGGCCCATGCCTGGGATGTAGCCCAGTGCTGCGGCTGGCTGTGGTGGCTATGGGGGAGCTGAAGGCAGCCTGGGATCAGGTTGACCCTTAGAAATGCCTGGGAGAGATTTTCCTTTCATTTTAGAAAAGTCCCTTTGTTTTTACCTTATGTGTATGGGCATTCTACCTACGTGGATGCCTGTGAATCACATACATGCAGTGCACACCCTCAGAGACCAGAAGAGGGCGCTAGACTCCTTGGGACTGGAATTACAGATGGTTGTTAGCCATCATGTGGGAGCTGGGAATTGAACCTAACCAGTGCCCTTAACCAATGAACCACCTCTCTGGTCCCCGTGAGGAATTTTCTTAATTGGATTAATTGAAGCGGAATGTGGGTGGAGCCCTTTCTCATGGCTCAGGCCTTGGACAGAGTGAAAAGGAAAGAGGGAGCCCGGCCAGCACAAGTATCCCTCGCTGTCTGCTTTCTAACTCTGGATGCGATGCGGCCAGAGGTCTCCAGCTTCTGCTGCTGTGCCTTTCCCACAGCGA
This sequence comes from Arvicola amphibius, assembly GCF_903992535.2. Taxonomy (NCBI): domain Eukaryota; kingdom Metazoa; phylum Chordata; class Mammalia; order Rodentia; family Cricetidae; genus Arvicola; species Arvicola amphibius. Next base: position 141,961,055 of record NC_052047.1, on the reverse strand, counting down.
AGGACTGGTCTGAAACAGTGAGTCAAAACAACCCTTCTTCTCCAAGGGTAGTCAGGGCATTTTTATCACAGCTATTGGGAAAGAAATGACGACACGTTTTGGCTCTGTCCTCTGGGACCTTCATGTCCCTAGGACACAGGATCCATGGAGAGATGCTGGGAGGGATTTCTGCTTGGCAAGGACTCAGAGAGGGAGCTTGAACTAAGGTTCTGATCCTTTCACACCTGCTTGCATAAGAAGGCTGACTCACGGTTTCCACGCACCCCACCCCCCAGGTGGATCCGACACACCAGTGATGGTGGAGGGAGCTGCTTTAGGCAAGGAGAGGACAGGTGGAGACAAAGACATGGAGATCAGGGGTCGAGTGAGACCAGATGTCACCTGCCAATGGCACTGTGACATCTTATCCTAATGAGACCTACCAAGATGTTAAGACGCCATTCCCTAGGACTTCCTGCAGATTGGGCTAGGGATCGTTTTTTGCATGAGGAGAGCTTATATTGTTGGGTCAAGTCTGCTCGAGGATGTATTTCCCATGTGCGGACTCAAGGATTGCTCCTAGATATGGGTACCTGCCATGACTTGACCATCCACTAAGGTTCTGGGATCCTCTGTGTCCCCAGGGGGACACTGAGCAGGCTCTCATAGAGATGGTGAGTGGGTTCTTGGAAGCACCAGATAGATAGCTCTTTCTTTCCTCCTGCCCATTTGAAGACAATGAGAGTAGGTCAATTCTGCGGCCCTTGGGATATTTGGGTGAGGAGACACAATATGGCTAGAGTCTTTGTGTGTGTGTGTGTGTGTGTGTGTGTGTGTGTGTGTGTGTGTGTGAGAGAGAGAGAGAGAGAGAGAGAGAGAGAGAGAGAGAGAGAGAGAGAGAGAACGTGGGACCCAGGATCCCGAAAGCCCATGTGGCTGTGCATAGCCTTCCAGGCAGCTCTAACCTCAGTTTCCTCGTTTGGAAATCTGGGCCAGGAAATTAACTCTAAGGCTTTTTTTTTTTTTTTTTTTTTTGTTGGCACGCAAGGACCTGTGAGGAGAGGCTGCAGAGGAATGCTTTATCGGGTGGACACTGGGGGATGGATTTCTGGTCCCATATGAACATTGTGGGGAGTCTTGGTTCCACAAGGGGAGACTTCAAAGGAGATGATTGTGGGAAAGGCCTGCGCATGGAATCCCATTTGAGCCATGTGATGGCATCGTAGGTAGAACGTTTGGCTATGCTAGGTCTCTCCAAATCATAGAAGCCATGCATAGACGGCTGGAGGTGCTGGCACAGCATCTCCCAGCAGGTGGGTGGGCTATGCCCAATCCTGCTGTGCCCCTCAACCAGGCAACTCAGCTTTTCCTCAGGCTTCCCTCTATCCCCCTCACTTCCCTTCTCCCTGCATAACCTCTCTTCATGTCTGCTTCATTCTGCCCCTGTGCTAGGCCAGATTATCCTTGTCAGAGGCCCCCCCAGTTCCCCAGCAGAGGTCCTAAGACTTTTTCCCAAGCCTCTGTGCTCCTGGGCTTCCTTGGTGTTTCTTTTTGTTGCTGATGGTTTCTTAACCCACCGAGGCTTGAGACAGGACTAAAGAAGGGATGCACTAAATCTCCACTTGTGTTTGTGCCAGGGACCCCCATCAAGGCTCTGCTGCATGATGTCTGGATGACTTCTGATCAGGGTCCTCAACGCCTGGTACCTTCTAGAGGCTGTAGTTCCCACTGAGCACACGACCCAGCTCCACTCCCCACTCTCCCCTTCCCACTGCAACAGGGCAGGAAGTGGCTAGTCTGGGCACAGCCTAGCCTTAGCTGGGAGGGAAGAGATGTGACATCTACTCTCAGCCTGGTTTTGCCCCTTCCCTGGCTGCAGAGCCACTGGGCACACATACAATTTTCTGAACATGATAAAGGAATGAGACTCGTCTCTGGTCATAGCAAAGATCTCTTCACAGAGTCTGAGCAGCTAAAACGTCACCAGTCCCTGTGACCAAGCCAGGGATTTCTTCATTCCAATCATCACTAAAAGAAAAGTCTCCACACAGTTTTCAGACAGTCTCCCCCATTTCCTAATATCTAACAATCTGTGAAAATAAAACTGCAGTCTCTTAAGTAACCAAAGACCAAGGAAGGAATCCTGAGGAAAACCAGAAATGATTCGGAGATAAATGAGCAACCACACACTATGCCTTGGGGACCTGGCAAAGCCACACACACACACACACAAAAACCCTACAGCTATGACAGAGCCGTTTTAATGAAAGATGAATCCCCCAATTTCACATGATTAGGAACTGAGAAGAAGGGCAAAATGAACCTGTTCACAGAAGAAAGGACAGAGCAGAGATGACAGAACAGAAAGCAAAATGGAAACGGTGGGCCCACCGAAGGCCGGCTCTCTAGAATGCTCGACAAACTTGGCAAACGTGTGTTTCACTGAGAGGAGGGAAAAAGCCAATGCTGGCCTAGAGTCATGGCCAGAACAGTTAGACAGGCAGGAGAAAAGGAACGGCTCAGGCTGGCATGGGAGGAGCAACTTTGTTGTTAGGCACCAATGACACAATCATCACACACACACACAACTCCTAGGACCTAACCAAAAAAACCTTGGAAGCTGATAAGAGAACTCATCATCAGGGCTACAGGAACAAGATCTACACTCAAATCCAGTTGTATCTCCATAGGCAAGCACGAGGCGATTAGAAGTGAAAATTAAGAAAATCTCAATTCATAGTGACTTTCTATTTTTGTTTTTTGAGATAAGGTCTCACCCTGTCATCCCTGCTGGCTTGGAATGCACTACGTATCTCAGGCTGGTCTTGAACATTTGATAATCCCCCGCTTTAGCTCCCTGAGTTCTGATAGTACAGGTATGAGCTACCACACCTAGCTATAGTAACATTTGAAAAGGGAAAAATGTACTTAAGAAAAAAAGATGTGAGCCGGGCGGTGGTGGCGCATGCCTTTAATCCCAGCACTCGGGAGGCAGAGGCAGACGGATCTCTGTGAGTTCGAGACCAGCCTGGGCTACAAGAGTGAGTTCCAGGACAGGCTCCAAAGCCACAGAGAAACCCTGTCTCGAAAAAACCAAAAAGAAAAAAAGAAAAAAGAAAGATGTGAACAAGGAGGCCCAAGGCTTCCGTGTTGTAAACTACAGGGGGTTCTGGGGAAGTGGAAAATTGCCATACATGGAAAGGTGGCTGTGTCTGTGGCATCGAAACCTCAGTCCCTCCTGTGACCATGCCAGTGCTTCCTTACATGGTCTGCAGGTCGCATCATTCCTCACTGCAGGCTGAACTGAAAAATCTGACAGACTGCCCAAGGCCAGTGCTCTTCATGTTTGGCACAGGGCTAGGAGCTTGTGTGAGAGCCTGACCTGTCCCTTCGTCCACTTGCCCAGCCCCAGCCAGGATCCTGTAGGCAGCAGGGCTGGTTACGCCTTCTTCAAGGCACCCCACTGTTGAGGAAGAGACCTGGGTTGCTGCTTCTCTACATACCCAACGGCCATTCTCTGAGAGCTTGGCTGGCCACAGGTTTCTCAGTGTGCCCCTTAATCTTGTATGTGTGTGTGTGCGCACATGCGCAAGTGTGTGTGCGTGGTCACATGCACATCGGGAGAGTGAGGGGAGATGAGACCAGGTGAATCACTATCTAAAGTCATAGAATCCCCACTGAGAGTCTAGTCTTTTTTGTTGTCATGGAAACTACCAACGTCGATCATGGTCAAAGAGCAAATTTTGGGTCAACCTTGGCAATGAGGCCTGCTCAGCTTCTCTCGTCTAGAACTCTGTGGATCCTTCCCTCTCCTTGAAATGGCACTAACACACACGTGGGGGCTCTAAGGAGTCAGAACCCTCTGTCCTCATGCTGTCACCCAACGACACAGTCTGAATTGTACCCAGGACTCACACAGACAGGCCTCGTTGCCTAAGTCCTATGCATCTTCTAGACTGGAGTTTCCTTCAGAGTCTCCCTGAGGTGGGTGTGTCTTTACCAAGTTGATCAGGGAGTGTATTTAGAATACCGAGATTGTGGCACCACTTCTAGCAGGCTAGCAACGTGGAAAGTTCCAACAGTGTGTCCTGGGCTCTCCTGGAAGCCCACAGGGGCAGCTCCCTTAGTACTACATCTTGGAAACCTGTGGGCTATGCTGGCATGGCCTTGGCTCATGGGAGACAGAGCTCACTGGCTGTACCCATGGGATTTGACTGTTCTGCTGATGGTGGCCCAAGGTTCAGTAAGGAGGGGTACAGGTGTTCTGTCCAGCAGTCAGTTCAGCATGACATGCACCTAGTGGGCACTTTGGGGGTTCTTTCCTGGGACTGTGCAGTTCTTGGGACTCTAGAAACAAATTTCAGTGAATGTTGCTATGCACTTATGAGTTTGGGGACCAGAGCAGGATGCAAATCCAGAGAGATGTTCATTTTGGTGTCCCTTATAGAGACACCTGAATGGGATTTTGGATCACGGAAGGCATGTTAGAGGCTTCTGGCCCAGAGATGGAGGATGCATCAGCCAGTGTTCTCTAGAGTAACAGAACCAATAGGATGAATGCCTTTATGAATATATTTAAATTATTGTATTTGATAAGAATATAAAAAGATTTGTTACACTGACTCACATGATAGGGTCTAGGCAGTCCAACAATGGCTGTCTGCCTGCCAGAGAGACAGAGGATCCCCAGCTGCTTAGTTCAAGGGGCAGGAAGCTTTAGAACAAGAGGGACCAATGAGGCCCCCATCTGAGGCTGAAAACCTGGAAGCCCCCTGCAGAGTCATGGCTGTGATTACATTCAAAGGCTGAAGAAGATGGAGTCTGGTGTCCATGGGCCATGGCAGCCAAAATAAATGTACCCTCTCAGGAAGTGTGGCTGGTGCCCTCCCTTGCTCATTGTGCTCCATTTGGGCCCCGGTCTAGTTGGGTGCCACTGCCCACATTCACCGTGGGCCTTTCCTTGTCATCTACTGCGTGGAGTATCAGTCATCTCTGGAAATGTTCTCACAGACATACCCAGATGTAGTCTTCTGGTCCCAAACATGTCTCCATTCAGTAAAGTTAACAATAAAGATCCAGGATCAGAAGGCCCATTGTGGGGTCTGAGACGAAAGACTCCCTCCTTCCTTCTTAGCCTCTGGTTTCTCTGAGAAGGGCCAGGTGCAACAGTTCCCTTACCAGCACCAGGCCGGGTCAGAAGTCAGCAGAGGGAAGCAGGCCTTGAGTGGAGAATGAGGCTGACACCCCTCAAGTCCCTGAACCTGCACCTCCACATGATACAAACCCTCTGAGAGTGTGAACCAGTTGGAGGGCATGCATATGCATGTATACATGGATAACATGTATCTACAGGGCTATATATTTGTGGATGTGTGTTCCTATGTGTGTACAGAAGGTACATACCTACCTACATATGTCTTAGTGTCACTGAGACCAAGAAGCAAACCAAAGTCACAAATGCCCAGTCACTATGTGTGGTCACTCCACGAGTATGGAGGGCCTTCTACCAGCAACTGGGCAGTTCAGTGTCCCATGCATTTATAGGGACATAAGTCCTCAGACCAGCCAAGCTCCAGCCAGAGATACTATGGTCAGTGCCCTGACCTTCAATTTGCCCCAGGCCTACCTTGGGTCTCTGTCCCTGTATTAGCTTCATCCCCATGGCTGAACCCATCTTACTTCATGATGTAGGAGTCCCCTCTGTATGCTGTGAATGAGTTTTTATTCATAAATAAACTGCTTTGACCCATGGTAGGACAGAATAGAGCTAGGTGGAAAAACTAAACTGAATGCTGGGAGAAAGAAGGTGGAGTCAGAGAGATGCCATGTAGCAGCCCAAAGAGACAGACACCAGACAGAATATTACCTGGTAAGGCACAGCCTTGTGGCAATACACAGAATAATAGAAATGGGTTAATTTAAGATGTAAGAGTTAGCTAGAAATATGCATAAGCTATTGGCCAAAATGTGTTGTAATTAATATAGTTTCTGTGCTATTATTTTGGGTCTGGGCAGCTAGGCACAAACAAGAAGTCTCCGTCTACAACTTCAGAACTTTGCTCTACTATCCCATGTTACCCCTGGTCCCCATATTCATCACAGTGCCTCCCAATTCCTGCCCCCAGACTCTTTCCCTCATTGACTGTGCCACCTCCTAGCTCTGTCCAACCCTCAGGTCACTTCTGCAGGCCAGACCATCTCCAGCCTGGAATCTGGTGAAGGTTTGCAGGACACATAACCAGTATGTCCAGGGTCATGGGTTTCTTGGGCTCAGGTGGTGGAGGGGCCCATGAACATTCTTGGATACCTGAGCAAGGGCTGCTTGGGGTACGGTGGCTGGTCTGCACCTGGGCATGGCAGGGCCTTCTTGGTCACCTGTTTGTAGATGTTCCTGGCAGTCACTCCGATCCACAGCATGGTAGAAAGCGTAGCATAGTGCAGTGCAATGCCCACCTGGGAGGGGAGAATGTCAGCCAGCCTCCTCCTCCAGCCACCTGCCCCAGCCACCTGCCCCAGCCACCTGCCCCAGCCACCTCCTCCAGCCACCTGCCCCAGCACAGCACAGCAGAGTCCCTGTGCACGTGCCGCCCAGACTTTCTGTGCTGGAAGTGTCCTGAACCCTGACAGCTACTCTGAAACTCTTTAGGGACAATTAAAAAAAGAGGCCAACAGGAGGAAAGGTAAGGGATGTGTCAGGGGCAGTCAAGACTTTTAAATTGTTCCGCTGCTTGCTGTGTATGTGAACCAGTGGGAAGCTTGTGGTCTTGCAAACTGGTTCCCCCTCTGCAGGACGTCTATGCCATCCTTAAGTATGGGTCCTGGTATACACACCTGCCTGTGAACTCTGGCCCCTCTCTAGGGTCCCCAAGTGGAAGGCAGGCACAATTGTACAGCGGACTCCCAACGTGTATTCACTATGGCATTGAATTTTAAGGAAAGGCGCCTCAGGGACGAGGCTCTGATAACCTGCCCTTGCACGTCAGAGGGACTCATTGCTATGGAAACAGCCGCTGGAGCCAGTCCCATCCGGCACTTTTACGCTAGCTAATTACGCATTCTGCACTGCTTCATTCCATCTGATTCCATAAAATAAGGCTACCTTTGAGGTAATAACCTGACATTTTGAAATGACAAGTAAAATATTGCTATAATCGGAAAGGACATAAATGTTTAAGGAATACGGAGATTTCCTGAATAAAGCTAACATCGCGCCATTATAATGATTTATTCAATCCAGAGTTCAGTTTTTACTTATGAGTAAATGTTACAATAATTGATGAGGATTTGGGACGGGGTTGGGGGTAGAAAGATTGAAGAACTGTTTGTGGTTTCAGATGGCTGCCTAGGTACAGCGTAACTTTTCCTATGAGTTCAGCCTTCCCTCGGCCTTGCTGCTGCCCAGGTGAGCTGAGCTGAGCCTTATGGACATCCCAGGCACACTGGGCCCACCCCTCCTGGATGAGAGGAGGAGGTCCTGGACCTGGGTGTCAAGAGCCATCCATCATTTAGGAATTTAGGGCAAGGGCACCCAGAAGAGGGGTGGGCAGCCATGGCTTGAAGGAAGGTCTGTCGTGTGGCTGTCATTGTCATATACAAACAGAAATGGCAGACTCTTCCTCAGAAGGGCTCCAGACTTTGGCCTTGAGACATTGGCCCAGGGCCTTGAGGTGGGTGGCCCAGCTGGGAGGAGGGAGAGAGAGGAGGCCTGGCTGCATCCTTCCTTAAGCTGAGTCTCATCCAGGCTGTATGATCAGGAAGTGGGAGAAGATGTACAAAGGGCAGGCTCTGTCTCTTAAACACCAGCTTGAGGCAGAACACACAGGGAGGTCAAGGGAGCCGCCGCTTGGCTTCCAGACAGCTTGTGCTATTGAAAGGAAGAAGCAAGCAGGGCACCCTCCCTTGCTTCCGGACCCAGGGCCAGCACTGACGCACATTCATTATGTGGGACTAACAGCAGCCGTCTGCTTTGTTTATGATGTCACTTAGTACTTTAATGAGACTCACGGTCATCTTCCTGTTGCTATGACAACTGTCTGTTCTTGCTAGCCATCCAGAGCTCTGGACCACTTCTCCTGGTTGTTTTGTGGTGATGCTGAGCTTGGATGCGGAGGGGCTGGGACTCCTGTTCTCAGTCACCTGGTTGCTAATCAACTTGGGCCCACGTCTAGCTCTCAGTGAGCTTGCTTTTAGCCTGCTCCTTCTCAGGCATTTCCCTCTTAGCAGGCGAGGGAGCAGTTGTGCTGGGTGAGCTGGGTCAGCTCCTAACCTAGCAGGCTGCAGATTAAAGCCAGCCTGGCCTCTGGCTCAGGGAGGCCTCAGAAGCAATAGATAATAACCCCACTTCTGCATATAGGCTTGGGGAATTAAGTGTCCTGGTGTGGTGGAGATTTTCACCTAGAGTGCTTTGTGGGAACTGAGGTCCTCACCCTTTAGCTCTTCTTTACCTGAGAAAGTTCTCCCCACTTCCCCATTGCCTTTACAGCAGTTCTCTGTCCCCCAAAGCTCACCTGCCTGTGGCTCCTTCTTTCTCTCCTTAGTCTGTTGTCCACAGCTTCTCCCAACATAGCCCGGCAGACGTGTTTCCTTCCATTTGTCCCACATCCCTAACACTGCCTGGGCCTGGAAGGTGTGTTGCCAAGTGAGGGGTGGATAGAGGCTGGTCACTCCAGGAAAAGCCACAGGAGACCAGAAGGTGGCTGCTTCCTACAGTCCATCCTGCTCTAGCACACAGGGACCCGCCCATCATCTGGAGTCCCAGCGTTGTTACTAAGGACTTCTCACCTGAGCATGACCCTTTCAGATCTTAGCTGGGAGGATGTTTCCAGGCTGGTTTATCCCCACCGACCAAAGCTCTCTTTCAGGTCCTGCACCTGTAGAATTCTGGAATTCCATAGATGCCCACCTTCCAGGACTTCATGGGGCTGGCCTGAGCCTTGGGCCAGTGCTGGACCTCATGGAGGCACTAAGATTATTGCAATGGACTGTGTGGCCAGCAGGCCCCAGCTGTGCAGCACTTGGTGGCAGAGTAAAGACATAAAGATAATGACCCACTCAATTGCCTTGTCTATGGCTTCTGGACAGGCTTTTATAACAGTAGCGAGTGGGGTTTCCTAGCCCTTGCTGTGGCTGTGTCCAGCTTAGCGGAGGCAGCCATGGAGGAAGGGGTCTTCTCTTCCTTCCATTCAGGCATGTGGTACTGTCTCTTCCGCTTGTCTGGCCCAGGCCTGGGTAGTGGCCTGGCTTTTCAGGGTTGAATGTGTCACATAGTCACACATTTGATGCCCAGGGGACTAGAGCACTGGTTGTCTTTCAGGTGTAGGTGTCATGCTCACAGACCACTCTGAGCCTCAAATGGCATCAGTGTGGGGAAGCAAAGTAGCAGTGCTTGACTCAGTTGGAGCCTGCCTGAGCTAGGTGGGTCTAGTGGGAACCAGGCAGTTAGGAGGGTGTGTTCTCTTAGCCAGTCCGTTCTAGGAACAGCCGCTAACCCACTGATCCACAGAATAAACCTCACTTTCAGCTAGCTACCCATGTATATTACAGGTCACAGGAAAGGCAGAGGGAACCAGTTAGTGTGGCTATTGTCATTAATGTGGGTCATGTGGTCTTCAGGTATTGGCTGGAGGTGATTTCTGCAGTGGCCAATAGCTATTGGCTGAATTCGCAACAGTGAGGGATACCTGAGGAACCACGGTGCAAGGAAGATGAATGACAGAAACCACCAATGTTGTTGGTAAGTTACTCTGGGTCTCTGAGTCCCTGCCTGACCTCACTCATGGAGCCTAGGTGTGGAGCAGGTCTGGGGGCAGGGCAAATACAGACTCCCTGCTGCAGGCGCAGAGGGCTCTCTTCCTTGGCCCTGAGTCACAACCCAGCAGGACAGTCCTGGGCTTGATTTGGAAAGGATGCTCCCTAGCCTCACCTTAGTCGGGGCTCACAGGTTATTTCTGTTTCCCAGTTTAAGCCAGTCAAACCAGGTCACATGTGTGACGATGATGTGCCTTGTGATTTGAGATAGTCTTTACCATGTTGGCTATTTCAAAGCTCCCCTTTCCCTAAGAGAGAGCAGAGATGCCTGGGGCTGCTCTGCCAGGCTCATGTGGGGATGGAGCCTCCGCTGCCACCGGTACCTATGGCTAGCAGACCTGCTGGCAACGTGAGGTTAGCAGCTGGAAGGTCTCATGCAGCCCACCCTTGGGTCCTGCCTCACTGATCTTCAGGAGAGGCATCCTGTCCCCTTTCTTGTGAAGGTCACCATTTGCTGGACAGTGTATGTCTAGGTATATGGCCCCCGAGTCCTCAGACAAATTGATGTAGTAATAAAGAATAAAATGGTTTCATATGGCCAAGTGCTGAGCCAAACAACCTGCTTCAGATGGAGTGGGATTAGAATACGTACCCACTAAAGAAACCTCAATCTCCCCTTCAGGGGCACCATCTGAACAAACACTAAGGTGTTATTTATAAATGAACATTCGTTTCCACCTTGATACGAAAGCTGGCATGCACGCTTTTGTGTTTTAGCACAGGGAAGGCAGCACTCACCGCTTGGCAGAGGATGGGGTGCTTGGTGCGATTGATGCCACCAGCAAACACCGTGAAGGTCAGAGCCGCGTGGAAGCAGAAGTTGAGGAGCGCGTGCCGGCCTTTCCGGCTGATCCGGATGGCACTGTGGGAAACAGGGATTTCACATTAAAAACCGGTGGTTCAGAGAAGAACCTGGAAATACCACACCTTGTCCACAGTAGGAAGAGCAGGACCTCAGCAGGGCTGGAGGCGACCCATCCAAAGTACAGGACCATGGGAAACTGGGCCCTCCACCTCAGCAGGTTCTCACTGGTGCATAGAGTTTCCGCCCCTCTGCTTGTCTGACAGTCTGCCTTGTCTAGGATCTCAGAGGGAGAAGCCATGCTCTTGATTCCCAGGACAGCTTCATCTCTGAGCAGATGTCTGATGCACACAGAGGGCCAGACTATGTGACTGTTTGGTTCTGATAATATCTATGGTCACCAGCACGGCTAAAGCTCTGCCTAGCCAGTGAGGGCAGGGCCAGTATTGTTCTCCTTATAACTTGACTCCACCATGGCTGTGCACGTACGTGTCTAAGTGCATGCTCCTCTGGTCTGAGCGTGCTTCTCAGTATGCTGATGTCAGTATGCTGGTATTAGAGAACGGTTGTTGGGGCAGAGTTCTCATGAACAAATTTAGCGTCCTTATTAAAGAGACCCCCTAGGGGCTGCCTTTCTCTTTATACCATTGGAGGGCTCAGAAAGAGAGTGCCGTCCATGGACCAAGATATGGGTTCTTATCAGACACCAAACCAGCTCGGTACCCTCCTCACTCTTGACTTACAATTTCTAGAACTATTAAAAAACAATTTCTAAGCCAGGCGGTGGTGGTGCACACCTTTAATCCCAGCACTTGGGAGGCAGAGGCAGAGGCAGACGGATCTCTGTGAGTTCGAGACCAGCCTGGTCTACAAGAGCTATCTCCAGGACAGGCTCTAAAGCTGCAGAGAAACCCTGTCTTGAAAAACCAAAAAAACAAAAACAAAAAAACCCAATTTCTATTTTATCCATTGTTATCAACTCTGTGGTAACTTGTTAGAGCTGCCAAAATAGACTAAGAACACTTTTGAACCCATCCAAGCCCCTCCCACAACAGGACCTTGTCATACCAAGCCTTCGCTGGTGACTGGCTATGACTGAGACCTAGGCATCACCCATAATTTTGGTTATGGCTTTGACTGTGGCTGTGATCCCCTACTTCTATGTCTCAGTGCGTCTTCTAGGGATTCAGGCAAGACAGCAGTCACATACATCCCCAGACATAGGCAGCCAGAAAAGAACTCAGAAGGAGACCTCTGTCTAGAAGGCCCTCCCTAAATAAAAATGGACAGTAGAGAAGAACTTCAAGGTTCTGCAAAAGCCTACCCGTGCCTCTTAGGATGCTTGAGCCAACATGCGTCCATTTCAGGATGGACTTATTTCACAGTGTTACAAAAACATAGGGGTTGATGTCAAGAAGGCTCAGTGGGGGCTGCAGAGATGGCTCAGCAGTTAAGAACACTTGCTGTTCTTCAGAGGACTCTGGTTTGGTTTTCAGCACCCACATGGTGGCTTATAACCATTCTTAACTCCAGTTCTGGGGGATCGGGCACTCTCTACTGGCCTCCTTGGGCACCAAGCACACACACAGAACACATATATACATATAGGCAAAACACTTACACACATAAAATAAAAATAAATTAGCAACAACAGCAACAACAAAAAGAAGACAGAGACCCAGGATGGAAGGATTGGGTTTTCTCCAGTACTATGCCCTAGTGGCCACTGTTCCAGGGAGGGTGAAGTGGGCTCCCTTACCTCTGATGCAGTATATAGGTGATGACCGAGGCAAGGAGGCACAGGAGCATAACCGCGGTGCAGGCATACACCACGGGGTGCAGGAACTCCCCTGGGTACTGGGGTAGGGAAAGGACAGTCTTCAAATCCTGGAAAGGAAGCAAAGACTCGAGTGACCGATATGGCTGGGATTCCCTACGTGATTTCTCAGGTGTCTCAGGAGGGGTGAGGCTGAGAGGGACTCTGCTCAATGGCTACTCATGCAGGGTGTAGGGCGTAGTATCCCGGGAGCCCACCTGGGATTGGTGTCTTCCCAGGGCTGCTCAGCTGAGAGCATCTTCCCACGACTCCGAGAGCAGCTCCCAGAGGGACCACTTCCACAGTGCCCACACCTGCCTTGAGCCTTCTTTCTATCCATGTCCCTGGCAGAGGACAGGCAGACGCCAGCTTCCATTGCGTGTGCCACTGCTGCCCCCGGAGATGGTATAGAACACTCAGCCCACTTCCTACACCCCACACTCCTTGACATTCTGCTTTTACACAGCTCCCTGGGGAGTTCTGCATCATGTTCCAGCAGCCCTAAGACAGTGGCATTGACCTGAGCAGACGGAGAAAGAGGAGTTGTCATGAACAGTAGGTATGGCCTAGGGACCTTTTCTACCTTCATCCGCTCTACTGTGTATCAGAACTGAGCAAAAAGGTTCAAGGTTACAGTTCAGAGGAAAGCATGGCTTCCTTGTGGTAGGGAAACACAGAGGAATGAATGTCTGGGATGGAAATGCTCAGAAATCCTTGGGGCCCTGGGGTCAGTGTCCTGGCCAATATGTTTGGGCAAGAGGGTCAAGTCTCTGACTTTGAAGGGACAGCTGGTCAGTGGGCAGCCAGGGCTAATGCCCACAGTGTTCTCATAACTCTCACGCTTCTGGGCCGTAGCTGATGCAGGGCAGAAAGTCTGAGGGGTAGGTGTGGGCATGGTTGGCACATGAACAATTCTCTGTAAGACATGGGGCTCAAGGATTAGGATGCCATGTACCCTGAGTCCCTCCCAGATGATGATTTCCTAACGAGGCATTATGTTGTTGAATATTTCTTTAAACCAGGCAAAGAGGTGTTACAATTGTTCCTGCTGTGTTTGTTAACTGTGTAAAGATGTGTTGCATTTGCGTTGTTTAAATAAAAGCAACCTGGACTCAGAGAGGCGGGGTTAGCAACTGGTTGACAGGAAGTAGCAGGGAGGAGCTTAGTGTGGATGCTTCTTTTTTTTTTTTTTTCTTTTAGTTCCAGCTGTGTGGAAGGCCGCAAAGGAAGTTAGTCAGTTGCTATTCTAAATCTCTGAGCTCACACATTTTCACCTTAGCCTTTGAATCTCATTGTCTGGGGGAGCAGAACTCGCCCCCCCACCAGGCTATGGGCTGCTGGTAGTTCAAAGTGCAGGTGCTGGAATGAACATAACACAGCACACTGGAGAGCTATCCCCAGTGCAGGCACACCGTGTTCTCTCCCTTGGCCACCACCGTGTCCTCGCCTCCTGACTAGGAAACTTTCCACACTGGGTCCGGGGAAGGGAACTCAGCAGTCAGGATAGCTACAGGATGGCCCAGCTAAGGAAGGATGCCCCATAGGACCATGTGTCTCTGCCCTGGGAAGCCCCTAGAAGTGCTGACCAGGCAACAACTGCAGGAGCCTGTGTCCGAGTGAGGACAAGGCACCTGCCACGGGATGGCAGTTTCTGAAGGGGTTGAGTCTGTTTCCCCGAGGAGTGTGTCTCCAACTGGCCCTTTCTTCCTGGACATCCCACATCTCGTCTGATAGCTCAGCTCAGTTATATGGCATTCTTAGGACATTTGCCCATGGGTATCTTTAGGGCCATGACTAGAGACTACCTCACCCTCCAAGCACCAAGAGTCTCCATTAAGACTGCCTGAGTGACCCTGACTTCAAATTCTAAATGCTTCCTGTATTATGCTGAGCAGAGGGTCCTAGACCCAGTGTAGTGCTTCCTCCTCTATGACATTTGGTCTCTTTGGGAGCTCACATGTCCTTCCTTATGGTCTGTCTGCAGGGTATTTGCATTTGCTATGAATTATAGTGTTATGAGCACCAAGGCTATTATTCAGTCTGCTCGGCTCAGCTGCTTCCTGTCAGACAGAAGCCAACTCTTGAGTCATGGAAAGCACGCTTGCTGATGAGATCAGGGTGCCCACACACCTGATGAGTTTGTGCTGCTGGGAGGTGGGGTGCCCCCTGGGGCCCTAAGAGCTCTGGTTCAACTGGGCCCAAGTGACATTTCCAGGTTTTTGTGCACGTAGGTCTTTTCATGGGGAGTTTAGGGTTTTGACCCAATTTGGCCATTGTTACTAGTGAGGGAGGGACACACACACACACACACACACACACACACACACACAGAGAGAGAGAGAGAGAGAGAGAGAGAGAGAGAGAGAGAGAGAGAGAAAGAGATAGAGAAAAAGTGCAAGTGCAAGTGAGCTTCCTAGTACAGTCCTTTCCTTGCTTCCTTGCATCTAGGTCCCATCCTGGAAGTAAAACTCTACAATGATCTTGCAAGTCTCCCATGGCCTCTTCAGGGTCATTGTCACTGTGTATATGGGGTGTGGGGGTGTCACAGGGGCTTGCCTTCCTGACAGTATCAGACTCTTGTGATGGGAAGGATCTGGGGATAGCCAAGGAAGGAAGAGGGCTCAGTTCTGACCAAAGCAGTGCTTGCGGTGTCCCTGATGCTCTGAGTTGGTAGCGGTGTTCCGCGTTCTCATCTCTAGGCCCTACAGGAACATCTGCACTTGGATACTCCTCTCTATGGCTTGAATTCACACAACAAAGATTCATGGGAGGCCAAATGGAAAAACTGGAACTGTCTCCAGTTACCTGACAGGATATTCAGAGAGTTAGCTTGCTACACAATGATGTGTTTTGAAGGATGCTGTCCAGACGGGGTCACACAGCCTTGGGCTGAGGGGCTCAGTCTCAGCTTGATATTCTACAAGGGTGGCCTCTAACTCTTTAGTGGCTTTTAAGCTTGGGAGAGCAGACCTGAGGGGGTGGGGTCACCTATGTGAAGACAGACCTCAGAGACTAAGGACAGGCTGACCCAGGGATTGACCAATAAGCTTGGGAAGAAGTGAGGTTTGATTCGGCTTCCTGCTTGTTTGTATCGGAATGATCGGCAGTGCCTTTCTGCATTT
The DNA here is from genome assembly GCF_903992535.2 of Arvicola amphibius. Taxonomy (NCBI): domain Eukaryota; kingdom Metazoa; phylum Chordata; class Mammalia; order Rodentia; family Cricetidae; genus Arvicola; species Arvicola amphibius. The sequence continues at coordinate 141,945,529 of NC_052047.1, read as the reverse complement.
TTAGAGGTGACATTTAAAATTCAAAGTAGGCAAGGCAAAATGGAGATGCATTTCATATTTTAAAGTTCACACATGGGCAAGTTCCTCTCAAGGAGTCTACTGTGCAAATGTTCCTTGGGCAAGATTCCAGGGATCTGACATGGGGTCAGGAAGAAGCTTTCTGGCTTGAGGACAAAGAGTCCCTCTGCCATTGTGAAGCCAGAACGTTCTTTGGAGCATGGATGGTGAGCCGAGCTTGGCTCCCAGGTCACCACATAAGAGCTTTCAAAGGACCACAATCTGTCACTCAGCCAGCTGTGTCGCTTGCTCCCACATACTGCAGCTAGCATGCTGGTCACCACACGCTCCTGACTGCCGGCTACTCAGCTACCACTCACATTCTGCAGGAACTCTGCATCCATGAGGTCTGGTGTGGAGGTCATGTTGATACTCCAGAGGATGCTGAGCTCGTTATAATCTCATTATAGTGATACAGATCCACCCACCCTGCTGTCACAGAGCTGAATAATACCAAGTCAGGGGAGAAAAGAGGCAGCACCCTGATTCCTGGAAGTCTCCTCCCTTCTCCCATGGCAGAATGAAGATTGTACTGTCAGAGTGTGGGGCCTAGTAAACACCCACACCCTAGAGCAGACTGGGGGCCTCCAGAGTCTAGCTTCCCTTTTCTGTTTATTGACCATGAGGTAACACTCCCTTCCTACTCCCCAGAACTGTTGAGTGATGCTATCAGCACTAAGTAAGAAAATAACTGGGAGATTCAGTAACAGGGCGAAGAAGGGCCATCCCAGAGAACCCTCAGACAGGTCATCTAGGTCCAGGTGACATACTGTTTGCATTGCCTGTAGGATGGACTGATTGTTCCAAAAACCACTGTGGTATGTCTCTGCTCTCTGGGAAATTCCAGAGTCCCTTCAACAGACTCATGAATATCTCAACCACGGTGGTTTGAATAAGAATGGCCCCATAGGCTCGTGAATGTGTAGTCATCAACAAGTGGCATATTTGAAAAGATTAGAAGGATTAGGAGGTGTGGCCTTATTGGAGGAAATGTGTCACTGGGGCTAGGCTTTGAGGTTTCAAAATCCTCTGCCAAGCCCAGTGTCACCTATGGATCAGGATGTAGCTCTTAGCCATGCTCGCCTGTTGTCGGGTCCCTTGCCATAATGATAATGGACTAAACCTCTGAAACTGTAAGTCAGCCCCCAGGAAAATGTTTTCTTTTATAAGTTTTGCCTGGGTCATGATGTCTTTTCACAGCAACAGAACAGTGACTAAGACCCATGTCTCAACATACAACAACAGGTATCCTGTCATAAGTCATGGCTTCCTCTCACATTGTTATTTTGTTTTAGTTGATGGATCCTTTAGGCTTGTTCTGCCAATGGAATGAGCAAGGAAGCTACACAGGACCAAAGACAGGAGGGGAGGAAGTAGAGTATTCAGCTAAGTAACATGACAGCTCTTGGTGACAGTGATAAGCAGAAAAGGAATCTCTTGAAAGTGGGAATGCCAGGTCTGGTCACATTGCTTTCTGACCTGGGAGCTTTGAATATAGAGGGAGCAACTGGATCTTTCTGGTTCCTCTTCTGGTTTTATTCCCTCCTCCTTTCTTCTTCCCTCTCCTCCTTCCTTCCCTCCTGTAAATTTTTTGTGGGTTTCTGTGTCAGTGTGTGTGCATGTATGTGTCTGTATGTGAGTGTGATGTGTGCATACACGTATGTGCAGAAGCATGTGGCTCTGCCTGCGTGCAGAAGCCAGAGGAATCGGCCAAGTGTCCTGCTTTATCACTGTCTGCCGTATTCCTTGGAAACAGTCTCTCACTGAACCTGGAGCTAGCCTTGCGGCCAGTTAGACAATCCTCCTGTCTTTGCCCCACACGGCACTGGGGCAAAGCACATGGCCAAGCCTGACTTTTTACATGGGTGGTGGGGTCTGAACTCAGGCTCTTGTGTTTTGCACAGCCCAATTATCTTACCCACTGAGTCATCTCCTCAGCCTTGGTTCTTCGTCCTACTTAGTTTTCTTGGGTAGTCTTCCTCATCTCCATCTGTGGCTTTGTTTGACTTTGTTTTGTGACAGGGTCTCACTCTGCAGCTGCCTCAGCTTCTCAAGTGCCGGAATCACCCGTGTGAGTCACTGTGCTCACTTGACTTGGTTACTTTGCTTCTTCTTCTTCTTGGTTCTGTGCCAACCCAGATTGGTCTTGCTAGAGCCTGATGCATGTCTTTGCCTGTCTTTTCAGTGATAACTGGGTCTTATCGATCGGTCAGCCTTCCATGGGAAAAGCAGAAGGTAAGTCACTCATTCGCTCAAAACACCAACTGGATATTACACGAATATAGTTTGCTGTCATTTTCTTTTTAGAGGGATACAGGGGATGTTAAAATCATGAGAAAGACATTTTGAAGAGTATTATGGGAACTTCCTTCTGGCCTAATGGTAGCTTTCTTGGTGCAGATAGATAGTTTAAGGGGAATGCTGAGTCAATGGCAACAGCTCTACCTGACAGAAGGTAGCTCTGAGATGTTTCTAGTCATTCGGAACTTGGAATGAACAAAAAGAAAGAGGAGAACCAAGAACCAAACCAACCCAAATTAAACAAAAAGTGAAAGCAGAAAAACCAAACCCCACCAAACCCTGTAAGCAAAGTTCTGAGCTGCTCTAAACACAGGCCTCTTTCACCTGCCTGTAAGGGGAGGCGGGGCCAGACCGTCTGCTGACTCCTAAGCAGCACAGCCAGGCTAGGCCGAAATGAACCCATCACATTTGGGTTCATATACTCTTCATAGCTTAGAGCTGCAGGTGTCCCCTCACCTGTTATCCCCGAGCTGACCTCACACAGGCAAAGCTTCCCTGTGCATCTGAAAAGTGTCCACCGTCAGCCTTTGTGACCCCTCCAGCACTGTGGGGAGGAAGGCAATGCCTTAGGGCTTGTTTGTGTTCTGTAGATTACAGAGCCAGGGCTTGAGGTCTTGCCCTCTATATACCTTTCCAGTGCCTTTGATATTTTAAGTCATGCCTGTCTTATTATATATTTATTGATTTAATTGACTATTATCGGTGTGTGTGTTTGTGTGTGTGTGTGTGTGTGTGTGTGTGTGCATGCCGTGGGTCCTGTGTGGAGGCCAGAGGATAACTTCAAGGAATGGTTCTCTCCTCTCCTTTCATTTTAATGCGGGTTCTGGGTATTGAACTCAGGTTTTTAGGCTTCTGTTGGTCTTAGTGCCCTCTCTTGTCTTTTCTGAATGTAAAAATTGAAGACATAAAGGTTGTTGTGAATATGTCATGTATTGGGATCCTTGACCCCAAGTAGGGAGTAGGTGAGGCCTTGCGTCCCTGTTAAATGTGGCTAAGGACCGTCCAATGGCAGTGAGGTAAGCTCTGGGCCACAGCAAGTGAGGACCAACTGAGTTCTCTGTGGAGTGCCAGCTTCCGTGGCCGCTACTGCTATTAATAGTGCTTAGAACAATGCAAAGCCACAGCATTGTCACAACCAACAGACAGGAGTAGCACCTGATTGCCAGACTCAAATATTACAATGACAGGGAGCCGGGGATCAACCCCACATCCCAGCGCTCCGCACCCTGTCACCCCACACCGTGCCACCCCACATTACGCTACCCAGTGCCGTATGTTCCCACAGCACCAATTAATCATTAGATCCCACCCATGGGAGCACCCCATTACATAAGGCCACCTTAACCCTTCCCACCCCACTTTATCCTGTTTTATTCCAGACCATCCTGCGTCACGCCGTGTCAATAAACCACACCATTTCATCCCATACCACACAGGTCCACATCGTGCAGCTCCCCACCACGCCCTTCTGTCCTAGGCTATCCCACCATGTGACGCTGCAATGCCCCACAGCACCAGGCTACCTCATCTCTTGCTGTCTCATTCCTGGCCACCCACTCCACGTAATTCTCCATGCCATCCACATTGGTCCTGTCTCACTCAATACCACTCTGCCACATCATTATTTTGTTTTTCAGACAGGGTCTCTCTATGTAGCCCAGGCTGGCCTTAGATGCATGCCTCAGCCTCCTGAATTTTGAGAAGATAGATATGACCCACCACTCTGGTTTACACGTTGTATATCATGCCTCTCACACCAAGCAGTCCATTTTATACACCCAGCCCATACATCATTTCATGCTACACCATACTTTACCATACATCTCATAACGTACGACCCTGACACCACACACTCCACACCCCACTAGCCTGTCCCGAACATCCCATACCACACTCCCACAGCATTTGGTGCTGCTCTATATTACACCATACAACCCACACGATACCACTCCGCTTCCCATCAGACAGCATACACCACACATCTGATATCATACTGCACAGCACCTCAGTCCCACAGCGACATCCCCACCACACACCCCACACCACACACCCCACACCACACCCCACACAACAGTCCACACCACACCCCACACCACACCACACCCCACACCACACACCCCACACCACACCCCACACCACACCCCACACCACACCCCACACCACACCCCACACCACATCCCACACCACACCCCACACCACACACCCCACACCACATCCCACACCACAGTCCACACCACAATTCTACACCCAGGCCCCATACTAGACATCTCCACCACGCACCTCACACCAGCTTATCTAACACTGCCCAACCCTCACCATGAAGCTACACCATCCATCCCACGCAACACGCCATGTACCAGGTAGCCTACACCGTAATTCCACACCACACATCCACAACGCATATCCCACGCTACACATTTCATCCTACATATCTACACCACACGTCTGTGGCACACACCCAGCCTCACAACTCTATGCCACACGTCTATCACACACTTCTGACACCACGTGCTCTATGCCACACGGCCTACTCTATCCATCCCACCCCACACACCTACAACACATGTCCCGCTCCACACATTCCGTACCATACATGCCGCACATTGTATCCCATGGACCCCACACTACACCATCTTCTTCCATACACTTTAGACCCCTGCTCTGGGCCACACCAGTTCACATCCCATACCCAACCCACTCCGTTCTACATGGCATGCTCCGTACCACGTTATTCTCTACCACATATCCCACACCATGACAGAATGTGTCTGCCACGTCAGTCTATGCTGTTTAGTCCCTCACCTCTAGTTGCCAGAAAACAAGAGCCAGGCACGTGGTTCTTATCCCACTAAATCTGGATGCTCTCAGGGAACAGCAGAAAGAAGGCAGGTGCTGAACAGCTCCCCCTGTCATTGGCAGGTACCGCTTTGTTCCCTGTGAGAGTGGGCCTTTTTGGTGCTAACTGTGAGAATTGCAGGTGACAGAGAGCAAAGTCAACCATGTCTGGGTGTCTGCTGGGATTAAACAGCAGTGCCTATTGTGGGGATGAGCTGGATTGATTCTGAGTCTGTCACCTGCTGTGACAGGAGCCCTTGGCTTCACACATTGTACATGGCCATAGGGAGAATCAGACAAAGATAATGTTTTAGAAGGAGGAGTATGGCATGGCCTAAGTGAAGGAGGCTTGAATCCAGTGCTCGTTTAAGCCCTGGTATGTGGTTCAGAAGACCAGGGTATGTTGTGTCCTAAACCTGAGAGCAGGAAGGTGGTGTTGCGTTGCCAGATGTGTGTGTTGGAGAAGCTCCGATAGGCAAGGTGAAGGTACAGCCGTGGAAGATCATCTAAGGTCACATAGTCTCAGGACCATGGATTGTTCTTTCTCTAGGTCCCAGGTGGACTGCCCAGCACCTGCACCACTGACTGTAGACAGACAGAAGGGGTGGCACCTCGGGCGGTCCACTTTCTGTGTCCCTGAGATACTCTCATCTGCCAACTATCAGGTGATAGTAATAAAACCCCCCGAAAGTCCCAGACTCTGGGCCAAGCTGTCAGGGAGGCATTTACAGTATGGGCTCTTAAATGGACAGCCCTGGGCGGTTGAAGTCTGGCATGGCCCTTGTGTAGAACAGAGATCCCCACAGGGCTGCTGGTAGCTGCTGTGAGCGCTGCACATAGAAGCAGGGTGAGCAGAGGATGGGCACTCCTTGCACAGGGAGATGAGTGTAGGCAAGGGTCAGGACTTGTAGGGAGTAGGGGAGGGCGGGGCCAAACTAGCAGCTAATTCTGCCCAGTGGGTCCCACAGGGCAGACACTGTAGCCACCCCTGCCTCCCGAAGCTCCAGTCAGCTTATCTATCAACTGCCAAGGGTAGGTTTCCATTTTGCAAACATCATGAGTTGGAGAAGGGAAGCCACAAACCATTCCAACCTAGGGCTGACAGCCATGTTGGGTGTGGCACCCAGGGGCATCAGGGAGAGTGTCAGAAGCCAAGGGACCCTTGAGCCCACGCTGCTCTCCTTTGAGAGCTGCCAGTGCCTCGAACAGGTAACCTTGCTGGGGTCAGGAGAGAGCATGGCCAGGAGCTTCGTCTCAGCCAACAATGCTAAAGTGGGGTGGCTTTGGACATCAGGGATTTCTCTCCTTGGGCATTTTTGAATGGAGCAAGAAGCGAGTGAGGCAGTGACTCAGACAGAAGGTTCCTTACAAGGCAGACACACGGGTCTGCACTGAGCATCCATGCCCATGTCTGGGCTACAGACACGTTCTCCTGGTGGTCATTGACATTCTCAGCACGCACCCCAGCCCAAGCTGCCCTGTCAGCTGTCCCCTGGGAGCGTACACAATACATTATTTACTCGGCTGTCAGCCTTCCTGGAGACCGATAGACAGCGACCACAATAAAAGCTTGTGGGAGCCTTCAGGAAGGGCCCCACCATGTCTTGGATACTGTTCCAACCCGCTGACCACACGGTTCTTACTCCCTTCTAGTGAGAGAAAGCACCTTCCATGCTCCTGTTGTAGCCGTAGCTGCCAAAGCCCTTGGGCTTTCTGAGAAGCAGGGACAGTTGGAAAGGCCTGGCTGACCTGACTGAGGGCCCCCTAAGTGGGAGGGAACCTTGTCTGGGACTAGACAAGGTTCCCCAGGGCATGGACAAGAGCCCCGCGGATGGATGCCACTCCGCTGATTAAATGATTCGACATTGCTGTGTGCCTTCAGCTAATTAGTATGAACAGCACCAAGTGAGCCAGTGAGCAGACAGACCCTGGCAGGCAGCCAGAGACCCAGGGCAGCCAGACCCTGCTGCCCTCAGCACCAACCCCATCGAGTTCTCCCACCCCAGGAAAGAGCACATGCTGGACAGTTGCTAACTACCTAACCACCCCATAAGTTACTTTCCTGCCCAGGCCTCCTGCATCTAACCGAGGGTGGTAGCACTTGATCCAGCATGAATGCAGGGGGCCCTGAGCCATTAGCCCCTTGGGCTGTGTACTCACCATGAGCCCTGCAGGGTTAGGAAGGCAAGAACACCGGTGGGGTCGCTGGCAGTGACTACTATGTAGCCCCCGTCTCCCCTCTAGCCTCCATGGCCATCTGGAAGGTCAAGTCCCAAACAGCAGTCACAGTGGAGATCCTAGGAAGGCTACCTCAGGGTGACTGTGGCAGGATGGCCGAGGAGCTGAAGGCTGACCCACCTGCAAAGACAGTGCATGTTGCAGGCCAGTGCCCGGGTATACTCAGGGAGCATCTAGTTCCTTTCAAAGTGTGCCCCTTTCTGGCTCCTATCAACCTGGCCAGCCTGTTGGAGTCCCTGGCTCAGGCTCCATCTGAGGCATTCAGAGAGGTTGCGATAATCATAGCTTAGGGACTGGAGGAAACCCCCCTTCTGGCAGCCAGAAACCATCCCTTGAGTAGTCCCTACTCCCCATCCCAATGTAAGAATGCTACTTGGTTATTTCAGGCTACACAAGCCAGACCAACATTATCAATTTAAATCAAGAGAATCAAATAAACCTGAATAAATCTCTCAGTCCCCGGGCAGACCTGGCAGGCAGAAGCTTCTGCTGCTTGATGTGGCTAGACCTTCAGGGCTAGCATCTCCCACATGGACATTCTTGCCTGTGCTGGAACCATGTGGTCTTGCTAGGGCTCCAAGCCCTAGACTTACCCAAAGTTATTCAGAATCCACCTTCCAACAACAAGAGTGACCGAACCCCTCACAGCATTTCTGCTCCAGAAATGGCCCTCATGAGTGGACCCTGTGGCCGGACGGTGGCTTGACCAGAAGCACCACCCCTCCCCTTCCCTTCACAGACACCAGGAGGAAGCCACCCAACTTCTCACCTATTTTGGTAAAGGCTGCTGAAGAGGCACAGGTCTCACGCTTCTCATAGGCGAGATGTGGCATGTCCCTCGTGCTAGGGAACAGCTTTCTATGACGAAAGGCATCCGACTGGAGCTTGTGAGTGGAGTTATCAACAGATTGCAGGGCTGCAGCCTGGCCAGAGCACTGCGCTGGGGACGGAGCTCTGCACCCGGAGGGAGTGAGTCAGAACCCAGAAGAGCAGGCATCCAATGCGCTCTCTGCAGGCAGTTTCCAGCTCTGGGTTGGGGGACGCCAGCCGCCTGCGCGCGCCTGATTTCTGCAGTAGCAGCCAGGGGAATGAAGGACCGGCCGGGAAGCAGGAGCTGTAACCATGGGGACTGGGGGAGGCGCGGACCGCGGCAGCGCCGCCGTACCCTGGCTCCCTGCGGCAGAGCGGGAATGGTTCTTCCCAGCCCGGCGGCCCGCTGCCCGTCACACTGCAGAGTCGATTTAAAGAGACAACCGACTAGGGTTTGCTGCTTGCTTCCAACAGATTCAGACAACTCACATTAAAGCATCTCCCCCGAAAGGAGGACAGGATGATGTTATTTCATTTTTTAAAAGAGATCCCTGTCTGTTGAGGGCTTCAGGAACAGGAAGGAGAAAACGGAAATTGATTTTGGAAGAATCTTCACAATCTTGGTATTAAAATATTTCTCAAATCCAAATCTGCCAAAACTGAGGTGAAGTCTATCTGAGCATGAGTCAGCAGGGCTGGTCCTGCCTGTGGACAGAGCCTGGCTGAGCAAATAGTGTTTTCCTTACCCCAATGTTGAACCCCTTCTCCCAGCCTGGGCCAAAGGAACTGAGCACAGAGAAAGAAAGTGTACAGAGTGTGTCGGAGACCAGAGCACAGGGTCTCAACTGTGGTGGGATGGCCCGCCCCACCGCTGGCTGCCTGAGGGGAGGGCCAGGGTCAGGTCTAAATTTTTCACAAAGTTAACCTTTTTTGGGAAATGTTGGCATGGCATTTTGATTGAGAGACACCTGTTTGGGGTTACTTTACTTCCTCGCCACCTGACTCAGCCCCACCCATCTACCCTGCTCTTCCAAGGGCTCTCAAAGTTAATGCCTACTCCAAAGGGTCCCCAGGTTCTTGCTACCCTAGAGTTTGAAGGGTAGAAGCTAGAGGTCCTGCAGAGAGGTTGTTAAGAATCATGATAGCAGAATTAGAGCCAGAGACATTATAATTCTTGGTTTTGTAGGTCCTGTGGTGTGTAACTTCTGCGTAGGGCGTGGTCAACTGTCCTCTGTCCCAGAACTCAGTGTGAACATGGAGATGAGCCCTGAACTTCAGAAATGGACTCAAGACCCAGAGGGGATTCTGCCTGCTCAGCCCCCTGTAAGTCATGGAGACCTCCAGGTGTTCTGAACTTTCTGAGTGGCTTCTCCAGGTTCTGGAGGCCAGCCAAGGTCCCTTCCTGATAGATCCTGGCTGACAGTCATGGTCGAGTGGGCAGAGAAGGGGCAGAAGGGAGAATAGGCAGTAGGGGTGGTGTGGGGGGCTCTGAACTAGGGCAGACTCTGACACCTGTCTCCTGCTCGAGGCTCCGGCTTCATCACAGGTGGTCCAGGACTTCAGGCTATTCTGTGACTCTATGCACAACTTGAGTGATGTCCCTCAGCCTCTTCCTGGAGGGTCCAGAACCAAGAAATGATTTTTATATAGTAGTTGGGCTCTAGCTTAAGTTTTCAGAATCAAAGCCCAGGACCTGGCTTCATGAATACTGGCATTGGACTATGGTGACTTCCACACACTCATAGCTGTCACATATACCACTCTGTAGCTTGCCAGAGCCTAGCGTTGGAGCTGCCCAAGGAGGGCATCACTTGAGATCTGATTTGTGGGGTAGGGCTGGAGGTAGAGGTGCCATGATGGCCTACATGGTGGTCCGTGTTCTATGTCAACACAGAATAGTTTTTCTATGGCAGTGGTTCTCACCCTTCCTAATCTGCCACCCCTATAATACGGTTCCTCATGCTGTGGTGACCCCCTTCCTTAAAATCATGTCATTGCTCCTTCATAACTATAATTTTGCTATCGTTATGAATTGTAATGTAAATATCTGTTATGCGCAGGCATAGGCAACCCCCAAAGGGGTTTCAACCAACGGATTGAGAACCACTGTTCTATGGGAGGGGAAACTGAGGCACGGCATAGTCAGATATGCTTCTGGTCACAGCTTTTGCTGTTGTTCTGGGAGTCACCCTGTCCTTACTTGCTAGACAGGTCACATTTGCCTCTTACTGGAAGCATATTTGGTTATAGGGTTGCCTTTTCTACTTAAGGAAGCCTGGCATTGTGGCTCAAGTTTCGGGTCTCTTGTCTCTCAACACTTGAAATAGGGTGAATCACTCTGTAGTTAGGAACCTGGCCCCAGATGGGCTTGGGAGATGTTTGCCATGAGCCCAAGTGTCCATGCCTGCATGGCACAAGTTGCCGTGAAGCCTGACCACTCCTTTCGGCTGCTCCTCTGGCCACCGCCAGCTGGGTGGATTCAGTGTTGTAATAGGACACAGCCTAATTTCTGGGCATCTGGGGTACAGTCATCTCAGAAAATCAGCTAACTCCCCAAACTGGTCACAGAGGAAAGTGCAGGAAAAGGACAAGGTTGGGACAAAAAAACTGGAAAAACCCCCAATCTGAGGCTACTAGGATGCAGGCAATGAGGCCCTCACTGAGGACAAGCAAAATCCCCCAATGTAGGGAAGTGCCAGTTTCTTCCTCACGGGTGTGGCTCTTTGCTCAGGGCACATGCGGCTTACAAAAGTTCCCCAAGGCTAGTGCTCAAAGAGATGCCAGCAGGGGATAAGAGTTCCTGTCTCTGGGACAGTCACACAGGACAACAGGGATATAAATGACTGGAGTCTCCAGCACGCGCTGATACTGTTGCCCTTGAGGGTTTTATCTCAAGAAGACCACAGCTATAGTCTTCATGTCTGTCCACTACAGGCAGGTCATCCTGCCTGGTCATCCCTGGCCGTCTTCCTCACATGGAATAAACAATAAGGGAACGCTAGTGCTCACAGCATCTACAGAACCCACTCTCTGTAATAGCTCCATGTGTTTTGGCTGAGACAGGACAGCAGCCCCCGTGGATACACAGCATGGACCATCCCACCAGGCTGCCGCTTTCCTAAAGGGCCAGACAGCCCCTCTCTCAGGCTCCACGGGCCACGTCCTCTTCATAGCCCTCCACCCTGCTGGTGAAGACAAGTTCCCTGCAAAGGGCTGGCTGGGTGCCAACCCTGGAAAAATACATAGTTCTCACGAGTTATTTTTTTATTTTTTTCCCCCAACCTTTTAAACCCGTGAGAAAGGACGCCTTCTTACGGGTTGTATGTGATGAGCTGCTGCTGCATTGGCTCTGGGGCTATTATCCCAGGAAACATGTCCTCAGGGTTTGGTCACATCTCCTAGGTTCCCACCATTGTTGGCATGGGGTAGCGCCTAGCTACTTCACTGCTTCCTACTGCAAACCTTACCACAGACACCCTCTCCCAAAGGAGCGTCAGTGGACAGCAAAGGTACCGAGAGCTCTAGGGCTGCATGGCTTGTTTAAAGCACTGTCCTAGGTCTCTCGAGCAGATGAACAATTCTAATTCCCCTGCTGCCCTCAGGTTCTTCCTCTCTTCTAGAGAGGTCAGTTTTTTGGACTGCGAGGAGACCATCCAGCCAGTCTCATGGACTGAGCTAGTGACTCTGGCCTCCTCTGAAGTGTTAGGATCTCAATCAAAGCTGTGGCCTTCCCAGCAGCCTTTGAACCTGGCTTATTGATGCTGTAGAGACATGGATACCTGACTCCAGGCAGCTGGGAGTTCCTGTTAAACTTCAGTGGGCTTGTGAGTACTGCCTGGATGGGGACAGACCCTAGAGGGGTCACAGCCCACCCTATACTCAGAATGAGAAAGGTTGGCTGCCCTGTAGAGGCTAACAGGAAATCCAAACATCCAGAACCCAAGGCCACAGGAGGCCAGGCTTCTCTCTGTATTGCTTGGCTTCAGGGATCCACAAGCTGTTAGCTGGAGAACAGGAAACAGTCCGCTGAGGAAAGAGGTTGAGATTGAGTTATGCACCTGGTGAGTGGAGTCAAGACTGACCGACTATCTTCTCTCTCTCAGAGAGGCTGAGGTCACGGAGGACATGGCAAGGTACTTGTAAGAAACATTTCATCTTAGAAGAGGGATGGCCTTGGATGACTGCTAGTGCCCTGGATAGATGCACCTCTTCGGAGTACTTGAGTCTTCAAAGCTGTGGGCTTCCCAGCCATTTTGTGGAGACCAAAAAACTGAAATGGGAAACCCGAAGATGTGGAAATGGCAGCCTCTGAGGCATGCAGCCTGGCCCTAGAGGGGGTGGGTCTGTGGCCTTCCTCTCAGTGTGCAGCATCAGGGCTGCAGAGCAGAATTAAAAGGACTCTTGGGTTGCTGTGGAAACCAGTCATCTCCCCCCTGCCACAGCATCAGTCTGAATCTGTACAGACCATTCCTAACAGATTCAAGCCAACGAACTCATTCTCACATCGAGGGAAGCCGAGTTTGAGAAGCAAATAAGGAAATCACCAACTTACAGTCCTCTTCTGTTGCTGGGTTCTTAACAAAGCTCGGTTGGACCCTTGAGGAGTCCAGGGCTGGTCCAGCCTCCATCCTAGCCTCGCGGAGGACAAGGAGAGAATGTGCAGTTTCTGCTTGGTAACAAACAGACTCTGTGGCATTCCACATGAACCTAGAAGGCCTCCCGGGTAGACACGGGGCCCTGGCTTGTCCAGGTTGCAGTGAAGAGAGCTCAGGCCCCGTTGGTCTTGGAGCCGTGGAGACTGCAGGTTTTGGAGTTATTTATCATCTGGTCCTCGATCCCAAGTGACTGGTGCCTCACTGAGCTCCGCCTCCCACGCTCCAGACCCATCTTCTTTCTTCAGAAGGCCACTGTCTCTCTGTGGAGCCCTTTGGTTTTTGGAGAGGTTTGGTTTGGTAGGGAGAGGGGACCACTAACAAGGCTGCCCTGTGGAGAACCTGTGCCATTCTACCAAGATCAGAGGGGCAGCAGGATATCCCAGAACACATACAGCTTCTCTCTGCTCCTGTTAGCACCATGGTAGATTCCAGCAGAGCTACATGGCTTCTTTGCCCACCAAGCCCACCCACACTCCAGACAGAGAGCCTGGTACACGGGGCCCAGGAGCAGAGTCTTGGGCATGTATGGAAATTTTGCTTATTCTGCAGGCACTAGGGAGTCATGGAATGATGTGTCTGAGGGAGAGAGTAAGAAGCAGGTTTGTTCTTAGTTGTCATGGCGATGGGTGATATGATACAACTTTGTGGCTCTCTGCTCCCTCATTTTATCCCCCCGAGGCCTCATAAGCTTCAAACATATCCTTCTAAAATCCTCACTGATGGGACACGTTGCCATGACTTGGCACACTGATGACCCACGTCTTCAGCACTGGAGAAGTACGGAGTAAGGGAACAAAAGTGGCCACACCACGGAGTGAGTCCACAGCCTTTTCCAGGGTCCATGCATCCCTTCCCCCTGGTGACATACCCAGCTCCTTCAGGAAGGTAAGAGGTTAATGGAGCTGCCTCTGCTGATATAGAGACACACCTGCCAGCCCGATCTTGAGGCACAAACAGACCTGTAGTCTGATCCCTAGCTGCTTGTGCTGACCCCTGATGCACCTGGGTGGCCTAGGTAAAACCTCATCCCTGTCCATGGACTTGGGTCTCCAAAGTTAAGGGGAGACCCAATGGTGCCTGTTGGAGAACACCAGCCTCACTGGTCATCAAAACATGCTGGGACCAGCATCTCTCATTTCCTAGGACTGAGGTGTGGCCCAGACACGTAGCCACACACAGGGTGAGGACGCTTCCCGGGAGCCACGGAGGCCTCTGGCACTGCATAGAGTTTCAATAAGAGCAAATCACAGGGGAGATAAGCAGCACACAATGCCCTCCCTCACAGGCTAGACAGATAGCAGTGACTGCTGTGGCAGCTAGCAAGGCACACAGACACCTGGCATTTGCAGCACGGTAGGTGGGACTCTCTAATATCTTCCATTTTCAGGGGTTAACCTGCTCCTCAGAAACATTGATAAACAGCATTTCTAGCCAGACAGGCTTGGACTTTCTGCAACAAAATCACACTCCCTACTGCTGTCTTCATCTCAAATGCGAGTTAAAGATGCAACAGAGATATCCAGTTACCCAGACGGCTTTAAGTTTCAGGGACCGCTCTGGTCTCTAGACCCCAGTAATGAACCAACAGCCTGGCTTTCATGAGACGATGCCACCTCATAGGGTGAAGGTGTTGGGGGGTAGTGTGACGTGGGCAGCAGTCACCTTTGCGAGCCTTCTATCAGGAGTGGATGTGGCTCGAAGGCTTTTTGTGCCTCCCCAACCATCTCAGTGGACCTTCCTCCCAGTCTTCCTCTTTCTCCTGCATAGTTCATCCACCTGCTCCCTCCTGACTCCCCAGTTCATTCATCCTCTTCCCTGACTATTGTCATACATGGAGAGGAACATGAAGGTCGGGTCTAGTTGCAGTCCACGGGGCACCTGGCCTGGGGGGCAGTGAGTGGATAGTTCCCCCTAGGAGCCAGGCTGCTCGAGAACTGTCCATGGTGCTGCCCAGATGCTATGATGTACAAGCTCCTCTTCCTGTTGGAGACTTTCCATCTACCAGCTAGATTATAGCTACAGCCTGGAGCCTCCACCCTCTAAGTATTCTGGGTGCTGCTAACCAAACCCTGCCTAGACTGTTCATCAGTGTGACATGTGTTTGCTAGCTTCTTGCCCTCCCGGGGGGGTCTGGCTCTTGCTGTATCCTCTGGCAGTTGGGCCAGAGCGATTTAACTAAATTAGATGTGGTGGAAAGCAAGTTGCTCCACCTGGCAATTTTGTTAAAGTAATTATTTATTTAAAAATTAATGTTTCTGAGTCACTGGTTTTTCTAGCATTAGCAATTTTGGCACAACCCAGGGCAGTCTTCTACTTCTTTACATTGCGAAATAATTCTTTCTCTGTTTCAAAAATATCTTTAAGCCTAAAAATACCATTATATTTTTAAATTTCTAATAATTTTCCAGCCAGTCATTCGTGCTTGGAGCTCTTGGTGGGAGAAGAAGTTGGAAGATTTTAAATCTCCAACTCAGGGATGGGTTGGAGCTACCTGAATGCCCACTCTGGGGAGCCGCAGCAAATCACACTATGGAGGGCAGTACTGCTGCTCTGTAAACCCTCATCATGGACACCATGAGTGTTGTGAGCATGAATATGTGTGCTAGTACATGAGAAAATGTACAAGACAGCATGTATGGGCAGACTGTGTAAAAGCGTTTAAGAAAATGCCTGCTCAAATGATTGAGTGTGAAAGTGTGTGCAAATGAGTCTCAGAGTCCAAGTGTGTACAAATGCACCTGGATACAAGCCAGTATATGGGTGTGTCAAGATGCTACCATGCACAAGCAGGTGAGTGTGTCAGTGTGCAAGCTCAGGTAGATTGTGCGAGTATGTGGATGTATATAGTTGTGAATAGGTGAGTATAAGTGTGAATGTGTATGACCATGTGTGTAAACATGGATGTATGCAAATGAATGAGTGATATGGGATGTCCTTCTGTATACGTGTTTCTTTTATTGGTTGATGAATAAAGCTGTTTTGACCAGCAGCTTAGCAGAGTAAAGCCAGGTGGGAAATCTGAACAGAGACATATTGAGAGTAGGCAGAGTCAAAGAAACACCATGTAGCTGCCAAAGGAGAAAGACGCCGGAACCTTACCAGTAGACCACAGCCTTGTGGTAATACATAGACTAATAGAAATGGGTTAATTTAAGATATAAGAGCTAGCTAAGAATACACCTAAGTCATTGGCTAAGCAGTGCTGTGATTAATGTAGTTTCTGTGTGATTGATCAGGTCAGGGTGGCCGGGAAACCAAAAAGCAGTCTTCGTTTGCAAAAGAGTGTGAATGTGGGTGAAGAGGCAACTGTAAATGTATGTAAACATGCAAATGTGGATTTTTCAAACATGTTAGCTTGAATTGTGTGGTTGTGGGAGTATGAACATGCGCAAATATGTGTTTGAATGTGCGTGAGAGTGTGTGTGTGTGTGTGTGTGTGTGTGAATGCATGCGGTCATGCAAATGTGAATAAAGGTGTGAGTGAGAGTGTGAACAGCACAAGGGTGAGTATGAGTGTCTGGGTGTGAATGTGTATGAGCAGAGAGGAGTGGATGATGTGTGAGTGGGAGTGTAAATGGATATCAGTGTGTACAAACGTGTAAATATGAACGTGTATTGGCGTGCGTGTACACGTTAGTATGAATGTGAGTATCTTGGCTAGAGTTTCTATGAATGTGATAAAACACAATGTCAAAAAGCAACTTGGCGAGGAAAGGCCTTATTCCACCTTATCACTATGGGTTGGTCACCGAGTGAAGCCAGGGCAAGAACTCAGGGCAGGAATGTGGAGGCAGGAACTGAAGCACAAGGCCTGTAGGACTGCTGCTTATTGGCTTGTTCTTTGTGGCTTTCTCTCTCTGTTTTATTATGGCACCTAGAACTACCAGCCCTGAGGTAGCCTTACCCACAGTGACCTAGGACCTTCCACATCAATCATTAGCCAAGAAAATGTACCACAGGCTTGTCCACAGTTCAGGCTGGTGGGGTCATATTCTCAGTTGAAGTTCCCTTTTTCAAAATGACTGTAGGTTGTGTCAAGTTGAGAAGTCACTATTCAGCTAGAACTTTTCCTTTCTCATTTGTCTCCAAGATGGCATGCCAATATTACTATCACAATAAAAAACACAATTGATTGTGAAAGTCCTTCTTTAAAGTCCAGTTTCTTTAAAATAACCAGATACTTTTGATGTTCAAAGCCTCTCCAGGATATCCCAAGACTATAAACCACCCATAGTCTCTAAAACTACAAAAATCTCTTCAAACATCCTAGTTCTCTCAACTGTGGGCCCCTGCAAATTAAAAACAAGTCATTCTTATTCCAAGAAGGAAGAACCCGGAAACAGTCTCAATCTGAACAAAGCAAACCAGACCCTGACAGTGTAAATAACCCACTGTCCAGTGTCTGGGATTCACTCAGAATCTTCCAGGCTCCAGTGGTCTGGACAGTTAGCTTCACTACTCAAGCCTGCTACTGGATCACACACAGCTTGCCCTGAAGGCTCAGGCTGGCTCCACTCCATAGCCGCTGCTTCTGTCCTGGGCAGTCATTCTGTACTATAGACAACTTCAAAGTGTTGGGGTCTCCTACTGCAACTGGGATACACTTTCACTAATAATGTCTCCTGGGCTGTCTCCAGGGTCTCTATCCCAGCCACACAGTGCCAACCCTCAGCTCTTCTCCATGAGCCCTTCATGCCTTCAAAACCAGTACCAAGTGACTACCACGTTCAGCTGCCAGCATGAAATGCTGCTTTCACTACCTCAGGTTCAGTGTGCTGAGCCTGAGGACATACTTTCAGAAGGTTTTACCTCAACGAAGCTGATCTCTTCTTAATTATAGTAATTCCCATGTCTCAGCAAATCAGTATCAATTGTTCTAGAAAAGTTAAGGTTTTACTCCCATAGTGCTGGTCTCTTGGTAATCACAGCAGATTCTTCAGCTCCTGCTGACCAGACACTCAGATTCTTAATACAAGACTGACCCTTGTGGAATCTTTAAGAGGCTCTCAAATCTTCCCTCTGAAATGACACAAGCCAGGTCCCACTGTCTGCATGTGTCTCAATAATCTTCTCTTCCAGGATGCCACAGAAAATCCCACTGAGTGCTCAGGACTCAATGGTTTTTACAGCTCGAAGTTCAGATGCTACCACAATCTTCTCCCAAACATATTGTCACACCAATACCCTGCTCCTGGTACTCATTTCTTAATTAAGGCTTCTATGACTGTGATAAAACACTATGGCCAAAAGCATATTGGGAAGAAAAGAGTTTATTTCATCTATAGCTTATGGGTCCATCACTGAGTAAAGTCAGGGCAAAAACTCAGGGCAGGAACCTAAAGGCAGGAACTGAGCAGAAGCCCTGTAAGTGTGCCGATTATTGGCTTGCTCTTTGTGGTTAGTTCAGTCTGCTTTCTTACAGCACTCCATACCACCAGCCCAGGGATAGCACTGCCCACAGTGACCTGGGAACTTCCACATCAATCGTCATTCAGGGAAGTGCAGCAGAGGCTCGTCCACAGGCCAGTCTGGTGGGGACATTTTCTCAATTGAGGTTCCTTTTTTCAAAACGACCCTAGGTTGTGCCAAGTTGACATAAAACTAGTCATCACAGTGAGTGTGTTTGTGTGTTTGCACACACAGGTATGAATATGGATGGTTGTGAGGACAGAAGTATACTGTGTGTGTGTGTGTGTGTGTGAATGTGCTTAAGAGGGCAGATTTGAGTGTCTATGTGTGTTTGCACGCACAGGTGTGAAAATGGGTGGTTGTGAGGGCAGGAGTATACTTGTGTGTGTGTGTGTGTGAATGTGCTTAAGAGTGCAGATCTGAGTGTGTATATGTGAGTCATGTGTACATGTGAGTGTGAGTGCATGAATGTGAGTGTGCACCATTATATGGGTGTGAACATTCATAAAAATGCTGGTCAGATTGTGTGTGGTTGGGTGTTATAGGGGTATGTGAATGTATGTGGGTGTGAGAGTATGCTCATATGTGTGTGTCATCAAGTGTTAATGTGTGTGGTTAGTGTTAACATAAGTGAGTGTGCATGTGTGGGTGTAAGTCATGTGGGTATGAGTGTGGACATTAATATTCATGAGTGTGTGTGTGTGTGAATGTGTGTGAGTGTGTATGGATGTGGATGTTAATGTACATGAGTGTGCAAGCATACAGGTATGAATGTGTATGAGTGTGCATGAATATGGGTGTTAATGTACATGAATGTGCGAGCATACAGGTGTGAATGTGTGTGAGTGTGAATGCAAATGAACTTTTGGGTTTGAAGGTATGCGTGTGCACATGTGTGTACTTGTGTGTATGTGTGTGTGCACACACACGTGTGTGTAACTGTGCAGCATGGGAGTCCTCTGCACTGACTATGTCCATGCAGCCATGGCTGGTCAGCTGGTGGAAGGTCACTGCATGTCTCACTGCAGTATTTTCAGACATTACTTTCTTCCTGTTCACTGTCAGGTTAAAAATCCACTAAAAGTAGTTGAAACAATAAAAATACAAAACGTATAGTGGAGACATTTAGGTTTATTTTTTCTCCAGTTAATTTCTTATTGTGGTTGCTTGTTTCAGTCCAGTATTTGCCCATGCTACGAAATGGGACAGAAAAAAAATTAAACTAATTTCAGACAAAAAGTCAAGAAGTAAGAGGAAAGCGAACATAATGGAAGCAGAAGCATCGCTCCTGACTTGTGCAGGATGTGCTAACAGTAGAGGGATATACATTCTCACTGCTTCCTAGTGCTCCTGAAAGTAGGAGTGGCCAGAAGTGGGACTCTGGGGACAGAATGGTGGGACCTGCCACCCTCTGTGTCTACAGATGGCACCCAAAAACCTTGAAGGTGGCAAGGTAGGACTGAGGGGGGATGTACCACTGGATGGGGACACCCTGTGGGGTAGAGTAACAGCAAACTCTCCCAAAGAGATCCAGCCTTCTTAGGAGCCCTGCTGTTGGCCACGCTATCAGGATAACCATTGGCACTCCCACCCTAGAGACTGGACTGGTAGAACGCACTAATGAAACTAAACCAGTTTAGTTTCAGTTACAGTGTGTGCAAGGATTAGGGTATGAAATATCCCCACGGGCTTGTGTATGGGCATGAGTCCTAGTGTGCAGCCATGGTCAAAGGTGGGACATGGTCAAAGGGTGGGCACTGTACTAATGGGCAGATCCATTGATAGGGTCATCCTTGACTGGTACATTGGAGGCAGTAGAAACTTGGGGTTGGATTTTATTAAAAAGGGAAGGTACCTGTGGTTGTGACTTATTCTCAGTCCCCCCATTCCTCCATTCTTCTCTCTCCCTTCCCTCTTTCTTCTGCTCCTGCTTCCTTGCTATGGGGCTGTTTCCCTATGCTCTCTTTGCTGTTATCTATCTCACACAGTCCCTGAAGCAATGGCATCAAGTGGCCAAGAACCGACACCTCTGCAGCCAAGAGCCCAATGGCCTCTTCCTCCTTTCAGCTGATTTCTTAGGCTGTCTCATCACAGCGACGGACAGCAGCACAGTGAAATTCCAAGGACTACAGGACAGAAAGCAGGTCAGTCCAAGCTGGCTTCATGTGACTGTGAACTCTTTTTTCCTAAGGTGGTATAGTTTGAATTTTAGAAGTTTATAAAAGTTAAAATCCTCATTAATTTAAAAATATGTTTCACACACTCCAAATATTTGACCGGTCAGGTCATGTGTTCAGCAGTTTTTCCAGTGAGCGCCGAGAAACCTTGGTGAGTGGCAGAGCTGCTGGGAGAGACAGTGCAGGTACTGTCTCCTTGTACTCTTTTCCTCCTAGGGCTTGGTGAGCTGGTGCCCCAGGAGCAGGATCCCCAGAAACCCAGACACCAGAAGCAACTGTTGTGCTGGAGGGAGGGAAGCTGGCAGTAGAAGTGGGGGATGAACAGGCAGGGGTGGGGGATGAGGAGTCAGAGGCAAGACAGTCACAGGCACTCCTGTGTCCCGCACCGTCATCATCCCAGCTATTGGCAGCGGGAGGGAAGGGGTTTCCCTTTCCTCTCCTCCTGCAGCACCTAAGGTATCATCATCCCAAAGGGCCATGCTGTGGTGGATGGCTCCTGCCAGCTCCCTACCCTTAGCTGAAGAGGACATATGAAGCTGGCTCGTTTGGGCAAGGCAGTGCACAGTGCTTTTGACAAAGCTTTGGTCACAGAGGACAGCTGCTAGAAGCCTCTGCTGAGAGGCTTGGCGGGGGCAGGGGTCCCAGCCTGCTCCCTGCTATTATTGCTGCAGGCCTTCTATGACTCCAAGAAGAGCAGGTCCCTGACCACATTCCTCCAGGTGAGTGCAGAATCAGAGTTCTGAAGACCCATCCCATGCTTGGGAGAGGTGGAAAATCAAGGGAACTCTTGCATATTTGGTGAGTTCCGGGAGCCGTGGAGATATTTGAAGACTGACGCGTATATTTAAGCTGACCTGATCTGACTGTGTAGCAAACAGGTCTCTGAAGATCCACTCCGCCCAAGCCCACCCCACCCTGGAGCTCTCCTCTGCCATAGAGCAATGCGTTACAAAGGTCTCTTACTGGAAAAATGCCCCTAATCAACTCCCCCTCCCCACTTCTCAGACAGGGTTTCTCTGTGTAACAGCCTTAGCTGTCCTGGACCTAGATCAGGCTGACCTTGAACTTACAGATCCACCTGGGTCTGCTTCCTGAGTGCTGGGATTAAAGGCGTGCGCCACCACCAACCAGCCCCTGAACAACTTTTAAGTTTGAAGGCTTGATATGAATGAATGACTACCCCCATAGCCTGAAGCTCTCAATGTCTGGTGGAGTTCCCTGCTCCAGGGTGACAGCTCAGCCCCAAGCTCACGCAGAGTTTGCAAAGAATTTAGATGGGACAGCTCAGGGCCTATTGCTGTTAACTTCTAGGACTCAGTTTCTCGATCCTGGGCTCACCCTTCTGTGTCTTTCTCCAACAGGACCGCACCAGGATGCATTCACCACTGCTTACTTTATGGTCTGCAGTAGCTGTGTTCCCAGGAGACATCAAGTATCCCTGAATCTGATGAGTCCCTGCCTGAGGTCCTTGAATCCCTTCCTTCCTTGTCCCCACTGCAGTGTCCAGTGCTTGAGGTCTCATGCTTCCAGGGGGGAAAAAAAGCATTCAAGAAACTGTAACCGGTGTAGAGGAATGGAAGGGCACGGTGAAGCCAGGATCGGAGGGCAGGATGGAGAGGCCGCTACGATGCCAGGATGGGGCACTGGCAAGACCGCTTACCCTATCTCTAGCAGAAAGGGAAAGCTGAAGAGGCTTGGCCAGAGAGTATTGGGCAGCCTGTCCATCTCCAGGTGGAAGGGCAAAGGTTATGGCAGTCTAGACAGCCCTTAGCAAGCTTCATGCTTGATTATCAAAGATCTTCCTTGGCTGAGTGTTGGGTAGTGCTATCACGGCTGTGTTTACAAAATAGCCATTACCTTTCTGCTATCATGCAGAGTATTTATAGATAGTGAGGAAATGTCTGGGGTTTGTTTCAAAATAGCCTGTGAAGAGAAGGAGGCTTGACTGAGATTTGGGTCGCTGTGGTGGCTGTGGGTCTATGTTTCCTGTGCTACTTACTCTGCCAATGAGCATCATCCCTGAAAATGTCATGACAAAACTGAGCATGTGTCATAGGCTGTTGCTCTCTCGTCCCTGAGGTAGCTTGGCCTCTTGCTGAGGTGACAGAGCTGTCCCCACTGGCCACTGGCCCAGCTCTGCAGCCTGAACTCTGGTCTCTGTGGGAACCTTCAACACCGTGGCTCCCATATCCTGCCAGCCAGAGTTAACATAGAGAGCTTACTGACCAAACCCTTGGCCTGCCTCTTGGAGGCTCACTGGCTACCCAGTGGCCCTGGACTGGCATGGAATCATTTTCTTAAGGATTTGTCACCAACTGGTGGGATGAGGAGTGTAGGAGTGTGTGTAATGAGTACGGGATGCAATTAAAAAGACGCTGTTCCCAGGAGCAATTTCTCCAGGTGAGCTTGTGGCCTCTGGTGGTAGAGATGCCCATTTCTGAGCAGTCTTCTTGGGCCCTGTAGTCTGGGCAGGTAGCTGCGGAGCATGGGCACAGTGCGTACTAGGGGAAGGAAGTCTGAAAGAGTTCTCCATCTCCCCTGCTTAACGTCAGACTGTGAGAGAGAGTGCTTTCAGGTAGACGGTATTCAACTGGAAACAAACGTGAAAGGCAAGACATGCAGCTCTGTAAATGTGATATGATGATTCTTACATTCTCAACCAGGTGTAACAAACACACAGAGATCTGGCACTTGGTGTTAAAGATGTTGAAGAGGTGGTAGAAGCAGCCAATGGGGCACCTTTGTGGGCAATCCTGAGCCCCTCTAGGCTTCAGCCTCTCTCTGCCTTGGCTCCTGGCAGGTCTATGCAGGAATTCCCACACTGCCTCAAGGCCACAACTGTGAAGATCCAGTTATCTTCCGAGTCAGCAAACTGGCCCTGCCTCTACCTTTTGGCCCCTTTTCCCCCAGTGACTCTACTCTGTATTTACTCCCAGGAGAAGGCTCAGATGTGTCCTTGGCTACCAGGATGTGCTATCCTTAGTCTTTGGATGGCCCTTGTGAAGCTCTCACCAGTGCCTGGACCATACGTTTGCCACTGTTGCTGTGGCTTTCGGTCAGCTTAACATGGGAAAAGGGACTCTCAGCTGAGAAAATGTCCCTATCAGATTGGCTGGTAGGCAAGCTTATGAGGCATTTTCTTGATTAATGATTGATGTGGGAGGACCCACCAACTGTAGTTGGTGCCACCCCTGGGCAGGTAAAAGAAAAAAATACATCCTATGGATTATAAAAAAATGGTAGCTGAGCAAGTCATGGGGAGCAAGCTAGTTAGGAGTGTTCCTCTAAGGTCTTTGCTTCAGTTCCTGCCTCCAGGTTCCTGTCTTGACTTCCTGCCCTGACTTCCCTGAGTAATGGACAGCAACCAACGAGGAGAAATAACACCTTACCCCCCCCCCCCCGAACTGCTTTGCTTGTGGTGTTTATCATATCAACGACCTTCCTGTAGTTGGCCTGTAAAGCTGAGGTCTTCTCTCAGCAGATATACGCCCTGGCCTGGACAACCTAATTCAATGATGTCCCTCTAGGCTTGCAGGCCTGAGGCAGGAGCTAACCAGGCTTGAAAGTCCTAGGGGACCTGAAAAGTAGACACAGAATGGAAATCCTGTGGTTTATCTATTGGAAGAGAGAGAGAAAATGTGGTTGTAGTCCTTGGGTGGGACTTAAATCTATCTGTTCCCAAGAGGGAGAAAGGATAGTAGGGGCCAGAGAGGTCAAAGACGACACACGAAAACCCCCAGAACCAACTAACCTGGGCTCACAGGGGTCTGCAGAGACAACTGACAACCAGGGAGCCTGCATGGGACTGACATAAGCCCTCTGCATATATGTCACAGTTGTGTCTCTTGGTCTTCTTGTGGGACTTCTAGCAGTAGGAGCAGGGGCTGTCTCTGACTCTTTGGCCAGCTGTTAGAACCCTTTTTCTCATTCTGGGTCTCCTTGCCCAGCCTAGGGAGGTGCTTAATGATACAGCAACTTGATATGCCGTGTTTTGTTGATTTCCACAGGAGGCTTGCCCTTTTCTGACTAGAAATGGGAGGAGTGCGTGGGGGTGGGGCAGAGGGGAGGTGGAGGACAAGGACCAGGAGAAGAGGAGGGAAGGGAGCTGCAGTCCTGATGTAAAGGGAATGAATGAATGAATGAATAAATAAATAAATAAATAAAATATGAAAGGAGGGGGAGGGAGGGAAAGAGAGAGAGGCAGGAAGGAAGGCAGAGAGAGAGAGACAGAGAGAGAGAGAGGAAAAGAAAAAACATATTGTACTTTTGCAAATGCAAAAAGAAATCTACCTGTTCCCAAGTGACTCCATTGTGTGTGCTGGTCGGGTGAATTGGTGATGCGCACTCCTGGGCAGTGAGAGATACAACCAAAGTCAATATACCTGGGTTTTCCCTTGACTGGTGTCCATGCTGATACATTTGTGGCAAGTGCTGCCTTCTGGAGCAGGCAGGGAACTAATGAATACAGGGGCTCTGCCTAGACCTGGAGAGTGCAGAATGAATCAAGGACCTGATTTTTCTCCCCCTCTTCCACACCCCCCCCCACTCATCCTTTTCATCTTCCTCATCTTCCTCTCCATTTTCTCCTTTCCTTCTCCTTCTCCCCCCCCTTCCTGTCCTCTTCTCTCTGTTTCTTCTTCCTCTCCCTCTTTCTCCTTTTCCCTCCCTCCTTCCCACTTCCCCTCTTTTTCCTCCCTTCTCTCCCCATTTCCTTCCTCATCCTATTTCTCTTCCTCCTCTCCTTCCTCCTCCTCCTCTTCCTTCTCCTCCTCCTCCTCCTCCTTCTTCCCCTACCTTCTCTTTCCTTTTCAGCTTCCCATCCCCCCCCTCTTCTTTCCTTCCTTCCATCCTGCTTGCCCCCCTGTTCCTTCTCTCTTTCCTCTACCCTCTTCCATCTTCCTTTGTCTTTCCTTCCTGGCCTCCCTCAGTCTGGTCCAGTCTAAGAGGGGCTTTGCTCCCACCAACCAGCGCTATTTGAAGAAGCGAGCTGGATATATTTGTTTACACTACACAGCCACTGCGAAAAAAGGACCCAGAAAAGCAGACTCTGTCTCATCTCCAGACCTCTGCACCGGCAGTTGCCTGGCCTTTCAATACCTGGTTCTTCACTGGTAGGACCAGTGAGATTCTCTGCTCTGCAGTGGGCACCTAGAAGCATTATAATCTCTCGGTGATTTGAGCAAACTTCCAACATGTTTCCTTTCTTTATGTTTTGAGCCATCTTTGATGAATCAATCGTCACTGTCGACTTGACTGGACTGAGAATCACCTAGGAGACACACTCCTGGGTGTGTCTGTGTTCCAGGGAGGGTTAGATGAGAAGACCTATTTGGTTGTCGGTGAACTTGGAGTCCAGACTAAGCAAGGAGGGAAAAGGAAAAAGGCCCGCTGAGAGCACCAGCAGCCCCTTCTCTCGGCTTCCCAGTTCCTTGAACTGTGAGAAAGCAACCCCATGTTCCTGCAACCACATCCGGCAGCTGTTTCTTCCACCATGCTTTACACTCCTTGAGGACCAGCCCCTTCAAATGTGAACCCAAACAAACCGTTCTTACTCTAAATCATTGCTATTCTGTATCTTATCATACCAATGAGAAAAATAATGAATACGCTACTCACTTGCCTAGGTCAAGCATGGTTAGTGTGAGCCCTGCTTGGCCTGCCCAGGACAAACCATAGGTCACTATGTCACTATGTCTCAGTCGTAGACTTCAGGGTTAGGGATTGGAATGGAGTCCAGATTGCTAGATCAGGGCAACGAAGGACAAGGCTGAGCTCCTCTAGGGTTTTCTGTGTCTGAAAGTGCTGTACCCTGGATTGTGCCCCTTAGATGTATGTGGACTTGTTTATTGGTTTTGGTCTGAAATGATGAAAAGTCACTGAAGGGTTTTATGATAATGAAAACCAGCCACCCGGCTGCAGTGCTGTGGAGTGGCGAGCCAGCGGTGAGCCACTCTCATGTGCCTCCTGAGGGAACACCCGTTCAGCTTCACTAAGTGACAGAAGGGCATAGTAGCCATGTGTTAATTAAAAGGATAAAGCGCCAGAATTCCCAGGAGCCTCAGAGAACCCGGGCAAGTGGCAGGTGTGAAATGCAGGCCCAGGCTTGGGCTGCGCAGGGCTGTTATTTGCTCCCATGCCCAGAAAGAGGAGGCTCTGCTGCATTCTGATCGGAAGGAGTTGTCTGGGGTGGAGAATGTAGCAATGGCTACACAGTGCAGTGGGATCCAGGGTTTCCTGTTAGGTCACACTGGAGTGGTCCCTAGACAACATCTCTAGTGCCCAGGGGAGGATCAGGTCAGGAACCGCCTGTCACCCTGTGGTCTACACAGAGCATCACCTGGCTGACAATCTTTAACATGACGCAAATCAAAACTCCTCATTGGCTGTTCCCAGGGAAACAGTGAGAACTGCACTCATGTGAGGCCAGTTAGGTCTTCTGCCTGTGAGGATGAAGGAGAGCTGCAGCCTTTCTCAGACCTTGTCATTGGCATGGTATTCCACTTGCTCAACTCCATGTAAGCAGAGTTCTGGGCCATGATACCCTACTGCCATGGAGGCAGCCTCATCTGGGCTTGGGGTCAGCAGTGACACACATACCTTCTAGAGGCCCCTGAACCTGCCTGTCCCAGATTCAGCTGGGTTTTCCCAAGTCTGGTGGCCCACATGACCTGTGACCGGCTTCAGTCCCTTCCTGTTCCTCCTTCCCTGCTACAGGAGTCTAAAGAAATTTTGTCCTTGGATGCCATGAACAGAGCTGCCATGACCTCTGGGCTGTCAGTCAGCCCTCTGGTCACATGATCTAGCTCTTCACAGTGACCTCTCAATATCAGGTTTAGCTTTGATATGTCCAAATCTAATGGCCTTCCAATCTACAGTGTGTTGCTCATAGTGTGTCACTGAGGTACCAAGCAGGGGGGTACACATCATGGAGCTAAGGCCCCTGATGATCCAGGAAAAGTCTCATCTCTGGGTCTTTGGGGAGAGAACCATCCCCAATGGGCTGGAGTCTGGAGTGCTGAAGGCTGGTCCTGTAATTGTTCTCCTGTAAGGACCCTAGCATCCAAAGATCATACACCTAAGGTCATGCAGGACCCACAAGGCGACCAGAGAGGACCTGAGCCACACTTCGGCATATCTTCTCTTCCACACATTCTGCACCCAGCCAGCTTCTGCAGGCTTGCAGTGGTGTGGGATCTCTATAGCATATGGCTTCCTGCCGGAGATCAATTTTAAACTGAGGCCTCTGTCACGTGTTTGCTCCTTGTCACTTCTAATTGCTGTTTGCTACACGGAAAGCGTATGCCACCTGGGGGGAGGGGGATGAGCCACCTGCAGGGGTTTGGGTTTTTCTGGCAGGTCTCCTCTCTGTAGCTTCTTCAAGGCTTTACGTGAGTCAGTCCCCATCACTGGATTGCAGTACCAGCTAGAAGGTTCCATTCCAAGTAGAGGTTTTCCCTGAGTCCCAGGTACTGTAAAGCCCTTTGGCTTCCTTTCCTCTGAAATGACTGATGAATACATTAGTCACACCCCCAAGTGACTGTTGCTCTCCTCCTCAAGCTCAGGCTACTCAGGTCCATGACCTTTTCTGAAAGAATCCTGCAGACACCTCAGATTTTTTTATCCTTTCCACTTAAGTCTGGGCCAGAGCTAGGGGCTGGAGGTGACCGTTGGTCTCAGCAGCCTTGTGCTGAAGGTCAGGGGTGAGGTGCGTGGGGTATGTTCATGCAGTGGATGGGTGCAGGGGATGCTTTGCCTTTGTTTTCCCTCCCTGACCTCAGGTAACAATTTCATACAGTCTGGGTCTAGCCAAAGGGCAGGGCTCTGGCTTCAGAGTGGGTCACAGAACCCTAGAAAAAGAAGATGCCAAGCTGGGCATGGTGGCGCACGCCTTTAATCCCAGCAATCGGGAGGAAGAGGCAGGCAGATCTCTGAGTTAAAGGCCAGCCTGGTCTATAGAGTGAGTTCCAGGACATCTAGGGCTACACAGAGAAAGCCTGTCTTGAAACAAAACAAAATAAAACAAATGATAAAGAAAAACCCAAAACAACAAGAAAAGAGGGCACTCAAGAGTAGGGAGGTGCCAATGAGACGGGTAGAGAACAAGAAATATGGAGATGTGGGAAAGAACCAACTTTGGCAAAAGCCATTTAACTACTGTCCGAAACAGGTGGGGCCACTCAGGTGGGTGGGCAGGTAGATCGCTAAGCTCGAGGGCCCACGGCCTGTTTGTTGAGATTCCCTAGTCCAGCTGTGACCATGCTTGGACGGGATGTTGGTTCATATACAGATGCACACCCCAGAGTGCAGAGCATTGTGGAGGTGTCTCCAGATTCCAGGAATAGGCACGGGAGCTGGAGAGTCCCCTGGCCCTGAGGCGTTCCAGTCCACACTGCCAACAGAACTGCATACACGGGTGTTTATGCCATGAATATGGCTCAGCGCTGGGCAGAGGGTGGCCAAGCCTTTAAGGTCAGAGTCCACCCTCCAGGGAATTATATGAGACTCAGTGAGTTCCCCTAGCCTCCGACCATCCTATGGCTCAGTATCTCATTTTTCACCCAGTGGTTTGTCCCAAAGCTAGGCTCACACAGTGGTCACGACAAGCAGTGGACAGTCAGATACCCACTGGCTTTGGTGAAGTTAATTTTTTAAAGGTGGGAAAAGATCAGCTGGCAGATGACCCAATGGTGTTGGACAGGGCTCATCTTTCAGGGAAGCACATCCATCACCCTCCAAGTGCCCACGAATGAGCAACGAGAACATGAAGAGCCATGCTGTTCCCACTGTTCCTGTGCTTTGATGAAGATCAGGGGCCTCCCACTGCACAGAGCTTGTGACATGTCCTCATGTCCATGTGTCCATATTGATGTCACCCACCCGTACCCAGCCATCCCTGGGCTGTGTGAGCCACAATAATCAACCACCTGCACAGCCACTTCAACACACACACTCAGTAATGACTATTTTTGGAAACCCCAAACCTTTAATTTCTTTGCATAAGACCGAATAATTTTCACACAGTAGCTGAGGAATTCCCAAGCATGTTTGTTTGCGTTAAACTAATTTGTATGTTTATGATACTTGGCCTTGTTTAAGAAACATTTGCAGAACAAACATCATTTGTTCCTGCATCTACCTCCGCCCTTTCATCTTTTGAGCACGTCCACGAACGCTCACTTCGTGGGCGATCTGCAGTCCCGTTGGTCGTCTGTGCCGTGCTGGTTCACAGAGTCCCACGGCTGTGTGGAGAGTTTCTGTCTCTGTCAGGTCTATGTTCTGAGCTAACGTGGGGGAGTAAGAACAGTCCCTCCCCCCCCATGCCTGTAATTCATTGTTACTTATGAGCTAACAGGTTTGTTGTTGTTTGTTGTTTGTTTTTTCTGACAACCAGTCTCACAGAGCCCAGGCAGGTCTTGGTCTCGCTGTGTAGCTGAGGATGACTTTGGGACTGATTCGCCTGCCTCTGTTCTTGAGGGCTGGGGTGGCAGGTGGGCACCAACACGCCTGGTTTGATGGGCTGCTGAGAATGGGACTTGGGGCTCCCTTCATGTTAGGCAATCACCCTACCAACTCGGCTACATCCTACTTTGCTTCATTATATTTTACGCAATATTGGAATTTAAAGAAAGATTTCTTGTGAAACAGCAATAACAGCGATAATAAAACACGCCCCGTGTGTCTGAATTCACAAAGGTTTGATAAATGGGGGAGAGTAAAAATCAATTGCTAGGGCTCCACTGGTCTTCCTTAGGGACAATTGTCCTCCCTTCCTATATTCTTACCACCCTGCTGCCTTGGGGCCTCAGCAGTAACTGCTTGTCTTTTCTTCCTCTAGTGCATTTATGCCATCGTCCATCCCCTCCCCCACTCGCCCCACCCTCCATTCTCCCATTGTCTTAGGGTTTCCAAGTGTCTAAGCACCATGACCAGGAGCTGCTTGAAAAGGGGAGGATCTATTTATTTAGTCTGTTTCTGAGGGGAGCCAGGGCAGGAACTCAAAGAGATCAGGAACCTGGAGGCAGGAACGGAAGCAGAAGCCGTGGAAGAGGGCTACTTACTAGCTTGCTTCTCTTGGCTTAGCCAGCCTGTTTTTGGTTTTTGTTTGTTTTTATAACACCCAGGACCACTAGCCTAGAGGTGTCACCA
Organism: Arvicola amphibius; assembly: GCF_903992535.2. Classification (NCBI taxonomy): domain Eukaryota; kingdom Metazoa; phylum Chordata; class Mammalia; order Rodentia; family Cricetidae; genus Arvicola; species Arvicola amphibius. Next base: position 141,914,901 of record NC_052047.1, on the reverse strand, counting down.
CCCACAGTGAGCTGGACCCTTCCATCAAGAACCTCAAGAAAAGGCACCACAGGTTTGACCTCAGGACAATTCAACGGGGACTTTTTTTTTTCAACTGAAGTTCTGTCTTTCCAATGACTCTAGCTTGTGTTAAGTTAAGCTGGAAACAAAAAAGTTAAACAGGACACTCACCTACCCATTCACAGTCTCATCCGTCCGTCACTCCATCTGTCTGTCAGTCAGTCCGTCCGTCCGTCTGTCCGTCCGTCCGTCCATCCATCCATCCATCTACTTATCCGTCCTCCTATCCTTCTAGGCTGTGCTGGCCAGAAGAGTATTTAGCTGTCAGTGTCACAAGGAAGAGCAGCCCAGCCATGTGACTTTGAGCCAAGTCCAGACCTCTGTGCCCCATATCCCAAGGGAGGAGGCGGGAACAAACTGCATCCTCTTCAACATGAAGGGAAACGCTGCCTGCCTCGAGCCGGAGAGCAGCCTTGGACTGAACTGTTTTCAGTGCCCTACATTTAAACAGCTAGAGTGATTTTTCAAGCACCATCATATTTAACCTTTAGAAATGATTGGTCTCCTAATGGGGTGTCTGCCTTTGACTGTGCAGCTGGAATGTGACAAGACCTCATTTCTTAGAGCGCTTTTCCTCCCCCTGTGCTCCGAGTGGAGAAAAACTAAATCCAGGCCATATAAATCACCCAGTGTCCACTTTGCACCGGCTGAGTCTAGGACGGGGTGTTGGCTGAGAGGCAGGAGGATGTGAGGGCGGGCCAGGAGGCGCTGAAGCTCAAATGGGGCAGTCTTTGATTGTGACCAGCAGGGAAGGTGTAGTGAGATCCTGGGGGCAGGAGTTCATTCCAATTATGAGTGCATAGGCCTGAGTTGGTCAGGAGAGGCAGGGTTACCTGACTGGCACTTGGGGCTTGAAAGGTCACTGAGGGAAACCAGCTTGTGACATTTGGGTTTAGGTCCTTAGGGACCAAAACAAATACTTAGCTATGAGTCAGAGAAAGTCAGGCACCCACTCCATCACTGTGGGCCAGCCTATAGCTGCTCATGGGCTGACAGACTGTGGTTTTGAAGTCAGGCCAGATAGGAGTAGACCAGTCTAAACATTAAAGCTCCTGGGGGCGTGGAATCATCCCAGGCAACCTGAGAGGCTCCCGGTAAAGACTCTGTCCTCACTCCTGCTACCTTGACCTGGAAGAGCCTGTTTCACCGGTTTCTTGACCATTTCTGAGACTCCTGGGCCAGGGACTGTTTTCTGGAGGCGAGGGCAGCTCAGGTGGCTATGGAAATCCATGTGTGGGCTTGTTACTCTGTGGACAGATGGCCCATGAGGTAATAATTGGAGTGGACTTTTACCTGTCTTACAGCAGCCACTGGAACCATACAGTGCTAGAATCCCCTCAGATGCACCAATGGATTGTACCAGGAGCATCCCATGTGACCCTCAGCTAGAGCTCTTCTTATTGACCGTGATATAGCTTGTTAGGTGTACAAAATGTGGGACCCTCAGCTAGAGCCCCCTTTGGTTTTGCTAACATATTCTTTCAGGCGTATCTGCCACATGGGACCCTCAGCTAAGACCCTTGTTGGCTGTGCTAACAACACATTATGTCAGATATTTCTGTCCTGTGAGACCCTCAGCTAGAACCCCCACTGACTATGCCAATTCATCCTGTCAAGTGTTGTCCATTCTACAGGACCTGAGGGTCGGCTGTTCTGGGCTCTACCTGACTCAGCATCCGGTGAGTCTGTTATTAGAGCCAAGACTTGCTAGGGCAGTTAACTAGTCTCTGTGCCTCCAGTTCCCCATTGCCTGACAGATGAGCAGTTTCTTAGACGGGGGTGAGGTTGGGGAGGGCTGTCCTTGCATGTGGTCCATTGACATGAGATCTCATTGCCTACATTAATGGGGAATGACCTTGAAGCTCTATCTTGGGAGCTGCAGCTCCTGGCTGGCTCACTTACAATGGGAGACTTTTTTTTTTTTTTTACTCTATTATATAACAGTGAAAGAAGGAACGTGAATGTGATGTGTTAATTTAACTTTGCTGGAAAAAAAAGTATTTGCACAGTGGTTAGGCAATGTTTAAAGACCAGCTGCTCCTCCCTCAGTGGGAAACTGGGCCCAGGAAAGAAGCTGAGCCATGTTCTCTACCAGGGTCTCTTGGCACACACTGGCCAGGGGTATTCCAAAGCCACAGCCTCTCGGTTGGGCACTGAATGTCAACTCAGTAGGTAGCCACCACCTTGCCATTCACTGCAGCAAGATGGCCCTATAGATGTCTTGTGTGTACAGATATATGTGCAGGTGCTGTCCCCACTGTTGTGTGAAGGTCATAAGAGGATGTGCTCTTTGTAAGGAGAGTCCTGTCTTCACCAGCCAGCTATAGAGCACACCAGAGGGTGGCTGAATGTCTCCCTTGGTGTCTGCTTTTCTGTGTCACCTGCTGTCCTCTGGTTCCCCTGTGGTTTTCACTGTAGTGTCCTTGGGAGTCCTATAGTGAAATGTGCAGACCACATTGAACAGAGGATTCCTTCCTGAGCCAGCTGTCCCATTCACAACTGGAGAGGTGACATGGAGACCCTTGTCCTCTCTTGTGCAATGTCCTCAACACCAAGTTGAAGGGAAGAACGTGAGGACAGCACAGCGGTCAGTGTGACTTGGGCACAGACATCAGTGGGTTCTTTGGATGGACAGAATGGCTTGTGTCCAGCTGCCTGTTCCCAACAGAGGGCTGACCTGCCATGCGGGCTTGGGGATGGCTCCATACCATGAAGAGATTGCTTGACCCTCGCAGAGACCCAGATGATGCAGACAGGAGGAAGTCGCCTTCAGGCCTATTGGGGCTTCCTGTTCCTTTACATAGGAAGCTCAGTCTCTTTATTTTAAGTTGTTGCTGATCTTAGGGTGTAGAGAACTCTATTTCTCAGTGAAAAGATAAGATGCTCTACAAAACGCTTATGAGCATTTTGGGAGAATGGGAAGAAAAGACATGGAATGGAAATCCCGATAAGCGGGTGAAGGTATCCTCTAGAAAGGCCCTGGGGCTGCCCCTGCTAACCCCAAACACTAACAAAGGAGAGCAGCTGCACAGGTAGAGCCCTCTGGGGTATGTCAGCCCTAACCGGGAGACTCACTTAGACTCTAAGGCCCACTTGAGGGGGCAAGAGAGAGCTTGCTCCTAGACGGACCCCCTCAGAATGAGAGCCATTATCACCACACACCAAAACAGGGTGATAGGAATAGGAGACTCAGGGCAAGTCAGCTTTCTGAATCTAAAGTAAAACCACTCAAGTGAGCAGCACCCAGTGAGAGGCTGGAAAGGAGCGGGCCGGCTCGCAGAAGTGGTCAACAGATTTCCCTGCACAGGGGCCAGGAGATGTGGAGGAAGGAGTCGGAAGAGACAGGCGGGTACAACACAGTGGAGGAGATGGAGGCTCCTGATGCATGTTGCGGTCGTTTGGGAAACTCCTACTGACGAGGTAAGCCGACTGCATTTATTTCTTCATGCGACATGGAGGTAGAAGTAAGGCATGGAAAGTAGGACAGAGAGGGAGAGAGAGACAGAGAGAGAGAGAGAGAGAGAGAGAGATGGAGAGAGAGAGAGAGAGAGAGCGGAGGAGAGAGAGAGGAGAGAGAAGAGAGGACGGTATTGGCTCAGTCCTGCATTGTCCCCCTGGAATCCATACCTGCCACCTGCCTCCATTCTGCGACACTTCCCAGACGTTTCTGTGCATCTACCACTGCCCCTTGCATGGTGCTGGACACAGGGAGCGATTTCAGTGAACCCGGAGAAACAGGCTCCAATCCTAAATGAAGGTCTTGCTAGCCCTGTCACCCAGCTCTGCAAGGGGAACCGTGAGACTGTTTTTGACACAGAGGTCATGAGATTCTGGTGTCTGTGCTGCGAGACATCACCAGAGCCCCACTGGTTGACACAGTTTCCTCTCCTGGTGTGGGTGTTGTGGCGGTTTCTTTGCAGCTGCCTCTCCGGTCCTGGATGCTCCAGTTAGGAAGGGGGTAATGGGAGGCTGGGAAGTGGCATTCCCGTGCTTTCTACCTATCATTGCTGACTATCCATAGAATTGTCCAAGTCTGCTTGTATTTAGGGGTATGTATGTGTGTGTACAGCATCCTCCCCTCTCCTCCCCCTTCCCTCCCCTTCTTTCCTTCTCTCCCCGCTATCCTTTTCTCTTTCTTGACTTTCTTTTTCTTCCCTCCTCCTCAGCTGCCTCGGCTGCCCAAACAGCTCATCATCTCCAGTTACAGACTTCCTGGAGGGTAGGCGTGGCTTGAAGATGGTTTGTCTTCTGCCTCCAAGGCTCTGGGCAAGCCTAGGATCCCTGAAACTTTCACAGCCTGGGCTTTAGTTGCTGTTACTCCTCCAGAAGAGAGGTAATGTTCTGATGCGCTCCCTTAGGTTAGGGACAGACACAGATTACGGGTGTCTGCTGGGCACTTAGCCCCGAGGTAACCCTTGGCTCATGTCCTTCTGAGCCTCTAGATGCCTTCCTTCAAACAGCTGCGAGGTCTGTGACAAGTGGGCGCCCCTGCCGAGTCGAAACCAGATCCAGCTTTGTCTGGAGCTGTAGGCCGGCGAGGTCTGGAAGGCTGCCTCGAGAATTTTGGGAGTCCAGAGCGGCGGCTCCTTCATCATGTCATGCATGAGGCAGGGAATGATTTTGGACAAGGTTTCCAGCAAGGCCAGTTTCATTTGTTTCATTTCTTCTAAGTCAGTCCTCCCGGCGAGAGCCTCTGCAAGGACATTCTGACAGACTCAAGGATGGATGTGAATACCTCAGGCTGTCTGCTACCGTGGGCTCTGGCCAGATGTCAGGGCCTCTATAGATAACCTGTGTGTGAACACTGGGACCACCGGCAAAGTCTTTGCTATGGACCAGTTTTCTGTGAGCTTAAGCTCCTGGGCCTGTGGCTTCAGGACCATCCTCCCCAAGCCTGACTCTGATTGGTGCCTTGGTACTAGGCTAGGACAGACTGTCATGGGCTCTCAGACTCCGAGGATGCTGGAGGGAGGGTGCAGAAAGTGTCAGCTTTTCTACAGACAGAAGACATTCACTTGCCTCTAACTAATGCTTCTCCTTCCAGTGTGTGTGACTTCAGCATGTGCAGGGATAGATCTCAGACTGTTTGCCATGGGAGCTTTTGTCCTTCTGGATCTCTCTATGTCAGGCACATTTGTCTGTGTGGTCAGCTCATGGTTGAGCTGATGCTGTCTACTCGCTGTCCCTTCTCTATGTTCCTCCCTGTAAGGATGGTCTACCTGCTCGTGTTGGACTGTAAAAGCCTCTGTCCCCAATGCTGTGGCTGGCAGGAGGCTGTGGACCTCAGCATATGTAGATTAGATCACTCCAAAGAGCATTTTTTTTTTTTTTACCAACTCCGTATGTTTCACCAGAAGTAGCCTGGTGGGCAGAGTCCTGCCTTCTGTGGTTGGTCTCTGGGTTCCTGTGCTCTGGGACAGATTTTAGAGTCTGTCCTTCTTGGGCAGGGTCACCACTCACGCCCCTAACTCCTCGCTGGGGTTCTCGGAAGCACCTGTTGTTGTAACATGAGGGCTTCTGGGAAATACCTGGTGCTGTTGCCTATGAGGCTACCTTTCAGCTGGACACTTGGCCACATAGTTGTATGCCCATAAGTGAATTAAAACCTATGCTGGATCACAGGGGACCTTAAGGCTCTCTCTTTTCAGCTGATCCCATCTGACTAACCTCCCAGAGTCCCAGATCCTCCAAAATGGGGATAACATCAGTGTCAGCCTGTGCTAGGCTGGTCTTAGTGTCTGCAGGCCCTTAAGATCTGGGTTTCCAGCTGGGATAAATGCTATCTTGAGGCCCCTCAGAGTCGCCTTATTCTTTGGCTCAGTCAGTGCCAGCTAGGTCATCCAAACATCCAGCTAAGACTAACAGCCGCTGCTGTCTGTAACCCATGTGGGACCCAGGCTTGCACACTGGCTGTGAGCCTAGGCTGTATGCTAGTCACATGTCCTGCGGCCAGCGGTACTTCGGGGCCGAGCAGGGCTCCGTCAGCTTCTGTGGGAAAACCGACGGCAAGAGTGACTTGAAATAACCTTGCTCTAATGCAGTCTGCATACTTATGCTGACAATTTCTTAAGAGGAGAATGATTTGGTTCCTTCCCAAATCTGCATTTAAATGAAGAGATAACTCATTCATCCTGGCACTCAGCACACCAGGCAGCCACCGAGGCTATGATAAAGACAGCTGCTGAATCAGCCCCCAGCCTGCTGTGGACCCGTGTCCAAGGCCCTGGCTCCTGCTTAGGGCCCGCTACACTTATAAGTCAGTGAGACTCGGTAATGTGTGCGGCAGGTAGGATACAGTGATCAAATCCCTGAGAAACACGCCTATGTCTACGCACCCAGCCTGGCCGAATGTTCCTGGCTATCTCAGTGTTCTCCAGGCTGCCTGCCAGGGATCCACGGAGCTGTGTCCGGCAGGATGGCTTCAGACTTTAGAACTTCTGGGTCCCACATCAAAGCATCTCAGGGTCCCACTGATTCTGGTTATGGTATGACCTTGGCCCCTGGCCTTTGCTGGGCACTGTTTCTGACAGGTGACGGACCACAGCTTGCCCCAGAGACCCAGACTCAGGGGCTCTGCTGGGCTAGCCTCCTGCTCTCCCCTCACTTGCCTGTCATAGCCCAGAGAGCATCCTGAGTTCTTATCCTCCCACCCTGCATTGCTACCTGGATCCGTGTCTTGCCTGGAGTGTGGTCTCTTGGTGAGCATGTTCTGTCAGAGTTTGGTGCTCTGTCAGTGAGATGGTCTCTCAGTGGGCTTTCAGTGGCTGCGGTCATTTGGAGGCGTGGTCTTTCAGAAGGAGTGGTATCTTAGTGGGGGCTGTCTCTCAGCCCCTGAATTTTTCTAATGCAGTGGGTAGCTATCTCTACCTACAGGAAGAGCCCAAGCTGTCATCCACGGACTTCTCACGGTCACCTATGGCCACCACCCATTTACTGACCAAGAGAATAAAGTTCCACAGTCAAAGATCAGACCAATGGTAGAGCCATCTTGGGCCTTAGGGGCACAGGAAGGAGAGCCACCTCCATCTCAAGACAATGTGTGAGGTCCTGGGGTACCTCAGAAAAGCCTGGCTAGTGATCTACTATGCTCTTTTCTGGGCTATGATCATCTGATGGCCATAGGGCTCAGAAGAGAATTGAACCTGGCCTTGTCCCCTTTGAGACTCCATTTCTAACTTCACCCCATGCCTGGAAGGGAGGAGATGGCACAGTGTTATCCCAACAGGACAGAGCTCCTCCCCCACCTCCTAAGTTCAGGTGTTAGCTCTCACCTAAGAAGGTGTTTGCTCATAGCCCTGCCTAGGGTGAGCACTACAGAGTGGCTCCCTACCTCAGGTCAGGCCATTCCCCATACACCCCATACCTGGTCTCAGGGTCACTCGTGTTCCATGAAGAAGGCTGAGGGGTCTGTGGGGAAAGTGGGGTTCAAAACTATTTCCAGAAGGGTGCTTGACCACACGGGCCCTGATATAAAACCAAACCTGTCTCATTGAGAGATCGTTTAAGAGAATACAGCCATAGTGAGAGACCACCTACCACTCATAGATCATATCCTTAAAGAACCCTCCAAAAGAGACTTCACTGAAATGCTACCCCACTAAGTGAACATTTACCATTTTTAAAGGTCTTTTCAAGAGCATAGTAGCTTGCTAGGCAGGCTTTTTTGAGGTACCCCACAGGTGGCTCTCCTACCTGTGCCCCCAAGGCCCAAGATGGCTCTACCATTGGGCTTGCTCTTTGTGGAACCCTTCTTCTCTTGATCAGTAAACAGGTGGTGGTGATAGATGACCGTGAGAAGCCTGTGGATGACAGCTAGGGCTCTTGCTATAGGCACAGATGGCCACCTTGCTAGAAAAACTCAGGATCTGAGAGACAGACACCCATCCTGATGAACGTGGGAAATGACTTTCATTTGAATGTCCAAGATCAGCGGTGAGCTGAATTGCCCATAGTCTGGCATAGGTAGTGAGAAGCCGGCAGCCTAGCTCCTGCCTGCCTTAGGTCTCTGCTCCATCTGGGGTCAGCCTTAATGCAGATGTGAAACCCAGAAGGAGCCAAATCTCATTCCATGGCTTCCATGGCAGGGTCCTCGAGACACCAGGCATGCCTATTCCTATCTCTCTTCCTAGGCCAATGTAACAGGGCCAGGAAGATCCTTACCCCAAGGGTGGCTTGTCCTTGTAAATTCCAGTTCTTCACATTTTTCTTCCATAAAGACTTAGACCAAATTTAGCCACCAGCACCAGTTGCCCTGTCTTCCTGTCCATAACTCACAGCTGCCAGCTGCTGAGATCTGAGGCAATTAGCAGAGCCTGGTACCTAATTTAACATGGTGGGGCCAATTGGTGATGTGTGTTGGCCTTTAAGACAGTGGTTGTAAAGAGCTGAAGGCTGAAGAAGCCCAGGCTACAAAGGTGGGGAGGTGGGCTTACTTGTCCTTATGACTGGTAAGTCACATCTGTGGTTGTCCCTAGATCTCTAAGCCCAGGAGGCTAGGATGGGGGAGGCTCTACTTAGGCCCAATGAGGGAAGCAGAGACGTTGGCTCAGGCACCTTGGGCCCACCTCTGTACTGTGGGCTGGTATACCCATGAGGTGGTTCCTATCTCTCCACCTGCTGTTGAACCCTCTTGGACAAGCAAGGTGTGTGTCATATAGCCTCCCAGGGAACTCAGAAAACCAGCTGAACCCAGCTCAGAGGTAGTGCTGCGTTCTAGGACAAGTAGGATACAAGACAGACACACGGCTTCTCATCTGGCTTATGCTTCTCTGGTGGAGGTAGGCTTTGACATGATACCACGGGCTCTAGAAGGTATACAAGCAGAGACTATGGGGCACATGGAAGATAGGCCACAGCACAGTACAAGGCTGCTGGCTAGGTGAAGGTTTAGCCAGTGTTGCCTTAGGGTGACTCTCCTGCCTTGACACCCTGTTGGCAGAACTGTATTACCTATTGATGTGGCATGAGGCTTGAACCCAGCGTCTCTTGCAGAGCAGAAGGGAGCCCATCCATTTCTCTCTTTCTCTTGGCTCCTGGAGAGATCATGGCTGAATTAAAGCTCAATCTCTTTGTGAACTGAGTGGTGTTCTTTTGGATCCAGATTTCTTTTGTGTGTATACTTGTGTTTAGGTGTGCATGAGTGCTTGCGTGTGTGCCTCTGTGTGTGTATGTGTGTGTGTGTGTATGTGTGTGTGTGTGTGTGTGTGTGTGTGTGTGTGTGTGTGTGTGTGGGTGAGGTGGTAACCTCAGGTGTTACAACTCAGGAATTGTTTATCGCAGTTTTTGAGACAGGATCCATTAGAGGCCAATTCAGTCATGCTAGCTGGCTAGGGATGCTCCTGTCTCCACCTCCCCAGAGGCAGGATTTCAAGGAGGTACACTACCAAGTCAGGCATTTTTCTGGTGTTTTTTTTTGACAGGGTTTCTCTGTGCAACAGTTCTGGTTGTTCTGGAACTCACTCTGTAGACCAGGCTGGCCTTGAGCACCCAGAGATCCACCCGCCTCTGTTTCCTGAGTGCTGGGATTAAAGGCATGCGCCACCACCTTCCGGCATGCCAGGCATTTTTATGTGGGTTCTGTAGATCAAACTCAAGCCCCTCATCCTTGCTACAATAAACACTGGTACCAACTGAACCATTTCCGCAGCCTCCAGATTTTTATATCTATTTTAACAGCCAATTCTATACATATAAGCAATGTTAAGCCAGCTCAAAAATCATCAAGCCAGCAGAATAGATGTAGCATTTATAAAATAGAGAACTGTTTTACCAAAAGCAATCTACAGATTCAATGCAATGCCCATCAAAATCCCAGTAAAATTCTTCATAGACCTCGAAATAACAATACTTAACTTCATATGAAAAAGCAAAAAACCCAGGATAGCCAAAACAATCCTGAACAATAAAAAAACTTCTGGAGGCATCACAATCCCTGACTTCAAACTCTACTACAGAGCTACAGTACTGAAAACAGCCTGGTATTGGCATAAGAACAGACAGGAGGACCAATGGAACCTAATTGAAGACCCAGATATCAATCCACACATCTTCAAACACCTAATTGTTTTTTTTACAAAGAAGCAAAAAATATCAACTGGAAAAAAGAAAGCACATTTAACAAATGGTGCTGGCATAACTGGATTTCAACATGCAGAAGAATGAAAATAGACCCATATCTACCACCATGCACAAAACTCAAGTCCAGATGGATCAAAGACCTCAACATAAAGCCAGCCACACTGAACCTTATAGAAGAAAAAGTGGGAAGTACACTTGAACGCATTGGCACAGGGAACCACTTCCTAAATAGAACCCCAGAAGCACAGACACTGAGAGAAACAATTAATAAATGGGACCTCCTGAAACTGAAAAGCTTCTGTAAAGCAAAGGACACGGTCAACAAGACAAAACAACAGCCTACAGTGTGGGAAAAGATCTTCACCAACCCCACATTGGACAGAGGTTTGATCTCCAAAATATACAAAGAACTCAAGAAATTGGTCATCAAAAGATCACATAATCCAAAAAAATGGGGTACAGACCTAAACAGAGAACTCTCAACAGAGGAATCTAAAATGGCTGAAAGACACTTAAGAAAATGTTCAACATCCTTAGTCATCAGAGAAATGCAAATCAAAACAACTCTGAGATTCCATCTAACACCTGTAAGAATGGCCAAGATCAAAAACACTGATAACTCATGCTGGAGAGGTTTGTGGGGAAAAGGGAACACTTCTACATTGCTGGTGGGAAAGCAAACTGGTACAGCCCCTTTGGATTCAGTGTGGTGATTTCTCAGATAATTAGGAAACAACCTACCTCAAGACCCAGTAATACCACTTTTGGGTATATATATCCAAAGGATGCTCAATAATGCCACAAGGGCATGTGCTCAACTATGTCATAGCAACATTGTCATAGCCAGAACCTGGAGAACAACCTAAATGCCCCTCGACTGAAGAATGGATAAGGAAAATGTGGTACATTTACACGATGGAGTACTACACAGCAGAAAAATAATGACATCTTGAATTTTGCAGGAAATGGATGAATCTAGAAAACATTATTTTGAGTGAGATAACCCAGACACAGAAAGACAATTATCACATGCACTCATTCATAGGTGGTTTTTAAGCATAAAGCAAAGAAAACCAGCCCACAAATCACAATTCCAGAGAACCGAGACAACAATGAGGACCCTAAGAGAGACATACATAGATCTAATCTACATGGGAAGTAGAAAAAGACAAAATCTCCTGAGTAAATTGGGAGCATAGGGATCTTCGGGGAGGGCTGAAGGTGGGAGGGAAGAGGCAGGGAGGGGAGCAGAGAAAAATGTAGAGCTCAATAAAAATCAGTAAAAATAAAAAAATAGAGAACTGGCTTTTCAGGATGGGGAATAACTTGCTGCCAGGCACCTAAGTCACACCCAATTTTGCTCACTTTGCTTGCAAACCCAAAGAAGTCTTGGATGCATATCCAGAAAATGCCAAGCAAGACTGCCTGTCAGAGGCTATCCCTGGCCTCATGGGACCCTCATTGGTCCACTGCTCTTCCTTCAGCTCCAGGTAGTGTCCTGTGGGAGGCAGACAGCTGCTTCTACCAGTCATCCTACTGAGCGGCCACGTTCACCCTTTCACAGCATGGTCATGGAGCCCGGTGCCTGGGGCCACCTTGGGAGGGGCTGCTGTGAAACAGTTGGCCAGCAAGTTCTTCTGCTTCTCTCTGCCACCTTGTTACAACAGGGATTGGGTCCTCCGTGCACCCTGATTCTTAATAAGACACCTGGTCTCCGAGAGGCCTCATCTTCAGCTCTCTCCTGTGAGAAGAATCGCAGATCCAAACTGTTGAGCATCTCTGGAGAGCCAGTAGCCACGTGCATGTGCTCACGGAGACAGTGGTGTGGTCAGTGCTGCGTGTTGATCTTGAAGAAGGCACAGAGCTGACAGGGCTGAAATCTACCTTAAGTACCAGATCCACCTTAAGTGTTGTTCACACTGGGACCAGTTGAGTCTGGGCCTCGGATTTCCAGCTCAGAAGAAACTAAGAGACTCTGATTCTTACTGGAGGATGAAGGTACAGGTCCCATGGTTAAGGAAAACTAGAAAGAAATGAAACCCATGTGCTTAGCCTGTAGTGAACCCTGACGAGGCCCATAGCCAAGGGAGGCTGCATGTTTTCTGAGGGAGCCTGGGCTCAGGCTGCTGTTCCGAGCTTGGATAATGTGGGCAGGGGGTAAGCTGTGGAAAAACCAGGACTGGCGGGCACAGTGAATTCACCTAGCCCTGCTTTCCTTCAGCCCAGGCTGGGAAGGTCACTGCAGGCAGAGAGAACCTGGGGCCTCTGGGGAATGATACCCCTGACGCCCATGTTCATAGAGCAAGTGGGAAGAGTGCTGCTTTTTTTGGCGTTTGGAACCAAAGAAAACCCCACACGGATGAAGGTAGAAAGGGCAAAATATATACTTATTTTTCAGGTCATATAACTTAATTTCCTAATGAATCTTGACTTTCAGTTAGTGTGAACTCAGAACCACCTAGGAGATCCGTGAAGCACATCTGACTGCCTGTGTGAGTATCTCCACAGACGACCAGATCATGAGTGTTCTGACATAACCAACAGGTTAGTCCTCTGACGGGCTCAGAGTATGAACTGCTGGGATGTGTGCCTTGCTTGGAGGAAGTAGGCCCCTGAGAGCGTGTCCTTGGAGGTGCAGTCTTGTCCTGGCTCTTTCCGCTGTGCCCTTTGTTTTGCTTCCTGTCATCTCTGAGGTGAGCACTTTCTCCACAGGCTCCCATCACTGCCACGCTCCTTCTGTATTAGGCATCCCCAGAGACTGAACTCTATAAAACTGGGAGCTAAGTCAAAACCTTCTCTTCTTACATTATTCTCTCGGGTATTCTGGTCACAGTGATACAAGAGAAACTCATACAACTGGTGTGGCCACGGTGGGGCCATCAGAGCTTTGGACATGTGTAGCAGGCTTCCATTCTGTCAGTGACAGGCTGGCAGGATGCCAATATCATGAGTGTATTTGGTGGGGGACAGGCAGGCCAGGGTCAGGCGTTGGGAAGTTTCTTCCACAGTTCTGTTTGTGGGTGATAGAGTGAGACCTAGGTTGAGGCTCTCCAGAGAAGAGGTGCCCAGTGAGGCAGGGCTTCTCCCTTCTCACCCACGCCAGCAGCACTTCCGGGGACAGTGAATGCATGTGCAGGGAGCTGGGTCGAGAGTAGTCAATATGGAGGAGATCCGTATGCAAGCCTGAAATCACAAGACCGGAGCAGAGGGGAACACATTGTTGACACCGGAAGCGTCCGCTCCTGGACTCTGCTCAGGGACTTCGGATGATAAGATCTCCTATCAGCGAACACATAATGGTCTCTGGGTCATTCATCTAGAGGAGAAAGGCCTGAGAAGGACATGGTTGATGTCACTACAGAACAGGTAGGAGGGGGTGGTCTGTGTTCCAAACTGTGGCTTCACATAACCTTGGAGCCTGGAGCCCAAGCACCCACTTCATTGGCCACACTGGCTCATTTTCAGTGCTCAGAGCACACAGATGCTGACTCCCATGATACTGGCATGACAGCCCATGTCCAGTGCCCACAGAACCCCAAGATCTTAAAAACCTACCTACTGCCTGTAAGTCACAAATCTCACTGATGAAAGACTACAAATAGGCATCAATGCCAACACTGTGCCAACAGAGCTGTGTGTGTGTGTGTGAGAGAGAGATAAATAGATAGATGAGAGAGAGAGAGAGAGAGAGAGAGAGAGAGAGAGAGCGCATGAGCAAGAGAGAGCACTGCACAGATCGTACTCAGAGAAGCATGGAAGATACAAACTGACAGGACCACAAATGGCTGAGCCCCTGCTCTGAGAATTGAGTGAGGTGACGTCATGGACACAGCCTCTCTTGAAGGTTAAACTAAGTTTGCAGGAACTTCATTGTACAATTGGTCTTTTCTTGTGGAGGGGGCACTTTTAGGCATCTTTCGGCTATTTGTGGGTCGTACATCAAAACATGAACTTGAATAAAAGTCTCATAGGAAACTCATGGGTCCCTGTGACTTTCTGGCTGAGGTGGCTAAGCCCTCTGTAGTCTTGGCTATAGAAAACACCCAGAATTTCTCTAGGAGTCTCAGAGCTAGACAAGTCCAGAAGGAGATCATAGCCCTTATGTGCCCAGAAACCTGGAGGGAACACTTGGAGGGGATTTCTGTATGATGACCTGTTTGGTCCATCTCCCAGGCAGTTAATATGGTCTCTGGGATGGATCTGCTTGGAGCTCCCTGCTAGGTTGACTTATTTGCACAGTCGCACAGAATCAGTATTCGTGCTGCGCACGGCTGCAAATCCCATTAGTCTGGGCGTTGAACAACAATGCACACGAGACTGTTAAAAAATTAATTTCAAGTTTCCTTCCAGCTTGTACTTAGTGGGCTAAAGCAGTTTTCACTTGAAGATGTGCTTCCCATTGAAAAAGCAAAACCATGAAAACCAAAAAGCTAAATTTACCTGTGTGGCCAGAATACAGAGCAGAGCTGCCTGAGAATGCAGTTGACGGAGGCGAGCAGGTGGAGGTGGGCAGAACCGATGCCCATTTAGGCAACTGGGACTTATACATTCAGAACTGCTAAGCACAATTGGAACTGGGCACGAATGGTGAATTCAATTAGTGCACGCTAATCAGAAGTTTATGAGTAGAATAAATTAACTGCTCTGGCTAGCTCTGGAGCTGCTTTGTTCTGGGTTAGAGTGGGGAAGGAGCCCTAACCCTTTAGGTCATTGGCCGCCATGTGCAGAGGGTCACACTGAAGAGTGGAAGTTGTCCCCTCTTCCTGGGCAGGGTAGAACAAAGGACTTCAGAGCAGAGGGCCGCACTCTCCCCAAATTGGAGGGGTCACGAGACGCTTCTAGGTTGATATGAAGGACCTGAAGTAGAGTTTCAAACACTGTGACACCATCAATTTAAATTTTATTCCTTGTCTAGAATGGGTAACACAGACATTCTTCAGGATCTGGGAAGCTAAATCCACATAGTAACAGTGCAGGGGTCAATGACTACCTCCAACTGGAAAGAGTCTTTGAGAAAAGCCTAAAGGGTTTTCTGAGGTTGTAACAGGGGTTCTGGGTAGTTGGACTGGACCCAGATGAGCCCCAGGCTTCCCAGCTTCACTTACATCTCACGACCATTGTTTATTTTCTTTCCCAGCAATTTCGAGGTCTAAAGATGCTTGTCGACTCAAGACTGGTCACTCAGCAAGCGAAGTGCTCAGGAGACTGGGTTTTCCTATGATCTGAGTCACTGTTATGATTTTAAAACCCAGGAGCAGGCAGGGCTCTGAGAGAAAAGACACCGAGCGAGGGATGGTGGGGCAGGGCCAGGTGTGCTGCATCAGAACAGACTGCTGTGGCCGGGAGCATAAGGACCAATGTGCAGGAGACAGTTTCCTAGAGACAGGATCTCCGGGAGCTGCTCATGGAAAGTAGGCAGTTCGCATAAACAGACTTTGGGTGCAGCCCTAATATTTAATAGCACCGTGGTGTGAGAGCATCTCTTAGGATCTCACGGCAGCAATCTGGCCCGCTTCCCCTGCCCTATGGGCTCTAAGCTGCTCCTGCTTCCCATTCAGACCTTTGGCTGAGCTTTTATTTTTCTTTTGAATTATGTGTGTGCATGGATGCCTGTGTGAGGACCAGTACACATGAGTTCAGTTGTCCCCTGGAGGTGGGGTTACAGATGGCTGTGATCTACCCAACATGGGTGCTGGGAACCCAACTTCCATCCTCTGGAAAAGGAGTGTTTGCTCTTAACTGCTGAGCCACCTTTCAGGCTCCCTGTATTGGTTTCCTCGGCTCTGCTCCCTCTCCTCCAGCAACCACCTCTGGAAACTCAGATCACACTGTCTCATTGTGGAACTTGCTAGTGGCAGCGCTTGGATGCTGCACAGGTGGTAGACCAGTCTCTATTAGCCTCTGAGATTGTCTCATAAGTAAAGTTAGACTATCCCTGGGCAAGAAAATACCCTTTTCTCATTATGAAAGTCACTGCTGAGAGACTTACTTCATCCACTACAAGTTTGCATTGGGATAAAAGGGATTTGCTTGGGATGAACCTTGGATAATCCATTCCCTTCAGCTGCAGAAATTTCCTTTACCCTTGGCTCCAGACATTGGGCTCCTTTTGATTGACTTTGGAGGCCCTGCCTTGCCCTGGACTAAGAGAGGCCAATTTGGTTTGGCAAGGCCTCCTGGCTATATATAAACTGTAACACATGGATATACCTTCTCTGGGAGAAACTGCAGAGGAAGACAACAGAGGCTCCTAAGAGGACTGGCCTTGCTCACAGACATTGAACTCTGGTGCCCTGGGAGGCCCAGGGAAGCACAGGCCCATTGAGGCCCAGAGACAAGAAACAGCCCAGTCTGAGGACTTCGTCTGTGAAGTAGCCCCTTTCCTGCATAACCAGCTGGGTCTGTGATGAAGGTCAGGAGCTGCCTTCCCCACGAGGTTCCTTAACTCAGGATTTCTATGCCATTTGCCCCTCCAATGAAGTCCTAGGCAAACCTGGACACCATCCCTGTCACCTGGCCTCTGGGGTGGCAGCTGAAGTCCAAATGCTGTCTCAAGGTGTGGTGCATTGGGAACCTTTTAGAAGGAGAGCACATCAACCCCTGGATGTGGGATGGCAGAGTAAAGGCCTCTAGGGCAATGCCCCTTGCAATCAGCCAGAACAGAGGGGGTACCTGCCTTAGGTACTTCTATTTGCAGAGGAGGAAAGAAGTTTTGGAGTGACCCTAGCCCTCCGGTGCTGTCCTCTCTGTAGATGCAGAATTAGCTTTTTTGGTGGAGGGGACATGGGGTAAGTTATTTTATTACAAAGAGTAGTGCATTATTTTCATACCTGTCCTCAGTTACCTGACTTCTGGAGATGAGAGGCCATGGTAGGTCTGTGAAGCCTCTGGTGCCTCATTGTTAACCTCAGATCTCTTGGGCCCTTGTTAGAACACTTGTCCCCAGGAAAGGAGTGTGCACTGGATAGGGGTTCTAGCCAGAGAAGACACAGTCTATGGCCACTCTCCACAAACATAGAGGAGCACCTCAGGGTCAAAATGACTCCAGGAACAAGCTGACCTCCATAGCAGGGAAATCAGAGGATTTGTGGGTTTCTCTTCTCTTTGCAAAGAGAGAGGATGGCAGTGCTCATTCTGATTCTGGGGCCCCGGGTTCCCACCTTTGCCATTCTCTCCTCCAAGTGCCAAACCAGTGGCCACTCTGGACAGGAATGGGGGACTATGGGTATCTGTGTCCTTGAGCCCTTGGAGTGAGCCTGGCCTTCAGACCGAGAAGACAGTTTTTCTAGTCCCAGAGGGGTCCAAATGGGGCAGCCGTGATTAATCACCAGATGCAAATAGCTCATTTAAAAAATTAATCACACCAGGACGATCTGATTCATTATTCAGCACTCGAGTGGTGTGCACAGAATTTCTAACAACCTGTCAAGCTAGAGACGAATGGCCCAGGACCACTGTCCCTCTGCATTCTATGTCCCTTCCCTTACAGGTAGGCTACTGAGGTTTCTTGTCCTGTGGCAGCAGGACACAGGCTTGGTTGGACTCCAGGGAGTCAAGGGGGCCAGATTCTTTCAACTTGGGTGGCTAACCTGGCAGAAGAGCCCTACGAGGCAGTGTGTAGGCAGACCAAGAAGTGCCTTGTTCTAGCTTATCAAAATGGATGGATACCCTGGCTGGGGAGATGGCTCAGTCAATAGAGTGCTTGCTTTGCAAGCGCAGGGACCTGAGCTCAATACCAGGACTCCATTAAAACAAAACTTAAATTAAAAATGGACATGGTAGCTTGTGTTTGTAATTCCAGCCCTGGGAGGTAGTGGACAGTTCATTCCTGGGAGTGCAGAGGGAGATTATGTCACAATTTTGAGTATCAGCAGATCTGAGGTCAGGTTGGTGGGCAGAGCTGCATCTACTTACCACCCCGCTGCAGAATTTTTGCTCAATTGTTTTAGAACAATTGTTTTAGGAAAGGATTTTCTCACTATAGGTCTCCCTGCTATGTCACGTATCAGGGGAGTAGGATTGCAACTTGTCCCCTGCTGCAACTCTCTTGTATAATCAGACACCAGGCAACACATTGGGTGCCCAGAATCCAGGACTGACTCATGAGGTCCTCCACCTGGGACCAAGAACTTCTCACAGAAATGAAAGACTTTCCGAACAGATGGTTAAAAGCTATCTAATCTCCATATGGATCTTTAAACATTTATTTATCTAGTGTGTGTGTGTGTGTGTGTGTGTGTGTGTGTGTGTGTGTGTAACTTGGGGAAGTCAGTTCTCTGCTCACACCAAGTAGATCCAGGGTCAGGCCATCAGTCTTGGCTGCCAGTACTTTTACCTGCTGATCCGTCTCATGGGCTCTCAAACGGCTTTTGTTGAGTCAATCCTGCAGAAGAGACTCAATCTAAATGTTAATGTTTGCTTTCTTGGTGTTTGTTGGACTGGAAACGTGAGGATCTGGGCTTGTGTTAGCAACCTCTTAAAGATGAGGAGTGACCTTTGATTTTGGATCGGAAGTGCAGACTTCATGGGAAGCAAAATATCCTCTCCCTGCAGCCTGGAGACAGCTCCTGGAAGCTGTTGCTCATAAATCCACGGGACAGAGGGCCCACAAGCCACAGAGCACGTGAGCTGTGGGCGTGTGGGCACAGGTGCATGTGGTTTGGCATTTTCTTCAAGCTTCATCTTGGCTGCAGCCGTGTTTCTTCCCACAAGAGCCTGGGCAGAACTCTTGAGCTTCCTGTTGCTTCTGCATCTTGCCTGACAATTCCCCATGGAAAGTGCTTCCTTTTAAATGTTGGAGCAGGCTGTTTATATTCTCGTCCCCTTAGATGAGAAGCTGCTGCCCTCGAGTGGGCACCTGGGACACAGAGCAGGTGTGTGACGGGGCAGTTGACCATATCCAGCCACCTGCTACAGGGCTATGGCTGACTTTCCTTGCAGCCTGTGACTCTGGGCCAGCCTCCAGCTCTCCACAGGGCACAGCTGGCATGAGCCTGAAGCCTGCAGCCTCCAGCTGCAGCACAGAGGTAGGAGCTAGTTCAAGGCCATGAATGAACTGCCCAGGGTCTGTGGCTGAGCCCCCAGACTGTACAAGGCTTGTAGATGGGATATAAACATGAGAGGAGGGAGGAAGGGGAACCCTTGCAGGCTCCCTGTGGCTGAGTAACAGTGACCACAGTCTGCTTAGGTACACCTCACAGAGGTTTGTATTGGGATCCTAGGAAAGCAGGTGTACCTTTCTTTTCTGACCCGTGAGTGGGTCCAGGACGGCACCTTCATTGCCCTCCCTCTTCTCCAAGAGTGGCTATGGAGTCACACTTGGCTTCTTCTTTCTCTACAACCTTCCTGTTAATAGAGAACTGAAGACAATTGAGATGGGAAAAATGGCTGAGCTGGCTCAAAGACAGAAGGCCCCAGGGATGTCACGGAAAGCTCCACTCTCTTTACTACTGTCTTGGTCCTCCTCTGCTACACAAGGCTCTGGGCTTGGCCAATATGAGGTTCAGGGATTCTGGACTGTTCTGTTGAGGCACTTCCTACCCAGTCACCTGACAGTTGAGCCCCAGCTGTTCCACGTCTCACCTTGTGTTGTTCTGCACTGAACCTAGCTAGTCCCTTAGTTATTTTCCCATTTGGTCAGTCAACAGCTTCAACTTTCCCACTCTTTGCTCTGTCATCTGCATCACTGTGTGTGTTCCAAATTTTAGAATATTTTTGCTATTTATGAGGGCCTGGGCACAAGCTCTCCAGGTCAGTTCCAGGGCCAGCCAATCAATTGATGACCAACATAGGTAGGCACTTCCACCTGGCAGTCTGGACTTGGGTGCTGGGAATGCTTTTTGCCACTGGGGTCTGTGTTACCATTTGAATGTAAAATGTTACTCAGGAGCTCATGGGCTGAAGGCCTGGGTCCCAGCTTTGTTCAGAGATGATTGGATCATGAAGGATCTGACCTCATCATTGGATCAATCCATTGATGGATTCAGAGCTGAAGGAAACATGGAAGATGGACCATGTAGGAGGTAGAGCTGGTGGGAAGGGGGCAGATTTTGGGGGACTATGTTCTTGGTGACTGTATGTTACATCCCCTCTCTTTATATCTCTCTTTCCTTACCCTTCGCTCCTCTAACTATGCTCCCATCATGTTGAAGCCTTACCTAACAGGCCAGGAAACAGCAGAGCTAGGTGATTATATTTCAGATAGAGTCTGAAACGTGAGTCACAATCAGGCTTCCTTCTTTTAGTTGCTTTCTCCAGCTATCCTGTTCCACTGACTGGAAGCTGACCAACAGGGAGCTATTGGAGGCTACCGGGGTACACAAGGAGGGCAGAGTGGGTTCTCAGAGAGACTCTTGCACCGGAGTCTAGTTCTGACCCCAGGGCAGCGGGTAGTGGCTGACTAGCTAATCGACCAGGAAATCCTGAAGGAGCCGAGTACCATGTTCTAGTGTGTGTGTACACTGCACACAGCTAGCCCTAGTCTGCTGCCTGCGTCAGTTAAAGATACAATGGGACTGGAAAGGGGTGACACCAAGCTGAGCCTGAGGCAGGGGTGTAGTCATGCTGGTTGAGGCCTCGGGGTCCCCACTGGCAGAAGGCAGGGTGAGTCACCCAGAGAGGTGGGGTCACCTAGGCCACCTAACCCACACAGGTGACTCAGAGAGGAAGTTCATACATCTCTATCCATCCCAGCTTCTAGAGACCTCCCCCCCCCGCCACGCCCCCAGGAGAAGCTCTCCAAGGCTGAAATCTCAAGCAGGATCTTTCTGGGACCTATTGCCACCAACAGGAGTCCATTTGCCACAGTGAGCATGGGCCTGGTAAGAAAGTCATCCTATCCCACCATTGGCTACTGCCCTAGATGATGCCAGGAGGCAGAGGAAGAGGAAGAGCAGAGGGAAGTTAGGGGTTGCCAAGGTAACTCAGTAAATTCTTGACTCACTGGCCATCCATCCTAGCCTATTTTGTGAGTTCCATGTCAATAAGAGACCCAGTCTCGGGAGGTAGACAGCTCCTAGGGAATGACCCAACGCTGTCCTCTGACCTCTACCTGGTGCACACTCAAGTCTATACTCACACATGCCCCTGCACCCATGAACACACACAGGAAAGATTTAAATTTGAGGATAGAGAACTCCAGCCTGTGTACCTATGAAGGGAATCTCTGCTCCTGTCCATCATCTTTCTTAACAAACAGATTCCGTGGGACAACACGGCATTGCCCTCTCCCCCCAGATTCGGCCATCATCAGGGAAGTTTTACATGCAGAGAGAGTGATGTGTGGCACAGTCCCTGGTTTGTCGCCACAGCATGATCTCATTCAAGCATCAATTATAAATGCCCCCTGGTTCTTTCGGCGATGTACAGTGGCATTTCCTCCCTTAGCCTTGTACTGAGCCAGCCCCTGGTGAAGTGGTTCTCTCCTTACCTCATTGCCATGAGATCAGTTCTAAAAGTTGACTGGCCAGAGACCTGCCTCAAAAGCTTCTGGAGCGGCATCCTGGGCCAGTGCTGAGTGTGCTCGGAGATGGTCTCTGCAGGTCTGATGCATCTTCCTTAATACCAAAAGAATGGGTGGCTTTTGATATGTGTTTCAAAAATAAAATCAAGTAGATTTTGTGTGGGACGCTCCACAACTCAGGATGTGTCCTTCCTTTGATGACAGCACAATGACAGGCACCCTTGGCTTTCACTGGGAAGTGTGGGAATTTTTAACAAACCTTTTGTTGTTAAAGAATGGGAGGAACATTTTCTGGCTCTGGCTTCAAGTGCCCCTGGAGCTCTGAGTGGGGGTGTTATGTTGCGCTTAGTGCCAGCTCAAACCATGTGCTTTTAAGGTTTTATTTTTAACTGGAGCATCCAAGCCCCAGTGGTTGGGGCCAGGATCAGAGCCAGGGTTGGGCCAGAACAAGGCATTTCTGCGTTCAGTAAGGCAAGACCGTTCTGAGTCTTTCTTCTTCAAGCTCCTCAGATGTAGCTATGCCTTAACTAAGTGGGATTGGGCACGTCTATCCACAGAGTCCTTTGTCGCCCAGTGCTCCACCTTTTTCTGGTTAATAAGATTGTCCCCAGGCTGGGACTGGCCAGCAGCCTAGACAGATATTCCTGGTGTCTGCAGCGGGATGAATACCCAGACCGTGGTAGCTCTCAGGCCCCATAAATCACCCATTCTAAGGATGTCTGTCTCCAAGGTTCCATGAAAACCCCAACACATGGGACCTGATTCTGCCTCTCTTCCTCAAGCCTCGCTCTACCACAGTCTTAGTGCTTGCAAAATCCAAGAGCTCAGATTTAGCCCATAGCCAGTCCTCTGGCTATTTAATGCCCCCCTGAGTTAGATGCAAGGGATTCCTAGGTCTTTAATTGCTGTAGCCTAAGGACCAAGCCTTCTAGGGAGGCAGCTCAGGCCACACAGTGGTCACAGATTAGTTCAATGCCATCATGAAATCTTCATTGCAGGGGAAAATAGTAAATCTGGACTTTCTAATATTTTATTTAGGAGGCTCAATTATTCACTAAGTCCCAAGCCTCCAGAGACTGTTCATGGTCTGTGCAGTTGGGAGGCCCTGGTTGCATGGCCCTTGATTTTGGGGAGGGGGAAGCATGGATGCAGAAGACTTCAACCTGGGGCAGGGGGCAGTCTGGGCCTCTGCCCCTGCCCCTAATCCAAGGTTTCTAAGTCCCCCTTAGGGAAAGAAAGGAGGATCCAGATGGCTCTTGGCATCTTACTCAGAAATGTCTTTTTTGTAACATTGACCCAATGCCGGTCCTCTTCTCAACGGCTTACTTATCAAGGTTGATTGGGTTCAGTGAAGTCAGGAGTTGACCCTAACATGAAGCATCAGGGTTTTATCTGCAGCATCCTTCTGGGAACATGCATGGCTGTGGGGCCTTTCTGGGGACACTTACATCCACACCTGAAGTGCTATGAAAACTGTTGATCTGTAGCCTCTACTGTAGGTGACCAGGTCCCCTTGGCTGCTGACTGTGATGTTTACTTTTTGTTATTAACTTAGCTACACTTGTAATTAACTAAAACCCCAAAATGGAGGGCACTCCTATGAGAGATGTTTGCTTAACTTGAAGTAGGAAGACCTACTTCTAATCTGGATCTATGAGTTAAGAAGACACACTGTTAATCTAGATCTTTTGAGCTGGGAAAACTCACCTCTAAACTGAGTTATCTTCTGTTGGAAACCTATATAAAGAAATTGTAGATGGAATTTTCTGTCCCTCCCAGTCCTGTAGCTGTTCAATTCCAAAGAAAAACACAGAGGCTTATATTAATTATAAACAGTTTGGCCTATTAGCTCAGGCTTATTATTAACTAGCTCTTACAACTTAAATTAGCCCATAATTCTTATCTATGTTTAGCCACATGGTTTGGTAACTTTTCTCAGTAAGGCATTCTCGTCTTGCTTCCTCTGCATCTGGGTGGTGACTGACTCTCTGCCTTTCCTTTTTCCCAGAATTCCCTTAGTCTGGTTGCACCACCTATACTTTCTGCCTGGCATTTTACTAAACTAATACAAGTGACAAATCTTTACAGTATACAAAATCATTAACCCACAGCAGACATGAAAGAAGGAAGCTTTTTCTCTTTGCCTGCTTGCTCTTGCCTTGCTACTGAGTCCATTCCTTCACTGGCATTAGAGCCTACTTCTTCAGGATTCTAAAATCTACTGAAGACCAACTGAGACATCCAGCTTCCTGGACTTAGCAACTACTCAGTTCTTGGATATTCTGTTCATAACCTGTTATTGGGTTAGCTATACCACAACCTGTAAGTCATTCTAATAGAACTCCTTTATATACTATATCAATCTGTATATATCTATCTTTCTATATGTCTATCTAATCTACATCTGCATGTCTATCACTATTTATATACATATATGTATGTATACAAATACATATATGTATACACACATATGTGTATATATATATTCATTCTATAAGTTCTGTTACTCTAGAGAAGCATGACTAATACACTGAACTCCTTTGTAGGAAATATGGGCCATCTCTTTCTTAAACTATTCATTGTACCCATTTTCCCATGTTCTATGGTGACAGCTTGCCCAGAACTCCTAGGCTCATGAGGCCTCCAGACTCCCAGCTTCTAGATGTTTCCAATGAATGCTGTAAGAAGCCCTGTCTATTTAGACAAGAAGAAACAAAGGGGAGCCTAAGGTGGTTTTACCTAGTCTGGGTCTCATATCTAGATAATAATTGACTGGTGGTCCTGTGATCTATGCTTGGCCTGCCTACTGATCAATTAATAAAAGGAAACAGAACACCTGCAACTTACTTTTCAAGCAACAAATTGGTAACTAAAAGTAACTAAAAGACTCCTGGACCTGTTGGCCTCATTTACAAGGAGGGCTGAGTTGTCCCTGAACCTACTCTCTGCTGTTTCCAGAGAGCAAAGCATCAGCATATAACTAGTCTCTGACAAAGCTGAGCCCTAAGACTGTCACCCAGACTGAGAGGCCAGAGGCAGGTAGATGAAGATATTGCATCTGGGGAGATGTGACATATATGTTGCCACTGATGCATCTGGCTAGGTCCCCTCTGGAGATTGATCTCAGTTAGCTTTGTCATCTATGACCTGACAGAGGGCATTGTCAGGCCCCACATTTGGCAGAAATGTCTGGGCCTCTGGCTGTGGGTGAGCCAGTCACAGTGAGATTTCAGGCTATGTGGTGGTTTGAAACAAAATGGTCCCCATAGAGAATGACACTATTAGGAGATATGGCTATGTTGGAGTAGGTGTGGCCTTTTTGGAGAAAGTGTGTCACTATAGGAGTGAGCTTTAAGGTTTCTTTTGCTTAAGATACACTCAGTGTGGTATACAGTTCACTTCCTGTTGCCTGTAGATCGAGACATAGAACTCTTAGCTCCTCCTCCAGCACCATGTCTGCCTGCATGCTACCATGTCCCGCTGTGGTGATAACGGACTAAACCTCTGGAACTGTAAGCCAGCCCAAACCAAAAGTTTCATTTTTAAGAGTTGCTGTACTGGCTGGTTTTGTGTGTCAACTTGGCACAAGCTAATGTCATTAGAGGAAGGAGCCTCAGTTGAGGAAATGCCTCAATGAGAATCCAGCTGTAAAGCATTTTTTTTTCATTTAGGGATCAATGGGGGAGGGCCCAGCCCATGGTGGATGGTGCCATCTCCAGGTTTCTGGTCCTGGATTCTATAAGACAGGTTATGGGTTCTATAAGGAGGTGGGCTGAGCAAGCTATGGGAAGCAAGCCAGTAAGCAGCTCCTGTCCATGGTCTCTACATCAGCATCTGTCTCCAGGATCCTGTACCATTTGAGTTCCTGTCCTGTCATCCTTCAGTGATGAACAGCAATGTTGAAGTATATGCCAAATAAACCCTTTCATTCCCAACTTGCCTTTTGATCATGGTACTTGCAGCAAAATAAGCCATAACTAAGACAGTTGCCATGATCATGGTGCCTTTTCATAGCAATTGAAACTCTAAGACAGAAGTTGGTACCAGGGATTGGGGGATTGTGCTGATGGGCCTGACCATACTTCTGTTTGGAGAAATTTGGACTTTGAGAGTTTGGGTTAGGAAAGCAGTGGAATGCTTTAAGCACTGCTTAATGGGTCATACTAGTAGGAGCATGGAAGACAGTGGTGCTGAGGGTGATTTGAACTGTGGAAGACTGTCTCAAGAGACTTCAGAGAAAAAGAATACTAGTATGTGGCCTAGAGATCAGTCTTGTGATACTTTGATGAAGAATGTGACTGCTTTTTGCCCTTTTCTGAAAAGTCTGTCTGAGGCTAAAATGAGTTTAATTTCACTGGTAGAGGAAGTCTCAAAACAGCTCTGTTGTATGGTTATTAGTGTTTACTCTTTGATAGATCTATAATGAAAATGAGCAAACCAAGCAAGGAAAAAATACAAAATGTACAATTTGAAGAGGAAAGGAGCAGCAGGAAGTAGATTGGAGTCAAGTCCTATCTTTGAGAAGATAAAACAGATTAAGAAATATAATAAAGGGAGTGGTGACCTCAGGGCAAGACCCCACCCAGCTAGGCTTCCATATTGTGAAAAGGAATTAAAAAACATCTTAGGTCCAGGTATGATGGTCCACACCATTAATTCCAGCACTAAGAGACAGAGGCATGTGGATCTCTGAATTTGAGGCCAGCCTGGTCTACAGGTTGAAATTCAGGACAGCCATGCTTGGGCAGTGAAGGATAGAAAGCTGGTGAAGATGTAATTGAATAAGGAAGCCATATTCTAGCCCCAGAAAGCTGCAGAACTTAGCAGCTTCAGCTTAGGGTCAAGAATAAAAGAAATAGGTTATGAAATTTGCCTATATGACTAAAGAAAGCCACTGAGGCCAGGCATGTCTTGTGGGTGTCCCTGAACAGAGACCCCAGAAAGGCCATTGTGTGAAGCTGTTAAAGTGAAGCCTAGATTGCCTTGGAGACCCCAAGATGTTGGAGATGCCAGAATCATTGGATACCTGCCAAGGAGCGCTGCTATCAGGGAGTGGAACCAGCCCAAGAGAAAGTAGTATGTTGGCAGTTAACAAAACTGAAAGGAGTTGGAGATCTAAAGAGTTTTAACATAAGATACAGAATTTGGAGTTTTCCCAGCTGGTTTTTGGTCTTGCTTTGGTCCAGTATTTCCTCACCATGCTCTCTTGTGCCATTATATGTTGGAAGTATGTGATCTGGTTTTTATGATATCGTTACAAGTCTGTTAGGGCCAGAGAGTGGAGTGTGGTAGTTTGAATGTAATTGATCCTCATAAACTTATTGGGAGTGGCACTATCAGGAGATGTGGCTTGTTGGAGTAGGTACAGCCTTGTTGGAGGAAGTGTGTCACCGTGGAGGTGGGCTTTGAGGTTTCATATATGTTCAAGTCACATCCAGTGTCTCAGTTCTCTTCTTGTTGCTTGCATATCAAGATGTAAAATTCTCAACTCCATCTCTAGCACCATGTATACCAGCATGCTGCCATGTCCCACCATGATTATAATGGACTGAACCTTTGAAGTCTAAGTCTCCATCTCAATTAAATGTTTGCTTTTATATGTGTTGCTGTGGCCACGGTGTCTCTTCACAACAATAGAAACCCTAAGACAGAAGTTAAAGAATGTGAGGTCACATCCCAGCTACCTCCCTGGACACTGGGGAGTGACAGACCTCTCAAGAACACCTGTGAACAGCACTGGCAGTCAGCCAGAGAGGCATATGCCTTGCCTCAGCCTCCAGGACAAATGATGCTTGTGGTTATGGCAACCCAAATCATTTGTCCCCTTTCCCAAAGCCCAAGGACCACAGAATCAGAAACCTCAACAACACAGCTCTAGAGTCCAGGAAAGTCCTGCCTGAGAGGAATTCCATTCATCTTTTTGTGGAGGGAAATATGTTCTGAGTTAGAGGGGAGGAGGCTTTGCAGTTCAGTGGACATTCTGCCTCTTGTCAATGGCCCAGCTCTGGCTTGGGGCAGGCAGAGCCAACCCTCAGCGCAGTTGAAGAGATGGTGCTCCCATGAGGCAAGTGGAGCCTCAGCGTCTTTAGGAGCTTCTCATTCCTGTTACTGTTCTGAGTTCCATGCCCATAGAGTTAAAAGAAGAGATGCTGTGATCTGGGTCCTGAGTCTGCAAGCTCAACAGCTTAGAGATGAGGGCTCCGTGGTCTTACCCTCTGCTTCACGGCAGCATGGACACTGCTCCCTCATAAGGGTCCAACCATGTTCATTAAGAGTCAAGACTCTGGTATCTTGAGACCTGCTGAGTCAGCAACCCACAGCCACACATACTGGGGTTCCAGGGCCATCCATCAGGATGGCACGTGGTTTGAGATGTGTCTGTTAGTCTCGGCTGTTGGAGGTGTTACTCTGGCTGACTCTTGTCCTCACTTGGCTTATGACTGTTTTCTGCTTTTGTTCGAAGGTGTGGCACATAACCCTACCAGGATTCCTTATCAGTGTGGGTGAGGGTCTTCAAAAACCTTGACAAGGCCAAGTGAATGGTTTACACCTGTAATCTTAGCTCTTGAGAGTCAGAGAGGCAAACCTGGTCTACATAGCAAGCTCCAGGCCATCCAGGGCTACCCTATCTCAAAAGATTGAAAACCAAACCATTCTAATAGAACCAAACCAGAAGTTAACATTGCTGGTGGTTTTGACAGTCAGTGAAGTCTGTGCCAGCCATCTGAGCAGAAACTTCTGCCCTTTCCTTTGGAATTTATGGCAATAAACAGCATTTGGGAATGTTCCTGACTCAGGTCGGACCATGAGGGGACCAGCACTGAGCCACTTACCTCTGTCTTCTCAGACATTAAGTCTGTATCTGTCCTTGAAACAGAAGGGCTTCTGGGAAAATCCCCCATGTTCCTACCTTGCAAACAGTGACAAATATTTGCAAATTCTGTTCCCTAATCCTCAGTGTTTCAGGGATGGCTGGTCTTCTGACAGTGCCTGATTATCTAATCAACTCCACTGGGGGGACGGATGGCGAGCCAGGGTATGCTCTCTCATGCTAGACTTGCTAGGGCTGATGCATTGATAATTTGCCAAGTTAGAGTTCAGATACTTTTAGCTGTCAGAGAGCCAAGGTCACCCAAGTGACAGCTGAATTTCTAGATTTGTAGACAGTGATGTAAAACTTCGTTCTAATGTTGTTAACTTGGAACCAGCATCTAAGAGCATATCTACATGACTCACAGTCTCCTAAGCCCTTGTCCACCATTCTTCCAAGGGACTCCCAAGACATACATGGTAAAAAGGGTTGTGTGACTGGGCAGTGGTGGCTCATACCTTTAATTATAGCACTTGGGAGGAAGAGGCAGGTGGGTCTCTGTGAGTTTGTGGCCAGCCTGGTCTACAAAGTCAGTTTCAGTACAGCCAGGGTGGTTACACAGAAAAACCTTGTCTCAAAAAAACAAGATGTGTCACCATTTACACAGTAATTTGGACTTAGTGCTTGAGTGGGTTAGTTTTGCTCTTTTCTTAACATTGATTTTATTGAGCTATATATTTTTCTCTGCTCCCCTCCCTTCTCCCATCTCCTTCTACCTACTTCCATGGCCTCCATGTTTCCAATTTACTCAGGAGATTTTGCCTTTTTCTACTTCCTATGTACATTAGATCCATGTATGTCTCTCTTAGGGTCCTCTTTGTTGTCTAGGTTCTCTGGGATTGTGAATTGTAGGCTGGTTTTCTTTGCTTTATGTCTAAAAGCCCCTAAGAGTGAGTATATATTATATTTATCTTTTTGGGTCTGGGCTACCTCACTTAATATGATGTTTTCTAGATCCATCCATTAACCCACAAATTTCAAGATGTTATTCTTTGTTTCTGCTGTGTAGTACTCCATTGTATAAATGAACCACATTTTTCTTATTCATTCTTCAGTGAAGGGGCATTTAGGTTGTTTCCAGTTTCTGGATATGACAAACAATGCTGCTATAAACATAGTTGAGCACATGACCTTGTGGTACAATTGAGCATCCTTTCAGTATATACCCAAAAGTGATATTGCTGGATCTTGAGGTAGGTTGTTTCCTAATTTTCTGAGAAATCACCATACTAATATCCCAAAGGGCTGTACCAGCTTGCACTCCCACCAGCAATGCAGGAGTGTTCCTTTTACCTACAACCTCTCCAGCATAAGCTGTCATCAGTGTTTTTGATCTTGGCCATTCTTACAGGTGTAAGATGGAATTTCAGAGTTGTTTTGATTTGCATTTCTCTGATGACTAAGGATGTTGAGCATTTTCTTAAATGTCTTTCAACCATTTTAGATTCCTCTGTTGAAAGTTCTCTGTTTAGGTCTGTACCCTATTTTTTAAATTGGATTACTTATTCTTTTGATGACCAATTTCTTGAGTTCTTTGTATATTTTGGAGATCAGCCCTCTGTCCGATGTGGGGTTGGTGAAGATTTTTTCCCATTCTGTAAGCTGCTTTTTTGTCTTGTTGACTGTGTCCTTTGTTTTACAGAAGCTTCTCAATTTCAGGAGGTCCCATTTATTAATTGTTTCTTTCAGTTTCTGTGCTACTGTGGTTATATTTAGGAAGTGGTTTCCTGTGCCAATGCATTCAAGTATACTTCCCACTTTCTCTTCTATAAGAAACTGCCTCAGCCCTTTAATAGGACAGAAAATTAGGTAGGCGGAGTAAACAGAACAGAATGCTGGATAGAAGGCAGTGAGGCAGACGCTTCAGGCAGTCGCCATAGGCAGTCGCCATGCCTCTCCTCTCCCAAACAGAAGCAGGTTAAGATGTCTCCTGGTAAACGACCACCCCATGGTGCTACACAGATTACTAAATATGGGTTAAAGCAAGATGTGAGAATTAATCAATAAGAGGCTGAAACTAATGGGCTAGGCAGTGTTTAAATGAATACAATTTCCGTGTAATTATTTTGGGTAAAGCTAGCTGGGTGGCGGGACACAGCCCGCTGTTCCATCTACATAAAGTTCTTGTCATACAGGTCTTCCACTTGTTTGGTTATGCTATGTTATTTGTGGTTATTGTGAAGGGTGATGTTTCTCTGATTTCTTTCTCAGCCTATTTATCATCTGTGTAAAGGAGGGCTTCTGTTTTGTTTTTTTTTCAAGTTAATCTTGTATCCTGTGACATTACTGAAGGTGTTTATGAGTTGTAGGGGTTTCCTGGTAGAATTTTTGGGGTCACTTATGTAAGCTATCATATCATTAACAAATAGTGAGAGTTTGACTTTTTCTTTTCCAATTTGTATCCCCTTGATCTTTTGCAACTCTTACTATTGTTTCTTTATTATATATGTCCAGTGTTTTGATTTTTTTGATCCAGTCTATTTGGTGTTCTGTAAGCTTCTTGTAATTTCATATACATATTTTTTTTTTAGTTTGGGAAAGTTTTCTTCTATAATTTTGTTGAATATATTTTCTGTGCTTTTGAGTTGGACTTCTTCTTCTATCCCTATTATTCTTAGGTTTGGTCTTTTCATGGTTTTCCATATTTCCTGGATATTTTGTGTTAAGGTTTTGTTGGATTTAATGTATTCTTTGACTGATGAGTCTATTTCTTCTATTGTATCTTCAGTGCTTGAGATTCTGTCTTCCATCTCTTGTTTTCTGCTGTTGATGCTTGCGTTTGTGTTCCTGATGGTTTTCTCATAATTTTCGTTTCTATAATTTCCCCCATATATGTTTTCTTTCTTGTCTCTATTTCAGTTTTCAAGTCTTGAATCATTTCTTTCATCTGTTTGGTTGCTTTTTCTTGGTTTTCTTTAAGGGATTTGTTGATTTCTTCCAATTTTTTGTTTATTTTTTCCTCCATTTCTTTGAGGGAATTTTTCATTTCCTCAAACATTCACTTAAAGTTATTTTTAGGTCATTTTCTTCTGCCTCATCTATATTTGGGTGTTTAAGTGTTGCTGTTGTAGATTCACTAGTTTTTGTTGGTGTCGTGTTGCTCTTTGTGGTGCTGAGTGTGTTCTTACCTCTTCTACCCATCTTTTCCTTCGATTGGTATAGTCGGGGCTGTGTCTCTGGTGATCAATCTTCCAGGTGCCAGTGGGTCCAAGGCTCAGATGATTGCTCCTTGTCATGCAGTCATGGCCACCATTCGTCAGAGGTCATTTGGTGTTCCTGGAAATCACTCAGCACTCCCAGGGATCTCTCTGCAATCCTAGGGTTTTTTGGGTCTACTCCTGCAAAGGTTGCTGGCTTGGGGCTGCTCCCTCAGAGGTCGCTGATTTGAGCCTGGCCCTGCAGAGTTCTCTAGCTCAGGCCTGTTCCCTCAGTGGTGGCTCCCTTGTGCCTGCTCCTGTGGAAGGTATTGCCTTGGGCCTGCTCCCATGGAAGTTGCTGGCTCAGGCCTATTCCCACCCATGTTCCTGGCTCAGGCCTGCTCCCTCAGAGGTCCCTGACTCACGCCAGGTCCCATAGAGGTCTCTGGCTTGGGTAGCTTTGCTCTTTTGTTTTCTTGTTTTTTGGTTTTCAAAGCAGGGGCCTGTTCTGGAACTAGCTCTTGTAGACCAGGCCGACCTTGAACTTCACAGAGATCCACAGGCCTCTGCCTCACGAGTGCTGGGATTAAAGGCGTGCGCCACCACCGCCCACATGGTAGCTTCGCTCTTGACAACAGAGTAGAGACGGGGCTGAGAGTCAGTCTGTCCCAGGATGCAAGAGCTTGTTTCTCCTCTGTTCCTGATCACAAAGCCAACAGAGATCCATGAACTTTAATGTCTTAGAAACATAAATGATAGAACTCTTCATTTGGCTCAGACAGGAGCTGAAAGCTGAAAGAACCATCACCCTATGAGGTCCAAGGGAGACCTAAGTCAAGCCTCCAAAGTCGACCTTGTGGTGATTTGGACACAGGGTGGACATAGGTACGGCCGTCTCCCTTCTCTCAGTGTTCCCTGCAGAGCAGAGCCACCATCAGTGCACTGATCACTTCGTGTTGGACTGCGGTGCTCAATATGCTCAGAAGAACGCCATCGGGTCATCCTGGTGACTCTCCAAAGGGCCAATCTGAGGTTGTGCAGTTAGGTAGCTGAGCCTCATGGTGGGAGCCCCTGGGGAGAATTAGTGAAGCCCCTTGGCTGGTCTGCAGCAGGAGGCTAGAAGTAATACATCCTCTCCATGTATCCAGGAAGGTCTGTATGTGGGTATGTTCTAGAACTCACATAAGACATCACTCCACACACTTAAGAGATTAACAAGAAAGGACACTTTCATAGTGTGTGGTTGGCTCTGGCTGACACACAAAAGGGATTCAGCCTTGCACAGAAAAATTTATCAACTTTTATAGGTCTTGGGCTTATCCATGTCACACAAGCTGCCAACCTTAAATCACTTAGGTCCAGGTCATATTTTGAACAATTTAAACAGAGACCGGAGACTATAAGATTGGACACTTGGGAGATGGGAGATTTTCATAGCAAAGATATTGCCAGGATTATTTCTTAAGTACACCTGGGTTGTGCTTTTTCGGTTCTTGTTGCCCAGGTCCATCTTGCCCACTTGGCAGTATTATGATTTCCTAATAAGAATCCAGGGGACTTAACAGCAGACCAGGACTTGATGGTTCTGAACCTGCACTTCCCCCTTGAGCTGCCCCTTGGAGGCCTGTTCTTAGATAAGGGAATGGGCCTAACGATTGGTTTTAAGTCAGTACTGTCTCCTTTCGTTATGGGGATGGGGCCTAACTGGAGGTCAGTCTTGGAACATTAGCAGAAACTTTCTCAGCAACCCTAAACTTCATTATGGCACAAATGCTCCTCCCTACACTTTCTAACAAGCCTGGTAGGGCACTACCAGCTTCCAGTCCTATCGGAGACAGCGCTCCTCTAGCTAAGTTCTACTTTATGTAACTTAGTATTTCCTATGTGAGATAGAAGTAAATCCTCTCTCTCTAGTCTCAATTTTGTTAGCTCATGTTTCTCCTACATCAAAGACAGACCCTGGTCCTGGCTCCTGTGGATTTTGGTGCTGATCAAAAGGTCTTTGCTCTTAGAGATGTGGGGTTTTGGGACAATACTCTGGATGCCAGATTGGAGTCTTCCAGCTGTTTCCCCATGGTTTATGGTCTGAGGAGCTGTAGACACTCTGCAGAGCCAGCTGTGTGGCTGTGACACTCTTTCCAGGACCCTGCCTGTTTGCACAGTGACTATAAGCAAAGGTTGTTCCACCTTTGGTTGCTTCACTGGAGCTGGTGACATTTGCATAACACTGTGTCCCTGGTGGGTCACGAGCCACCTCTCTGGTCCCACCAGCCCGTTCTCGTTCCACTGCTTTTCATGTGGATTGGTAGCCATGTACAGGGGTGCTCATGTTTTGGAACAGCCTCAGAAGGTACTAGAAAGGGAGTGTGTGGCAGGGTGAGGCACATTCATGCCACATGGAAAGGAATGTTTCACTCAAAACAATATTTGCCTTAACCTGAGTATGGAAAGATGTGTTTTTTTGTGTGTTCAGCAGTCTCTTGTGCAGCCTCGACCACCATTGCATGTTTATCCAGCCACACAGAGATCTGGCTTCGTCCTTCTTCATGGAATGATAAAGAAGACAACAAGCTTCCACAGGATTCATGAGAGCAAAGTGGCTTTTTTTCCCAAGGTGGAAAAATTCTTTTTTTTTTTCTCTTAAAAATTGGTAAAAATCCCATAGAGAGAAACCAGAAACTAGGTTCTCAAAGTGGGTGTGGATATGGGAGAAGGGTGCTCAGGGTATGAGATTCCTCCTTCCCAACCTGGGAGCACAGTCACATGAGCCCTGGGTGCGTGGGTTTGCCCACTGGTGTGGTCCTGTGTCTTTTGGATGAGGAAGAATCGGTGGATACAGGTCATTAGCAGTGCTCAGTCTATCAGGCTGAGTATCGAGAGTCTGGTGGATCACAGGGTACACAGTGGTCAGGCTGAGCATGGGGAGTCTTGATGTGGGATTTCCCTCTGTATGCTGTGATTACCATTAATGAATAAAGAAACTGCTTTGGACCTCTAGCAGGGCAGAAGTTTGGTAGGCGGGGAAAACTAAACTGAGTGCTGGGAGAAAGAAGGGCAAAGTCAAGGGGAAGCCATGGAGTCGCTGCTGGAAACAGACGAGTTGAAACTTTGCTGGTAGGCCACGACCTTGTGGTGACATGCAGATTAATGGAGATGGGTTAAATGAAGATATAAGAGTTAGCCAGTAAGAAGTTAGAGCTAATGGGCCAAGCCGTGATTTAAATAATATAGTTTCTGTGTAATTATTTCGGGGCTAAGTGGCTGGGAACTAACTAGCGGCCTCCTCCCACAGAGTCTGGTGGATCACAGGGCACACAGTGGTCAGGCTGATGGAGGAGGGGAAATGAGGGAAGCAGTGTCTTTTCCCTGAGGGAATACAGCCAGGTCCTTGGGCATGTTGAGTCCACAGTGGTTAGGAGTCATACTGGCAATACCCTGAAGCCCCTGAGCAGGCCACATTCCTCTTTTCCTGAAGACTGACACTTCAAAAGACGAATGTCTAGGGGCCCTGGGAGCGTCACGCAGCCTATGTTTTCCTCCTGCATTTCTGCTAAGTCTCCAGGTGACGAGGTTTGTAGAAGGTGGAATCCTGGAAGTGACTCCCTCCCACAGCTTCGTTGCGTCTCTTGTGTTAGCCACAGTTTGCATGCTAGCAACGGGTCTCATCTACT
Organism: Arvicola amphibius; assembly: GCF_903992535.2. Lineage (NCBI taxonomy): Eukaryota > Metazoa > Chordata > Mammalia > Rodentia > Cricetidae > Arvicola > Arvicola amphibius. The sequence goes on along the minus strand of NC_052047.1, from coordinate 141,879,624 downwards.
CTAGAGTGCGGCTATCATTGTGAGTCACCATCCAGAACCAGGATGGGCAAGCTCAAGGATATGAGGGAAGGATGTGCTTAGCACGAAGAGGGTAGGTAACTTATGGGGTCTGTGAAATGCGTTAGCGTACCGTGTGGCTATTGTGGAGCCTCATCCTCTGGGTATTACCTGGCTATATCTATTTTAGAGTCATAGCAGCTATGGTTATTATCCTCAGATGACCCTCACAAAATTGGACCCGTTAACACCCCTTCATGGAAGGGAGGGAAGAAGGTTCATGAAGTTTCGTCTGTCCCCAAAGATACCTAAGTGGTTAACAGTCGCTGGGGGTTGAGTGGGAGCAACGCTCCTTAAGGCTATAATAGCTGCTTGTAAGTTGCCCGTGCCCCTGTAAGTGACCCTTCACACACTGCTATTCAGAATCCCAATTAATCAAATTAGGATTGCCAAACTAAACTCACACTGGAATAATTCCTTCGGCCTGTCCTCGGTGTCCTGTATGATGAATGACGGATGTGCATGTCTCACCAGAAGTAGCAGAGTAGGGACGAATGGACCTAGTCACTGTCTCAGTCTCTGGCAGCTGCCTGGCAGCTCGCACAGTGATGAGGTCCCCTTGACTGGTTTTCTCAGATGAGGTCGTGCACGGTGTTATGAGGAAGAGAGACCCCACCCCTTGTCAATGATGCCTCTGGGGGAGCACAGAGAACAGAAGCAGGAAGCTTTCTATTTTCTTTCTTCAGATGAAAACAGTGTTGGCGGTTGTCTAATTTCTAGGGACAACAGAGACCAGAGAGAAGCATCCTTGGATGTGATGAGTCTCTGACTCCAGCTTCTCTGAGCCCCTGAGGGCCCTGGGAGAGCCCCACCACGTTGGGTGCAGGGGCTCAGCTGGGGGCAAGTCACTCAGCAGGAGCTGCGGTCTATTCTTAGCTGCTTCCTGTTATCTTGATGGAGTGCTTTGATTGCAAATAATCCCTGTACAAAGGAGAGCCATCATCAACGCACACTTTGGGACCCTCTTCATTGATTAGATAATTACAGAAGCTCAGCCAGTGGGGAGTGAGGGTGACTTGCTCAGCACTCAGAGGAAAGCGGATGGGGTAAGGCTTGGCTGGGCTCTCTCAGACATGGCCCTGTGACATCCAAGCACTAAGCAGAGTGCTCTCAGTCAGGCATTCACCACCTTCACTCTTGCCTGACTCCCCCGGATTCCCAGACTAGGTCACTGAACACTGCTCAGGACTCCAGACTCTCTTGGGAATCCGGAGCTAGTCACATTGTAGCTGCGACTGAATTAAAAAAAAAATTCCCCATAGTTTGTTGACCCAGCAAAATGTACCTGCCTGGCCTGTGTGTTTCCCTCCCTTAGACTGAGCAGGGAGTCCTCGCTTCTAACCTGTTCTGGCTTTGGTATGGAGGAACATACATTCTAAACCTGTACAGGCTCAGGATTTCTGTTCTGCTCGCTTGTGTGGTATCTTTACCATTCTGAGACAGGGATGCGGCTTGCTTGTCCTGATAGCAGAGGCTGTCATGAAGTAAATGTCACACTTGACAGGAGAAGTCTAAAGGGAGATAAACCCCATGGAGAGACTGTCCACAGCCCTGCAGCCAGGCTCAGTGTCGCTCTTAGACCTGGCCCCTGGACAGGTTCTGGTGACTGTGTCCCACTTTTCTGAGGCTTCCCACGAGCTCTGTAGGAACCCTCTATCAGCAGATGGACAGAGGAACTGGGAATGGGGTCAGCGGTGAGCAGCTCACACCGATGCGCTCATAGTTTTGCGGGTCCTATGAGGCCAGTGCCTGGGGTCTTTAAAGATGGCAAAGAGCCAAGGACTTTTAGCCTACTGGTTTCCTCGGGGACATCACGCTCTGCGCGAAGCTTTAGGAGCAAGTCTGGTGACAGCTTTAGTTGGTTCATTCTATGAGGGTCTACAGAGAGATCCTAGGCAAGGCTTAGGGGGCATGCACACTGTGTGAGATCTTGGGGGGTGGAGGTGGGATCAGGGTGCACACACTGTGAGATCCCTAGCAAGGCTCAGGGTGCACACACTGAGAGCCCGGGTGTGAGCCTACCTATCTAAAGGTCAGAGAGTTTGAGCTTATTTTACTCACTCAAAGTTGTTGGCAAGTGTGACTAGTGTGTGGTTACTTGGTGTTTTGGAAACTGAGAGGGCTCATGGACGTAGATCTGCTCCCCCTCCCCAAAGGTCAGAGAATTCAAGTACACTTCTGCTCCTTTTTAAAAATGAAGGTTTGACCTAGGGAGTAGTTGCCTTCAGGATACTTGGTCTAAGGTGTGTTCACTGCCTAAACAACAGAATGCTTAACTCAGGATATAGTTGCTTGTGTTTCAAGAATTGGAGCAAGTAACTGTTCTGGTTGTCATTTGTATCATATTAAAGCAGTCCTTTGCTTTCTTCCCCCTTTTGTACTGGGGTATAAAAGTGTATGAAAAATAAATGCGGGTGAACTCAGAACTCAGAATTCAAGCATTCGGTATTCACTAAGTTGCCCTCCCGTTACTCTCCTGTGTTTCTTTCTTATCTCTGTTTCTCCCACTTAACATTTCTAATCCTCACGCTCCTACCCTGGGACATAGGAACCTGCTGCGTCTAAGACCGTGGCAGAAGTCACCCCAAAAGGTGGCTCCCAACACCCTGGCAAGGCTCAGAGTGCACACCGTGAGATCCCAGGAGAGGGTAACAAGTGGCTTGGCTCCATGGAGGAGTTGACCTTAAGATCCCAAGAGTCCCAAGCTCCAGTAGGTAGGGATGGGAAAGCTACAGAGGGAAGAGTGATGTCCTGCCAGCCTGGGAACCCTCACAGGACCCCCAGAAGGGCCTTTTCACAGCCATTTGTGGTGTTCAGGGCCAGAAGCAGAGAATAGTGAATATAATCTGTGGAAGACCTTGAGCAGGGCCAAGAGCAAGAGGGAACTAGCCAAGAACGTCTCTGCGTGAGCTCCTCTGTGATTTCTGGAGCCAAGAGCTCTGAAGACTCCTGGCATCAATCAGAAGAAAATCCATCTCTAGAAAGCCTTCCAGACACAAAGCGAGTCCAAGCGAACCCAGGCTCGAGGTGAGCTTCCCCCATGCAGGCCATCAGTCCATCACTGGAGGGAAGTCTTTTATAGAGCTCCATGTCACAATCCCAAGAGAGAGCGTCTCCTGCCAGCTCAGTAAGTGATTTCCAACAGCATGGTTATATACCAGAGGAGAGGTATTTGGACCAATCACAGCTCACATTTGAAAACAAACAAATGAAAGTTTGTGTTTGTACCAATCAGCACACCTCACACGTACACGTTTGTATATGTGTTAATCATAGCCTTGCTTCTTTAGGACCAGCCACAGCAGCCCTTGGCTAGGCCATCAGCCCCTCCCCCATCCCCAACTTCTTACTCAGGTATAGTGGTTACAGCCTCACCTAGAATTCACCAGGTTTATGAGCCCAAAACGTCTGGCATAAACTGTTTGAAATAACTCTGGCTGAGGCTGTCCCCTCAGGAGCTGGGGGCAATCTGCTACAACTGTGTAGTTTTCTCAGGACCCCCATAGACTGTTCACAAGAGCGTTCCTCATATGAGGATGGTTCTGCTCACTGTTAAACTGGCCCCTTTGGCTCAAGGCAGCTAGGGCAGTGAGGGAGCACCTACTAGATGATAATTAGGATTTCAAATTATCCCAATCCCCTGTAGTCTTTCTTTGTAGAAAAAAGTGAACACTGGGAGTTGCTTACCGTGGGAGCTGAGTGCCTCACACCTGTCTGGTACTTCAGGGAGAGACGCTCCTGTCTCTGTGGGACCCCAGGCCAGTTACCTCCCTCTCGTTCCAAGTTTGATTATGTAGAAATGTATTCCAAGTAGAAATGAGGCAGCCGCTTCAAATATTCCCTGCACCCTACACCCCAGAATTTTAACAGCTGTCAGAGAAGAATCCTCAGTGCCCAGTTCTGTTGTCGTTTCAGAAGAAAATGTTTGGGACACGTGTATGTCCCTCGTATTGTACCAAAATTGTTTGTGTTCATGTGGAATCTAGATTTAATGGCCACACCCTCCAAGTGCGTGGCCACACCCTCCAAATGCGTGGCCACACCCTCCAAGTGCGTGGCCACTCGAGTGGCGTCATTGCCAGGCCTTTAGCAGCTCTGAGAGCTCAGGGAACAGGTTCTGGTCATTTTTCACTTTCTTTGTTGAAAACACCCATTACTGTAGAAGTTCATACTCCAACTTAGCAAGTGACTTCCACAGACACAGACCTTCCTAAGAACTAGAAGGTCACACCTTTCTATGATCTAGGAGGTCTGAGCTATGGTCTTCTTAGCGGACACTTAAGCCTGAAAGCCCACCTCCTGTTTCCCTGTCTTTCAAAAGAAAGCAGAAGACAAACACTGGTAAAGGAAAATGGATTTGTTTCCAGGCTGTCCAAATTTGGAAAACAAAGAGTCCTACTTTCTGCATTATACTTTGGGTTTCTTTTTGTCAGAACTGAAGAAACCGTTGTCCTCTAGCTTGAAAACCACTCAGAGGTCTGAGCAGAAGTCTGTTTAGCTCTGGCACGCTCTAAGAAGACCTACAAGAACATACCAAGTTCTCAGTCTTCTGTGTGCCAGGGAGGAGTCTGATGGAGGGTGGGTCTGTGAAGGCCTGAGTGCTAAGGAGGTGTCCACAGCATCACACCAAAGTTGCAAAGGGACCACATCAGTGATGGAGCAGTCTCAGTAATAGAGGGGAGATATGGTGCTCTTTTGGGTATGTGTGTTGGGTTCTCCTCAGGAGGTATTATATCATACAGTTTCAAAATCTCAGATGTTTGTTCATACCTGTCACAAGCCATGGTAGACATCAGTGGCATTTGGGATTGTCTGGTGTACTCTACCATATGGGAGCAATAACTTAGCCATTAGTCTGAACACTCAGGATGTGAGGACCCAAACCCCAGTGCACTGTGATTCTGTGTCTAAGGACAGTAGGGTAGGGTGGGGTGAAGAGGAAACAGAAAAGGTCTTGTTTTAGACCAAGACTCTGTGCCCACACATCTGGCATCAGACAGACTAGACAGATGGGACTGTGGGGAGAGCCTGTAGGGAGGCTGCAATAGAAGCTGTTGTCTGCAGTCTATGAAGTCTATGGCCACTCCATGGGCTGCTCCACTTTGCTGAGGGAGGCCCAGCCCACACACTGCTCATAGTCTCCTGTGCATGTGTGAATCTCAGAGATGCTGCATGACCTGATGGACGGTTCACTCTTTCTTGGAGACCAAGATTTCACCCTAAAGTATTTAGAAGCTTGTTTCAGAATCTTGAAATCTGAATCTCTCTGAGTGGAGTCTGTAGAGCAATTCTTGGAGATTCTCAGCGTGACTCCTCTGTGTGCTCATCTGATTGCGTGGCTGGTTGTTGGACGAAAACCTTCCAGTATGTCAGGTATACAGGAAACCATGGTGAGTTCCCAATGCACAGGTCCACTGTGTTCTCAGGACACACAGCCCATGGATTCCTGAGTGGAGTCTCACTTTTGATGGAAACCAAGCAAACTCCCTGCTATCTGTAGAGCACAGCATGAGGGTTGGAACCCATCTGAGGTGCTGTTATGGTGGAGGCCCAGAACCTACAGTGTCGTTATGCTGGAAGCCCAAGGCAGGAACTGTGGGAAATAGACTTCCCTAGGAATCTGAGGAATCTTGATGCCTTGAAGCCGAAAATTTGGTCTTGACTAGTAAGCAATGCTAAATGAGATTTCTAACACACTGCCTGAATAAAGACATTCCTGGGACTCCTCAGTCCATGATGAAGGGTCTCCTTGGCAGCAGGACATCAGGCTCAGGGTGTATGTAAGTAGGCAGAAGCTGCTCTCATCTCTCTCCTGGGCTCAAGGATGGCTGAACAGCTATGAGGGCAGCCCTGTCCCACTGGGGCAGGAAGTCACCTTCAATGCTGTGTCTGAGGAAGAGACTACTGCTTGTATAGGGCTATAATGCTGGACTTCCTGCTGCATGGATGGGCCAGTCCCACCCTGAGGTCTAGGTCATTGGCTTCTACATCACCAGCATGCATATCTCGTGGGCTCTGACAAGTTCAGGTTATGGTGGCGGGTGAGTAAACAGGTGATCAAGCATAGCCCTATAGTTTTATGTGACGTCCATGGTTGTCTTGCACACATAGAGAGCACCATTGGTGAAGGGGTGTTGGGGACAGGTGCCCTCGAGTTGGAGCTCTCATACAGAGCTGACATGAGTTTTCTGGCCTGTCACAGAAAGACGCGTAGCTGCCCTTAGGTGGTTCAGCACTCTTGTCATAGATAGGATTTCTATTGCTGAGAAGACACTGTGGCCATGGCAGTTCTTTCTTTCTTTCTTTCTTTCTTTCTTTCTTTCTTTCTTTCTTTCTTCCTTCCTTCCTTCCTTTCTTCCTTCCTTCCTTTCTTCCTTTCTTCCTTCCTTCCTTCCTTCCTTCCTTCCTTCCTTTCCTTCCTTCCTTCCTTCCTTCCTTCCTTTCTTTTCTTTTCTCTCTCTTTCTCTCTCTCTTTCTCTCTGTCTGCCTTCCTTCCTTCTTTCCTTCCTTCCTTCCTTCCTTCCTTCCTTCCTTTCTTTTATGGAAACACTTATAAAGGAAAGCATTTAATTGGGGCTGACTTACAGGTTCAGAGGTTTATAGCAGGAAGCACGGTGGCACTCAGGCAGACATGGTACTGGAGAGGTAGTTGAGTGTTCTATATCTGGATCAGCAGATCCAGCAAGAGAATCAGCAGGCAGTAAAAGGAGAGAATGCGTCGCTGGGTGTTCCTTAATCTTCTGAAACCCCAAAGCTCACCCCCAGTGACATTATTCCTACAATAAGGCCACACCTACTCCAGCAAGGCTACAGGTCCTAAACATTTCAAGAAATGCCACTCCCTATGTGCCTAGGGGAACCGTTTTCATTCAAACCACCACAACTCTAAGGCTGGGGAGAGTGGTAAGTGAGGACTGGACTTGCCAGGCTGCACCCAGTTCAGGTACCTCTGTTGGGTCTGCAGGTCTGGCTGAGGCTGGAGGCCATAGCAGAGCCAAGGTGCTGTCTGTGTGTGCTTGACTGTGAGTAAGACCCTTTTCCTCTGTCTGTGACGTCATATATGAGAATGGCATTTTAGAGACTCCACACCCTGGCTCTTATTTGGTTTCCTTCTTGTTGGACATTTATTATTCTCTCTCCTCTTCCCTTACCAGCTGCCCTGAGTCCTTTCCTGCGTAAGGTGGTTTCAAAAACCCAAAGGCCTTATCGTTTTGTTAGTTCCATGGAGATGGCTGGTTCATGTACGGGAAGGCCACTTGTTTGTCCCGGCTGCCCAGAACCAAAGTAATCACACAGAAACTGTATTATTTAAATAACTGATTGGCCCATTCGCTCTAACTTCATCTTCTTCTTCTTCTTCTTCTTCTTCTTCTTCTTCTTCTTCTTCTTCTTCTTCTTCTTCTTCTTCTTCTTCTTCTTCTCCTCCTCCTCCTCCTCCTCCTCCTCCTCCTCCTCCTCCTCCTCCTCCTCCTCCTTCTTCTCCTTCTTCTTCTTCTTGTTTTGAGAGAGGGTCTCACCATAGTTTTAGAGCCTGTCCTGAAACTAGCTCTTATAGTCCAGGCTAGCCTCGAACTCACAGAGATCCTCCTGCCTCTGCTTCTGGAGCACTGGGATTAAAGGCGTGCAGCACTATCACCCAGCAGCTCTAACTTCTTATTGGCTAACTCTTACATTTTAGTTTAACCCATTTCTAGTAATCTTTATATCATCACGAGGTCGTGGCCTACCAGCAGAGTTTCGGCGGATCATGGTGTCTCTCTCTCTGCCTTCCTTCTCCCAGACTTCAGTCCAGTTTTGCCCTTCTACTTAAGTTCTGCCCTATCAACAGACCAAAGCAGTTTCTTTATTCATTAATGGTAATCACAACACACAGAGGGGACTCCCACATCAGGTTCATACTCCTGCTAGGTGCCACAGAGAGAGCATGCTTGCATGTCTATAGGTATCCGAGGTGGTTCTCCTGCAGTTCTACTTGTGATACGAAGGGTCTTCCTCCCTGTCCTATTGCTGTGAAGAGACACCATGACCAAGGCAACTCGTAAAAAAGAAAACATTTAATTGGGACTTTGCTCACAGTTTCAGAGGTTTAGCTCATTCTCATCATGGCAGGGAGCATGGCAGCCGGCAAGTGTGGTGCTGGAGAAGTAGCTAAGAGCTACGTCCTCACCCATAGGCCAAGAGAGAGACTCTGGGTGTGGAATAGGCTTTCGAAATCTCAGGGCCCATCCCCAGTGACACACTTCCTTCAATAAGGCCAGTTCTCCTACTCCTTCTAACCCTTTCAAATAGTGCCACTCCCTGGTGATTAAGCATTCAAATACTTGAACCTATGAGGGCCATTCTTATCCAAACCACCTGTAGCATTGTGGTAGGCAGATCTAAGAGGTCAGAAACAACCTTGGAACCTTTCTTTCTCACTGTGGTGAAGTCTCACTGACCCCCTGTGCAGCTGGCGGAACCAGCAGACGTGAAGAGAGGTCCACACAGTTGTTTCAATTATGCAGGAGCTACCAACATCGGACAGACTTCAGGCTAAGGGAGGAAGGGCCCAGTCAGCAGCATCACGTCGCTGAGGCCTTCCCACGTAGGGCATTAGACATTGTGTAAACAAGAAGCTGGCTGCCCGGAGCTGTCAAACATTCATATTTTGAGCCACACACATGTTCACCTAAGAAAATATAATTATAGAGAAGGCTCCATGGCAGCTCGCTTAGCATGCGTAATGTCTCTCGGCTCCGTGTTCCCAGTGTAATTAGCATGAGTGCACAAGGCACCTAAACCACTGCTAAATTAAGCCATCGCCGCGGAGTGCGCGGGACCCACATTAACCTCAGCACAATGGGAGGTGCAGGCGCCTGCTTGAAGCTCAGTCAGAGTGAAGCTGCGCAACACGCACAGATGTCACCGCTGACACCTGGTACTGTGGCGAGCCAACGCCTGTGTGAAGTTAGACACGGCACTATGACACGGGAAGTCCTGTCCTGGTTATCAATGACTGGAATGGATTACTAGCTGAGACTTTATTTTGACTTCACGTAACTTTGTCTTCAAACGGTATTCACACTCAAGACTTAAGGGTGTTTTTATCTAAATGCGAAGCCCATACTCTGCCAGGGCTCACGCTCCTCACAGAACTGTTGATTGTATTTTGACTCCTGACTCAAGTCTTATACACGCTATGTCCCACCTGCCCCGTGGCTCTTGCGTTCTCTCCTCTCTCCCAGTCTGTTGCCCTGAATTCCACACATCAAGTTCACAGGCAATGCCAGATTCTGCTTTGTCTCATTTTTCATTGGAGCCCTCCACAGAGGAGGGACCCCAGAGCCCCAGACTGGCCTGAGCCTGTGTGTAAGGACAGGTTGAAGGGAAATACGAGTCCGAGGGAAGGTTGTTCAGACCAGCTGCATTTGAGGTTCAGGCAGTCCCTTACTGTTCCTAAACAGTCGCTGTAGAAAAGAGGCACCGGGTCCCTGACACCTCACCCTTCAGAGTCACCGTACACAGGACCAGGGAAATTCCCAGTTCCTGTCTGCAGCCAGCGACACCTGCTCCACCTTCCGCGGGGGGCCTGGGTCTCAGGCTGTGTGTTCTCAGGACAGTCCAGTGTTCCCCAGTGAGGGTGGAGACTGAGCGACAGGAAGCTGTGCTGTTATGGTTGTCTGTGACACTCCAGGTGGTCATGGGCCAGCCCTGGGCCAGGCACAGGTGCCCTGGGGTAGAATGACCTGTCACTGGTGTCACCTCTTTCCCAGCTGTGCCCTTAACCCCCTGACCATGTTCAGAAGTCATAAAGACTTTACCTTGGCCTGGACTTAGCAAGCTTCAGACACAATCCTAGCTTTTCACTGCCGCCTCCCGAGTATAAGTGGTTGAGACGTAATTGTCAGAAATGATTCTTACATTCAGGCCGTCAAAATCCATTAACCACGGGAAATTCTGAGCAAGCCTCAATACATCTATTTTGCAGGCATTTTTTTTTCCACAGCAATTTTCCTTGTTTTTGCCCCAAGGCAAAAAAAAAATGATCTTTTAAAACCTCCCCTTAAAGGTATTTTGAAAACAGAATGCAAAATGCCGATCTAGATAAACCCACAAAGCAGAACTACAACGCGTAAACTGTTCCAGCGTTGTGCTTGCTTCCAGAGGCTTCTGTGACTCGTCTGTGCCGAGTCTGAAGGGTCCCGCAGGGAAGATGTCAATAGAAACACCACGCCTGGGGCATTCAAGTAGAGGTAATACTCACAGGCATGTTGATCCTCAAAGTCGCAAGAAGCTCAGGTCAACTGTGTTGATCGTGTTATTCTTCTCTGGAAGGAAAGGGAAGCAGTACATGGCTTCTCACAGGAGACATTTATTGAATAGTAATCTGGAATGGTCAGGCCCAAGACTACAAAGCTACCCGGAGAGTAGGGGTTAATACTGCCCCTCACCACTTTTTATAAGGAAAAGCTTTGTAGGTGATCTACCTGGATACCTGTGCCAGGCTAGACACGACTGCTGGCTGGCTGCAGATTTCAAAGGCTGGAGGACAAAGGTGTGCTTTCCTTGGTTGGCTACCGTGTGTGTGTGTGTGTGTGTGTGTGTGTGTGTGTGTGCGTGTGCGTGTGCGTGTGCGTGTGCGTGTGTGTGTGTGTGTGTGTGTGTGTGACGTCGGCTGCAGCTCAGTCACCTCTAAGACTTGCCTGGTTTTCTATGAGTCCCTGATGCCAGAGTGGGTGGTACCATTTCACTCCGCACAGTCAAGACAAGGAACCTCCTGCTGCCCGGAACAAACCCCTGTTAAGGTTGGAGACTTGAGGCAAGATACTCAATTTGTCTACAAAGTATAGGCTCTAGCCAGTTTCGTCTGATTTAGATGGGAAAGAAAGATGAAGGGACCCAGAGGACTTCCATGTTCCGTCTTGAGGCTGCTGGAGGCAAAAGCCAGGGCCTTCTTGCTGTGTACGTTGAGTTTGCTCTGCGGCGGGATGAGCAGCACCCACAGTTATGCTCAGGCCCATCACACTGGCTCTACCTGAGTGACCTAGAGCTTTTGATTCCAGAACATGGCACCAGACCAGGCTAGACCCTGGCAGGGGTCTAGTAGAAGCTCTGTCCCTGGTGGTCACTCAAGCTGAAGCTGTGAACTAGAGCAGGGAATGACATTGGATTGACAGGAAGACCTGCCGCCATGCCTCCAAGAGGAAGATTCTACATGAGCAAGCCTGGTGAGGTGGAGACACAGGGAGCTGGAAGAGCCAGGCAGTCATGGAAAAGAGCCAACTCAGAGCAATCAGCCACCCTATGCCCATACCTGAACTGTTAGCTGGTTGGGTAAAGTCCAGGATCTGAATCAGTAGGCCAGTTCTGCAGACTAGTGCAGACGCTTGAGTGAGACCTGTTGGTTCTCATGGAATTCTGTAAGGAAAAGATGGGCTTCCAGCGTATGATGCTGGCTGCAGGCATGGACCGAGGGGCTTCCTGCAAGCTTCATGGCTGGCAGGGAAACAATCTAGGTGAGGCACGAGAGAAACTTGGTTCAGGACGACTTAGCCAGACTGGATCAAACGTTTGGAGTCTTGCATCGGGCAGTTTATTTTAGACATATTTAAGTATAATTTTGGAGAAAAGTTTCCTGGTAACGGTTATCCCAATCCCCTGTGCACAATAAATCTTAAGTTGTTACTATGTTGAAACTCTTCTGCAAAGTACCTGCGACTTCTACCATGAAGATGGGGTCTATGGCCTAAGGGCCTAGGATCTGGTGTGGTCTCTGACTGAGACAGCGCAGAGGTCAGCAGGCTATAAAGTATAGGTGTCATCCCCCTAAGGATGGGTTCTATTGACTGAGAAACAAGGCTAGAGATAAAGGTCTAGGGAGGGAGAGTCTGCGATAAAAATTCTGGGGGATCTGGGTGAGACCTGGCTCTACAGATAACAAAAGTCACCAGGTCATTAACAGCATCTGCTCCCGGCCTGCTGGGTGAAAAGCAGGTTCCAAGCCTGCTGATTACATACCTGGCCTCTCCAGTGCTTACCTGTGAGCTCTCCTGCCCTCTACAACGCATGTGCGATGAGAGCTTGTGCAAAAGATGAACTCATCAGAATGACTCAAAGACTCATAGCCAGCCAAGGACACAGGAGTTAGACTGGACGCGGTCACATGTCTGGAAATGATTTAGCAGATACACAGAACACACATGGTGAGACAACAAAACCCAAAACTGGACTTTTGGAGATAACACTGAGCAATCTTTGAGAAGCCAGGGCACATGCAGAACCCTCAGCACAAGGATGGCGGCGTGTGTGTGTGTGTGTGTGTGTGTGTGTGTGTATATGTGTGCGCGCGCGCGTGCGTGCGTGTGTGCGTGCGTGCGTGCGTGCGTGTGTGTGTGTGTGTGTGTGTGTAATGAAAGGACACCTCAGGAGACTGTGGCAGCCCATGTATCCTCTTGAAGTCATTGAGCTGGAGATTCCAGCACATGCCCCATCCATCCTTAGCTCTTCAGGACCAGAGATGAGCTTCCTAGCCCTAGAAGGTAACACCACAGTGTGTTTAGAGTGCAGGTAAGCAAAGCCTCACTCCCCATTATCCAAGTGTGACAAGGGCAGCCTTTTCAGGAAAACAATTTGGAAGTTTATTTTTTTACTTTTGCATTAGCACGTCTCTCTCTCTCTCTCTCTCTCTCTCTCTCTCTCTCTCTCTGTCTCTGTCTCTGTCTCTGTCTCTCTCTCTCTCTCTCTCTCTCTCTCTCTCTCTGTGTGTGTGTGTGTGTGCTGGAGTGGACATTTTTTACCAGCTAAGCTAAGACACCTTAATGGTAAAGGCCTGATGTGGAGGTTTCTTAGAAAGCAAAGCGTAAGCTTAGTGTCCATCGTGACATCCATGTGTCCTCAGAGACAGACACAGAAGCCGTGTAGTAGAATTCCACCTACAAGGTCCCAGGATGTTGAAACCAGAGACTCGAAGTGAATGAGTGTCAGGGCTTGGGCAGGGGTGTTGGGGGATGGGAAGGACTACCTGTGGGGTTTCTGTCTGGGATAACTGTTTTGGAGTCAGACAACAACACCTTAGGAATGTACTACTTGCTCAATTGAGTACCTTAAACGGGTTAATTATGGGTTGTATAAATTTTACCTTAATTCAAATCAAACCCATATGAGGTCGTTCTTTTTCTCTGAGTTCCTGGCTCTCTGTCTGTCGTGGCACCTGTGTCTGTTGCAAGGCCCAAAGTGTGCTGACTTTTACCTCCCCTGTGGATGCCCAGGGGAGTTCACCCGGTGTTAGTTAGTGCTGTCTTACCTAAGTCAAAGATTTCTAGAAACGCGATCGGCACACCTAAAGGGGCGTTTCCATGGTGATTCTAATCCAACAGGCAAGATTAATCTCCACAGCCCTCCTGAGTGAGGTAGAGCCCTGATAGAGGTGGGGGAAATCCCCAGTGGTGTTTTGCATGTCTTAGAATAAGCTCATACTGGCAGGCTGGATCACTGGGCATATGTCTTCTCTACCTCAAGGCCTTGGTTCCCCATCCCAGCCCCCAGAGCTACTCTAAGAAGTTCAAATCTGTTTGCTTGCCCAGTATCTTCTCCTTGACCTAGGGGATCTGAAGTTTATGTCCAGGGGTTGTGTCCCCCTTTGTCTCACTTCAGAAGGTCTGCACATAGCTGGTTTGCAGTGGGGCTGGGGGCCTGTTGTTAAACAATGACCCCAGCATCCCTGTGGTCTCTTTTCTTCCTGAAGCTCATCAGCCATCTTGTTTTGAAACTCCCAGAAGTGCCCTTTGGTTTCCTTATGTCTTGCTGTCTACCTTTCTCTGACTTTTTATTTTAGAGAGAGTTTCTCAGTCCTTAAAGCCTTCTTTCCTTTTGTTGTTCCCCTAGTCCCTTTCTAAGGCAGTCACTGGTTTTGGTTCTTTATGGGTGCTGCTCTGTTCTTGTTTCATGAATATGCCATTTTCTTTCATCTTCGAGTACCTTTTGTGTCTGGAGTGCAGGTGCAGCAGTGTGTCAGGAGTGCAGGTGCAGCAGTGCGGCAGGAGAGAGGTGCGGCAGTGCAGTTGCAGCAGTGTGTCAGGAGTGCATTGCAGCAGTGCAGCAGGAGTGCAGGTGCAGCGGTGTGTCAGGAGTGCAGGTGTAGCAGTGCAGGTGCAGCAGTGTGTCAGGAGTGCAGGTGCAGCACTGCGGCAGGAGTGCAGGTGCAGTAATATGGCGGGTATGCAGGTGCAGGTGGTGTCATGCTCTCTTCTGGGGCTCAGGCCATATCTGGACAGGGAGCTGCCCAAAATTTGGTTTTTTCATCTGGATCTTAGGGTGCATGTAGCGGACTGATCTAATCCTTCTGCTCTGTGTGGGGCTCTTTGTACCACAGGTGGCTTTGGAGCAGGCTGGGCCCCTCCATCACCCTTTTTCCAGGGCTGGGGACCTGTTTTGCCTTTCTTCCAAGCTATGGTGGAAGGTAGGAAAAGCCCCAGGGGCCACAGTTCCCTCAACAGGCAGGTCTGCGTTTGTGGTGTCTCCTTTCCAGTAAAAGGTCCTTGCATGGATCAGAAGCAGAAGCTTTATGTCCTCCCCGGCTCCTCGAGCACACAGGCAGCAGAGGCAGTTCAACCCTGACATGCTGTGGAAACGGCTCTGTGTGGAAACCGCTTTGAAGGCCAGAGAAGGTTTAGGGATAACACACAGGGCTTTCTTCTGCATCAAAACCTTTCTTCCTTCAAGACCACTGGATTCCTACTGCTTTTCCCCTTCAGATGACAAGCATTCAGCTGCCTATCTTTCCACAGTCCTTATTTTGGGAAACTCAGCTACCATCACCCTGTGATTATGAGCAGTTCTTCGACCTAATTGCAATTTGCCTCTTTGTTTCCCACCAGCTCATCAGGCATCCACCACACTTGACAGCTGAGTGGAATAAGTGGGCCGGTTCCCCTCCCAGCTCCATGCAGGGGCCTCCAGGGCTCTGTCGACAAGACTACTATTCCATCCCACTTGACCCTGGGTCAGTTTTCCATGGCGTCCCAGGCCTTCCAGGCTCTTATGCAGAGTGGTTCTCTCCCGGTTTAACCCCTAGTTGTTAGGCACCTCTGCTCTCCCTAAAGAATTCCTTCCTCTCCCTGCTGTGCTGGCCACATCCAGGGAGACTTATGTATGGAAAATAAGTCTGGAACAACTGCCATGGGCACAAGCCAGTGACCCCTCCAGCCTTCCTACCTCTCAGAGGCTCATCAATATGAGGGATTGGTATGGAGGGAGGACCTAAATCATGTCCTGGGACAGAAGCAAATGCAGGAAACCATGAGAAAAACAAATTAGAAAGCATGGAAGGATGGGCCTTAGCCGAGACTCTCAGGCAGTCAGGTAGAGAGTAGTCAGCCTCTGGGTGGTAGTCAGAATGAAGATGTCCCCCCCCCCCCCCGTAGACTCATAGGAAGTGGCATTATTAGAGGTGTGTCCTTGTTGGAGGAAACATGTCACTGGGGAGTGGGCTTTGAGGTTTCAGAAGATCAAGCCCGGTCCAGTCACTCACTGTCTCTTCCTGATGCCTGGGGATCCAGATGTAGGACTCTCAGGTAGCTCTTTAGCACCCTGTCTGCCTGCATGCCGCCATGTTTCCCACCATGACAATGGTGGACTGAACCTCTGAGCTATAAGCCAACCCTGATTAAATGCTTTCTTTTATATGAGTTGTCATGGTCACGGTGTCTCTCCACAGCAATAAAAACTTAACTAAGGGATAAGTTGGTACCAAGGACTGGGGTATCGCTGTGGTAAGCTTGATTGTGCTTTTCTTTGGAGGAATGTGGATGTCTTAGTTAGGATTTCAGTTGCTGTGAAGACACCATGACCATGGCAACTCTTAAGAAGGAAAACATTTAGTTGAAGTGTTATTGTTCAGAGGTTTAGTCTGTTATCATCAAGGTAGGGAGCTTGGTGAATGGGAGTATGGTGGGGTGCAGACAGACATGGTGCCAGAGAATCCTACCTATTAATCCAAAGGCAACAGGAAGTGGTCTGTCTCATTGGGTGTGGCTTGAGCATATATGAGACCTCAAAGCCCACCTCCACAGTGACATACTTCCTCTAACAAGACCACACCTACTTCAACAAGGCCACTCCCTTTTGGGGGGTCAATCACGTTCAAACTACCACACTTCACTCCTTGGCAGCCATAAGTTTATAACATAATAATGCAAAATATGTTTAGTCCAACTTCAAAAGTCCCCATAGCTGTCATAATCTCAACAAAGTTTTAAAGTCAAAAGTTCAAAGTCGCTTCTGAGATTCATGCAATCCCTTAAATGTAAACACATATAAAATCAAAATAAAAAACAGATCACATACTTATAACACAGGATATATACATACATACATAAATACATACATACATGCATGCATGCATATCTCCATTACCATTCCAAAATCCAGGCAAGGGAACATAGCAAGGAAATACTGGGCCAAAGCAAGATTGAAAACCAACTGGGCAAACTCCAGACTGTATCTCTATGTCTGATGTCAAAACGCTCTCCACATCTCCAGCTCCATTCAGCTTTGTTGCCTGAATACACTTCCTTCTCTTGGGTTAGTTCCACTCCCTATTAGCAGCTTTCCCTGGCAAGCATCCCAGGACTCTGGCATCTCTAACATCTTGAGGTCTCCAAGGCAATCCAGCCTTCTCTTTCAGAGCTTCACACACTGGCCTCTCTGGGCCTCCATTCAGGGACACCCCTGACACTTGCCTGGTCTCAGCAGCTATCCTTAGTTGTGAAATAAGATCCCATAGCCCCTTTCTTCTATCTAAAACTCCAGAACCATGTAGCCAAAGCTACCAAGTTCTACTGCTTACTGAGGACAGAACAAGGTCCCCTCATTCAATAACAACTTTCTGCTTACCATGGTTTCATTCATCTGCCTAAGACTGGCTGTTCTAAAAGTGAATCTGTAGACCAGGCTGACTTCAAACTCAGAGATCCGCCAGCCTCTGCCTTTCCAGTGCTGGGATTAAAGGCGTGTGTCACCATACCTGACCCTAAGCTTGTCTCTAACTCCTTTCACAAGTTGGAAATTTAGCTGGGTGGGATCTTGCCCTGAAATCACCACTATCTTATTCCATTTCTTAATCTCCTTGAACACAGGATTTAGCCCCATTCCACATTCTCACGCTCCTTTTCTCCTCAAACATTCTTCCTTGCTCAACTTGCCCTTGGGATGTTTTGTTTTCTGCCCTTGTCCAAACAATCTGCCTGAGGCTAAAGAGTTGAAGAGTTAGAGATTACCAGTTTTGACAGAGGAAATTTTCTGACAGCCTGGTATTGACCGTGTCCCGTGGTTTTTAGTGGCCAGTCTTATGCAGATCTATAATGAAAAGGAGCAAGCCAAGTAAGGAAAAATATAAAATGTACAGTTTGTGAAGAAAAGGGACACCAGGAAGTACTTAATCTAAATCAAAAGCCTGAAGCTAATTGGAATGAAGGGAGTCATGACCTCAGAGCAAGACCCCACCCAGCTCAGCTTCCAGCTTGTGAAAAAGAATTAAAGAAAAGTTTAGAGCTGGGCATAGTGGCGCACGCCTTTAATCCCAGCTCTAGGGAGGCAGAGGCAGGCGGATCTCAGAGTTCAAGGCCAGCCTGGTCTACAGACCAAGTTCCAGAACAGTCGGGCTCATACAGTGAAGGAAACCATCAAACACAGAAAGCTGGTGAAAATGTATTTGAGTGAGGGGCCATGTTCCAGACCGAGCAAGCAGCAGACCTTGGCAGCTTTGTCCACATGGTTCTGGCTTTAGAAAGGGCTTACGGATCTCCCTTCTTGACTAAAAAAAAAGCTACTGAAGCCAGGTGTGCAGAGGGGTGTCCCTGCGTGGAGGCCCAGAGAGGCTACTGTGTGAACCTGTGAAGGTGAAGCTTGAATTGCCTTGGAGACTCCAAGACATTGGGGATGCCAGAGGCATGGCATACCCACCGAGGAGAGCTGCTTCCATACAGTGGAACCAGAGAATGAAGTGTGTTGCAGGCAACAAAGCTAAATGGAGTTGGAGAGGTGGAGAGTTTTTTGACATCAGACATGGGTGGAAATGCAGAGTTGGGAGTTTGCCCAGCTGGTTTTCAGTCTTCCTTTGGTCCAGTATATCTTCACTCTCTTCCCTTCCCTCCATTTTGGAATGGTAATGTACCTCCTGTGCCACTGTATGTTGTAAGTATGTGATTTTTTTTTCATTTTGATTTTACAGATGATTATAGTTAAGAGATTGCCACGAGTAGCAGAGACTTTGAACTCTGGACTTTTAATCACCATTGAGACTATAAATGACTATGGGGGATTTTTTGTTGTTGTTTTTTTGAGACAGGGTTTCTCTGTGGCTTTGGAGCTTGTCCTGGAACTCGCTCTGTAGACCAGGATGATCTTGAACTCACAGAGATCTGCTTGTCTCTGCCTCCCAAGCGCTGGGATTAAAGGTATGCGCCACAACTGCCCTATTTGACTATGGGGACTTTTGAAGTTGGACTAAATACATTTTGCATGAAGATATGGCTGTAAGCTTAAGGGGAAGGTTAGGGAGTGGAGCATGGAGTCTGAATGAAAATGGCCCCCACAGATTCATAGGAAGTGGCATTATTAGAGGTGGAGCCTTGTTGGAGTTGGTGTGGCCTTGTTGGAGGAAGTCACTAGGGGTTGGGCTTTGAGGTTTTAGAAGATCAAGCCAGGCCCAGTGGCCCACTGTCTCTTCCTGCTGCCTGGGAATCCAGACGTAGGACTCTCAGCTAGCACTTTAGCACCCTGTCTGCCTGCATGCTGCCACGCTTCTCACCATGACAATAAAGAACTAAACGTCTTAACTGTAAGCCAGCCTTGATTAAATACTTTCCTTTATAAGAGTTGCCATGGTCATAGTGTCTCTTCGCAGCAATGAGACTGTAACTAAGACACCCTGGAGGTCAGAGAACCTAGGAGAGCCCCCCACATACCTGTCCCAACTACACCACGGGCTGAGTCACAGACTAAACATGAGAAGGGCATTGACCCTGCCTGGCCCAGTTTGAGTCCTGTCTAGTCATCAGACACTTCCCTATGAGGCACATGAGGCACTTTGAGAGGTCTCTGGTGGCATAGATTCTGTTTCTGTCCTTGCTGAGTGGCTCTATGTGATAACACCATTTAACCTTAGATTGGCTGATAGCTCTGCAGTGCCCATGTCTACTTGATGCCTGATACTTCTGTCTCCCAGCCACTGTCAACGACAACTGGAAGACTATCAGACACTGGCTGAGCTGCAACAGGGCATGTGTCTGGAAAAGGCTCCGAATAGCAGCACTTCAGAAAGTGTGACTTTAGCTTCTTACTGTGCAGCTGGAGCAGACTCTTCCCCACAGTGCAGGGCACGGCCACACCAGGGACACAGGTCACATGCTAACAGGCAGAGGTACAAAATTTCTTAGTGAAAACTTCAAGACCAATCTCTCCACAGGGAGGTAAGAAAATGATGATTGTCTTAGGGTTTATACTTGCTGTGAAGAGACGCCATGACCATGGCAACTCTTATAAGAAAAAATGTTTAATTGGGGTGGCTTGCTTGCAGTTTTAGAGTTTCAGGTCATTATCAGCATAGCAGGGAGCGTGGTAGCATGCAGGCAGGTGTGTGCTATAGCTGCAGCTGGGGATCCTACATCTTGCAGGCAACAGGAAGTCAACTGACAGCCACACTGAGGGAAGCTTGAGCAAAAGAGACCTCAAAGCCCACCCCCACAGTGGCACACTTCCTCCAACAAAGCCATACCTCCTAATAGTGCCACTCCCTATGAGATTATGGGGGCAAATCATATTTAAACTACCACAGTCCTGGACACGAGCTCCAAGCCTGCATCCCAGTTCCCCAAAATCATCATTGTATTCAAGTTCTTTCTACACACGGCCACCAGTGGACAAGACTGTCCCCCACACATCTCCACACATGGCCACCAGTGGACAAGACTGTCCCCCACACAGCTCTATCAGTGTTTAACTCTAATACCTGTCAAAGAGCAGGTAGGGACAGATGGCTCGGCACAGCTCTAGCACTGAATCCATGCCACAGTGGTCAGTGGACGGTCTGGAGACAGCTGAGGTTCAGCAGGACAGGTAACAGAACTCAGTAGCTCAAGAGGCCCATGTGTGGCATCTCTTTGTAGCCAAAGACACCCTCCACCCAGTTGGAGCTGGGGCATCAGGGAACTACAGACTGACTACTCCCATCTACTGCCTGATCATGTCACATGGCAGATGCAACATGCCCTTGTCAGAGTGAGTCTGTTAGTGATTTAGGGGGGGATCAAGTTAGGGGTTGGCCCAATACCCCTATATAGGCCCCAGATGTCTCAGAGCACTGCTCATGGCTCACTGGTACCCACAGATGAGATTGACAATGGAGCCAGATGCATCATGCTAGCTCCATGACAGTGGCATGTGAGCTGTAGGGTCTTCCCTGGTACATGTGCCCACTCTGGTTCTTTTCTGAGTTCAGATGTAGGCCACATGGGGTAAGAATTAGTCATGACTCCCTTTTGTAGTCTAGAGCCTGGAGCACCTGTGATCACCATCTCTGGAACTGTCCCCAAAAGACAGTATCCCACCAGTGAAGGCTGACTACCCATGGGCTCACAGAAGCTCTGGAAACCTACACAGGCCCCAGTTATCTGCCACTTCTGATGTTGCTTTGGCTGGGTCCTCCCCAGGCAGGCTGTAAGGACCCACTTGGGGGTGTGTCCAGCTTGCTGCCGCCCTCAAAACTCTGACAGGCTCCCTCAGCCCTCAAGAGCTTGGGTATGACTAACTGCCTGGCTCGTGCCAGGGCACAGGACACAAAAGAAAGAAAAGGTGGTCCATACCTCAGGAGTTAGACTCTCCCAAGGTGACTCTACCCTCCTGCCGACTAGCTTCTTCCTCAGAAGTCCTCGCACATGCTGGTTATGGGGTCCTGGACCTAAGGGTCTACTTACGCACCTACTCAGCTCATCACTAGGGACTCTTCCTCAGTTTCATGCAGTTGAAGTTGCTCCCTTGGAAGCAGAATGTCCATAGTTCAGACCCAGCATGAGCGCATCCCCAGGGGTCCTGTGCTGGTGGCAAGGTCCTCATGCATTGAGTTGATGGAGTGGTAGGATTTGTGGCCTGGTAGTGATTGTGTCACAGAATTGTCCTAGGTAGGGATTAATGTAGTTCTCAGGGACCCCAGTGAGTTCTAGGCTTCCTGTCCATACAGATGATTTTTCTCTGCCCATGAGTATTTGTGTAAGAGGTGCACCTGCCCATGCCGGGCGATGGTTGCAGGACTCACACATACAGGCAGAAGCCCCTGATCCTCCCTGGTGCAAGGTTAGATGCAAAGTGTTGTGAAAGCATTTTTGTACTTTTGTTACAAATTTACATCAATTTTCTTTGTAAAGAATTAGCTAAAACATACTGTTCTTTAACAGATTCATTTTAGTTGATTATCATGTCATATAATGATAAAAACATTTACTTTCTTACCCTGATACAAATTTACATCAATTTTCTTTGTAAAGAATTAGCTAAAACATACTGTTCTTTAACAGATTCATTTTAGTTGATTATCATGTCATATAATGATAAAAACATTTACTTTCTTACCCTGATGCCAGTCCCTGCTGACTCTGTACTTCATAGACTGACTCCCCCAGGCCCTATCACCTCTAACCCCTTGTCCTCAGTGTACAAAGATCCCCAATTTCCAGGGTTCTTTAGGATCCTGTTACTTCTAATAACTTGTTCCATTAACTTCGATCAATATTTCACAATGGAATTTTCTGACTTTGAAAACTGGCGCTTGGACCAAGAGGCATGTTCTTGGTCCACGGTTATTCTCTGAACAGCCAACCGTGTCTGTGAGATAAGGTCAGACAGCCAAGAGAAGGAGGGTGCTGCCGAGGGGTGCAGCCAGAGCCCACTCCCTGGACTGAGTGAACAGACATCTGTGTACTAGAAAAGTCCCCAGGTGATTACAGTATCTACCACAGCCCTGGCAACTTCTTCACTCGGAGTACATAGGCCTGGCCTCTTAGGGCCCTGTTTAATCTGACTAGAGTCTGTAGGACTCAGCCAGCCGTGAGAAGCTTAGAAGCAGCAGACCACCCAAAGGAAGTTCTTAATTCCAACCATTATCACCTGCCAGTGAGGGACCTAGCCATGATAAGCTTCAAAGGAGCAGACCACCCAAAGGAAGTTCTTAATTCCAACCATTATCACCTGCCAGTGATGGGCCTAGTCATGATAAGCTTAATAGGAGCAGACCACCCAAAGGAAGTTCTTAATTCCAACCATTATCACCTGCCAGTGTTGGTAAGTAGCCATGATAAGCTTAATGGAGGCCTGGTCTCTGTAGTTTACCCTGAAGCAATACCTGGTTGCAGGAAGGACCACAAACTGAGATTACCTGAGCACTACCCAAGAACAGACCATCCAAAAGAAATGCCTGATGTTCCAACCACTGTAGATGGGGTCACTTTCCAGCACACACTCACCAGGACACCCCTAGACAAATGTCTATAAAAACCCAACTCTAACAGAGCTCAGGGCTCTCTGATTATTCCAATACATTGGACACATAGAGAGACTGAGTTTGCAAACTTGTATAAAATGAAAGCTCTTTGCTTTTACATATGGAACTCAGTCTCCTTGTTGGTTTTTGGGGGGACTTCACAGATTGGCGCATAATAAGTTCAGCTGCTGGTGTACAGCTATCCTAAGACCATCCATGGCATCTCTAGTTCTGCTCCCTCCTCCATCTACTCAGCAAACATTCATTCTGCACCATATGCCAACATAACACATGACAAAATCCAGGCACTGATACACAGGCACATTGCTGTGGCTTGGGGACGGGCTCTTGGGTCTCCTCATGGCAAGTTAGACCATTATGTGGTCTCTTTCCTTCATTCAGCCTTCAGATGACCTTGTTCATTTCACAGTGGAGGAACCACACTGGGAGGCTCGAATACCTTGAGGGTGGCAATCAGAAAGTACAGATGACAGGCTTCATACCTGTCTGGGCTCAGGAGCCGCAGGCCAGCACACAACAGAGCAATGTTCTGTACAACAGGGGTCTAGAGTTCCCTCACTCTCAGTCTGTGTGCACCATGGTGGATGCAGCAGTCTCCAGACTAGCATCTCTCTATGTGGAGCCTGGGAAGGGTACTCAGACCACGAAGGCCTTGGACACCATTGACTGAAGTCTGTTTCCTAGAAGAACACTTATCTCTCCTCTTCCTCATGTGTTACCCATGTTAAAGCTGGTACTCTTCATTGGCCACTGTTGAGCCTGAGGAGGCTGCCCTGAAGCACCTTGATGTACTGTTGGTGGCATATGAACACTCAAGACATTTTCTGTGGGGGATTGAGATGGGCATGCTGAAGGAAATACAGAAAAGAGCCAGAAGAACTAGGCAGGAGCAGCCTAGATCAATTAGAAACAAAACAAAACCTCTTGCAAAACCTAGGGTAGTTTCTAATAGCCACGGGTGCAACTCAAATATCATTTCCAACAGAAGCTGACCCCGAGAGAGACTGACGGCAGATAAGCTCAGCAAAGGCCTTGGAAATGAGTCTTGAAGAAACCCAGAGAACTGAAGGAAAGCATGGAGAAACTCAAGAAAATGATGGAAGAACTCCGGGACCCATTGTGGTTTGATTTCAAATGTCTCCCAGAAGCTATATGTTGAGGATCGACTCCCCAGTACTGTAGGGTTCAAGGGCTTTGGGGAGTGATTGGATCATGAGGGCTCTGACTGCATCCATGGATTAAACCCAATAATGGGATCACAGGGCTGGGGGTGCAGTTCCATTCACAGAAGTGTGTTTGCCTGGCATGCAGGAAGCCCTGGGTACATTCTCACCTAACACTGGGTGTTGTGGTCCATATCTGTGACCCCAGGAGGAGAAACAGAAGTTCAGTTCATCCTTAGAGACACAGGGAGTTCAAAGCTACCCTGGCTACATGGGACTGCCTCAAAAGCATACACAGAATAAAAACCATCAATGGCTCATGGTTTAATGGACTATTGGGAAGTTGTGGAAACTTTAGGGGGTGGGCTTGCTTAGAGGCTCTAGGTATGGGTGGCCTGCCATCAAGGGGTATATTGGTCTATGTCCATTTTGGGTTCTCTCTGTCTTCCTGCTTTCTGGATGTTATGAGGTGCCCATCTTCGCTCTACCCTGTGTTCCCCACCTTGAGGAAATCTCTCCCAGGCTCAGAAATGTTAGGAAGTAGTGACCACATGAGCCAAAAGACATCTTACCTCTTTCAAGTTGACTTCTCAGGTGTTTCCACAATGGTGGGAAGCTGTCCAGCCCACGAACTTTTCATAAAACGAAAATAAACTAAACTAAAAAAAATAATTGAAGTTGCAAACAACCAGCGATGAATGAAAGCCCTCTAGAAAGAATAAAACAATCTGAGCGAAAGGGTGAAGTAAGTACACTCAAGGGCAGGATGACAGAATACTGAGACAAAAGAACAGAGAAAAAAAGGTTAGGGAAGGGAGAACAGAGCCTAGGGGACCTGTAGGACACCACCCAAAACATCTGTGCACACATTGTGGGGGGGTCCCAGGAAGAGAGGAGAAAGAAAGGGATAAAGAGAACCTGTAAAAAGAAAATATCCTCAAACCTTCCAAATCTGATAAAAGACAAGAATGTAAACATGCAAGGACTCAACAAATTTCAGGAGAAATGAACTTCAAGAGACCCACACCCCAGGATGTTAAAATAAGACATTTAAAAGACAACAAGGGCCTTGTGAGCAGCAGGAGAGATGCTAGCTACTCCCACACAGGGGATCCGGTGACGCTGCCAGCAGCTATTCAAAATTCAAATCAGCTTAAAGATTCCTCTGACTAATAAAACTTTCCCTTACACTTAAGGATGAACGACAATATTTGCCATTAAGCAAGAACTGGCATAGTCAGCCGCTCCGGGACCCACAGGAAGGAAACTCTTTAGGAGTCCACATGAGGCCAGGAGAGGATGCTGGGATGGAATCAGAACCTTGCCAGGTAAGCAGGGGCCACAACAAGTGAGCATTGTTATAGATTGGGTTGTTTGTGATTCTACATTTTGTTTTCACATGAGTTAAAGACCTGATTATTTAGAAGAATGATAACTTTATGTTTGTGAGAACACTGTGTAAGGATGTAATTTTGTGTAATTTAATTTCTGAAAGGAATGAGGGGTAGCTCGCTGAAGGAGGAGAGTTTTGTTTGCTGTTGATATTGTATCTACATGGAGTTATAGTGTTGAAAGCGAAAGAGTAACAAGAAGAGAGAGAGGAGAAACATTTCAACATTTTACTATATAAAAAAGGAACCAACTAAGCAGAAAGTCCATTCAGGAAAAGGATGTGCAGGAAATAAGGGACAGAAAAGGCTACCAGACATACAGAAAACAAACAGCAAAATGAAGAAACAAAAACTCTGCTCATCAGTAAATACTTTCAAGACAGATGAAAGAGATTGGTAAAAATAGGTAAAAAAAAATAAATGAGTTCATTATATGCTGTCTATAAGAAACTCACTTTAGGTCAAAGGTAGGCTACAGGAGGCAAAATATGTTTTATAGTAAGTAAAAGATTTATTCAGCAAACAGAAAATAATCATAAATATATTCACAACTAGAAACAGACTATGGAGAAAAGGCTGGAGAGATGGTTCAGTGGGTAAAGTGTTGGTCACAGAGCATGAGACTTGGATTTTTATCTCCAGCATCCACATACATTAAAAGTTGTAACAAGTGTGTGCCTGTAATCTTGGTGTCACGGAGGCAGAGACAGGAGGCTCTCCATGCTTTTTGTCCAGCTAGCCTAGCTGAATCATTGAACTCCAAGTTCAATGAGAGACCCTGTCTCAAAAAAACAATGTGGAGAGAGATTGAGAAGGACATCCAGAGTCAACCTCTGGCCTCTACGCACATACTTGTGCAAACACACAAACACGTACACATTCTTATGCTACATGTATGTGCTCTCCAACAAACTGACAGGAGAAATAGAATCCTTTACTAATAGTTGGACACACCAATGCTTCATCTCAGGATAGGATACCCAGACAGCATATAGGGACTTGGACCCCATGCCTGGCTAAAACGCTATTCTCTAATAGACAGAATTTCACTTTAAAATGTAATGATTTCTCACAGAATTAAGATTCTCTCTGCCAGTACATGATGTGAGATTCCCTTCTGTATGCTATGAATACCATTGGTTAATAAAGAAACTGTCTTGGGCCTGCACAGGGAATAGAGGTAGGCAGGGAAAACTAAACTGAATGCTGGGAGAAAGAAGTGCAGAGTCAGAGAGAAGCCATGTAGCCCCACCAGAGACAGATGCCAGAACTTTACCCAGTAAGCCACTGCTATGTGGCGATACACAGATTAATAGAAATGGAGTAAATTAAGATGTAAGATTTAGTAGATAAGAAGTTAGAGCCAATAGGCCAAGCAGTGATTTAAATAATACAGTTACTGTGTGATTATTTTAGGTCTGAGCTGCCAGGCAGCAGGGAAATGAACAAGCGGCTCTTCTTACAACAAATACAAAGAAAATAGATTTCACATATCAGAAAGCATGAGCTAATGCATTCAGGTCTGATAAACTTGCCATGGCTGACTTCATCTTTAGAGAGGCTGAGTTCCAGTTATTTCTGGAGGACAAACAGCATCATATAGCTGGTATCTAAAAAGCATGAGAAAATTCAAACTGCCCCAATGCTCACTGGGTGCAAGACATTCACCCTAGGTCCACTGATAACTGGGCAAGTCTGAAGATTTTCCATGAGAGCAACAATGTCCCCACAATGTAAAACACACACACACACACACACACACACACACACACACACAAAATTTCTGCCTTTTAGAGAACTGTACTTGCATGCAGAATGTCAAGAGCATCACAGTTAAGAGCCAGTGCGGGGTTTCCAACACAAAATGCAGCTCCTCACCACCCAGGCCAAGCCAGTAGGCTAAGCACGTTTTTGAAGACAAATACCTCTTGGAGCCAAGTAGTGGGGATTTGGAAGGAAAACACATCAGCTTTCCAGATGAAGGTCAACAAAGAAACGAGCAGGGAAGACTTGGGCTGTTTGGCAGGAATCCAGAGCAGGCTAGCAGATGTCTGTGGCAAGACTGAGCTAGGCTGAGTGAGGCGCAGGGCTGGCTACAAAGGAGAGACTGAGCTGCCTCTGTCCACATAGGCTCGTTTGACCCCTGGTCTTCTTAGGTCCCCCACCCTCTGATGTTCACTCAGGGATAGGTCCAGACAGGGTGAAGGAAGTCAAGATGGTTAAAAAAGTAGAGGGGGTGTGTCCCAGGAGCCCCCTGTCTGACCAGGATGCCTGTGAGTGGCCCACACCAAAGATGGCTCTGGGCCCATACCTGCTATGTTTCAGGGTATCTCAAGATTAATCACTATTGATCCCCAAATCTCCACTGAAGACCTCTAAAGAACCACTCAGGGTGTCCCTGGCTAATATTCAGGATGGGTGACAAAGAACTCTTTCCTTTTACTCCAGATGAAATCCTAGGTTCACGTACGGAAGCCTTCATCAGCGAGAGCAAGAGTTAGAGTTTTGTCCGAGAACTGGGAAAATGGGGAGTGGTGGGAATCAAGACACCGCAAAGACTGGCATCAGGCTACAGAGACATTAACAATATGCCAGAGAGAACTCTGCTCCTGTAATGATGGAAGACGCTTGGATTCTTCTTCCCCCACCACCTCACACCCCCTGAACAGGACACTTGAGCCAACAGGAGTCTGAAGAGTGGAAAGAGTAGGGCAGGCCAGCTACGGAGACGAAACCCAAACTCTGTGTGTGTGTGTGTGTGTTATATGTATTCTATGTATTATTCAACTACAGTGGATTCAAATTAAAATCAATAATGGGGAGGCAATAGGTGAAAGTATGAAGAATATAAGCATAAAACCCAAATAATATCCTTGTAAGTAGCCATGAGTCGAAGAAGTCTCAAGAAAAATAATGTAAAACACAAGACAAAATGAAAATAAAAATGCAGCTTACTAAAATTTGTTGACTGTGGATGCAGATAAAACAGGGCAAGTAGTAAATTTTATAGTGCTATTTACTTTAGAACAGAGAAAATGTCTTGATTAATAACCTATGCTCCCACTTCAAGAGCCCAGAAGAAAATAAGAAAAAAGAATCCAGGCTCCAAGGGATGGTGCCGATCTAAGGGTCACACAGATGGGCCTGGTTACACCAAATAGTCACATAACAAAGCCAAAAGAGATGAATCCGAGAAGCATGCTTTCCCCTAACTGTGCTTGAATGCCTATAACAATTCTAGCCACAGTATCTGACCTGGACGTTCTTTGTCTGAGCTCATCCACATCCATAAGGCTAGCTGACAGCAGGAATGGATGAATATGAAATAAGAGACAGGGGAGCCTAATTACTCCAAACCTATGACTGAAGGCTGACAAGTCCAAGAGGTTGCACATGACATTCTTGATGTGGACAAGAGTTGAGAAGGAACGGGAAGAGGATGCAGTTGTTCATGGGGAGTGTGCATAGACCTGTGTAAGGATGTCTAGTGTGCACGTTGTCCATCTGTGTGTGTGGGGGGGCATTGCTAGCACATCTGTGTATGAGTGAGTCACTTGCATGGATCTATGTGGAAAACATATCTGTATGCAGAAGTGAGTGCACTATTTGTAGGTGTGTCTTAGGGTTCTTGTGGTGGTTTGAATGAGAATGGGTGCATAAGATTGTACGTTTGAATACTTGGTCTTCAGTTGGTAGAACTGTTTGGGAAGGGTTAGAAGGTGTGGCTTTGTTGAAGGATGTGTGTCACTGGGGATGGACTTTAAGGTTTCAAAAGCCTATACCATTTCCGGTTAGCTCGTTTCCTGCCTCCTAGTTGTGAATCAGATGTAAGCTCTTAGCCATTGCTCCAGCACCACGCCTGCCTGTCTGCTGCTATGCTCTCTGTCATGATAGTCACTGTCTGTTTCTCACTCTCTGTAAGACCTGATAAACTCTTCTATAGGTGCTGGTAGAGGTTTCTGTCCTGCCCAGTCCCGCAATAATCACTCAGAAACTATATTATTTAAATCACTGCTTGGCCAATCACTTAAGCATATTGCTAGCTAGCTCTTTTATCTTTGGTTAACCTATTTCTCTTATTTTATATTTTACCACCAGGCTTGTGGCCTACCTAGGCAAAGTTCCAGCAGGCAGTTGGCGTCTTTCCCTGACTACATGGCTTCTCCCTGACTCTGTCTACTCTCTCCCTATATATCTCTTCCAGCCTGGCTAAATTCTGTTAAGTCATTGGCTGAAAGCAGCTTCTTTATTAACCAATAAAAGCAACACATATACAGAAGGACTTCCCGAACCATATAGGTTGCCTTGGTCATGGTTTTTGTCAAGGCAATGCCAATAGAAAAAAGAACTAAGGCAATTTCTATTGCGATAAAGGATCACGACCAACAGCAACTTGAGGAGGAGAGGGTATATTTCAGTTTATATTTTCACATCACAATTCATCGTTGAAGGAAGTCAGGCAGGAGCTCCATGTAGGAACCTGGAAGCAGGAACTGGAACAGAAGCCGTGGAGGGGCATTGCTTCTTGGCTTGCTCCTTGTGTCCTGTCCACTCTGCTTTATTATACAAGCCAGGGCCACCTTTCCAGGGGTGGCACTGCCCAGAGTGGGTGGGACCCTCCTCATCAATCATTAAGAAAACGCTCAATAGACTTGCCTATAGGCCAATTTTATCATTTTCTCAATTGAGAGTCCCTCTTCCCAAATGAGTCTAGTTTGTATCCCGTTGTCATAAACTAACCAGGACAGAGTATCCACACTTACCCGCATACACAGGTGTGTCCAGCTGTCTACTTTGTAATTCTTGCCTGGCTTAAGACATATGATGCCAAGAGGTCCTGGGACCAAAGTGTTTTCCAGAAAAGAAACTGACCCTGACAATGAAAAGTAGAACCCTGTAGGGAAATACTCTCTTTCCACAACTTACAGGACTGAGCCAACACGAGGAATAAAGCCAGCATGGACAGAGGCACAGGGCACCCTCACCCTAACCCAAGAGGATTCAACCACGGTTAAACCTATCAGGATCTTGGTTCCATTTTAACCCCTAAACCAAGAAACATCATCTATAGGATGAAGGGACAGAGAGTTCCTTAAAATGTGTCTCTTCATTAGACTATATTTAGAACTTAACTTCATTGGACAGAATGCAGGCCAAATGAACCTTGCGGTTGGTAGTCTCTGTGCAGAGGGCAAATTGATGGAGGAGAGTTATCTGTCTATGTTTCTTTCATTGGTTAATTAATAAAGAAAACTGCCTTGGCCCTTTAAGAGACAGAAAATTAGGTAGGTGGAGTAGACAGAACAGAATTGTGGGAACAAGGAAGTAGAGTTGGGGAGACGCTTCAGGCAGTCTCCATAGTGAGGCTCCATGCTGCTCCTCTCGGAGATGGACGCAGGTTAAGATCTCTCCTGGTAAGCCACACCTCGTGGTGCTACCCAGATTACTAAATATGGGTTAAAGGAAGATGTGAGAATTAACCAATAAGAATCTGAAACTATGGGCCAGGCAGTGTTTTAAAAGAATACAGTTTCCGTGTAATTATTTCGGGTGTAAAGCTAGCCGGTGGCCGGGTGGCGGGACACAGTCCCGCCGCTTCCTTCAACAGCAAATGAGGAAAACCAGAGACAGGCTGTGGGGGTACAGAAGTTAGAGTCTCAATGGGAACTTCTCCCAGGTTCGGATTGAGGTCTTAGGCCAGAGACATTGTCCTAGAAATCTACAGGCCTGGGCCAGACTCTCTCTGTTCTCTAGAAGCGATTGAGCCCCACTATAATATTAATCGACTCCATTCAGCCCAGATGGATCTGCAGGGAGAGACTTACTGGCCGGCTCAGCATCCAGGCAGCATTTTGACAACAGCAAATGGAACCCTGACTTTCTAGGTCCCATGTGTCCTGAATGAGACCGTGGCTAGTGAATTGATGGCCTGGTGGTGGCTTTTCAGACTGTCTCTTCAGTCACAGGCTGTTTCCTGAGGCCAGGTAAGGCCAGGTGGGCAATCAGAGCAGTGATTTCTCAATGTGGGACTTGAAACAGGCTTCTGATCTTCAGCTACAATGACTTTACTGAAGGCTGATGATCATGTAGACAGTACAGAAAGGCTGGGTGATCAGGGAGACATGGTAATATCTTCAGCTACATGCTTCCATGCCTTCCAATGACAGATGTGTGAGGAAGGGGTCTTCACAAAACATAGGAGGAAAAAGTTCACCAGATTTCAAATATTCTCTAGTCTTGAGGCCTTTTTCTTCTTCTTCCTCCTCCTTCTTTGTTTTTGTGTTTTTGAGGGAGAGTTTCTCTGTGCAGCCCTGGCTGTCCTGGAACTGACTTTGTAGACCAAGCTGGCTTCAAACTCAGAGATCTGCCTGCTTCTGCCTCCCAAGTGCTGGGATTAAAGGTGTGCGCCGCCACTGCCCATCTGGTATTAACTTTCATGTTTGACGAAATTCAGTAATTTGGATAAATTTTGAATACACAAATTCACAAAACGGAAAATGAACACCAGGGGCTTGCTGTTTCAGAGTCACAGCCCTCTTATTGTGACCTTGCAGCAGCTTTTCAGTGATCCTGAGGGCCTGCACCTCTCCTTGTTCACAATTACCTCCTCTGCTGAAGAGAGAACAGCATGCCCCAGCTTTGGAGATGGGGGACCATGAGAAATGAGGCTATGCATCTGCTGAGTGATGGAACCCCACAGAGTTGCACCTTGTTTGAGGAGGGTAGAAGGGCTTGTGTGGAACCTCAGATCCAGGATATGGGGTAAAGTGGCTATTCTAGGACCTTCTGCATAGCAAGAGTCATGGACTACAAATGAAACAGCCCAGGCTGGCACCATCAAAAGATGGTTGCTGGCCACTGTCCACACTCAAGACTAAGGGCAGCTGATGGCCCAGGGCCAGCCTAGGACAAACTTCTGTTCACAGGCCCCATCATGGGGCTGTCAGTTACTTCATTAACCTCCATCCATTGAGGCTTTGGATAATGGGCAGAAGTTGCTCCAGTTTCCTCTCTTGCTAACCATTGCTGATCAGAACCCCTCCTCTATCAGTCCCTTGCCAGCTCCCAACCACAATTCCTGGGGTAAAGACAGGGGCATCACCCCCAGTTTTCCTTAAAAACACAGTCCTCCCCACATGGGACCCTCATACTATTCAGCACCCTGAAAAGGGTCAGAACGGATGTTTTTAGTCGAAGTAATAGCCTAACTGAATAAAAGCATTCAATTATGAAACGAAAGCTGCAAAGTTTTAATCACTAAATTATGTGCTACGTTTCTTGTTTCCTATATAGTCTAAATAAAACAGAGACTGTAATTTCTCACCATAGAACAGGCAATTACTCTTTCCATGCATTTCTTTTTAATAAGCGCCCTAACAGCAAGCGCCCTTGGCTCACCAGGATTCCAATAAGAAGAACAAACATCGGGCGCTCAGCCTTATGAAGAAGTGCCTTTGTTTACAATCAGATTCAGAATGTGCGCTGGGCGCTGTCTGTGTGGGAGCCGAGAGGAGATGAGCAGGGAGGTCAGGACAGAACGTGGGCAGCCAGAGTGGGTCCAGCTTACCTCTGGGCAGTCACATAGGTCAGCATTTTTGTTTTCCCTCTTGGCTGGATTGAGCCATTATGTGTCTGCCCTCATGGGGTCCTGGGAGGGCCCCCCCCCCCCAAGGAAGGTGTCCTGTAGGCAGAGGTCAGGAAGGGTGTAAGGTTTAGGTCTGAAGTTCCCTTTTCTAACAGGCTCCCAGCAGGTGGCACTGTTTGGGGAGGTTCTGGAACTTTGAGGATGTGGGGCATAGAGGACAAACATAGGTCACTAGAGCCTGGCCTGCTGAGGGCCTGGTCTCCAGCTCCTGGCTTCTTGCTTTCTGTGGTGAGAACAAGCAAAGCTTCCTGCTCCTACCCCGTGACTGAGCCGCTCCCATGGCCACACCTCTGCCGTCAGGAGGGACTCAACCTTCAGGAACTAAGTGCAGAAACCACTCCTCTTCCCTTAAGTAGCTTCTGTCAGTGTGATAAGGAAAGGAACGACTACAGAGGGATTCTGTAGGAGAAGCTGTGGAGATGTCACTGGGGGAAGGAGGCAGTTTCCAAAAGGGTGGGCAGGCCCTGGCCCAGGAGCCAGCAAAAGGACCAATTGGAGTCCATGAATCTAAAATGCAGAGAGCACCAGAGTGTCACAGAGCTGTCACCCCGGTCAGTGTCCCTGCTCCTTCTTGGCCACACAAGCCCCTGCAGTCTTCTTTAGCCTTACCAGAAACACCCCATAGCATGGACCATCACCCCAGACTCTCGGACAGGGTGAGTTCCACCATGCCCAGGTGGAACTCCGTGGGGAGTCTACCCTGAATCAGGAGGTGCATACTTCACCAAGCCACCTAGAAAAGGCATCTGTCTCCTGCCTGCCCAGGTGAACGCTGGCATTTGGGGGCAAGCCTTGCACTCATTCTCAGTAATCCTGGGTTACAAAAGTAAGCTGGGAGCTGCCGTGTCCAAGGACAAGGCCAAGCCCCAGCTTTCCTGCCCCCCACAGGTGTGGACCCCCTCAGCTGTGCATGGGCCTAGTTGACTTGAGCTGATGTCCTCCCGAATAGAGCCGCAGGTAATGACGGTGAACTGTGGTGAGGGCAGGTGACTGCGCCTGGCGGGACATCACAACAGACATCCTGTATCCTCATCAGAGAACCCTTGGGCCTCCCTGGGAAGCTAGAGAGTGTGGGCAGCTGGAGGCCAGTGCTGAAGTGAGGGAGAAGCTCTAAGTAGCTGAAGCCATTGCAGACTGCAGCCTGACAGAGTGCCGGCTCATAGCTTTGCCCGTTTAAAGAAAAAGCCTAGAAAGTTGAAGACTTTGAAGAAACGAGCCACTGTTTGCCTGCCTCCAGTGCCAGGCATGGCCAGAATACCCCTCAGGAGTCACTGTCCTACCCTAGCAGAGAACACAGCTTCTGTGAGGTGAGTCTTGTTATGAGAGCATCCTTCTAGCCTTGGAGATGGTGCGGGGTCCACTGAAGCCCTGAAAAGACTGCTGTGGAGTTTTAAATATGAATGGCCCTTGTAAGTTCATAGGTGTGAAGGCTTGGATACCAGGGAGTGGTACTATTAGGAGGTGTGGTCTTGTTGGGGTAGGTGTGGCCTTGTTGAAGGAAGTGTGTCATGGGGGTGGGCTTTGGGATTTCAGAAGCTCAAGCCAGGCCCAGCGATCTCTCTTTTCTTGCTGTCTGCCCACTCGGATATAGAACTCTCAGCTAATTTCCCAGCACCATGTGTGCCTGAATGTTGCCATGCTTCCTGCCAAGACAATAATGGATTAAACCTCGGAACATAAGCAATCCTCAACTAAACGCTTCCTTTGAGAAGAGTTGCCGTGGTCATGGAGTGTCTTCACAGCAACAGAACACTGACTAGGATGACTGGTGACTTCTTTCTTTGAGCACAGAGGAGATTCCCGTGGGCATGATGAATATTTCAGCATGTAAGAATGGTTAGAAGCATCTTCTTAATTAAATAATGTGTGTGTGAGTGTGTGCACACACATGCACATGCATATGTGTGCATGCATGTATGCCTGCCATTGTGCAGGTGTGTGGAGATCAGAGGACTTTGGAGAGTTGGTTTTCTCCTACCATGTGGCTTCCTGGAATTAAACTCAGATTGCCAGACTCGACAACAATGTACCTTTACTTGCTAAATCATCTTGTAAGCTCTAGAAGCTTCTTCTAAGAACGCTGTTACTGACGTATAACCTTGGATGTGAAGGGGCAAATGCACAGACTCCCAGAAACCTCCTCCAGGCTGATGAACTTGGTAGTCATTTGGGATTCTCTGCCCTCCAGAGCGTGTGAAAGGGAGGTGTGTTTTCCTTCCCTTTTCTAAGCCTGGCTAGGTTGCTCCAAGCAAGTGAGCAAGCAAACATCTGTCACACAGATGTGTAGGTGTGGGGCCCCTGGCTAGGCCTCTTCTTAGCCACAGAGCATCCTGGGAAGCTATGCAGGGACCATCTAGTGTGTTGCCACTGTCTGCTGAGGTTAAGCAAGCTCTAACTCATGCAGGTAAGTCTCAGGAAGAATTAAGGGACTTGGCAGGGAGGCATCAGTGTGTCCGGCTGCCTGAAGAGTCCGCTGTGGCCAATGCCTTCTTTCTGGAAAGCACTGGAGATGATGTCCTAGAGATGCAGGCTGCTCTGGGTTTTGTTTCGTCGACTAACTCCTCGCTCGGGTCTCAGCTGTACTCAGCCTGTCTGGTTTGAGGTACAGGTGTAAGCCCTGCAGCCCTAAATGTTTAAAGAGAAAAGCAGCCTCTGCTTGCTGATGGGCCTATCAGGGTCTGCCCAAGGCTCAGGGGATGCAGGTTCCATCTGTGCCTATGTTTTTTTAATGATTCACTCGGTTTCTAGGCAGAGCATGAAGCCTCTTTCCTGGCTTCCTGCATATTCTTTCTATTCAGTATTTCCCCTCACAAAACATACTGGGTCCAGGTCAGAATTAAAAAAAAAAACAACCCTATGTAAGAAGATGGGCCTGGGTAAGGCTGGCAGCTGTGAGACAGTTACTGCCCAAGTCCCTGTAAGTTCAAGGGCTGGAACAGTATCCTGGGACCTAGACCTTGGCCTCCTTTATTCATCAAAGGTTGAAGGTATCAGCCAGGTCCACCTGTGAGAGAAGCCTTCCCTGAGCACTGCAAAAGCAGTCTTACCCCTGCTGCAGCCCAGAGTACAGATGAAGTCAGGAAACACGCACGGTGTATTCTGTAGTTGCACGGCAATAAAGCACCAACCAAGAGGAGCCTGACTGGAGCCTTGGCCAACCATTCCCAGGAAGGCTCTCTCCCGTCTCCTGACTTCCGTCTGGATGTAACTGGCCTCAGCAGAACAAAGCCACATTGCAGAAGGTTCTCACCCAGATCTCAGGGAAGTGGATGCAACCGTGGAGAGATGTGCTTGCAGATGTGTTTATTTGACCTACAAAATGTTGGGAGCCGTGCCAGAGTGCTCCATCTGCCTGCAAAACAAGCGGGTGTGTCTCAGTCTGCTACAGCAAATTACCGGAGACCAGCAGGCTTCAAACAGGATGAAGCTATCAGCTCACCTGCCAGGAGTCCCAGAGCCTCAAAGCAAGGCCTGGGCAGGGGCAGGCTCCTTCCTAAGCTTTTGGGGAGGTATCCTTTCTGCTGCTTCAGATTCTGGGGTTCTATGATCGTCCTCCGGCTTTGGCGGCAGACTTCTGGTCTCAGTCTCCGTCTGCATGTATCTCATGTCTCCTTCTCCGTCCTCTTGCACGCACATGCACTGCTGTTCACAGGGAATCCTTCAATCTAGGCTGATCTCATCTCTGGCCCCCTAACAGCCATGCCTCCAAAAACCACGTTTCCAAATAAAGATCATCTTCCTAGAATAGGGTAGAGTTGGTCCCCTCTGGGGGAGACTATTGAAGCCACTGTGGTTAGCTTCCCTCCACATCCTTGCTATCAAGAGAAGAAAAGAGCATCTTCATGGAGATTCTAGGTTCCGGATCCTGGAGAAACTCTGCTCAGCTTCCCAGGTCCTAGCCTGCTTGTAAGTGCCTGCCTTGCTGTGAGCCAGTTCTGAGCAGGGGCATGTGTGGGGCTTCAGAGATGTAGCTGGCTGAAACTGGGAATTCAAACTCGGGAAGTGAGGGCATAAAGTAGTTAAGCAGGGTAAGGAGAGGAGGTCCAGCTCTGGTTCTACACGAAGTGGACCGAGAAGGCTGAGGCTTGCTGAGTATAGTACCAAGCTGTCTGAGTACCAGGGAATTGCAGGCCAGAGCTTTGTAGATATCCCCCAAGACTCCACCAACCCGGAGTTCCCCAGAGCAGGAGTGGGCATGACACTCCACTCGATCCACATTTCTAAGACAGCACAGCAGCAAATGCTGTGTGCACAGACCTGTGCTGACCCGTGTGGAGTCACTCCAGTGATGTTCCTAGACTAGGCAGCAATCACCCATACTTCGGTCATTATGGCGCAGTCATAGACCTCCCTTTACACACAGCCAAAAAGCCAGAGGAACACACAGTTTATATTCTTGATGTTAGCTGAGAAGAGCAGGATTTCTGAGAGATAGACAGGATGAGCTGTAACCCTATGACTACCCAAACCTACAGCCACATGCGGAACTGAGTTGTGAGTCAGGTGGGACCAAGTCCTTGAGGAGACAGTGTACTCAGTGTACATGGCACAAGCTACCAGGGAGGGAAGTGGTATAGCCATGAGAACAAGCAGAGGGTCCCCCAAGGTGCCTCTGAAACTGGTCAGCCAGGTAAGAAACAAAAAATGTGGGCCAGAGTAAGTACTTGATGCTTTGGGATCACCCCACTAGCTGGAGGGAAGAAGATAATTCGCCAGGGCGAATGCACTTACCTAGGTCAAGATGAAAAGATAAAAAGTAATCTCTTTGTGATGGAGCCACAGAACCGTGCAGCAGCCAACAATGTGTGCTACTCAGTGTTTACCATCTCATCAAAGGTGACCAGGTCTACCAAGGGGCGGGAGAATGTGACCCATGATAAAGAGAGCTCATCAAAATAGATGGGAGTGATGTTCACAGAGACCGCAGTGTGAGGACCTCTGAAGATGCTCTTTATCATAAAAGCAACGGGAACACTGGGAAAGGCTGTCAAAATAGCCTTTTCAGAACTCGGAGCTAACCAAAGATTGTCACAAACAAGGGGGTATTTATGCAAGAAAAGCAGCTGCATCTTGGAAGAATAATGAGTTTTTTAGGGCTTTAATATGTCCCTGTCCTATTCTTTGTCTCCCCAGTTCCTCTGTAGCCATGAAAACCGACAGTCCCTCTCTCCGGTGGAGAGGAGAAGCTACTGAATGAGCTACGGCAGGACTGGTGCCAGCAGCGTCACCTGACCCACCTTGGAATCCCCTGGAAATGCATTTGCAAGTAATTTTTTTGTTTGTTGTTGGTTATAATTCTCCCAGAACTGGCACCATTTCCTGGGTTGGGAGTTGTGATCAGAGGTAGCTGTTTAACACACCAGCTGCCCAAGATAACAACAACCCGGGAGGCAAACTCAGAGCTGAGCAAGGCACTTAGAAGGAGAGCTAGGGGCCTGTCGGTGGTGGTGCACGCTTTTAACACCAGCACTTCAGAGGCACTCTGTGAGTTCAAGGCCAGCATGGTCTACAGAGCAAGTTCCAGGATAGCCAGGGATACACACAGGGAAGCTCTGTATGAAAGAGCAAGTGAATAAAACGTCCACAGGAGACTTTGAAACATTCCAACATATTCCTGGGAAACAGCAAGGCTGGTCATATGTTCAGGGTGACACCCGGGACAAGCAGGGAACTGAGAAGGTCCTGATGTCTCCCCACCTCTAACATTCATGGTTTATGGACGCAGCAAGTGAAAACTAAGGTAAGGTTTAAATGCCTGGCTGAAAGCATGACCAGCACTGCCAACAGCTCCTTACCAGAGCCAGGGGAACTCATTTGTTTCAGGACTTAGGAGAAATTGCTATCCAGCCACCATCTGAGCACAGGCTCACCGAGCAGAGCCTTCAGTGGGCACATGTAACACACCCAATACACAAAAGATGTGGAATCCACAGTGCTGACTCAGGAGACCATTAAGGAGAAGCAGAAGAATCTGATTCTCATTTATACTACTTGATGCACCCTACTTGAAATGTCATATTTTCAACAAAAACTGTGAAATATGCAAAGGAGAAGAAAGTTGTCCTACACACTGGAAAGGAAGCATGGAAACTGGCCCTGAAGGGGCCTAGGTGTTGGGACTGCTAGATAAGAACAAAGCGCTGGCTTCAGTCAGCCATGACATAAAGAACCAAGAAAGCCCAGCAGTGTCTCCCCAGTGAGAGAGTTTCAAGAAAGATACAGAAATCAAAAGAAAGGATGAGGTAGAAATTAGGGAACCAAACAGTGTTATTACTAAAAACCAAACAAACCAAAGGTTAAGACAAGGGCTCCATGGTATTTTTTTTTTTTTGAACTAGCAGAATAAAGAATCTCAAATCTTGACTATTGGACAATTGAGCTTATGTGATCTGGGGATCAGAAAGGAAGAGCCTGGGAGAGCTGTGAAGGGAGCCCTGAGTCTGCAATACAGGCCTTACAGAAGAGGCAAGAAGGTGAGGATGCAGGAGAGGCTCTCATTAGAAAAGGAGGCCCTTGGCACAGCAAGCTCAGTTTTCCCTATTAGGAAGGAGAAGAAGGGGCAAACTAGATCCAGAGGGAGTAGAAGACAGCAACCAGAGAAAGGACTGGCAACACTCAAGCTGGGGAAAGAGTAGAGAAGAGCAAAGAAGGCAGGCCTGGTTCCTGGGGAATACCGAGAATATTGATGGACTTCCCGCTAGACTAAGGTGAGAGGAAAAGAGAACACAGGAAGAAGGAAATTACCTAGAAAAGAAAAAAAAATGAAAAATATCGATTACCCAGACTTTTCTACAAATTAATGTGTTTGGTTTTAAAAATACATTGCTAAGAGAATAATAATAATAAAGACTAAAATAACAACAAAACCAAAAACCTGAGCAGGTAACAAGGTATCCAATACACACACCTGGCAAAAGATTGCTTTCTAAAATATGAAAGAACATGTCACTCAAAAGTAAGAAGACATACAAGCCATGGAGTATAGAAATCCAGTAGTCAGCTTCGCTGAACGTGTGAATGGGGCCAGCAGGTGCATGAACTCACTTGGTGCCATTTGCCCATAGGAGAAAGACACAGTAAGCTGCTTTGAACCCAACAAAATGACTAAGAACAAGCAAAGCAGGCACTGTCAGAGCGGAGAATGGGGAGAAACTGAAGTTTTTAGTCTCTGCTGGCAGGAGCCCAGGATGGCAGTTACTTGGGAAAATAACTTGCTAATTTGTTGAAAAAGTCAAATATACACATGGTGTTTGCCCATGACAAACAAGAATGTATTTCTACAGATCTAGACAAGAATGCTTATAAGAGTCGTACATATGCAGGCAAAACTTGGTCTAATCTGGCATCCCTCGGCAGGTAAGTGACTAGGCTGCTGGAGGGATTGGGTACCAAGGAGTATGCCACAGCCACAAAAATGACCAACTGCTGACACACAGAACCAAAATGATGAGTCCTGGGAGCCAAGAAGAAGCCAGACCACAGTCCTAAAAACCACATGTGGACAGTTCTCAACCAGAAAAGCAAGCCCTAGTCCAGGCCAGAACAGACCAGGGTCACCTGGGACTGAGAGAGCGGATTTTTCCATGAAGGGCGGGAGGCAGCTCTTCAGCATGAGAGCAGCATTCTGTGTCTCCATTGTGTTCAAGCTGCCATGTATACACGTTAAAACCAGCCAGCAAACTCACAAAAATGCGTGCATTTTCCTATACATTGTACTTCACTAAAGTCAACTGCTACGTGAATGTTTACGACAAGTCAGTTCTTCAGAGCAACACTCTCACCCCATGCTGCCTCTCCCACCACGCTCTGCCTTCCTGTCCAGGTCGAGAGTGCCATTCTTTGGCTCCATAGTCCTTGTTAGCACAGTACAGAAAATAGCTGCAACTTAGCTCTCAAGACTTCACAATGAGGTCAGCTCCAGGCGAGTGCTGAGGAGACTTCCCCTCCTGAACGCACGCCCCACCCCCACCCCCACTGTAGGATGCCCTGTATCCCTATTCACAGCCCACAGAATCAGCAGCCCCCTCTCCCCATGGCGCTCACGGCAGGGGTGTGGAGTGAGGGGGCTGGTGCTCTGGTTGCTTGGCCTCCTGCTGATGGTGTCTCCACAACATCCTGTGATGAAGCCCAGGCGCTCTCATCTCCCTCAATGAACGGTAATTACTCCACTTGTTTCTTTCTGCATTGCACAATGCCAGCGTCGGTCTGTTTCCAAATCTGTTCTTGTGTTCGGTTTCATCTGGTTCTAGTTAAATGTGCGTTTTGTTTACTGCATATAATTTGACTAAATCGTTAAAATACATCTTGATGAAAAATAGCCTCTACAGTTGGGTTTGGATTGCTGAATGACAGGCACAGCGGCATCTATCCACATTTTTGAGAACCCTTTTCTGAATTGTTATTTGAGTAGGATGCTGGGAAAAGAAATTCAGCCCAGGCTTCCTGCAGATGACTCAGGGGACCATGAAGCTGAATGATACCTACATTCAGGGCTCCAGTGCAACTTCCAGTCTCTGCCTTGAGCTTCAAGAGAATTGCTCCCAAGATACTTTGGTGGGGGGGGGGAGGGCGCAGTCACAACGATGACAACCACTGTGCTTCTCTTTCTCACTGAGGTCAGGAGAGCCCTGGACAGTCTCTATTCTTCCCTCCTCTCAGAAGACATGAGTTATACTCTTGGGACATAAGTCTCTGCGTGCTGAGATTCACATATGCACTGCGGCTTAGGAGTCACTAAGCCTCCTTCTATGATCCTGAGATGTTTGAGAACGTGTCTACTTAAAGCCCTTAGGAGATAGGAGACGGGACCACCAATATGTAGACACATCTTTACAGGACTGGCAGGGAAGATTCTGCAACAATCTGTACAACTTGCTATGGCTTTGGCTATTTACGGGCATGCACTCAAGGCATGGAAACCCAGTGCTGGCTCTCAGCAACACCTCACAGGCGACACTCTTGACACTCTTCGTTTCCTTGGATCAGTTCCAGATGTGCCGCTACATCCTACACGGCAAACAAATCCAGAGCTCAACAAGCCAGCTGTGGGTCTTTGAGGAAGGCAGACTATGGATTCTCAGACAAGGCTCTACAGTCAAGACAGCCTGGCCCCAACAGTCCAAGTTAACAGGTACCAACGTTGCTGCAAATAAAAGACTTTGGAGTGCTGAGGGGCTTCAGGGACTGTGGATGGCAGTGGATTCTCTGTTATCCAGACGCCCCCCTCAGCAGATGGACCCCTTTACACCATGCTCTGCCCTTTACCACCCAGGGTTCCCAGGCCAGCCCATGCTCCATCCACTGCCCGGGATGTTTCTTTAGTCATGTCCCCTGCTGTCCTCAGCCTGAGGAGCCTCATCACCTTTCCTCCTGTAGCTGCTATATGATCTACTACATTGAGCTCAACCCTGATGGTCATCCTGGGCTTGTGATCCAGCCTCCAGCCTGTGCCCAGGCCCTGGGAGGTCCTTGCCTGTACCCGCAGGCTCATGGGGTGATAGCATTAGGGTGGATCTGCTGTTGGGGTGCCTTGGTGCAATATGCCTCAGTGTTCCCCACGCTGAGTTTGCATCTTGCTTGGAGGGTCATGTTCTGAGAGCAGAGGCATCACAGTGAGCTACCCAGCCAGGTTCTGGGTAGCTCCTAGCCTGCGCATGACCTGGATCTTCCATAGTGACCTAGATCTGCCCCATCCAACAGCTAAGCCCCCACCTCCTGCACTAGAGGACCCAGTACAAGTGGAAAAACCAAGGTTTAAAGACCTTTAAGCTCACCCAAGTAACTCTGGACTTGGCAGGCTCAGTACTAGGCAGGAGTCTGGTCTTTGACTTCCTGTTACCTGTTGTGAACTCCCCAAAGGTCTCTGACTTGTGAGTCTGGCCAGTTTTGGAAAATGGCCTTCAATGTGCTGGATGGATCAATGTTTGCCTAGAGACACCATGGCCAGCCACACAGGGAGGAGCTGATGCCAGCAGGTGAGAGACAGGCACAAGTCAGCCCTGGTCAGCCCTCTACATTCTCACCGCTTTCTCCTTTCCAACCCCACCCTCTCCCAAATCCCACTGAATAGTGTCTGGCATCTCAGCCACCAGTTCCCCTCTGGACAAGAGCCACCCCACGTGGGTGATTGCTCAGAGCAAGGTCACAGGGTGATCTCACCCTAAAGATGGCTCCTTTTGAGGTCACAGAGATGTGACACCTCCTTAAAATGCCAAGCATCCCCATATCCACCATGTACCTTAAGCCAATAGGAACAGAGTAAAGGAGGAATTGTATTCCCGCCCTGTGACCTGTTCTGGTCACCAGAACCTTATGATGGTCCAAGAAGTGGTAGGCAACAGAGCAACTCCCAAAAAGCCTCCTTTCTGGGACAAAGGGCTCCTCAGGGTTGCTTGTTTTTGTTTGTTTGTTTGTTTGTTTGTTTGTTTTTTCCTAACAGCTAGTCAGGATGACAGATACTCTGGGTTTCTAACTGTGGACTCTCTGTCTCACTCAGCACAGCTGGACATTTTCTGAAACTGCCCAGACTTACAAGTCATAGGCCTTCAAGGAGCTCATGGGAGGTAACAAGGCACACAAAGGCCAGACTCCTGCATAGTACCGAATCCAAGTCCTGAGCCAGTCTCAATCTAGATTTAATCCATTTCTGGCTTGGACCAAAGGTGATGGGCTGATAAGGTCACCAATCTACAGCCATGGGTTCCACAGGTCCCTTGCTGGGTGAGTCACTATCATGGGAAGTCACAGGCCCCTCTACTATCTGAGTTAACTGAGTTGAATTCAGGGCCAAGGTTGGATCATCAGCAGTGAGTTCCCCAGTTTCTCCCAGACCCGATAGAGAGGGTGTCAAAAGAGGGGGAGGGGATATAGGGAATACGCATCTGTACAGGGACTTATGATATTAGCCTCAATCACCGATAAGTGCTATGTATATGCTGTAGGGGCATCCACACCATCACCCAGGAACAGCATCCCCCACTCTTGTGTCTATTTTTCTGGTCCTTGGAATATGGACAGAAAAGTCTTGCCCAGCCCAAGGGACTGAGAATGAAGAGATAGCTAGCCTTCAAACTGAGAATTGCTTTTGTGTGTATGTGTGGAATCAGAGCCCCAATTAGGCTCAGAGGGGACTGGACCTACAGCACTGCCATCTCCTGGGACCTGCCAACATCCCCTGGGACTTTCTGCCACAGAGGTGGCACGTGCCATCCTCCTGTGATGCCTTCGAGTGCCCAAGGCAAGCATTTTATTTTGAAGATCCCACCTGTTCATCTCAGGAATAACATTTACTAAGGTTTTACTTAAAAAAAAAGAAAAAGCAAAAACATGCGAGTCATTGACTTTATAAATACAAAACCACTCAAGCTCAGGAAGTATTTAATTAAAAAGAAGCATCCTCCTTGATCTACCTCATACTCGGCACAGCCGAGAACCTTCTCAGATGGTGTGAATTCTCACATGAAAGGACAGTTAAGAAACAGATGCCACCAGCTGCTGCGAGGCTGAGCATTGAATAGAAACAGTGCTTGGACGTGGCATGTCGGCATCGGATGCTTGCCAAGCAAGTGGGACCCACAGACACCTGAGAACAGGCCATCACTGTGGCCGCTGGGTCAGGGAGACTGCCCAAAAGGTAAGCGAGCTGCTGTGTGGCTAGCTAGCTGCTCTGCCTCCTGCCACACACCATAGAGCAAGGCACAGGTGCTCAGAT
The DNA here is from genome assembly GCF_903992535.2 of Arvicola amphibius. Lineage (NCBI taxonomy): Eukaryota > Metazoa > Chordata > Mammalia > Rodentia > Cricetidae > Arvicola > Arvicola amphibius. Next base: position 141,835,127 of record NC_052047.1, on the reverse strand, counting down.
GTCCCTGCACTGTGCAGGCAGGTTTGCTCAAGAGAGCAGAGAAGATGTCACTCGCACATCCATCAGTCAAGGAGAGTGGGCCAGGCTGGGGATGCTCTTCTACAAATAATAGGAATAGACACAAACCAGGGATCATACACAGGGGACCTCGAAACTGGGAGATCTCGGAATTGTTCCCATTGGAGAGTGCTGGTCACGGGGTCATGTGCCATATGATTCTATGTGGAAGGTTCAGAGTGATTGAGTAGAGATGGGTCTTCAGGTGCTGGGAGCATGGAGAAGGAGTTCCTGCTAATGGGCAGGCGGTCTTTTCTTTGTGGTAACTTATTCTGGATCTAGGGAGTAGTAACAGCAAGCTAGAGGTCAGTCATACCCTGGGATGTAGTGTCTTTTCTGATGAGAATCTGAGGCTTACCATGACAAAATCGTGGCCCTGTGGGCATCTCGGCTCTCTAGCCCTCCTCCTCAGATTCCTGCCTGAGTACCATTCCCAGTGCAGCCGCATGCTGTCTTCTCCAGGGAACCACAAGATAGGGAAGGAAGAGCAAAGACACAGGAAGAGCACAGGGTGGGAGGCTCCGCCCCTCCTGCTGCAGCTCCCTTGTTCGTAAATAGACTCATTCATTCTGCAAGGCTCTGAAGGAGCAAAGTGCTGGCCTGCTTGAGAGCCTCACTCTGGCCCTCTGGGATGCAAAACACCACCCAGGAGTGAGGAGAGTCAAGGCTTCACTGTGGCAGACTGACTGAACCTCTCCTTCCCATGGGATTCTCAAAATTTCCATCCTCTACCCATTGGCATCCCTTTGTTTGCAGAATGACCTTACTGAGAAGCTGGGAACTCACAAGGCTAATTCAGGGAAATGCATCAGTTTTGAAAGGCTGAATGCAGCAACTCAGAAGCAAAAAAATAGCTTTACTGAAAAAAATAATAATAATTACAACAAAAAAGGGCAAAGAGAACTTTCACTGGGGTCTAATCTCTGGTGTGCTATGGGGCACTGAGCAGAAGCATGCCATAAACCTTGTGTTCTGATGAGGTTGGGAATATGGCCCAAAGGAATGAAGAGAATAAGACTGCTGGTTACCCATTGCCCCCTTGTCCTCCCCCAAGTGGCTTTGACCTCAGGACCTGTGAAGAGAGGGCACAGCCCTATGAGATAGTGCTGGACAAACATCACATGGACCAATCCAAGAAAGACATTAACTCCTGGCCTAAGGAGTACCTAGATAAAGCTCCCGCCTGCATGCAGACCTAGGGTTCAGGATGGGGAGCTGACTCGGGGGTAGAATCAGCTGGGGAGGTGTTTCAGTTAACAAAGCACTTGATCTGCAGGCGTGAGGACTGAGTTTGGGTTCCCAGAACCCATGGGAAAACTGAGCAGGCAAGGCAGCTGCGTGCAGTCACAGCATTGTGGACGCAGAGCTAGGGATCCCCGGGCAAACTAGCTAGCTGACTAGGGAGCCCCCGGGTTCAGCAAGAGACCCTGCCTCAGTAAATAAAAAGTAGAGAGGGATCAAGGAAGACACTGGTATCTTCAAATCAACATATACACACACATGTGCATATGCATGCAAACATGTACATACGCACAAGACACACATACACATGCAAAACAAGAAAGAGAGAGGGAAGGGGGAAGGCTCTGAAATGACATTTAAAACTGATAAGAAGGTCTTGGCAGAGGTCCTAAGGAAGGCTGTGGAGGCTGTGGGTGGAAGTGCTGGGTGATGGTGGGCGGGAGGATGCACAGCCTGTGCCTGTGCCGATGTAAGTCCTGGGGGAGAGGAGCTGCCAAGGGTCTTAGACTGAGTGAGGACCAGGACAGTGGGCAGGACCAGACCGTCTCAGCAGCCCGTGGAGCAGAACTGTATCACCATCTGAGGAAAAGACAGTGGTTCAGAGCCCCCTGGTGGGGAAGGACTGCAGAAAGAATATTCCAGTCAGTCATTGGCACAAAGAAAATGCCACTCTTCCATTAGGCCATATGGAAGGGTGTGATTAACGCATCACATTTAAACCTCACTCAGACAAACTACAGACTTGTCAGTTCCTTGGTTATGAGCGCTCAAAATCATCCCCCTGTAATTGCAAAGCCCAAATATTTAATGTCAGGGGCTGTGCTTTAAATGAATTCAGCATCCGGATCTCAAAGATGCCAAAGGCCAGATGTAAGAAATGAGATCAGCGTGACTGCAGAAGGGGAGGAGGGGGCATTGGAGCCGCTTCACAGCCCCAGCCAGCCCCCTCTCACCTTAATGCAGTGTCTGCCTGTGACCCGACCCAGTGGCAACTCATCAACTGCCCTGTATCCCAGAGACTCAGATCGGATGGGGCAGGAAGGAAGTCACTGTCAGGTGACAGCACACAAGCTGGGGCCAAAGACCCTGTCACCCTAAGTGAGGAAAGACCTCACATGCATTTGGTGGCTCCCAGGCTGATGCTGTCCTCTTCAATGCCATCCTCTACTCCTGAGAGATCCTTTATCTACATAATCTATTGGGAAAAAAGCAGTTTCAGAATCCCATCGCTGGCTGTGAGGCATAGTTTTGTCTGAGCTGGGAGGAAATGTGATTGGTGCCCAGGTTATGGGATGGTGGCACCTAGACTCAGGGTGCGACGGCCTATACCAAGGAACCAGAGAGAGGGGATGGCAGAGGAAAAGCAAACATGAGAGGCTTGATCAAGATGGATTCCGCTCACTGCCAGGATCTTAAGCCTTGCATTTTCCCTTTGGAATTGCTGACTGTGGGATTCTCTGAGCCTGGCATGCAGACGTCTGAAACTCAAGAGGAAGAGGATGGTGGAACCCAGAAGAAGCAGACCTTGAGGCTAGCCCACCTTCAGGGCTCACAGGGAGAGGCTTGGGTGTGTACATTCACGTACAGACTTGTCTCGGCGTTTGGGCTCTCACCAGGCTGCGGAACTATGCTGAACACAGTTGCGAGATCTAGATGAGGCAAGCGAGCACTTGGCTTCTGCAAACAGAAGACTTCAGGCAGGATGAAGGCTGGGGACCAGGAAGATGTGATGAGTGCTTTGGGAAGGAGAAAAGGGAACAGGGTAATTTCTCCAAGAGTGGGGAGATCTGGGTTCAACATGGCCAGCCAGCTGTGCCTTCTCCATCACCCAGCAGAGAATGGTCTTGTCGCTTCCTGTTTATATAGGATGCGATAGTTCCACCTACAGTCCTTGATTGGGCTGGCCTGACTGGATTTGCTTGGTGGGCTGAGGACCTGTGGGCGACTACTGGCGTCCTTTGCTGGCGTTCACATGGAGAAGTCCCCTTACTCACTTGTAGGAGGTGAAGGCCTCTCACGCCAACCCACGCCTCTGGCAGCCCACATCCAACACTAAGTAGGCAAGGCCACATTAGGTCACCCAGTGTTTGCCAGTGTCAGATGGCTGCAAAAGTAGGGACCCCTTGATGAGCAGAGTGAAGCTGGGCCAGCAGGCTGCAGCTGGACCCACACTATAGGAAGCTCCCTGGGGTTGGGGAGTGGGGGTGGATTGTCACCAACAGCAAATGACTGACACAGTTCCCCCCTCCCGCCTCCTCCCCCGGCTAGCTTTCCTCAGATACCAGCACAGCAGCCTTGTAGGACGAAAAGCAGTCCCTGAGGGTAGAAGCATCTCCCTAAGCCCTGTCCCTCTTTACATAAACAAGACAGATGAGCGAGGCCCCGTCTTGTCTCGTTTCTGCTTGACTACTCCTTGGCTTACATCTGAAGAGCTAAGCGTGCTGCCTCTCAGCACCCCACGACCAGGGCACGTTCCACTTAATCCTCCTCTCTTCACCCATCTGGCTCATTAGCATAGGCAGAAGAACAGACATCAGTTCAGCGTGTCTGTTCCTTCTTGGCCATAGAACAGGCAGGCCAATAGAGCCTAGCCCTCCTCCCTCCTCTCTCTATTCACCTACCTCACACCCCAGTCTGGACAGATTCATCTAGCCAATAGATCCAGACCAGAATCTGAGGGCTGTCATTGTGGTGAGCGTGACCCATGCCAGAATGTGAGGTGCAGGGAGATTCAGACCACAAAGGGGGCAGTCAGGTCTTAGTAGGGAGAACAACTAACAGTGTCCCTTTGCTTTCCTGCTGGTCCATAGCCTCAAGTGGCTCTCACTCCACCTAAGGCTGCCCTGCTTGTCTGTCTGATTCTATGTCACTGTGCTGCCCAGGCCTGGAGACACTGCATGACGAAAAATGTTAGGATGAACATGGATTCCTCCAGCCCTGGAAACAGTAGAACTCAGGAACCATTTCTTCTTCGGATGCTGTGGTTGAAAGAAACCAAGCAACAATAACAACAAACCCGACCAAATGGAAACAGCCAACCTGAGCTAAAACATCTCTCATTCCCCCACAGGAACCGCGGTAGAGTGGTGTGGGAGGTCCTTCTGTCTATGTGCTGCTTTTATTGGTTAATGAATAAAGAAAGTGCTTTGGGCTTATAGCAGAGCTATAGGGGAACAGAGCTAGGCGGGGAAAACTAAGCTGAATGCTGGAAGAAAGGAGGCAGAATCAGAGAGAAGCCGCCGGAGACAGACTGGGAATTTTATCCCGGTAAGCCACAACCTCGTGGTGATACGCAGATTAATAGAAATGGGTTAAATAAGAAGCTAGAGATAATGGGCCAAGCAGTGATTTAATAAATACAGTATCTGTGTGGTTATTTCAGGGCTAAGCAGCCGGAAACCAACAAGCGGCCTGGAACCAACAAGCGGCCGGGAACCAACAACAAGCGGCCCCTCCTCCAGCAGTAGAGGATGGAAAACAATGGCAGATGCAGGAAAGCTGCGACAGTTGTCTATCCAGGTCAGATCCTGCTGGTGGCTTCTGTGCCCTAGTGACGCTGCAGTGCAAAAATCCACACACATGCTGAAATCCACAGAGACAGAGACAGCAGTCAGTTTCCCTGAATGATAATAAAAAGGCACACGGTTTTTAAAGACTCCTAGCCACTAGGTCTTGGAACTGTGGTAGAAGCAAAGGCCTAGGGAGCCCTGGAGATGTTAGTGCCTGTTAACCAAATAGCCAAAGCTAGAGTTAGGAGATAATGGGGAGGAGAACCCAACCTAAACAGCATCGCATGGAAGAAAGGCCAGACCCTGGACCACAGAGAATTCTGTACTTGCCTCCCAGGTGGTCACATTTGCAAAGACCAAGTCACTAGAATACACATATGGTTACCAGTCTTAACATGGCCCTAACCCTGCTTTCAGTTGTCCAAAGTCTTCTCCTTTATATTACTAGGGATCAAGGGTCAACATTAGGATAGGAAATTAAAGGTCAGGATGGGCAAAGCCTTCTGAGAACACTAGTCTCTTGGTGCCAGGGATGTGGGCCCCTCTGAGACCACAAGGACACTGTAGAACACCAGCTTTGACTTCATCCTGAAGCACAAGATGACACTTAGAATTCTCTGCTCATCCAGCCCTGGCACTGGAGGCCCTGATATTGGGACCTTGACTGTCTTAACCTCCTTGGTCAAAAAAGATGTGTGCCCTCAGACTCTAGTCTCCCAGTGGTTTCAGTGGTCCCCTTGTGCCATATCCAATTACTAAGCTGCATCCTGAAAGGACTTGGGAGAAATGTCTCCAGTCACAGTGTGACCCAGCGTGGCCTCAGTAGAAAGGCTGCCACTGTTTGTAGAAGCCCATGCTAACCAGTGGTCACTGTTTGGGATGGCCACTCAGCTGGAACTGCAACAGAGGTGTGGGATGAATGGTGATGACATCCCTGGAGCAAGTCACAGTAGCACTGAGGATGTTGTCCACCCTCGGCCGGACACTGGCCACTGAGACCACCCTGCAGCAACGATAGCCTCCAGTGTCACCATGACAGCTTCTCTGGGTGAGTTTATTTGTAGGACTCAACTCAGGCAGACCTTCCCTAGGAGCGTCCCCTCCACCAGGATGTTTCCCTTCAAGGCCACGCAAAGTCATATGGACACAATGGCTCTAACGGGACTTTACGATGGCTGAATTATGGTGGGGATGACCTTGAGATGATCTGAAGGAGCAGTGTGAGGAGATGGACAGAACAGTGACCAACTCTGACCACAGGCTCAGATAGAATAAGCCCATACCACAAGCATCATTGTTAGAATGAAGTTGCTTCTGAGGAAATACCATAACAGCAGGGATTCAGGACCAACTGGGCACAGGATCCAGTTCAGCAGTTCTGATCCAGTTCAGAATCCAGCACACGGCAGGGATGGTGGAGGGAGGGCTGATCAAGAAAGATGAGCTCTAATGAAAGAGATATCATGATAGAGCGAGTCATTGTGGGATTAGGGAGAAACCCGGTGTCAGAAAAATTCTCAGGAATCCCCAAGAATGACCCCAGATAAGAGTTCTGGCAATAGTGGAGAAGGCGTCTGAAAGGACCTTTCCCTTTAAACAGATTAGTGACTCCCCTAATTGTCATCATGGAATCTAAATCCAGTAAGTGATGGAAACAGATACAATGACTCACAGGCAAACACTGGGCTGGGCTCCTGGAGTTCAGTTGAAGAGAGGGAGGAGTGATCATATGAGCAAGGGGGGTCAAGATCATGATGGGGAAGCCCACAGAGACAGCCAACCCGAGCTAGCGGGAGCTCACAGACTGTGAACTGACAACTGGGGAACCTGCACGGTGTTGTAAAGAGGAGCAGCAAGCTGTGGCCCGATGCCCGGCTAGCTTATGCCTGAAATAACCACACCAAAATTGTATTAATTAAAACACTGCCTGGCCCAGTAGTTCTAGCCTCTTATTGGCTAACTCTCACATCTTGATTCAACCCATTTCTAATAATTTGTATGTCACCACGAGGCCAAGGCTTACTGGGAAAGATTCAGCATGTCTGACCTGGCAGCTTCATGGCGGGCGGCTCTCTCTGACTCTGCTTTCTTCCTCCCAGAATTCTGTTCTGTCTTCCCTGCCTACCTGAGTTCACCCTATCAATTAGGCCAAGGCAGTCTCTTTATTTAACCAATGAAAGTAACACATAGACAGAAGACCCTCCCACACCAGCATGGTATCAAACCCTCCGAATGTGGGTGACAGTTATGTGGCTTGATCTGTTCGGGGGTATGGGGGCATTGGCAGCATCACCAGGACCTATCCCAGGTGCAGGAACGGCTTTCTGGAGACCATTCCCTATGGCTGGATACTTTTCTCAGCCTTGATATGGGAAGGGGCATCATGTTACAGCTTCAAGTTGGTATGCCAGACTTTGTTGACTTCCCAAGGAAGGTCTTACCCTCTCTGAGGAGTGGATTAGAAATGGGAAGGGGGAAGAGGGCAGGAGAGGAGGAAGGAGGGAGCATTTGGGTTGGTATGTAACATGTAAAGTAATTTTTTTTTAAAATAAAAAGTATGAAGAAAAGAAAGGTGAGTTTTGTGGGAAGGACACAGACAGTCATCAGACCTGGTAGCAGCCACACACCCTGCACTGCTGAGGACCAGGCGGTGGTGGGCAGTGCCGCTCCAAGGACACACAGGTTTGTGGGGGTCACTCCTGGCTGGTCTGCAGCCATTATACAGAGCTGGGTAGATGGAGCAGCTCTTATGTGGCCCGAGAATCCTGACATTCTTGCCATTGAGCCCCGGGAGGGGAACGGATGCCAACCTCTGTTTTGGAGGCAAAGCTGTAAGTGACACCATACACACCAGCACCCTGTATCCTCCTTCATCTGCCATGGTAATCACGTAAATGCACCCTTTTAATTAGGTGTTCTCCCTCTGTGAAGTAGCTCATTTTCCACTCACAGGAATGTACCTGTGAGCTGCTCCCCTGGGGTCTCAGTCCAGCATGCTGACAAAGCCTCATGGGTAGTGCTGGCCCACAGGAAAGGCCATGCCCTGCAGGCTCTGCCCACATCCTGACCAACTCGTTAAGACATCTGCTCCCTTTTGTCTCTTGGCACCAATAAAATCTGTCAGGAAGTAAGAGTTTCTTGAGGGATAGGAGAGATGATACTTTATCAGTACATGGTCACGGTGTAGTGAAATGCTTTCACAATTTGCAATGAAAGTTGATAAGCCTGTTATAACTTATAGTCACCAATAAAAGACACAGTTAATCCTAAAGGTCTCTTCCTCATGCAGGACAGCCCTGCAGAAGCCTGCAGCAAAGCAGGTGCACTACTCTGGCCACTAGCTATGGAAGTTCATCTTTCTCTGCAACTCAGCTGGCCAGTGCCAGGACGTGCCCTGTGTTGTCAAGGACCTAGGCTTTAAGTTAGACCCCAGAGATTTCAGAGTTAAAACAAACACGGTCCTGGATAAACCAGTGGGTAGGTTCCCTGAGACTGTGCTTGTTGGTGCATGAATTACAGCACAATATAATGTTATTCCAGCTGTAAAGACAGGTGCCATGCAAGGTTGTTCCTGAGCCCATAGTACCCATTAACACTGAGTGAGTGAGCCCTGCCTGGCAGGCCCAGCCCCAGTCCCAGGAATACATGTCTATGCACACATTCTAGATCATACCTGAATTTTGTGTTGTCCAAGAAATATGCTGAAAATGAAAATGGGTTTTCCACTGTTCCCGCCAGTGTCCTTCCCATGCGCTGCCGACCCCAGCATCTCAGAGATTAACACTAGACAGTAGTTTCGAGATAAACTTTTGCATATTCCAGGTTGAAGACCAGCATCAGATGGAGGGGATGGCTTGCAGCACACGTAGGCAGTGACAGACACAAAACCCCAAGGCCTAGGGTCCTCATGCTGTCCCAATTGCCTTCCCAGAATCCTCCATCCCAAGCTGTCTGAGCCAGGAGGTAAGGTGTTGCAGGGAACCCTCTGACTGTTTCCAAAGACATGCTTATCCAGCTGAGCACCCCTGGCGGCTTCTGAAGGTACGCTTGTCTAGCTGGGCTGACCTCTCACAGGCAGTATTAGCAGAGCAGCTCTTCTCACCCACTCGTCAGCCCACCCAGCTCTCATCCATTTCCCACTGTCTCTCCCTGCGTAGCTCCAAGGCTGGAGGCTGCCTTTACTTGAAGACCCATCTACAGGAGCTTCCCCCCCTCTGCCGTGGTTCTGGAGATTCCATACAGAATGTCGCTGTGGTTTACAGAGAACATGCTTTCTGAGAACCAGGTTCTTCCAGCACTGAGAGCCTTGTAGCACTTGGGCAGTGTGTTCCCCCAGCCTGGGTTCTTTTCAGGTCAGAAAGCATGTTTGTTTATATATCAGGTGGAGCACAGCCACAAGTGGCCTGGGGTAGCTTGCCCATGGCCACGCTGGTCTTAGCTCTGAAAGTTCAGAGGTACATCTCTAGTGCCTAGGGACTGAGGGGGCGGAAATGGGGCCACATCTAGGCACTGACAGCTATTGGGGCTTGGTAGCAGAATCTGGGATGCAGAAAGTTACGAATAAGTTCTGAGCACTGTGGTCGCCACTGCCACTGCTATCACCACCACTGTCACTATAAATATGAATGATAAATATAAATATGAATGATTGCTATCATTGCCACCACACAACAATCACCACCATCATCACCGCCACCATCATCATCATCACCACCATCATCACCGCCACCATCATCATCATCACCACCATCATCACCGCCACCATCATTACCACCACACACAGCCACCACTACCACCACACAATCACCACCACCACCACCACCATCAACACTATCACAACTATCACTGTTGCAAACAGGATAAGTGTCACAGATCAAGAGACCACTACTCAAGAAAGCTCAACAAGGCAAATTTACTTGTGCGCAGAAGGCGGCTTGGCTGTCCAAAGCAGGAAAGCACACTTAGTTAAATGGGCTTTCATCTTTCATCTCTAACCCAAGGGGAAATTAGCTGTCCCTCATTTGCTGATGATCAACCTTGTAATCCATATTCAATTAGATGGCTTATAGGAGAAGGGATGGCCTTCCGAAAGAAGGCCATCTAGGTATCTAGGGAGTAAGACAGCTTGGAAAGTATACCAGGGAATCATGGATAAAGAAAGAATGTCATCGTAGAGCAAAGATGTCCCTAGGGTTTCTGCTTCTGTGATAATATACTATCACCAAAACCAAGTTGGGATGGAAAGGGTTTGCTCCAACTTAACAACTCTCAGATCATAGTTCATCATTAAAGAAAGTAAGGGCAGGAACTCAAGCAGGACTGGATCTTGGAGGCAGGAGCTGTTGCAAAGGCCATGGAAGAATGCCACTTACTGCTTGCTCCTGCCTGGCTTGCTCAGTCTGACTTCTTATAGAACCCACGACCACCAGCCCAGGGATGGCATATCCACAATGTGCAGGCCATTCCGCTAACTTAAAAATGTCCTACAAACTTGTCTATAGATAAATCTAAGGGAGGCCTTTCTCATTTTCTCTTTCCAAATGACTGTAGATTGTGTCAACATAAAACTAGCCAGCATAGGAGAAATGGGGGCACACATGCAGACTCACTCCACAAAAAAGGTCTTTTGCCACATCACCATAACCATCACCCATCACTACCACCACCGCCATCACCACTGATACTGTTACCATCATCAATATCACTATCATCATTGCCAATCATAACCGTCACCATGTCACTGTCATGACCGTCCAATTCACTGACTGGTGACTTCCTCATTGAATAGCTGTGAACTGAAAATATGCTGTGGTCAATAAGAGGTGGGACAGGAAAACATGACTTATTTTGTGTAGGAGGAGCAGAAAGATATTCTCTGAGATGCAGTTTATGGCTTCAAACCCATGGCTTCTCCAAACCTGTTCTCCTTGTCTGTTCGTGTGTTTAAAGGGGAGAAGCCACATGTGACGGCACAGAAGGGGCTACAAGGTTCCTTCTACCCAGATCTTCCTGACAGCTGAAGAGGGAAGGGGACTGTCGGCCTGTAGGTTCCGGAATCTCTGAAGTAGATGTTCCTTGACAGCTTGAACCAAACTCCACCTGAAGTCCAGGGTGCACAATGTCACAATGGAGCCCTCAACCTATGCAGAGCCTGAGCCTCTGAGACCCCGAAGCTTCTCCCTCCACTGCCCAGAGAGGCAGCCTCTCTCTTGCCATGCCCACCAAGAGACAAATCCTTGGGTACCTCAACTAGATTGATGCAGGAGAAACTTGAAGTAATAAAGTTGACGCTGTAGAGGATTTACTTCTATCTCATGTAGGAAATACTAAGTTACACAAAGTGGAATTTTGCTAGAGGAGCGCTGTCTCTGATACTACTGGAAGCTGGTAGTGCCTGATCAGGCTTGTCAGAACGTGTAGGGAAGATCATTTGTGCCATAACTGAAGTTTAGGGTGGCTGAGAACGTTTCTGCTCACGTTTGTTCACCAAGACTGACCTCCAGTTCGGCCCCATACCCATAGCAAAAGGAGTCAGCACTGGCTTGCAACCAGACATTCTGTCTATTCTCTATTCTAAGAGCATGTCTCTGAAGGGTAGCTCAAGCGGACAGCATAGTGTCACAACCACCACTAAGTACTCCTCTGCCATTAAGTCCCCATCTCTTATCAGAAAACTTTTGTTCTTAAAAACTTAGTAGCTGGGCAGCTGCGCGTAGCTGCGAGGAGACTCGCGGAACACGTGTGACCAGGGCGGCGTGGCGGTGCAGCGGCGGGTTAACGGCACAGACACAGAAAATAGACATAAAGCTTTATTAAAGGAGGGGGGGGGAGGGAGAGAGAGAGGGAGGGAGGGAGGGAGAGAGAGAGAGAGAGAGAGGGAGAGAGAGAGAGAGAGAGAGAGAGAGAGAGAGAGAGAGAGAGAGAGAGAGAGAGAGAGAGAGAGAGAGAGAGAGAAAAGGGGGAAGAGAGGCAGAAGCGAAGCTGCCTCTCCAGAGGAAGATGGACAAGAAAGCAGGCTCAGGCCGGAAGCTGAGGATCAGCCTTCCTCAGTGGAAGGGGGAGGGAGTGGGCGTGGCTTGTCTCTTAAAGGGACAGGGACCAAAACCATAACAAAAACAATAATTCTGCCAAGTGGGCAAAATGGACCTGGGTAGCAACTCCTGGAAAAGAATGACACAGGTGTGCTTAAGAAATAATTCTGGCAATAATTTTACTGTGAAAATCTCCCATCTGCCCAGGTGTCCAGACTTGCAGTCTCCTGTCCCTGTTCAAATTGACCTAAGAGAGATGTAAGGATGGTACCTTATGGGGAAGGCCTAAGGTGCATATAAGTTAGCAGAATATCTTCGAGGCTGGATCCTCTTTGGACATTAGCCACAGCTGGACCGGCACTGCTAAAGAGCTTTTCCTTCATTACTCTCTAAGTGTGATGAACGATTTCTCACTAGGAAGGCATGTTGGTTCTAGCACAATGTCACCACCAGAATGAAACACTAGGCCCCGAGAAAGGAAACAGTCTGACAGCTTTTGCTAAGCCCTCCAAAGGGAACACGGAAAAGAGAATCCAGGACTGATTCCATTCTCCGAAACCCTTCATTATAATCAGACACCCTGCCTTGAGGTGACATTGCAGGGTTCAGTAGCGTCTACCCTGCCTTTATCCCTGGGAGGATGAGCATGCGGAGTTCAGGACCACGGTTGCTCAGGAGCTCAGTCAGAGGCCCTGAGGACAAGGGCTGCTCAGAGGCCAACACAGCAAGCCGCCTCCATGTGACAAAGGAGGGGACCAAAAAGAGCGCTTGGGGCAATAGATATGCAATTTCATGGATCTGTGGTTCTCAAATTCTTGCAAAAATGGAGTTTGTTTTCTTCTTTCCTTTAACAGTAAAATTTTTATCTTTTCCTTTTATTTTTTCCAGTATGTTTCCAGCATCAAATTATGACTCTGTTCCTAAGAAACGCGTCCGTTCTTCACCATTATGGAGACGGAGTACAAAGAGCCCTGGCCACAAGCCGTGTGAGCTGCAGGGAAGGGGCAGATCTCCCTTCAGTACCCTAAGTGGCTTATGGTTCCCTGGGTTTTGGTTTAGGTGTGGCTCCATATAAGAAGGGAGGAGTCCTCTGTGAACCCCCAGAAATTAAGAGGTAGCTGAGGTCCCAGGCTTCACCCAGAGACCACCTGCCATTTTGTGTCTCTTCTCCAGAAGAAAACATTGATCCTAAGACCAGGAGCTTTTGGATACATGGCCATCCTGTGTCACAAGACCCAACTGACTTGAAGCGATTCCCAGACACTGCTTTGTGTTTCCATCTTTGTTTGCATACAAGATGTCTATTCCCGCCAACAATTAGTCGGGGGAGGGGAACAGGATGGAGGTCCGGTAGGCATGAGCAGCATATGCCTCACCAACAGGAAAGGGAGGCGGTGTTGTCCCTAGACAGTCATCAACCAGTGAGTTCAGAGGTTCTGTTCTGGTGGTTGGTGGTCGTCTCTCGTCTCTTGCCGTCCTACCCTACTTTCTCCTTCACGCCCATCCCCCACATCCTTCATTTTCCATCCCTCACTCCCTCTTCACAGCCACTGACTAAGGGAGAACTCCTTAGATCCCTGAGTCCTAAACACTGAGTCTCAAGACTCAGAGAGAAACCAGGGCTCATTCTTTTCTAGTCTGCAGATGGCCCAGAAGTAGCCCAGTACCTTCTGGAGGCAGATAGAAGACTGACTGAGGCCTCCGAGCCCACTGGTGCTGCCCCTTTGTGCAGCTCATGGTCAGGCTAATGTAGAAGCCTGGTCCTGCCCAGTCAGCACCCTATCAGCCAGAGCCCACAGCTTTCTTCAGAGCTCTGGCCAGCCGAAGTCAGAGACGTGGATCTACCACACCGCCCCTTTTCTTGTACAAAGGTGGGTGTTCCCTAGAGAGCAAAGACCTGTCCCTCCTTTCTCCAGCTCCTCACAGGTCACCCCAGGGTTTGCCCATAACTGGCAGCAGCACCCAGAAGACTTCTTGGAGTCAGTGTGGAAAGGTTCAGAGTCTTAATAATAAACAAAAGCAAAAAAGGTTCCATCATCAGAGGCCTCTAAGCCATCAAGCAGGGAGTGGGTGGTGCATGCAAAACTGTGTTGTCACAGCTAGGGGAGTTGTCAGTTTGCATGAGCTGTTGTGGAGAAGCGGGTTCAAATTCCCACAAAGGGAAGTCAGGCTGGACACAGGCACCTTCCATGACAGTTAGCTGTTTTGATATTTAAATGCCTGTGCAATGTATCGTGCAGGGCACACATTACAGTTGGAAGTGCAGGAGACGGCACTGGGGATGGACAAACCCCGCCCTCATAATTAGGGTTCACTGTGTCTCCAAGGGGTCACCTATAAGAAGGACACACCCCACATCTGTCTCCATGATGGGGACTTCTGAATTGGACAGAAAAGAGGTAACACCTGCCTCTTGCCAGCTTTGTGTCCACTTGCACCCACCAAGAGTACATTTGGCACCCACTAAGCTGTAAATAGCTGAGGTCCCAGCAACGCTCCAAGGTCATTCCACTGAGCCTGCCCTGTGGGCTCTCTCCAGATCAAGCCCCTGCCTTCGAGCTGCTGCTGCCAGAGGTGAGAGGAAGTGGCAGCTGTAGGGTGGGAACCATCCTATCAGAAAAGGTGGGTTGAGATTTCCAGGTCACCAGGAGGTGCGCTTGGCTATTCTTACCTAAATCACTTGTACTTTTATAGGAGGGACTGGCTGTTTCTTTTCTTCCTGTCAGACAGCTGCTGCCACTAATGGCAAATCTGTCTTCAAAGATCTAGAAAAGGGCTCAATAAAAAGTGCCCATAAACTGTGCTAAATTAATATTTATACCTTTCTGAGCCTATGCTTGTCAGGGACTGACAGGTCGGTTTCTTTTCCTGGTTTGCTGGGGAGCTTTTGTCAAGACATCTTTATCACAGGGTCAGGTGGAGAAGGTCTCCCAGCGCAGGACAGAGAGCCCCAGGCATCAGAAGAGTGGAGTGTGAGGAGGGGCTGGTTGTGGGATCTGCCAGGAGACCTGCCTGTGTGTGGAGGGAGGTTCCAGAACATGGCTTTCTGCACCTGCCAGAGTCGCTACAATTTAAGACCTAAGACACTTCTTTCTGGATACTTAATCTCATCTCCCTTGACCTGCCAGGGGCCCAAGCTTTTAGGTACAACTGAGCCTGAAGGCAGAAAGGGAGTTCATTCTCCCTCCTTCTCCTCCCTCCATTGTCATTGTCCCTCTTCCTTCTCTTCCTTTCTCCTTCTTTCTTTCCTCAAAGTCTGTCTACAGGGGTTTGCAGGAGGCTGACACTTTCTGGTGATGCTCAGACACCATAGTGACTTACTACTGCCCTAACTGAAGACTGCCATCTACCACATGGCCCCTCTCGTGGGCCTTCCACAGAGTCAAACTCAGATATCCAACATCTTTCCAGAGCACATTGGTCTGGGGCTGCTTTTCTGAAAGCAATACAGCATCCCGCCCTGGTTATGTCTGGTCTCCTCTTAGCAGGTACAGAATCCCACCCAGGTTATGTGTGGTCTCCTCTTAGCAAGTACAGCATGCTGCCCTGGTATATCTGGTCTCTTCTTAGCCTCTTTTCTGCTGATTTGGTCACAGGACAGCAGTGGCATTGATGCTGCAACCTGACCTACTCAGCACTGACTGTCAAAAACCAAGCCCTTCAGAGGACTGTTCTGGCTCATGTCCCCAGAATTTTGAGCAGGATCAAGATCTGCCCCCGTGTTTAGCTGAAATTTCTTCTTAATGGAAGTCTTCTTTCCTAGAGCCAGGAGAGGGTCATTAGGACTCAGAAAGTAAAATGTCTCAGGATCTCACTGACAAGACTCATGGGGCTAAATTCAATTAAAAATATGCATATATGACATTCTTAAAGAATAGAAAGAAAGAAATTTTTAAGGTTTGCATTGCTCTTCCCTAAAGCTATCCATGTGTAGCAATGGCTGGTGAGAGGTTCTTTGGCTGGGAAACAGGTCCTCCAGAGAAGTCCAGGGATGCAGCTTTCATGAGTCATCATTCATGCAGAGTGGGCTTCTCAGTAGTGCAATAGTGTCTGGGAGTCATCCTTGCCCGTGGAAGTTACAGCAATGGATTCTGGTTCACCAGGATAGGCTCAGGTGGGTTGTGCCATTGTTCCATTGCCTCTCTTAGATGAACAGACGTTAGCTCAGAACACATCAGAAAAAGTCACACAGCACCTGGCAACGGCCCAGGCTAAAATGGTCCAGGGAAGCAGCCACCTGTGTCTGCCCCCAGCTATCACATCCCATTCAGAAGTTAAAAAGGTTTAGTAAAATCCAGCGGGTCCCCAGCTTTCTACCTGTTAATTTCCGATTTACAGTATCCGGCTTTTCTCTAGACAAGGACACTGGAGATCAGTGACCTCTCCACTCAAACGTCAGGGTGACATCCACACAGGGGACTTTTGCCTTTTCCTAATTTTCCTTCTTGAATTATGATCAGGATAAAATATTCATGTGAAGCTTTTTCCTAGGTCATGAACCAGTGAGTTGAAGAATAAAAATTTGCCTAAGGGCAGCGTGAGGGAGCGGAGCTGAGAACTCACGTGTGTTTCCGAACGTGGGGACTCAGAAACGAACTCTGTCAAAGTCATGATGGGAGGAAGCTAAGGCTTGCAGAACAGCTAGGCACCAATTTGTATTGCTACCAAGGCTGTCATGTGTTCCCACAGAAAGGGGGTTTGAAGGCCACCATCTCATGTCTCCACCAGAGAAGTGGTTTCCCCTGTTTTGAACATCATAGCAAATCTAGAACCTTGAGTTTGGTCATTTGTCTCATCTGCTGAGCTGGGTCACTGGGACACAAAATGTCCATTAAAAGATTCTGACTCATCCCGCATATGTCTCCTTTGGTGCTCTGAACCCTTATCTAGCTGTCTAGGAGATGTTGGTAAGGGGCATCCCCCAGCTTGGAACCAGCATCCCAGCCACAGGACAATCCCAGCTCACCACCGTGGGCCCTGATGTCCTGTGTGGGTTCAGTGGCTCTGGTATCTAACTGATATCCCATCAGTCTGAGAACTCTCTGTACCTGGGGTATCTGTCTTCTCTTCCTGGACACTCTCCGGGCTCCGCAGCCCTTCTTGTTGTAATCGGCCTTGAGTTGGATCAAGATCCCTTCTGATTTCAACAGCTCCTACAAGTTGGAGACCCAATTTTCTGCGTGAAATGCTCCATGTATTTGTGACACCAGCAGGTTTCCCATTTTAGTGGACCCACTGGAGCAGGGGGTGGACCCTGAGGCACTGTGAGCCAAGCGTGGTGAGACAATCTCAGTTCTCAGTTAGCTAAAAGAGTAGACGTGAAGTTTGACAGGCCCTTGAGTCCTGCCTTTGGTGGCAGGTTGAGCCGAAGGGGTGAAATCCCAACAGCAAGTGCTTCCAAAAGTGGCCATGCTGTGTGGCATGCCAGCCATGGTCACATCATTCCTCTCTACCTGGCTCCTGGCGCAGCCAGCCAGTTGGCTCTAGTGATAATGCCTGTGTCGAGGTGTCATCATGGTTTAGATTGTCCTCCACTGTGACCTTGATGGAAGGGGCACATCTGTAGGCCGGGGGGCTGTTTCTGTATCCTCCTTTCTTTGGTGTGCTGCTCTTCCCTAGTATGAGAAAGTGCGCCCACTCGGTTCACATCCGAGGCTTTTGTTCCTTTTCACGAACTGCCTTTTTATTTTCTCAGTGGTATCTTTTAAGAGAAAGATTTAGGTTTTGATAAATTGCATTTTGCCACATTTTTCTTCTGTGTAAATGACATGCTCCAGATAAGAATTCTCTGTGTAGCCTAGGATTGCAAAGATTTTTCTCCTGTACATTTTTCTGGAAGCTTTATTGACTTAGAATTTACAGCATGGCCTGTGGCCCACTGTGAGTTACTTCTCTGTGGGCTAGGTGGGAGTAGATATTCTTTTTCTTCCACATGGATATTTAGGTGTTCCGATGTGATTCTTTTTGAGAAGATTCTTTCTCTGGGGAATAATTTCAGCATTTTTGTCAGACGATTCTCTCACCAGGAGCGTGGGAGCCGGATTACACTGCTGCGCTCCACTGCGCTGATCAGCATGTCTGGCTTTTTGCTGTGAATGGGGGTCACCGAGCTTCACAGCCAGACTGAAATCAAGACTGCAATTTTTGGTAATTTTATTCTGGTTTTTAATAATAACCTGGACATTCCAGTTTGTTGGCATTTTTATATTTCCATATGCATTTCAAGACATCCTGTCAATTTCTACCAAAAATAATTTCACCGAGACTTTTCTTTAGTTGCGATGTTTGTGTCTATAGGCCACAACGCGAAAACCAGGCGCCTTCTAGATTTACCGTCACTCCATCCGAGAACATGATGGAGCTTGAGAATGGCTGAGGTCGGTGTTAACTGAGCGCAGGTCCACAAAATGTTCTGCAGTTTCAGCGAAGAGTTTTTGTACAATACATGTTTAGTTTATTTCTGCATTTCTCACATCTTTATTATGTAATTACCTTGTATTTTTCTGTTTTGTATTTTTTTGTGTTTGTCTGCTTAGACTACATTTATGTATTTACCATGGACTTGTTTTATTGAGATTTCAATTTCCAAAGGTTGGTTGGGATCATATTAAAATACACTTTATTTTTAAAATACATGCCCTGCACCTCTGCTGAGCTTACTTACGATTTTTTCATAAGTAACAAATCATGCTACCTAAAAATAGAGCCAGCCTTATTTCTTTCTTCCAAATTTTACATGCTGATTTCTTTTCCTGCTTTATTGCAATGTCTAGCACCTCCATGACAAAGCCAAATAGGAATGGTGACACTGAGCATCCTTGTTTTGTTCTCAGCTGGAAGGCTGGGGATTTTTCATAGATGCCTCTTAGGATATAAGAAATCCTTTTCACTTTTAGTTTGCTGAGAGTGTTTGCTGAGTCATTATTGCTAGTTATTGAGTTTTATCAAATGCTTGTCATCTATTGAAATTTTTTCCTTTATCTTTTTAATGTGGCTAAAAATACTTTCAAAAATGTTAAGCAAAGCCTACATTCCTGTAGTCATGGCTACTGGACCTCACTGTGTGGCTATTAAAAATATTGCATTTTATTTATTTATTATGAGTGTGTGTTGTGCGGGGGGTGCAAAGTTGCCATGGTGTGCTTGTGGAGGCTAAAGAACAATCTTTGGAGGCTGTGGAAATTGGTCGTCTTCTACCATGTGGGTGCTGCAGTCTTAACTCAAGTCAGCAGGCAGGGTGGGAAGCTTGGCTGTTCTTTTATCAGGAGTTTTTGCATCTATACTCATGAAAAATGATGATGAAATTTTCTCCCTGTTTCTCCTCTTTCTACTTTTCTTTAAAACATATTGATTTGTATTTCTCAAGCTGTGACTCTTTTGCCTGCATAAGAGGGCATCAGATCCTCTGGAACTGGAGTTGGAGGCCAAGGGGGTCCTCTGGAAGAGCAACCAGTGCTGTTAACCTCTGAGCCACCTCTCCAGCCTCCTCTCCATTTTAATAATGCCTTTGCTACATTTTGGGTTTCTGGCTGTACTGAACTCATAACGGAAGGGACGAATTGTTTCCTGGCTGTGAACTGTCTGGAAGCTTTTGTATGAGAGTGCTCCTGCTTACAAAAACTCACCGTCCAAACCATTTAGAGATGAGCATTTGGATGGAGGTTTTGTTAAGGAACAGCTTTGAGAGGATGGAACCATTCATGTTTTCTGTTTTATTTTGGGTCAACGTAGTCAGTCATTTGAACATCCAAAGAGTTTGTCCGTTCTGGTGCTGGAAAGATGGATCTGAATACAGCAGAGACATGAACAAGCCACACACTACAAATAAGATGGGCAAGTTTTTCTACTGGGACATCAGCTTGAGCTGGTTGAATTGAGCCAAAAGGGGTGAGCATTGATCTAAGGTGAGCATGTTCATAGCTTAGCACAGGGAGCAGCAAGCTTCAGTTGACTTTTCTGGAGTGGGCTCGTTTGGGTAGTTTCAAACAATGCCTTTCCTACTGTGTGAAAACATGCTAGCTTCACATCTGGAGGGTCCACGGGAGGACCCTTGGCCTTTGGAGAGGGCTGCAGGACTTTCAGAGATGAACGAAGCACACAGGTGATGTAGACAGAACACACACATTCCGACAGTCAGCAGTTCAAGTTCACCCTGGGTGACAGTCATAGGTAAAATACCATTCAAATTATTGACATGTCTAGCGTGGAGCTCAGGAGAGTCCAGCTCAGAGGTGAAGGCAGCAGAAGGGCAAGCATGATGTGTAGACAGAGACATGGGCCTCTTACTCTGTTCAGACACACACCAGAGGCTAGAGGCACTGGGAAAGAACCAATGTTTTTACTAAACGCACACTGCAAATTTCTGCAGTGGCCTGAGCCACAGTTCCTGCTATCCATTCATCAGAGGAGACATCCTGCAGCAAATTTAGTGGGAAGCCAGTTACATACTGCTCAACTGTATGACTTCTGCAGGTCATGATTAATGAGAGCAAGTGAAGAAGGAAGACTTTTTCTTTTCCTCTGTAAAAAGCTCCCCTGTATTTGCCATGTGCAATTCCATCATGACACCCATTAACTTGGTTAGTCATGGGCTCTCTAAGTCACTTCATGATCTGACTTGGGGACCTTGGACTTTGGGACAAAGCTATTGAGAAGGCACAAGGACAGAGGAAGAAGAAAGTGCATGTCACTTTTAGCAGGAGACAGGTTAGTGCCCAGCTTACTGCCATTTTCTTCGTAGTGGTCCCCATCTCACACTCCACTGAAGCTGGCTTGCAGGAACTACTCCAAAGTCCATGCTGTCTGCACATCTGCTGTAGCCTTTTATTGTGGCAAGGTCTCACTCTGCAGCCACAGCTGGCCTAAAACTCAAAGAGATCCTCCCCCCCCCCCCACTGCCCCACTCCCTACTGTTTGGACTACAAGCCAGAGCCACCACATCCAGTCTGGATCTTTAGTAGTGATGGTCAATTACTATAAGTCCTTGCTATTCTTTATCAACTTGACACATGCCTAGACTTACCTGAAAGAGGGACTCGAAGTTGAGACATTGCCTCCATCAGTTTGGCCTACTGGGCATGCCTGTGGGTAACTTTTTGGTTGCTTAGTCACCTGTAGGTGGTGCCATCCATGGGCAGACGGGCCTATGCTATGTAAGCAAGGGAGCTGAGAAAGCCAGAAGGGCAAGCCAGAAGGGCAAGCCAGTAGGCTGTGCTTTCCTGGTCTCTACTTCAGTTCCTGCCTGGCTCTCCTTAACGATGGACAGTGACCAGGAAGCTGAAAAACACCCTTTCCTCCTCAAGCTGTGTTTGATTACGGTGTTTATCACAGCAACAGAAACCAAATTAGAACGCTGTGCTAGTGGGGGTTGGCATTTTCTACTGTAGCCCTTCCTGTCCCCAGGCAACTCATTTGTTTAAGGAATTGGCACTTAGTTCTGAAAGCTTTTGCTCTCATGTAGGGTCTTCTATCTTGTTGAAGTGTGTGCTTGTCTTAACTACTTACTTTAGGTTTATTTTCCTTCTCCTTTTGATGTAGTCACTAGTGCCGAGCTTCACCGTACAGGGTCCTCTCGGGGTTATTTTAGCTGTGGTTTGCTCGTGTAACTAGGCTGTTCTTGGCGTTATTTGCTGTTGACTCTCTCCTCATTTTCTTTTTTTTTATTTCATAATTAATCCTTGGGTAATGTAAGTGTGCTGTTTATTGCAAATACTTCTAGTTTTCCTTGTTGATCTCTGAAGGGAGCAGGCAAAAGCACCTTGGCCTGAGTACTGCCATTTTGACATCAGACTCCATTTTACCTGTAGGGTGAGATAAAGTTTAGGCTCCCAAACCCTAGGGGAGCTGAGAACCATCCAATGGCTGACCCACCTCCTTCCTAAACCATAGAAATAGTCACCATGCATCTTTAGTTCTCTAGAAACATTATGATTGTTCCTGTTGAAGGAGCAAATGAATCTGATTGGTTGGACTGAAAGGCTCGCATTGTTTATCAGTTGACAATGACGGGATAGTCAAGGAAAATCCCTTTCTGATTTCTGATTGGTGAAAATTATAACTGTGACTTGGCAATGAATGTTTGTGAATTTTATGTTGATAACCCTGCTTCAGCCCCTGCTTAGGCTGTCAGGGCAAACAAGGCTCCTGTTTCCTTGTCCTGCAGCCTTGATCAGTCCACTTATGTGGTGAACTGTTAAGATCCTTAGAACCCATAAGTGTGTCTCTCTCCATCCTTGGGGCATAAAACAGGTTCGGTGTAACAGTCTCTAAATTAATTTTACTGTGTTCATAGGGCATCTTCTTTATGGTTTTTGTTCTTTTAACTTTGTTGTTGGGTTTTAGAAACAGGATCTTGCTCCATTAGTCCAGGCTGGCTTTAACCTCTCTGAGTACTGGGACTACAGGCACCTGGGTCAGTCCCTTTAACATTAAAAATTGTTGACTGGCCAAGGACATAAGGGCCATGCTGGGCAGTGGTGGTGCATGCCTTTAATCCCAGCACTTGGGAGGCAGAAACAGGCAGATCTCTGTGAGTTCGAGACCAGCAGGACTGGCTCCAAAGATACAGAGAAACCCTGTCTCGAAAAAAAAAAAAGACATAAGGGCCAGTTCAGTGAAGAGACCGTGTGTGTGTGTGTGTGTGTGTGTGTGTGTTGGGTGTGGAATTTTCAAGTGCCAGCTGCTTCAAGGCAGTGGCTGTGAAGGACACCCATGCTGGTTGCTTTTTGTCTAGTTCCATCAATTCCTGAAAGAGAAGTTTTCAGATTTTACAATGATGTAGAATAATGCTTTTCTCTTTGAGTCTGTCAATTTTTGCCTCATGCATTTTGAAACCCTGTCTTTATGACTATAAATATTTATAACGGTTGTGTCTTTTAGATGAATTAACCAAAATGGATGGTTTTGGAATGTCCTTTCTTACTGCAGTAACATTCTTTGTAATGAGACAGAATTTATTTTTGTGACTATACAAAATATGGTTCTCCCCACATCCCTCATGCTTGCTGCCATCTGGGTGTCTCTTCCCACAGTTTCTACTTGAGGACAGAGTTGTCCTCTGTTGTGGCATGACATGGCTGCTGCTGTCCTGATCAAAGCAGGTGTGGTTACCCACAGGAGACCTCACAGGATGGGCCCATGAACATTGCCTGATGAAGTTGGGGAGAGTGGCCAGAAACTCCCCAGAGACTGAAGCTATTCCCTTGGGCCCTCCCCCAAGCGTATGTTATTCTTCCTTGTGTCCCAGCCCCTAGAGGTGCCAGGATATGTACAAGGTGGAAGGTTAAATGACTAGGGAATCTGTCGGCACAGTTCTCATAAATTGTCACTGATGCTGGGGGAGGAGCTTTTCAGTGACAGTGACCCAGTCACTCATGCTTTTGTAATCCATCTCCAAAGATGGACTTTAGTGGGGTCATTGCTGCGGTTTGTAGCTTCCCTTCCCCAAAAAACAGAGAAAAGTTCACAGCAGACTCTTAGAGATGGCATACACCTAAGTTGTTTTTGTTCATTTACTCCTTTATCCATTTTATAATCTCTGCCTTTTTATTGCCATACTCACGCCATTAATATTTAATATAGCAATTGGTATGGCTGAATTCAGTCTCCATCATATATGTCTTGTATTCTTGTATAGTTTCTATTGGCTTCTTTGACAAAATCTCTGCACTTCCTTTGTTATTTTCGCTCTTGCTTTAGGGATGGCAGTCTTCACACTTCTCAACTTAAGAGATAGCTTGTAACACTTTCCATAAAGTGTGGAAACTTTGTAGCCATGTGTGCCGTCTGTTCCCACCCTCGCTGTCTTTGCTGATTGCTGCCAAGCCCTGTAACCTCTTTTTTAACATGACAATTTTTTGTTTATACAATTATATGGTTTTAGCAATTTTAAATTACATTTGTATGCCCGTCTCTGTCAGTCTGTCTGTGTGTTTGCACGCACAAGCATGCCTACGTGCCTGTGTGTCAGGGTAGGCATTGGAGATCAGACATCTTGGCAAAAGTCAGTTTTTTCCTTCCACCATGTAGGTTTAGGATCTCAAACTTCGGTCACCAGGCTGGGTGCAAGAGCTTTTTCTCACTGAGTCATTTTGCTGATGACACATTTATTTATTTTTTAAAGGAATTAAACAGTAGATGGTTCGTGCAAATAGCATCTGTTTACCAAGTGCTCTGCGGCTCTGAGTGTCTGAGCCTCAGTCACTTGTCAGTGAACTTCCGGTGAGGAATTCTCTATGCTTTTTGCTTTTACCTGCAGTGGCTTTCGTTGAAACTTCATTACTTATGGAGATTCTTGTCGCATACAGAATTCTGGACTATTTTTTCTCTCAGATTATATCTCACTTTTTTGGAATCCAGTTACCCATGTCAGGGTGTCAATCTTGTCCCACAGTTTCCTGAAAACTGCTCTTTTCTCCTCTTCTCTGTCATTTTTCTTATCTTGTCTTTTGGTTAGATTTTTTTTCTGCTGTTAGATGATACTGACCTAGCTTCTTTTGGTCAGTATCATCTGTTTCCTGGCTGATAGGTCCCCCTGTCGCAGTCCCTGTGGGTAAACCTACTACTTCCCTTGAGATGTATCAAAACCCTTTTATGATTGCTGTCTTGAGTTCCTTTAGCTTCTCTATAGCATCTCGGAGGAGTTTCCTGCTGTATACTGAGTGATAGGGATTGTATTTGCAACACTGAGTTTTAAGCTATGCTGACTCGGGATCCAGTCACATTCCCCAAAGAGCACTGATGCTTTCATTTGCTGCAGCGTCTTGGTGCATGCTTACACTGTGGGTTATGCCTCCCTGAGGCAGTGGTTTGGATCAGCTCAGAGCTGTTGGTCCTTCTGTTCCTGGAAAGTTGAGTTCAACCCAGAGACTGCGCCAATCAAAACACTGTCTCCTCCCCTTCTGGATTTCCCCCTTTCAAGATCCCTATCCCTCCTCTCTCTTACACACACTTAGGTGACCTGAGTGTCCAGGGGCCCTTGCCTGTCACCTCTTCCAAGGCAGAGATTTCCTGCCATTCCTTCCACCCATTCAGCGTGGCTATTGGTGATGCTGTGACACTCCGAGGCAGCCATTGCTGCCCCAGCTTAGACCTCTGAAGTCTGCCCGCATTTTCCCATGGGACTCTTGGGGCTGCCTCAGTGCTTCATCTGAGCTCCACTGCGGGGATCTGGAAGTCCCGTATGTTAGCCTCTGGCTCTTCCACGTCAGAAGCAGAACCCTTGAATTTTTTGAACAACATTCTCCTGCCAACTGTGTTCATTTCCCACAGTGCTTCCTTTGTCTCCAGAGGTCTTAATAGCAGAGTTCCAGCACCTTGGGTCCTCACCTCATGTCAGGAATATGTGAAAGGAGTCATAGGAAGATGCAGCAGTTAGGCCTGATGCCAGGAGGCCCATGTTAGGGAGGTACAATGCTAATGCTCCCCATACCACCACTTTGGGGTCGCTGCTGAGGCTACAGAACACTGTATACTATGCTCTGGGCTCAGGTTCTCCAGGCCAGAAAGACCTCCTGCTTGGGTGTTGCCTTCCCAGACCAGCATGACCCCCTGCCCTAGACCCTGGCTTCCTCAGATCAATGGGATCCTTTGTCTTCCATTTAGAAGACTGGGATTCCTAAGATTGGTTACTCACCCTGCTCCTGTGATACTAGTGGAGATGGGCAAATGGCAAGAAGTGCAGGAACACAAAGAGTTGAGGGACCCATGAGGACACCTTTGTCTGAGGAAAATCCAGACAGGACAGGCAGGAATCTAGGTCAAAGGCAACAAAATGGGGCTTTGTGGAAAATCTAGAGCATAGCACATCCATCGTTAGGAGGACCTGCCTCAAATGCAAGGACCACAGCCTCCACCTCTGAAGGTGCGTGCACACCTCCATGGGAGTTCATGGAGCACTAGAGCCTAGGATTTAGCCCCAACTACCTATCCGTCCCAAGCCTGAAATCACTAGCTTACAGAACCAGCCTTCTGCTCAGTTGATGGAGATTATCCTGCGTGTATTCTCTGAAATTGCTTCAACCTTTAGAATTGGAGGTGGAGGAAAAGCTTGCCAGTTCCCCACCAGGTTAAATGTCAAAATGTCAAACTGAATTGCTGTTACCCTATAGAAGGTAAACTAATCAAGACAAGAAATTAATAAACAAAGAGGTCACACCTATGCCCTGACAAAAGTAACATTTAAAAAAATACACCAAAATAGCAGCTTTCTTGGAAGGAATTTTATATATATATATATATATATATATATAACTCTTTTCCTGCTTGCCATTAGAAGGTGTCAGAGGAGGGAGCTGTGAAATGCCTCTGGCACACTTGAGACTCTTAACACTGACAGTGTGCAAACTTGACCATCAAGCCACAACCATAGTCACTTGCAGCCACATTGGGCTGATTACCCTTGCAATGAGTTTTGAGTTAGCACCTTTATGGAAGAAATCGTAGTGCATCATCCTACTGTGGTTATTATTCCTAATAGTAGGGACGTTCGGAACAAAGCCATTGCCTCAGTCACCGTTCTATTGCTGTGAAGAGACAGCAGGGTCAAGGCAACTCTCACAAAAGAAAGCATTTAACTGGTGATTTTTTTCTCACAGTTTTAGAGGGTTAGTTCATGACCAGTAGCAGTAGCTGAGAGCTTCTGCTCTGCAGGCAACAAGGGGAGGGAGGGAAGGAGGGGGGGGCAGAGACTGGGTCTGACATGGGTTTTTGAAACCTCAAAGCCCAACCCCTTGTGACACACATCCCATAAGGCCACACCTCCTAATCCTTCCCAAATAGTTCCACTCACTAATGACCAAGTCTTCAAACACATGAACCTATGAGGGATGGGGGATTCTCATTCAAATCACCACACAGTTTTGGAGTACTCAGTCCTAAATAGAATGTCTTCATCAAACCCCCCTCCTTGGGGCTCAGGTAACTGTGCAGAAGAGGAGGTGGAAAGATCACAAGAGCCAGAGGGGACGGAGGACACCAGGGGAACAGTGTCTTCCAGACACAGCAGGACTGACACACATATGGACTGACACACACACATGTGAACTCACAGGGACCATGATAACATGCACAGGACCCGCACAGGTTCAAGCCAGATGGGGTCTCAGCATTAAGATGGGGAAATGGGCACAGGCTCCCACCTCTAGCCAAGAAGCTATCTGCAATTAACACCTGCTTGCAAAGGAAAAATGCGTTGTCTCTGATAGAGTCTCATTGGGAATATAAACCACATTTAGAAAAGGCCCCGTGTCCAGCCTTAGACGACCAGCATAAAACAAGCTCAATGGTATTTTTGTAGATACCCCCACACCCCTCCTTTTTGAGTACCCCTTTAGTGAGACAGTAGGAGTGAGGCATGATCATACACAGAGTCTTTGGTTTCGCTCAGAAAAACCTCCATCAGAACATAGGTGACATCTGCTTATCTCTCTTTGGGGAGGGGACTGACTATCATTAAACACTTTAGCAGGGAACTGTTTCTGTGGACAGAGAGGAGGGGGATAGATGAATGGAAAGGTGTGTGGACAGGAATGGATGGATGAGCATGAGAGTGGGTAGGGGTGTGTGTGTTTGTGTGTGGATGGATGGATGAATGGATGGGAGCGTGGAGTAGGGGTGTGTGTGTGGATGGATGGATGGATGGATGGATGGATAGAGAGAGTGGTATTTTTTTCCTCTCATATGGCCTTTTCTGGGCACTTTTTCTCATTTTTTGTTTTCATGGGTCTCTCTCTCTCTCTCTCTCTCTCTCTCTCTCTCTCTGTGTGTGTGTGTGTGTGTGTGTGTGTGTGTGAGTGAATGTGTGTGTGTGTGTTCCTGTGTATTTGTATTATGTGCATGTATGGGTACATGTGTTTATGTATACGTGTGTTTCTTGCATTTTTTTCTTCTTTTAAAAAATTCTTTGTGTGTGCGTTTGTTTATTTGCCTATTAGTTGTCTAAAGAGAGGGATGGAGGGGCTGGAGAGATGGCTCAGTGGTTAAGAGCACTGCCTGCTCTTCCAAAGGTCCTGAGTTCAATTCCTGGCAACCACACGGTGGCTCACAAATATCTGTAATGAGGTCTGGTGCCCTCTTCTGGCCTGCAGAATATTGTATACAAAATAAATAAATAAATAAATAAATAAATAATAAATATTAAAAAAAGAGAAAGACGGAAATGAACTGGGTGGGTAGGGAGGGGATGTATTGTAAGAAATCTTTTTTTTCTTAATTATCCTGCTGTGTTAGAGTTTGCCTTCTTTTCAAGTTTTTACCAGCATCAAGTCATCAGACTGTGACTATGAGCTACAAACTCTAAAGGATTGAATAGGCTGCTGTGGATATATGCTTCTTCCTCGAGCATGGGTGAGCCCCCTCTGCACACACAGACTTCACCACACAGCATCCCCTAGACAGAACTATAAACACATTCTGTGACACCAGTGTGTCTGCTGGAGGCAAGCGGAGCATGGATGTTTCCACCGTGGGCAAATATGATGCTAAAATAAAGCCCTAAAACCCCATGGATTGAGGCCTCCTCTGCTGTCGTACTGTCTCAAGTGTCCCCCTGCAATCTTTCTTGTGTATTGTTCAAGGGAATCCTAGACATACAACAAACCTTTTTGTGTGATGAACTTGTGGACCCCAGGAATTCCACATTATTTACGGAGGCCATCTGGCATTATCCACCCCAGCTGTTCTGTTTTGAAGCAAATCTCAACAGTAGAATCTCATGTATTAATATTTCAGTGTATTTCACAGGAACTTGGACCCATTAGATAAATAACTTCAACACCATGTCTCATTAAAATGAATGGCAGCCAGCCTTCTGAACCATCACATGCCCAGTAGGAATCTGTCACATTGTGTGACTCTGTGGCTTTACTTTCCTGTCTCGGGATGTTGCCTCAAGACTCAAAATACCTGACATGGGCACTTACCTGTTAGATCTCTTCTGCTTCACAGTTCCCCCATTTCTGCCTTTGCTGTGATGGTCCTTACTCCTTGAGCTGTACCCCCACACCCCTCCTTTTTGAGTACCCCTTTAGTGAGACAGTAGGAGTGAGGCATGATCATACACAGAGTCTTTGGTTTCGCTCAGAAAAACCGCCATCAGAACATAGGTGACATCTGCTTATCTCTCTTTGGGGAGGGGACTGACTATCATTAAACACTTCAGCAGGGAAATGTTTCTGTGGACAGAGAGGAGGGGGATAGATGAATGGAAAGGTGTGTGGACAGGAATGGATGGATGAGCATGAGAGTGGGTAGGGGTGTGTGTGTTTGTGTGTGGATGGATGGATGGATGGATGGATGGATGGATGGATGGATGGGAGAGAGGGCAGGGGTGTGTGTGTGTGTGTGTGTGTGTGTGTGTGTGTGTGTGTGTGTGTGTAGATGAATGGATGGATGGGTTTGCAGAGCTCTGCCCCAAGGCAAGCATGTACACACTTTTCCCTTGGCCTCTTATTCCCTCATGCATGACTTCTTCAGTTTCTTATTAAAATCAACAAAACTTATATGGAAGTTGCAGAAATAATAGACAGATCCCATCTGTTTCCTGGAGACCTTCATCACTCACCCACGTGGGAACTCACTGCAGACACTTAGTTCCTGCCATGCTACACATCTAGTGCATTCTCCAAGAGCAGGTAGTGTCCTATTACTACTGCACAGACCCAGCACTGCCCTCCAGCCCAAGGTCCCATTCAGCCAAAGGCCCCTTTCAAAGTCCAGGACTGACTTCAGTCACCAGGGCCTGGGGATGAAGCAATTCCTTGACTGCCCTTGAAGTTAGAGCTCCCGCAGAACAACTGTCTGGTGCTATGTCCTTCAATTTTATCCAGCGGAATGGCTTGTTTTTCCAGAACACCATGCTCTGCTTGGTTGTTTTCAGGGAAGGCTACCAGCGCCACTCATTTGTCCCTTGCAGATCACTTGCCTAACAGGATGTCGGCTGGGCTTCTCTGTTGTTAAAGCAACTTAGCAAGCATAATGTGGGTGGCAAGGCAACGGTCCCCAGCAGTGTTCATGTCCTGATGCCCAGAATGTGGAATCTATAGAGCAGAAGGGTCCCAGACTACAGATAAAGAACAGGTGGCAGACAGCTGTCCTGGAGACGGGAGTCATTCCGGACTCCTCTGTGGGTTCCGCAGACAGAGTCTAAAGAGCCAAGAGCCTGAGACTCCAGGGCTAGGGAGAGAGCTGAAACTGCATCTTAGCTTTGAAGACTGCCCTTAATACAGGAATGTCATCGTCCGTACAGCGAAGAATGCAGAGTTTCGGCAGGACAGTGCGACAAGGGCCTCCTGACAGGGGACGATTGTGTTTAGGTCCTTTAGAGCCACCAGGTTTGTGTTAAT
This sequence comes from Arvicola amphibius, assembly GCF_903992535.2. Lineage (NCBI taxonomy): Eukaryota > Metazoa > Chordata > Mammalia > Rodentia > Cricetidae > Arvicola > Arvicola amphibius. The sequence continues at coordinate 141,804,947 of NC_052047.1, read as the reverse complement.
TTTTTTTCATTTTGTAGTCGCTGAAAATAAATACATGTGGCACACATTAATTAAAAAGCAATTAATTCTTATTTTCTGGGGAGATGCTTGGAGACCTGTTTAGTTTCCTATACATCGGAAATTTGCCTGCCAAGTTGGCATCCTTGGAGGACGCCTGCCTGGATTAATAGTTGCCGACATGCTGCTAGTGGCAATTGTGGGAGCCGTGCTCAGTGGAAGGATTTTGTAAGGCAGAGCTCTTGAACACGCCAGCAGCCATGCCTCCACCAGGTGTTCAGGGCTCGGGGGCGATGCTATCGCTGGGTAGAGGTCCCTGCTGCACATGCCATTTCCCTTCCCTCCACTTCTTCAAGTCCAGCCCCCCAATCCTTTCTACTCTCCACCCCCAATCCATCCCCCTCCATTTCTGTTCAGAAAAGAGCAGGCCTCCCGTGGATATCAACAAAACCGGGTGTATCAAGCTGCAGTCAGACTAAGCACCTCCCCATGTATTACGGCTGTGCAAGGTGACCCAGCATGAGGACTAGGCTCCCAAAAGCCAGCGAAAGAATCAGAGACAGCCCCTGCTCTCACTGTTAGGAGTTCCACAAGAGGACCAAGCTGCAGAACTGTAACATATAGCCTAGGTCAGTCCCATGCAGGCTCCCTGGTTCTCAGTTCAGTCTCTGTGAGCCCAGGTTAGTTGATTCTGTGAGTTTTCTTGTAGTGTCCTTGACCCCTCTGGCTCCTACCATCCTTTCTCCTCCTCTTTTGCAGGATTCCCCAAACTCTGTCTAATGTTTGGCTGAGGGTCTGCATCTGTTTCCATCAGTTTCTGGATCTAGGCCCTCTGACAACAACTGGGCTAGTTACCGATCTATGAGGACAGCAGAATATCATTAGGCATCATCACACTGACATTTTTTTTTCTCCAGTCATGTTTGGTTCCATCCTCAATTTCCGGGTCACCAAGCCTGTGGGTTCTGGTGCTTCAGGCTTGGCCAGGGGTGGACTGACTCTCCTGGCATGGGTTTTAGGCTAGACTAGTCTTTGGTTGACCACTACCTCAATCTCTAGGTCACCCTTACCCCGGTAAGTCCCTAGACAGGACAGACTGTATGTAGGTCAAAGGTTATGTGACTTGGTGGGTGTCCCATCCCTCTACCTGAAGTCTTGCCTGGTTCAGGAGATGGCCTGCTCATCCTTGCTTGAGTGTCCAGCTCTTTACAGCAGAACAGAGGTCCCTTTGCCATGCTCTTGCGACCCTTATACTTGGCAGACATGTCTACACTTGGGTTTTCAGCCCCACCCCTAGCACCTCCCCCAGGCCTAGTTCTCCTTGTCTCCCAGACTCGCTGGCGTTGAAAGCGTGCAAGCCCGCTTGTGTCTTGTTCTGCTTGAGTCTAAACACTACCTTTCTTCCCAGGGGCTTCCTCTTGCATGACAGCCAGAGCCATGTGGCCAGGTGAAGGTGTCCCTGTGCCCCCCTGCCCAAGGCCTTCTGTAGCCTCGAAGCCTATGGGTGAAGGGCTGCCTCTTGCCTGGCTTTAAATAGCTCTGCAGGGAGGTGAGGCAACTCAGCTCAGAGGACAGGAAGGTAATCACGCCTGACAAGTGTTATTTTTACACAGATCTGTCCAGCTGCGGGGCGTGGGGGGGGCATTATGTAACTAAAAGCAGGATATATTCTAAGTAAACCCTCAAAAATAGGAAGGAAGAAAGGGAAGGATTGGGGGGCAGGGAGAGGAAGGGCGGGAAGGAAGAAGGAAGGAAGCAAGAGAAGGAGGGAAGGAGGGAGGGAAGCAGGAAGGCAGAAGCAGATAAACCGAGATAGAAGGAGGATGGATGGAAAGAAGGAAAGAAACAGAGGAAAGGAAGAGGAAGGAAGGACTGCAGATGCCAGAGCAGCACAGACCATTTGCGGCTTTCCTTTGTTGCCACCTGATGGTCATCAGTATTCACTGCAGGTATGGACCCACCCACAGCACCAGAACCCAGGAGTAACCTGGGACAAGGGACACTCACTTAAGTGGGGCACAAGGGAGAGACCTGAACAGAATAGGCTAAGTACTTAGCCTGCAGCTCCTAGCACAGCTGGTGGCGGTGTGTATCCTGAGCCTGAAGCTTTGTATACGATGGAATTGATTGTTTCTCTCTGAGGATCAGGAAACTGTCAGGAAAGTGAGCACCGTGATACCATCCTGCCATAGGGAGGTTGCAGAGCATGCTGTCAACTACCAGGGTCCTGATTTGAGGGTGCCCAGACCCTGTCTCAAGGGCTGGGTGAGCCACCTCCCTTTGATAAAGGTGTCCCAACACCTTGGGCTGAAGCCGGGGACAGTGTATGCTTGGAGTCCCATGCAGCGTGCAGAATGGTTTGAGGCTCCTGCTCCCGCTCCTTGGTTGCTGGGTGAACTAACAGGCCACAATCTGTGCTTCTGTAGCAGAGAAACTTGGCCTCAGGAGGAAGGTGAATGGCTTTCCCATAGTTCCCATGAATGAGCCTGTCTAGAGTGGGGCTCTATGTCATCTCCGTGAACACAGAGCCCCAACTCCAGCTCAGCCCCATTCATGCCTGCAGCCCCAGCGACTGGTCAGCAGGCCTGAATCTCTACACTGGAAGAAATCATCCACTCTGAGAGAGAGAGAGAGAGAGAGAGAGAGAGAGAGAGAGAGAGAGAGAGAGAGAGAATTTTGAAAGTAATAGAAGAGAGGAAGTGGCCCACTGCACACAAACCTGGAGTTCCAGAAGGACACAAGAAAGACACCAGGAAAAACTTGGCCAAGATGAAAACATGTTTATAGATTCATGAAGTCCAACAAAGCAGAAAAAAATCACACCAGGTCACAGCACCATCAGTTAAAACCCTTCGAGCAGTCAGAGGAGAAAGAATTGCACTGGTGTTGGCTGACTTCAGGGGAAACAGACAGCAGAAATAACACTTTGAAACCCAGAATTTTTATTCGTGATTTTTATCTGCATATATATATATATATATATATATATATATATATACATCTTTGGGTAAGAAAATACTTTTAAAAATAGAAACTGCATCTATAGTCAATCAGAAGCGTTCCAGAGGCTATATGCATGTAACGAAATGTGAAGGACTATATTCCTTTGCTGTCTGGTTATTTCAAAATTATGTGACTGTTTAACATAAAGAGGAAAACATTGCTTTGGAGTTTACTAAATATACAGATTTAAAATATGAGAAGAAGAGGCAGTGCTTGGGGTTGCACTGCATTAGGGGAAATGGATCAGTGTTTATCCTAAGGCAGAGAAAAGTCAAAGGCTTGCTTCCTAACTCGGCGAGTAGGCATTAAAATAACTGTGTAAAGAGGCAGAGGAAAAGCGTAGCTAGGAGAGTTAAAATATATTAACTGACTTTTAGAGAGAGGGAAGGAGCAGAAAATCAAGAGGCAAAGATAAAGAAGAAAGAAAAGAGGAAAAAAAAGAAAGAAGAAAGCAGGCAGCAGCCACGGAGCGGCCATTGCAGTAGCTCCAGTAGCTATAGACAGATGGAATTCTCTGTAAAGGCTGGGTTGTTGGCTGGAGGGCTCAGGATGTAGGTCAGGTTGGGCGCTTGCCTGGCATTCATGAGGATGTAGACTCAATCCCCAGAGGTGTCAAAATACTAAACAAACAGATAAAAGTTAAAAGGGAGGGGCTGGAGAGATGGCTCAGAGGTTAAGAGCATTGCCTGCTCTTCCAAAGGTCCTGAGTTCAATTCCCAGCAACCACATGGTGGCTCACAACCATCTGTAATGGGTCTGGTGCCCTCTTCTGGCCTGCAGGCATACATGTAGACAGAATATTGTATACATAATAAATAAAAAACAAATAAATAAAAAGTTAAAAGGAAAATGCTACTTCATAATGTAAGAGGTTATATTTTAAAGATTCCTTTTTATTATTTTCATTTATGTGTGGGGGGGTCATGCTATGTGTGGGGGGTGCAGTGTGTGTAGCTGTCTTCTAAGGCCATTAGATCCCCTCTTCTGGAACTGGAATCGCAGGTGGTTGCGAGCCCCTCAATTTGAACGCTGGGCACAAGCTTGGGTCTTCCATATGAGCAGTCCAGGCTCTTTAAGGCTGAGTTATCTTTTGTAGTGGAGGGGCTGCGGGCCGGCTTCCCGCCGCCAGGCTCCCAGCCACCAGCTAGCTTATGCCCCGAAATCACAACTCACAAATTGTATTCTTTTAAATACTGCCTGGCCCATTACTTCCAGCCTCTTACTCACATCTTGACTAACCCATATCTAATAATCTGTATAGCACCACAAAGTGGTACCTTACCAGGTAGATTCTAGCGTACGTCCATCTTGGGCTGGAGCTTCATCGCGTCTGGCTTCTCTCTCTGAGGAGAGGCACAGCGGTCTGCCTAACCTAAGAGAGGCGTGGCATCTCATTGATCCTTCTACCTCACTTCCTCTTCCTGTTCTGTCTACTCCACCCACCTAAGGGGCGGTCTATCAAATGGGCCAGGCAGTTTCTTTATTAGCCAATGAAATCAACTCAAACAGAAGACTCTCCCACATCATTTCCCCTTTTTCTGTTTAAACAATAAAAGAAAGGCTTTAACTTTAACATAGTAAAATTACATATAACAAAATAGTTATCAAGTAAGAATTAGTTACAATATTATATCCATTTTATCTTTTATCATAACAAAGGAAAACTTTAATTATCTATCCATTCTTCAACTCCATCAAAGACTCCAGAAGGATATAATATTACCTAGGTAAACAAGAAGTAAGCTACTTCCAAAACTCTAGAAATGACAGAGACATCTCGCCGCCTGGACAGTCACCCAAAGTTCTTTTGTACTGTTGGGGCATCCATCTTCAGCCTACAGGCCCATAGTTTCCAGCAGACGTTTCCATGAAGCAGGAAATTTCAAAGGCAGTTCAGTCAGTATCTGCTGTGTCCTACAGAATGTCTTGTAGACTCTTTTATGAATCAGGAGTCCCAAAGAATCATCTCACATTTAGTCCTCTCTCTGTGGGTTCTTCGTGTCCAGTTTATGCCAACAGTCCAGGCAAGAGCAGTTTCTTGCCCAAGTGGCTATTAAACTCCATAAGGATCCTTTTCGATGCCCATCTTCCTCTTGAAGTAGATTGGTGCTGCCAGGAGCTGACGTGTCTCATTGTCATGAAAAGCCTTAAGTTTTAAAACATCTAAAATGCGATATTCTGTAGTCTTTGAAAGATATGAAGAATGCCTATGTAACTTAAATATATCTCTATATAGTTAGAAAATCTAACTAACATAACTACAAGTTTTACTATTATTGATAACTATCCATTAACAACCTATATACATTACATTTTTAAATGAACTACACAATCACAATACATTAATCAGTATCAGAAATACACATACATATAACAAAATTTACCTTAAATTTAAATCACTAAAGCAAAATCCATATCAATGCAAATTATTCATCTCCATATCATATCCCCCTTTAAATGTAAAAGATGGAAAATACACAGAAAATCTTGATACTGTATGCTATTATGCTCTTTTTGAATTGTTTGAATGCTGAGGAAGGAGCAACAGCTCCTAAAAGATATTTGTTTGTAAATGCTGCTGAACTAATCCAAGAAAGATATCTTGAAAATACCTTGACTTCAGAATTTGGATCTAAGGATATGATACTTTGGAAAAGAGATTCTTCTTTTGTTTTTACAGAAAATGAGACTCTGTGGATTGCTTCTATCCCAATATGGTATGATAGACCACGCCCTCCTGAAAGGTTGCTATGAACACCTTCAGAAAATTACTTTACCCAACTGATGACTGAGATGAACCTGGCACACAGGTTATACCATAAAAGATCTGATTAACAGCGCCCCCATTCAGCATGAAGCAGTTTGGAGAGAAATAACTGCGCCCATATTCCCAAATATTGTTTATAAATGTTCTTTTACAATCTTTTCAACCCTTGGGCTGTATTTTAAATACAGTTTGGAGAAAAAAGACAAAAATGCCAATAATGAACAAAAGAGTAATCTACGGTAAATTAAAATTAATTACTCAATATCAGACAAAACAGATTTTAGAAAATATAGAGACAAAGGGTCAGTTCATCAATAAGACATACAAACCATAAATGTATATACCCCTATCAGAAACACTTGAAATGTAAGCCCAAATGGTTTATAAAAATAAAGCAAAAACTGAGAGTTAAAAAGAAGTATGGGAATTTGCAGTCTTGATGGGACATTCTGTCCAGCCTCTCTCCTGATCGATAGAACGAGCAGCTTAGATGGGAGCAGGGAATTAACACTCCCATCCACATGGCCCCGTGGCTCCCACAGGACACTCATGGTTCCTTCAAACTGTGTCATCTTAGGCGCATGTGGAACATGTGCCCACACAGCTGCTATGTTTCGCCAAAATAAGATTTTAATAAATTTCGAGACATTGAAACAGTATTGAATGTTCTCTAATCACAGTAGAATTAAATTTAAAATGGTGCCAGGAGAATATCTAGGAAAATCTTCTGCCTGCCAGACATTTGGCAATTAGGCGACACACTTTGGAATAGCCTGTGGGTCAAATAAAATTTAAAAAAAAAGTTATAAATATTTCAAATTGATAGTGAACATTCAAAATTCTCGTATGTGTCATCTTGGATGATTTTAAGGAATGAAAATTCAAAACCATTTAATTTAGGCAAAGTGCTACAGAGAAAGCTGATTACTGGATAGATGGATGGATAGGCGGGTAGACTGATAGGAAATAGGTATACATAGATAACTGATGATAGGTAAATAGATATATAGATGAATAGATAGATAGATGATAGATAGATAGACAGACAGACAGACAGAGATAGATAGATAGATAGATAGATAGATAGATAGATAGATAGATAGATAGATGGATAGATAGATAGGATAGATGGATGGATGATAAATAGGCAGGCAGATGATAGATCGGTAGATAGAGATAGATGAGACAAACCAACAGGTAGATAGACATCTAGATAGTAGGTGTAGCTGATAGATGGTATCATCTATCATCATAGATAGATGATAGGTTAATTAATAGAGAGGTGATAGATAAAAGGTAAGTAGAGCAGATGGTAATTTAGTTCAAGTTCAAGGGGCTGAGAACCCAAATGCTGATACCTGAGGAAACGGGTTTTCCAGCTCAAAGGAGGCTGTGTGCGCCTCTGCCTTTCGGTCCGGTTCAGAGGCTCTGCCGTGTGGGTAATGCCCAGCCACACTGGTGAAAGCACATCTTCACTCGCTCACTCGTTCAACTGCTGGTCTCTTCCAGAAACACTCTCATGGACACTCGAGGAATCCTGCTTGTCCTAGCTGTCTGTGCAGCCCTAACGGTCACTCAGTCACCAAAACTGTGCAGCCAAGCTCGTGATCTCCCAGGAGTCATTTAGACAGATGAGCAGAATGAAGGAACCACTGAAAATAAGACGAGAACTCAACACTGTAGGAAACAGAGAAAAAGGAACTAGACTGATTCAAATTTAAATTATCTTTTTACTTTAATTTTGTTTTCATACTTATGCGTGTGCCACAGAACATGTGTAGAGGTCAGAGGACAACCTGTGGGAATTGGTTCTCTCCTTCCACACGTGGATTCCAGAGATCATTCTTACACTTCCAGGCTTGACAGCAAGTGCCCTTACCCACTGAGCTGTCCTCAGCCCCCTAAATATATTTATTAATTATTTTTGTGCATATGGACACACGCCTGTAAGTATGCACGTGCACCGTGTGCATGCCCGATGCCCAAGGAGGCTAGAAAAAGGCCATGGATCCTTGGCACTGGAGTTAGACAGTTGAGAACACCATGTGAGTTCTAGGACCCGAATTCAGGTCCTCTGAAAAAGCAACCAGTGGGTGGCTCTCCAGCCCCAAAATTTAATTATTTAAAAAGATAAGTACGATCAAGAGAAGTCAGAGGGCATGTTAAATTACTCTATTGCAAGTTTTAAAAATTGGAAGATTTCATGAAAAGCACGACTTAGCCCCAACTCTGATGAGATGGAAAGTCTGCATGTCAGCTCACACTCGTGTCCCTCACAAAATAGTTGGCCTGAACTCTGCAAAGCTCTCAAACTCCAGTAATACAAAGCAGGGCTAAAAAGAAAGTCCACGGTTCAAAATTAGGGATATGAAAACAAATCAGTCACGTGATCCTGATTAGACACAGATATAGGGAAAGGCAAGAACATTTTGACATCTGTTGGCATCTGAATTATCTTGCAGTAGTTATTTTTTCTGGTGTTAATTTGCCTCGTTTTGATAAGTATACTTTGGTTATGAAAAAATATGTCCCTGTTTGGACATGTAGCCATGAAGTATTTAGCGGCAGATTGGCATAGTGTGTTCAGATACCAGCCTGATCTCAAACACGCACCTATGTGTGCGTGCACGCATGCACACACGCACTTGCGAGGTGGGCTATGGGGACAAACCAGTAAGTTTTAAGAAGTCATCTCAGGAGTCCTTCCTGAGCAGGAGTGCTTGGTGGGCCGTGAGGTCCTCTGTGCAGCTCTCTGTGAGTCTAAAATCCCAGTCCTTGGACTGTGTGAGCAGCATCTGTCTTATCCCAGACACTGCAGATCGGGACAAGGGAGCTGCGATCTCTGAGCCTCTGGCTACACTGGGTCTCGTGCAAGGGTTGGTTTCAGGCTCTTTAGGGGGAAGTTTCATAGTATAATCACAATTAGCAACTACTTCTGTTGTCTCGTGTCCCCTTCTTACTTCTTGTCAAATTGTCTCTCTACATCTGTAAAAATTATGAGTAGCTGGCTTAGCCCTGATGCCAGACTTGCGGAGTTGGGTTACAGGTTCCTGGGATGAGAGGAGAGTGCAGAAAGACGATTATAATAATGGTGTAGAGGTGTTGCTTGTAGAACCTGAGGCTAGGACTCCTTCTGATTCTGTTGGGAGAAGTTTCTTCAACGCAGACTCAGAGTGCAGAATTGTCATGGAGGGTTGGTTCCTGAGGCTGAATGAGCTCCATGAAAGGCTGGGACAGGCTACTCCCCTGCCTTCTCCCACCTGTGCCAGCAAGCCTAAATGGTTGGCATTGCTGGGGACCTGTTTACACCAGCATCTTGTTTATGTTTGTGTTGTCTTGCAGTCAGGTCTCCTTTTTATCCAAATCTTGAAATGAAGCCCAGACGAAGCCCTTAGCAGTTCTAAAGCCCACTTTTGCAAGTGCACGATCCCTGGGAGGGCGAGTTGTACCATGCTGCAGGAGGTGGGGTTGGCGTTCTAGCTCCTGCTCTGTGCTGTGACCTGCTCAGAGAGCAGCTCAGGTGAGAGCGGTTTGGATTTAGGGTTGGCCCTAGGTGGGATGGCTGGTGTCTTTGTGAGAGGTGTGTGAAACCAAACAGACACACTGGAAGATGGAACAAAGACTTCAAGAGAGAGACTGCCTTTTCTGGAGCGTTCCAGTGGTGCCGCTCTGCTGACCTGGGATTTTAAACTTCAGGCACCTGGATTGGGGGGCCCGGGAAACCAGAGCCCATAGGTTCCCATGGCCATTCCTCCTGATGATGGAGAGTCTATCCAGGGAGCTATGGCAGCTCTCCAATGCAGCTGGTCCAGCTGGTGCAGTGAGCTCCTCAATCAGCCGTCCTGGGGCCATGTCCGTCCATCTATGCGAGGCTTCCTCGGGTCCTCCAAAGGTGACAGAGCTGTCTCTCCCTGCATACACCCCACCAGAGCAGCAGAAAGAGATGTGCAATTAGCAGGCTTCGGGAAATCCCCGGGGAAGTGAAGATACAATCCAGGTTTAAATCAGCCCCAGACTCAATCCCGGGAGTTATCGGAATGAAATTTACCTTCGTGAGAGGAGGCGCTCGACCACCTTCCAGCCCATCTGCATTTGTAAACATCTTTATTTTGTCTTCACATTAGACAGGGAAATCATTTAAAATTTAATTTCAGTGGCTCGAGATACCAGGGCTGTTTGTCTTGCCCATTGTTTTCTGGGAAAAGATCAGGATCGTCTTGCCAAAAGGAAAAATAAGCTTAATAAATAATGAATACAGAACAAATTACTAATGCTTAAATTTTCATACTTCTATGAATATTTAAGCAAATAGTGAAAGGTTCTCCCGGCTTGCCATAATAAGGCTGTCAGGAAGACACCTTCTTCCCAAGACCCTCATGACGTCATTGTTTCAGATGGACACAGGAGCCCCTTCCATTTTCCAGGCCATTGGAGAGAAGATTCATAGGCACAACATCCTTCCAGTACCACCCAGGTGCTCTCCAGAGGACTGGTGTCAGCTCCTCGGAAGGCCCCTGCCTGGCTTGGAGCTGATGTGCCAGGCACTTGTCCGTGACAGGGCCACCTCAAGTAACATTAACTAAGGAGGTGTGAACACAGAGTATCTGTCTCGGTATGTGTATACAAAGAAGTGGAAATCTCACATGCACTAGAACACATATGTGCACACAAACGCTCACACCCCACACTCGTATTACATACCACACGGTCACAGGTACTCCACACTCATAGCCCCTAAACATGCCTACATTTATACCCTCGTGTTCATGTACCCCAGTGTACATACACTCATTCATACATATGTACACCACTCACCTACTCACATACACTCACACACACACTTACGCACACTGGTATGTAGTCACACCCACAAGGTATGCACTTCTGTACACTTGTGTGCACCACATCCACGTTTGCTGTCTTGGTTTCATTTCCTTTGCTGTTGACAGAAGCAGCTTGAGGGAGAAAGGGTTAAATAAACCCAAATAGGCTCGCATTTCTGGGTTACCATCTGCCATGTGGAAAGCCAAGGTGGCAGAGACGTGAAGCAGCTGGTCCTGCCACACTGATAGCCAAGAGCAAAAAGCAGTGAATTGATACATACGTGCTTGCTGGTGCTCGGTTCACTCGCTCCACTCTTCCATAGTCCCGGATCTTCTTCCTAGGGATTGATGCCACCCACAGTAGAAGGGTCTTCCCATCTCAGTTCATACAATCAAGATATTCCCACAGATGTGCCCTTAAGCCAACATGATCTAGATAATGCCTCACTGAGATTCCCTTCCCAGGGATTCTAGGTTGCATCAGGTGACAACTGAAACTGTCCATCACATTCACATATGTGGTCACATAAACTCATACATGGTCAGCACCCACATGTTCACAAACTTGCATATACACATGCTCACATTTGTGCACACGTGCTCACACACACACACCACATCCATACTCATACACCATGCATGTACCTACACTTGCATAGGCATGCTTGCACATTTTTGCAGCATACTCAGGAGAAGGGGTGATACAGAACTCTCAAACCAAAGCCAAGGATGGGAGAACTTTGCCTAGAAACCGTCCTTAAGGCCTGGTTTTGGTTGTGCAGGAAGTGTGACATTTCTGGCATGCTATCATTTCAGCCTTTTGTTCTTACTCAAAGCCCTTAGAAATGGAACTAAAGCCAACCTCAGTCAAAACATTTCCAGATTTTCCAAGACATTTGCTGATATCATTAACTAGCAAAACCATCTTTTCTACCCTTTTAAAGTATAAGTATAAAAGTCCTAGATTTGAGCTGTGGGCTGTCCCCTGACACTTCTCCCCATCCTCTGGGCAGCACGGGTTCTGGCTGCCTTTGCTTTTGCTTGTAGATACTGATAATGTCACTGCTAGACCCACATCTGGACTCATGAGTGAGGACTTTAAGGCATGTGTGTGGTGTACCAAGGAGTGTGGCTCAGGTCCGGGCCTCCAGACCTGCACGAAGGAGCAGAGTTCCCTTGACAAGACATCGTCCTTAGCATCCGGCACACGCCTGACCCTTGCCTGCAGCAGGAGACAGTGATGTTAATGCTATTGATGCTAACGATGTAGGGAACCAAACCCCAGTGAGCTCTTGGAGGCCTTGCTGCCTACGAGAAAAGTTCAGAGGCCCAGGCTGGATGATTAGATGGGAAGAGCTTCTACTAAGAACGAGGATATATATGTGACAGAACCTGTAGGAACTGTGTATCAGGAGCTCTGCTCCCATTCCCCCACCTAACCCCAACCCCAAACTCTAGGTACATTCTGCCCATGCTCTCTTCATCCCATATAGCAGCCCTGTGAGAGACATAGATGAACTGTGTGGCTGTACCCACCATGGGCATCGTGGCTACAGTCAGATGGTGCATTACCCAGTCCTTCCTGGGTTTGGGTCAGGCATGGCTTCACCTGACCCCACGATCACTAAGCAGGGAGGTTCTGACTCAGACTATTCACACTGTGAATTAAAAATACCTACTTCACTTGACCTAGCCTTAAGAAGACACTAGCCCTATAGGGAGGGGTACTGTGGGAAAATGGTCTGTATCCTGTCAATTATATTTTAAATAAATACTGATTGGCCAGTAGCCAGGCGGGAAGTATAGGCAGGACAACCAGACAGGAAGTAGAGGTGGGTCAAGGAGAACAGGAGAATTCTGGGAAGAAGGACGTCCTAGTATGCAGTCATGACCCAGCCACAAAAGAAGCAGGATGTGACTGCCTCGTCAAAAAAGGTACCGAGCCACATGGCTAACATAGACAAGAATAATGGGCTAATATAAGTTAAAAGAGTTAATAAGAAGCCTAAGTTAATGGGCCAATCAGTTTATAACTAATGTAGACCTCTGTGTGATTTCTTTGGGACTTAATTGCCAGAACCGGGCAGTACAGAAACCTCAGACAACAGAGGGGGTCACCTTGATTTTCACTTCTTCTAAGAACCTAACTGACCCAGGAGTTACCTGTCTACCCTGCCACACCTGGGTGCACCCTCCACACTCCAGAGTCCCAAGAGAGACATGGTCCATCCCTACTGGGTGTTCCAAGTCTTCATGGGTGCCACCACACACTTGACCATGATTCATTGGAGAGTCACCCTTAGTTCCATAGGAAGCCCCCTCTCCATGAGGCAAGTGCCCCCAATGATGTGGGACGTCCTTCTGTATAGGTGATGCTTTTATTGGTTAGTGCATAAAGCTGTTTTGGTCAATGGCTTAGCAGAGTAAAGTCAGGTGGGAAATCCAAACAGAGATATATAGAGAGAGTAGGCGGAGTCAAGGAGATGCCATGTAGCTGCAGAAGGAAGAAGACTCAGACCCTTACCTGTAAACCACAGCTTCATGGTGATACACAGATTAATAGAAATGGATTAATTAAAGATGTAAGAGCTAGTACCATTCACAGCCCTGATCTCACCTCCTAAACTTGGATAGTCCTCAGAGGTGACATAAGGGTGAGATCCTTGTATATGGAGGTGTGGATGATGCCAGCCTGCCTTTGCCACAAAGCTAGAAGATTCAAAGGGCAAGATTTCCCTGAGGGCTGAGGATCCAGGGCACACCAAGAAGGTAACTGTCCTCTGAAGAAACAAACAAGCAAGTGGCACAGCTAATGGAGTTGCAAAAGATGCTTCCTTGAAGGGTTTAATTGTCCACTGCTGTTGGAACAGCTATACATTTCCAGTCCCAGTCCCATGATGTCAGAGGCAAGGCCAGGGCAGCCCCTAGGCTAGGACATATAAGCTCCAAAGGCAGTCTAGCTACTGCCTCCTCCAGGCTGTGTATTCAAGGAGCACCCTGGGCCAGGCTTACAGGGACAGATTTGCCCCTTGCCATTCTCCCTCAATGTCCAGTTGAGGTTACGTCTTCAAAAGAAGCCCCTAAGACTCGCTACATATTCTCTGGGGTTGAGGAGTGTGAGCAGCACAGGAGCCTCTCCATCACTTTCCAAGTGGCCCCCGCTGAGGCTGATGATAACTAAGTGTCTAAGGGTCCACTGCCCCAAGCATGAAAGTTCAGCATGGCCTTTGCTTGCCTGTCATCAGGTGGTGAGGTGATGATCCATGTCTCACTTTTAGTCTCTTCCTGCTTAGGAGGTAGAATTGTGACATCTTCCTCTCAGATCAGGGCATCCTGTCACAGCCACCTGGAACTGCATTTAAACAGCTGCCTGCTGGGCCCTGATGCTAGGAACACAGGAACTGACCTCAGTTCCTAGGCTGTGAGATCCTGTGCTGGGTACCCAAGAATAGCATAAGGCCTGTGCCTCCTGGAATTCCTCCTGGAATGGCCTGAAGAGGTGGGCGGTTGTTGGTCAGGGCTCTGTCTTCCTGAAGGTTAGTCACTCAGAATACCATGAGCATGCAGGCAACCCACTGGAGCCTCTGTAGTCAGAAGACCAAGGGGCAAGGCCATCTTGTAGAAAAATATTCCAAGTCACTGGAGTTTATTTTCTGAGTATCTATTAGACATCAACCCCCATCTCCCACTCATTCAAACCCTGTACATGTCTCATAAACCCAACACAAATGTTTCCCAGGCTAAAGAGACCCTGAAGGGATGGAGGACCCAGCTCCCTGCACTAATGGAAGAGCCCCCTTGTGATCATCTCAAAAAAGTACCTCTTGGCCACAACTGGGTCCCACCCTTTCCCTGTAGCTTCCACCCAGTCACTTTTGATAGTGGAACCAGACTGTCAGGTTATGAGCCCATATGGATGCTCCCTGCAGGAAGCAGACCAGGACCCAGAGGGGAGCGCACAGAAGGGGGGAACAGGGCTCCACTGGCATCACCCCCATTCCCTTTGATGAGACTTGGGTACAGCCTCAAGTGACCTGCGCAGACACTGATCTACTGTCTCACCTGGCTGCTTCCCCAGGGAGGAAGTGCTACCCTGAAGGTGGCCCCCAACTAGAGATACACACACTGGTGCTTATGTATGCGCGCACCTGTATATGCACATGCAAGCACACATGTACACACACCTGTGCTACATGAGATTGAAAAGCAGCAGCCTCATCTCGTAGAATCCAGGAAACCCCTAGGAGCACAGTCGTGGCTCTGAACCCAGCACAAGGGCACAGAAACACAGCAAGAGCACATTTCAAAAGCGGGGCTTGAAAGGAAATGGGCGAACAAGCTTCTGTACCAACTCAAGCCTCAAAGTCTGTGCAAGATCAGCAAAGTACATGGAAGCAAGGTAAACGGAACACCACATGGGGTCCTGGAGCAGGAGTCCCCACGTCAGAGTGGTCAGTCAGTCCATAATTGAGTCTCTATCATCCTAAAGGAAATGTCATGGAGTGTTTTGAGTTTTGTGTTTTCTATAGATATATTTTAACTAGAGCAGATGACTCAGCATTTACATAAACATGCAAATATGGGCTTGAAAGATGCTAAGAACAGAGACAGCACAGGCTCAGCCTGGCAAAGCAGATGCAGAAACATATTGGAAATGGGAACAACAAAACAGTGTGTGTGAGCTCCACACAGAGATGCAGGAAAAAACCAAACCAGAATACACAAGGCAGTGTGTGTGAGGCCTGCACAGAGCAAACAAGACCAGAATACACAAGACAGCATGTGTGAGGCCTGCAGAGATCAAGAAAGAAACAAGACCAGAATACACAAGACGGCATGTGTGAGGCCTGCAGAAACCAAGAAAGAAACAAGACCAGAATACACAAGCCAGCGCGTGTGAGTCCTGAACAGAGACCCAGGAAGAAATCAGACCATAGCACACAAGCCAGCATGTGTGAGCCTTGCACAGAGACCAAGGAAGGAAAAATACCAGAATACAAAAGACAGTGTGTGTGAGCCTTACACAGAGTGCAGAGAAGAAATCAGGGCACACTACAGCATGGTGGTGTGTCTTACACAGAGACTCGGGAAGAATCCAGAGCAGTCCTCACCAGGACAGTGTGTGGGGGAACAAGTTTGTCTTATTCCTCACTCCCAAATCAATTGATTTGTCCAAGACCTTGGAATCCCTGAACTATGGGAGGGCAGAGGGAGTTTCTTGGAGGGTTGAAACCAAGCAGGTCTTTCTGGGGAGACAGAAATAGTCAGATCACCTCAGCTACATTTAATTTTTATAATTCTGGCTGACAGAAATCAAAGTAAGCAAAATCAAAGAAAATAACACCAAAGCACGAGACATACTTTGAATTAATATCACAAAGTGGTGGTTTCCTTATCCTTTAAAGTCTCTGACAGTCTTCTCAATTTGCCAGGCGCCTAACGGAAATTACCCATAGAACACAGTGCCCGGCTGACAGAAAAGGACAACAGCCGACACGCAGAGAAAGGCGCCCTGGTTAGTGCAAACAAATGCAAGTTGGGACTCCTGTTGGAGCTGCAGAAAACATGCTCCCCATCACACTGGTGACACTCAGTGAATTTGGCAGGAACCTGTGTAGATTGGGTGTGAGGCAGCAGCCCCGTTGTTTCTTGTCAGAGGAAATAGAAATCAATACATTACGGAAGTGGGGAGCAGTTGAGCCATGGAGAAAAAATTTTAGATGCACAGGGGCCTGTGACACTACAACTCTGCAAATTCCTTGACACACTGACAGACAGAAAGACAAGATAGCTAGAGGATTAAGGTGCACAAAAGGAAACTAGGAAAGGGGTGCAAGGTAAGCCCCACCCACTCCTGTCTCACCTTCCCACACAGCAGACAACAGACTATCTTAAGTAACCTCCCTCTTCCCATGTGCTTACTCCCCAGGGCCCCTTTCCTGAGTCTCCTGCTTCCACACTTCACCCCTATGTTGAGATGCCTGCAGGCACTAGGACATCTCCAGCTGCAGCCTCATGTTCCTTTCTCTTCTCAGGAGACCCTTAAGCACACACAAAAATTAAAATATTAACATCAAATAAAATGTGTATCCCATTACTCTATTGTTTGTTGGTTTCATTTCCAGGGCCCCAGATGCTAAACCTAAGAGGAAGGGGAAAAGTTCTTACTCCCTTAAAAGAGATGGGAAGCCAGACAAGAAAGGTAAGTCCCTGTTGCTGAAGGTAACACACGCCCTTCAGACACCGGGTCCAGAGGCCCCTGAGCTGGAACTGAACACACTACCTCCTCCATGAGGACCACCTCTTAGGGTACCAGAAGGCACCATGCAAGCTTCCAAAGGAAGGAAGCAACTAGCATCCTACCCAGCTGTGAGGCCCATGAACCACAATGATCAGCACGCTCTGGTAACCCTGAGGGTGCAGTAGGCATGCATACCTTGATGGGAACTAATGGCTGTCTAATTGGATGTCAGACCTGCTCAACAGGAGGCAAATCATGCCTGGTACTGGAAACCTAGCTAACTACCCAAGGCTAAGAAAGTCATGGATCTTAGACAAGAACCTATAACCACTATTTAACTAAACCAGCAAAATCCCTGACTACTTTCTAAATATTTGTTTTTATACCCACAGGTAAGTGTAATCCTTACCCCCCATCAAGGAAACTTCTCTTTGCAACAGACAAAGACCACTACAGAAAGCCACGACCAGTTGAAACGCAGAGCTGTGGAGTCCAATTCCAAGAGATAAATCTACAGAGTGACTCCCACACCTAAGGCTCAAGGGACATTGTGGAAGAGGGGCCAGAAAGATCATAAGAGTCAGGCCAGGAGGTTTGTTTTGAGAGTGTGTCTCCTAGCAAATGTCAGAAGCTACACCTATAGTCTCACAACCATGACTGCATAAACAGGAGCTGAGCAAGACAACATCAATAGACATGGTATGCCGGATGAGGGTGGGGTGGGGTAACTCATGAAGCCTCAACTCTACACAAAAAAAAAAACTATAGGCAGTCAGGGAATGCTGAGAACAGGAGAAATATAGTCTTCCCCATAAGAGTATACCAATTGGTTATTCAGTCCTGAAAACATATAAGTAACATTATGCAGGTTGTATTTATGACTCTCTCTCTCTCTCTCTCTCTCTCTCTCTCTCTCTCTCTCTCTCTCTCTCTCTGTGTGTGTGTGTGTGTGTGTGTGTACATATAAGCATGTAACAACAATTAATGGGGGAGGCCATGAATCTGAAAAGAACAAGGAGGGGTAAGTGGG
The DNA here is from genome assembly GCF_903992535.2 of Arvicola amphibius. NCBI lineage: Eukaryota > Metazoa > Chordata > Mammalia > Rodentia > Cricetidae > Arvicola > Arvicola amphibius. Next base: position 141,787,086 of record NC_052047.1, on the reverse strand, counting down.
GTAAATGGGAGGATCAGGAAGGAAGAAAAGGAAGGAGGAAATGATGTAATTATTATAATTTTTAAAAATAAAATAACTTAAAATGGTCTAAAACAAACAAAAACAGATGAGAGATATGGAGATAACCTGGGGTCTCCACTGCAGTTCTACCCCAAGGGATGCATGTTTGTAAGCATTTTGGGGTGCTATAACCCTGGTGGAAAAGCAGTACTCCTGGCAGCCAATGCCATCCAACATCCCGTTATGCACATGGCATTCTCCAAAGAACTATGTGGTCCAGAGTGTCTCCGTGCTGAGGCTAAGAATCCCTGATCTGAAGTGGCCGTAGCTGCGGTGACTGCCACGTGGGTCCTTGGTAAATGATGCTGAGTAGATGGACGACGCTTAGGTGGAAGAAGGTGCGGAAGACCGGTGGTGATGCATCGCCACTTCCGTGAACAAGAGCAGGATGGATGGACACAGGTCACCTGCACGCTGTGACTGGAGGATGCAGAGGTGAAGCAGGAAGCACGGAATGACAGTTGCACGCCATCAGATGAAAACACAGGAAGCCAAGAAAAGTCTAAATGTCAGCTAGCTAATGAATAAGCCGTTTAGCATTTTCCATAGAATCCTTACATATGCTTGCGCAGTGCTAAAATGTCATCCATTACGTGATATCGTGTTTAACGGGTGCCCCGTGTGTCACCTGACTGACTGGAATGGGAGCGCAGTAGGTTTCTGTGGCCCGTTTGAACATATTCCTTTGTGAAGGGGTGCTGACATACCAAAGACAAAAGGGACAAGTCTGGTCAAGGAAGGAAGACCCAGGATGAAATGCAGAAGGTGGTAGAAGCCATTGGACCATTTCCTGGGGATTCTGAGAAGTTTCCAGTGCTAGAGACACCCCAGGTACTCAGGATGTTGGGGTGCCAGGTGTTGGGTGCTGGGGATACTGGATATCAGGGTTGTTGTGTGCTGGGATGGTGGATACTGGAGACACTGGGATGCTGGAGATGTTGAAAAGTTAGAAGGGGGATGCTGAGATCCTGGGGATGCCAGGATGCTGGTGATATTGGCATGCTGAAGAAATTTGGATATTAGGGTTTTAGGGTAGCTGGGGTGCTGGGTTGCCAGGATGTTGTAATGCTTCACTCTGTTTGCAAAGTGGGGTTACAGAGCCCTCGCATGGCCCCCCAGGGAAGTGCGGGAAGCCATCTGCCCAGGGAGGCAAAGTCCTTTATGTTCTGGGGTTGTTCCTTGAGATAGGTGAAGATGGAAGCTAAGTTGTCATTTTCTCCTGCTCTGTGTTCCTTTCACACTTCCTAAAGTCATCAGCCTTCTCTTCCTGGTGAGGAACCAGGCAGTATAGGCTTGGTCTGTCCTCTGATCAACACACAGAGCCTGGTCCCACACACATGCTCTGGTAACATCTGAGGGTAGGGCTGTACCTCTGCTTCCTGGGGCGAGCAGAACCTCATACGCATACTCTCACAGTCACACTCAGGAACACTTACATCACACACTGTATACACTCACCTACTTGTGCTCATACGCATTACTTGCTCAACGCTCATAAACAACTCACAAATCCACAGTCACACATATCAACACAATCACATTTACGCACACGTACAATTCGCAGTCATGTTCCTGCACTCACATATGTGCCTTTAACTCACACAATCACATGTACATGTACACTCAGCACACATAGGAGATGACTTGAAGGACCCACTGACGGGCTGAGCATCCCTTCCACGCCCATCGTGACCTCCACGGGACCTCCTCTGGAGCAGGCCATTGATACGATTTGCACGCCTCCTGATGGCCTCTGATCAGACTGTGCCCGCTTAGCATCACTCCAGCCCAGCGTTCCGCCCATACTTCATGCTTGAATTCTCGTCCCATCAGAAAGCAGACTCAATGGTTCTCCAAGTGAGCACACATCCAAGAAAAGCTGCCACCATGGGCTGCTGCCTGCACTGAGTAGAGGGCTCACTCCCCACAGCGGTTTCTTCCTTGTGTGGAAGATGCAGACCAGCAGCCCACCGATTTCCTCCAGGGGACATGCAGCCAGGGATAAGCTCCAGGCCACTAGCAGAGACATGTGCAGGTGGTGGTTAGCTAGGCAAACCTTAGGCAGTTTGGATGGGCTGTGTCAGGAGGAAAAGAACCAATGTTTTGGATCAGGGGGCCATCTTTGTGTCCCCCTGGGGGAGTTACTTTTCTCTGTAGACCCTCCCTCCCCAACTTTGGAGACCCTTCAGGTGACAGTGGTACCACATTCTTCCGAGAGTAGTCAGTGTCCCTCCTGCCCTTTCTTGCTGTTGCTAGAGGTTCCAGATGCATTTTGGCTGTCCACCTTCTGGAGTCTGGCTCACCAGCTGGCACAAGCAGGAGAGTCTATGTGTCTGTTCCCTTGGATATGTTGAGCTCTGGTAAAATATTGGACCTTCAGGGAGTCAGGGAGTTGTAATCACATTAGATAGGCGTGTAGGAACTCCTGCGGTTCACTCCTTAGAAGCAGAGAACCTTGCAACACTGCCATAGCCTGTGGCCCCCATGCCAGCTCAATACAGCCCAAGGTTAATTTATGGGACACCCAATGTCTAGAGAAAGTGGGAATGTCCCCTCAGTGGAGGAAAACACATTCCACAGAAATTTCAGAAAGCTTGGTTACTGTCTTCCTGTTCAATACTGACCTCAGCACTGCCTGGAAGGATGTTAAAGACACCCTGCTATGGGTGGGTGCCAGTGGTACCTGGGCATCTGAGAGTCAGAGAGAAGTATGAGGAACAACTTGAATAAAAACGTGCAGACCCCAGTCCCAGGAGGCCCCTGACACCAGGGTCTCTGGGGTCAGCCAGGATTCCCTGCTCTGTTTCCAACACTTCTGCAGACAAAGGACGGTGGGTGGCACCTGCAAGAAGGGGACGTGAGTTTCAGGGGTGACACAAAGAACACCCCAATCTCACACCCTTGGAGTCAAAGGCTGATCTGAGTGGTCTGTGGCAAAATGAGACACATCTAGTCAGAAAAAAATATTTTGTGTCGCATTCTTCATATTTATAGCTACTCTGTAGCCAGAGAAATGAGTTTTAATATTTGATGTGCTTGGATTTGGAAACCGAGATCTTGCTACATAATGCGTGAGCGATGGTTGCTTGGTGGGAGTAAATATCTTTATATTTACTGCTGTGTACACACTGCGGAGAATCTTTATGAATAGACAAAGACTCATAACAGTGCCGTCTTAGGAATGGAGAAACGGTCAACTTACAGGGATTTGGGGCTTCTGTCTCTAGGGTGGAACACTGATCTGTGACATTTAAGTTTCAAAATTGTATCAGCCATACCCAACTTTTTTATACACCCACACATAGATGGTCCATGGCATTTTCCTGCCTCATAAAGGTGCAAAAGAAGCCTGTATTCAGTAGCACCCACACTTCAGTATTGGATTCCTGGATTCAGTTTCTCTTCCCTGGTTGGCCTGTGAAAGACAAAGCTCGGATGATACAAGGCAGTAGCTGGAGCCATAACCTCCTCCACATCCTGTAATCATGTTTGTGTCCTCTAGACCTCGGTGGCCACCCCAACAGACCTTCACCCTCAGCATCCCCAAGTTCTAGAAAATAAGAAAGTACCTTAGAGATGCCCCAGCCTCCAAGTGCAAGCCCCTGTGATAGAAATCTCAGTCCTTGACCTGCCCAGAGCCCAAGGGAGCTCCAGCCCCACTGCACTCCTTCCAGGTGGGGTTCCCCACTCCTGGCCCCACTGCACTCTTCCAGGTGGCCTTCCTTTCTGGCTTTGGGTTTTCTTTGGTTCCTTCATGGAGGGAACATGAACATAAACCAAGATGCTGCCAGCTAAGAGACCAATCCCAACCTCTGAGGTCTGATGACTATGTACCATGTGTGCACCACCAAGACCTTCACCATCAATCCTAGTCGACAGTCAGTCTGAATGCCTCTCAAGCTGAAACTGTCACAGTTCACCAACATGCATACACCACACATGCATACACACTCGGGTCTGGGCCCATTGTCTCCACATTGCCGGAACTCATCATGGTATTGCTGCCTGCCAAGATTCATTTTTTTTAACTTTTATTCTTCTCTCATATATTATACCCCCACTGCAGTTTCTCTTCCTTCTGCTCCTTCCAGTCACCACCTCCCCCATCTAACTTTGTTAAGGTCTGAGAAAAAAAACCCCAAAGAAGACCAACAACCATGGGGTGGCAAAAAAGCGACCCCCAAAGAAGGTTACAAGCTCCTTTTGAGCGGAGTTTGGGGAATTCCAGAGAGGAGGGATTAATCTGGGGTTAACTGGTGGAGGAAAAATTAGTATAGGGGCTGATTGATGGGAGGTCCCGGTGGTTAGGGACCTTCCAGCAGCAGGGTAGGGAAAGCTATCTGTAGCCTGCAGAAGTCTGGGGGGCATCTGCTGAGGTAGCAGAAGGGCTTGTGGGGGTGCTTGCTGATGGTCACCCATAGGTTGTGGTTTTCATGCGACCTGCTTGCTCAGTTCTGTCCCAGTCTATTGAAGTGAAACTAAGGGCTGGGCTGTCGGGGCTCTGCTCTGCTGCCCCCTTCCAGCCTTTTCACCTTCTCCCCCAATCAACTCCTCCTCTGTTTCCCATTATGTAACTGGCCATCCTTAGTGAGGTTTTTGTTGGCTATTTGGGTCATTTCTCCCTTCGGGCTATCCTGAATAAAGCAGCCACAAACACTCTCCACAGGACTTCAAAGGATAGATGCATCCATCCCTCAGGGCAAGCACATGTGAGGAGAATTTCTGGGTCATCAGGCAAGTACGTGCCTCAGTTTACCTGGAGCTAATGGTTTCCCCGTGGTTGTCATTTTACATTCCCACCAGCTGGGTGGCAAACGCAGCTGTTTGTCCTCACCAGGCTTCTGGATTTTAGCTGCACCAATGGGTTTGAACGTGGGAGTTATCTCTTGGTGCTGTCTTTTTTGATTAGTGACAGCGTCAGCACTCATTCTGTGATGGCTGGATAATCATGTATCTCACTTTGTCGCGTGCCTATCCAAGTCTTTAGCATCTTTTAAACTTGTCTATGATTCATCTGTTGAACTCTTGATCTTGTATCTGAGATTTTACTGCGAATGTTCTCTCCCAAACTGTTCTCTACTTTTTTATTTTCCTAACAGCCTATTTCAAAGTTCAGAAGGCTTTGCTTTTGAAGACAAATTTGTCTGTTTCTCCCTTTGTGGTTTTTCCGTTTGTACCTGCTAAGGTCTCACGGGCACATGTGCTGACTCATAGCCCCAGCAGGTGGCGCTATTTTGAGAGGCTCTGGATTCCTTAGAAGGTGGCTCCAGGCTAGAGGAAATAGGTCACTGGAGGCGTGGCCTTGGGGACTGCAGCTCCTTCCTTGGTCGCGTTTGTCCTTCTGCACTGCACTCCGTTCTACATGCTTATTTGCCTTCTAGAGGCAGCTTTGCTTTTATCTATGCTCCTGCTCACCTGATGCTCCAGGGGTCTCCATCGCTGCCCACCCACCATTGCTGAAGCACAGCCCCAACAACAGTCCAGAGCTCTGCCCCAGCTAGGACCTCCAAGACTACTGTGTCTTAGTGGGAGTCCTCTGAGAGTCTTCCTCGCCCAAGGGCCCTAGAGAGCACAGAAGGCGTCTTTCCACCTTTCCTGACTCCACAACTACTGCAGTCCCTTGGAATGGAGCTTCTGTCCCAGACGGCAGCTACCGGCAGATCTGCTCAGTCTTCCCTCCTCCTCCTCAAATCCCTAAAGGCTTAGATCAATGTCACAGTAGACCTGCCACAGGTGGCACCTGAAAATAGAAAAGGGGACTCTTTCCCAGGCTGGCAGCCTCCCTGTCCGCTGGTAACCCAACAGCCCTCCTTCCTGCTCCTCAAGACATCCTCTGTTAGGTCCTTGCGGACATGCGCCCAACCCGCGCTCACCCATAGCAGGGAGGTCTTGTGAAGAACTCATATTTTCCCTAACTCAGCAAAGCGGGACCTGAACAGTGGATGGGTGGATGGGAGGTGAGCGCAGCATGGCGAGAAACTGAGGAAAGCAGGGCGTTGGTACCAATTCAACACTCAAAAGTTCTTGACCTGGCCGCACTCGATGTCCGCCAGTCCCGCCCCATCCCCTTCTTACTTCCTTCCCCGCCTCTTTCCCCTCTCTACTCCCGGAGTCGCTTACCCCACTAAGTGTAGCCCCGCCCCGACCTCCCGCGTCCTCAGTCTGGATCCGTCTCTAGGCAACCAACCGCTACTGGTACAGCAGCGGAGTCGCTGTCTGGCTGTGGGCCTTAGGCGCCATGGACCTGGTTATCACGCAGGAACTGACCCGTGCCCAGAACCAACAAGGTGGGTCTCATCCTAGCCCTGCTGATGGGAATCTCTTGAGCCCAGGAGAGTGGCACAAAATGCGGTGGCTACAGTTGTTGAGCCTGGCGTAATTGTTGAGTGGGGAGGGTTGTGGGCAGCCTGACTAGGAATTCAGACCCGTGTTTCTGTGCCAGAGGAAGGCTTTTCCGGGGACTGTGTCTCTCTGACACATCCATGCCGGGCCCCTCTGCTGATCCTCTGCCCGACAGATGCAGCTGCCCTGCGACGAGCGTACGAGCTGATCAAGTCAGCAAATCTTGGAAAATCGGAGTTTGACCCCTCAGAGAGCTTCAGCCCAGACCTGTTCGTGCTGTGTGCGGAGCAGGCACTCAAGGTGGAGGCCCGGGCCTGACCGGCACTGGCACACAATGAACCTCCCCACCCCCCCTCGCATTTTGGGGTGTTAATGGCACAGAAGAGAATGGGTGGGACACCGATGGGTGTTGTGGGAATGGGGATGGCCAAGCTTTACTTTCCCTGGTTTCAATCTCCTACAGATGGGAGAGCTCGAGATGAGTGATGACTGCATCCAGATGTACTTCAAGGCGAAGGGGCCAGTCACTCAGTTTCTGGGTCGAGCACACCTGTGCAGGGCCCAGCTTTGTGCCCCACGCTCAGAGGAAAACCTGGTGAGAACACCCCCATCTGTTTTCACCCCCCCCCCCCCCAATAGCAGCAAGTCAGGTCTTAAGAGTGACTTTTGGCCTGGAGAGACGGCTCAGAGGTTAAGAGCACTGACTCCTCTTCCGGAGGACCGGGTTCAATTCCCAGCACCCACATGGTGGCTCACAGCTCTCTGTAACTCCAGTTCCAGAGGATCCCATGCCCTCATCTAGACATACATGAAGGCAAAAAACACCAATGCATGTAAATTTTTTTTAAAGTGGCTTTTAAGCAAGATGGAGTTGAGGAACCAGTCTCTCCTCTACAATGATGCAGAACAGTCAGAGTTCCCATCCGTGCTTTTTTTTTTTTTTTTTTTTTTTTTTTTTTTGCAGTATCTGGCATGAGTCTGTCTGATCTCCCACCCCAACACGGCAGTGCTATGGCCTCTCTGTCTTCTAGCACAGCCATCCATGAGCTGGGCAGAGGGGGAGCTGGGAGAGTCAGGCACTCATGGATGGGCACAGCCAGCTGCGGTTTCTGTGCAGAAGCTGGGGTGCCAAGCAGTTTGCATTTGTTGACCGAAGGGGAGATGCGTGGTGACGGCTGCTTGGGTGGCAAAAGCACCTTACCTGTGCATTCGTTGGGCTCTTTTAGGAGGAATTTGAGAACTGCGTGACTCAGTATATGAAGGCTATAAACTTCGCAAAAGGAGAACCGAGGTAGGCATGCGGAACTGTCCGCTTCTGCTGGATTGCGTAAGACTTTGGTGCCCAAAGGTACCAAGTGATGCTATTTATTTATGCTGTCATCCAACCATCCCCTCTCCTTTCTGTCTGTGTTTAATGGAGTTATGGCACAGGTTTGTCTTATTACCTGGGAGAATCAGCCACGTTCATGCTGACTTCCCAGAAGCCTCATCCTTTGTTGTGCTCAGGACTTGTTGGGATTTGTTGATGGCTGTCAAAGTGTTTTCTCTATGGCCTCCTTCCCAATCTGTCCCCCAGTACCCCTTGTTCCTGACTTTGGGGGTCAGCCTTTCTGAAGGGAGAAGGGCACACTCTGGGGCTCCTCCAGTTGGACGGTGGTCCTTTACCCCTTCCCCTCTTCTTGTCTCTGCAGCTGTCAGTCTGTGAAACTCTAGCACAGATTTCTAGTTGGTGGCTGTCTTTTCTCCACTCAAACCCAAATTCAGCTATTGAAAAGTTAAGTTAGCATACACTGGCATTGGCACACCTGCAGTGGGACCCAACATTAGAGGGGCTTTCATTCATTTTGCCCATGCCCACTGCTCATCTGTTGAAAGTCTTCTCAGGTCACACACTGCACAGGTACAAGGGTTCAGGGTCCATCCCCATAGGCCTTCCCTCCAGGGGTCAGGAGCCAACCCTGCACCAGAGAACTCAGCAGAGTGAGTGTTTCCAAATACAGCCTTCATTCAGTTCCTGGCCATGATCCACTGCAAGGGTCTTGGAGACAGCTGTAGCTGGGCTGAGCGGGTCACTGCGACTCACTGGTCGCTTGGTTTCCCTTCTTCCTTCCTGGGTAATAAGCAGCGATGGCCTGTCTGATGACCAATCAGTGATAGAATAGCAGGGCTGCCCACTCCAGACAGTGGCTTCTGGTAAGAAAGTCCTGAAGCTTCCCTGTGTGACTCCCTCTGATGCTGCCCTGCCCCTCAGAGGGAGATGTTTGGGAATTGCCTCTTCACACACCTTCATCACCTCCTCAAGGTTTTATGCTCAGACATGGAGTTTGTTCTTCAGTCCCTCACTTCCACCTGGAAACACACTGTGTCTGACCATCTTTTGTCCGCTCAGCTCCTGGCTGAGTCTCGGACTTCTTCTTGGTCACGGTAGGATGCCATCTCCTCCAGGAAGCTTTCCATGCTCTTTCCTTCCTTGCTCACGACGGTATTTTCATGGGGCATGGTTAATTTGTGGACTAAGGTACCATGTCATCACCACCATGAGACATCAGCCACTGCTCATGTGGAACAGGGCTGTGGTGGGCAGGGGTGGCTCTTTGTCCTGGTGCTGATGCAGGTTAGAGAGAAGTATGTCAAATGAAGTGCTTGTATCTGATGGCGATGGGACACACCTCCACATTCCTTCTGAATCGGTCCAGGAATCAGGATCCCCCAGCCCTGTGCCTCGGGCATTCTGATTTCTCCTTCCTGCCTAGGTATTACTTCTTGGTGTTCAATGCTTCTGTTCTCTACTGGAACATGGTGCGGCCATTCCTCAAGCCTGGATATCACCAATTTGTGATCCCCAGCCTCTCTCAAATCGTCGCCGTGTTAAACCAGACAGAAGAAGAGGACAAGGAGTGGCAGGCAGAGCTGATGATGTGAGTGGGGGCAATGGAACTTAACAGCCCTGGGCAAGTCCTAAGTTTCTTGTGACTCAGGCCATATGAACCTCTTTCTCTCTCGAGGAAGGGGCTGCATTTCTGACTTGTCATAGAAAGAATGCTAGAATCTATGGCTACTGCAGCAGGTCTTAGAGATTCCTCAGAACTCAAAGCAGAGGAAATGTGACTCAGTTGCTAGTCCTAGCCCATGCTTTTAAAATCTTAGTGCAGTAGGGTTTTGTTGTTGCTGCTGTTGTTTGGTTTTGGTGTTAGTAGGCACTTTTTGGCAAGTAGCTATGCCAATATGAGCATCACATCTGGATTCCCAGGTGCCTGAGCATGGGAGCTCTGAGGTCACTGCTCTGAAGCCACAAACTATCAGCAAATGCCTAGTCACTGTGCCAGCTAGACCAAGAGGTGATCTCTCCCAGGTTTTGTCAGGATCTTTCTACAAGCACGAGATCAAGTGGATTTTTGACAATGTAGATCCCAGCACCAAAGATGTCAGCCCACGTCTAGACCACAGTCTGCAGTCTTGGGGCACCTGCTTGTGGCCAATTGGAGGAACCTCTAAGAGAAAGTTGATGCAAATGAGATCTGCCTTCAAAGTGCCACCCGGAAATGTCCTTGATAATTAAAATGCCAATCATCCCACGCTGCCTGCAGTAGTGTCTTCCACCCTGCTGGTCTTGCCGTGGATCCTGACGAGTATAGGGCACTTCCCTGGGAAGCTTTTTAAAAGTTCATGAAACACAGAGTTTGCCCAGACCCTGGCCCCCAGAGATTTGCAGCAGAAGACTGCTAAGAACGCTAATGTCTGCTGTTTTCTGTTGTCCAGGGAACTTCTTGAATGCTACCTGCAAGCCGGAAAACATGAGGATGCTGCCAAGTTCTGCTTGACGGCCGCACCGTTCATCAAAACCCATGTGCCACACAAGTACCGGCATATGTTCTCAGTCATGGTAAGCGGACACGTTACAAGGAAAGGCAAGGAGTGACGCTGTCAATCATTCAGAGACTATGCATGAAGCCTCAGTAAGTCCATTTGTTGAGGAATATAAAAACATACACATGTGTGAACAAGCAAAAGTGATGAAGAGAACAGGCAGTTCATCTTACAGGGAAGAGCAAAGTCCTCTCACTACTGTTGTTTAAGTATTTTGTTGTTACAGCATCAATTTTTAAAAAAATATTCACCGAAAATTTGTGAAATACAAGTAATTGCTACAGCACCATGTCCCAAATGTGTCTACAGCCTGCTAATTTTGATATATAAGAATCAGCATAAAGCACATCTAAAAATGTATAAAACTTAGTGAGAATTTGTCTTAATTACAAACATTAACTTTATAGGGGAAATAAAAAATATGTAGGCACAAAATCTGAATGCATCTCTCATTCCTCGTTTGAATGCAAAGTAACAGGCAGTTGCATTCCCGGACAGGTGCGTCATGAGCTAATGGATGATCGTCAGTTAAGGGAAGAGAAAAAGCATTCCACGAGTCTCTCCATCACTTACCACATCAATTCACTAAAAGCGTAAGTACCCCGGGGGAAGTTGAGCTCAGGCTGGGATCAGGACACCGTCTCCTCTCTTACGATGCCCTTTGTCAGTGAGAGGGAGTTTTAGGACTTAGGACTGGCTATAGGGCCTGCCCTAGATGAGATGGGACTAGGGGTTTTGTGGGGGAGGGCCTAAAATAACTCCCATTTACCACATCCATTACTGAGAAGCAAAGAGGCGATAAAACTACCAACAGAGTAATCAGAGTCCCAGCAGGTAAAAAAAAGTCTCCAACTGAGTCAGATGCTTCTTACAAGCCCTGCCAGCTGGGGAGAATGAGGAGGAGATCACAGTGAGCCTGGTCCTGAGGAGAGAGAGGAGGAGATTACATTGTGTCTGGTCCTGAGGAGAGATCACAGTGAGCCTGGTCCTGAGGAGAGAGAGGAGGAGATTACATTGTGTCTGGTCCTGAGGAGAGATCACAGTGAGCCTGGTCCTGAGGAGAGAGAGGAGGAGATTACATTGTGTCTGGTCCTGAGGAGAGATCACAGTGAGCCTGGTCCTGAGGAGAGAGAGGAGGAGATTACATTGTGTCTGGTCCTGAGGAGAGATCACAGTGAGCCTGGTCCTGAGGATACTTCCCTGGAGTTTTCCTGCAGTGATATAAGAAAAGGAATATTTCCTGCAAAGAGAAAGCTAAGGAGGCATGGAAATTCGCAGGGGAAATTAGGCACAATGAGAGGAGAGGGATCCTTTAAGATCTCCATTCTTTAGGAAGCATGGGTTTATCGATTGAAGACTTGCCCTGAGAATAATTTTTTAACAAATATGACAGGATGATTTGACAACATAGCGTTTAATTAAATCAATTCTAGGAAATTGGATAAACATAATTTGCCAGAAGACATCGATGAGATTCTGAGGAAAGCCTATAAACACTTGAGTCACTACAATCACCAACGCTTCCCTTCCATCAAAGAAGAAAAGTAAGTGGAAGCTTTGCTTTATCCGCACACAGAGACACCCACACAGCCACCACACAGCACTCAGAACGCACCATACACGAACACAAGCAACTAGACCCAGGTAACTACCCGCTCCATGCCAAGGGAGGATTTGGGGCTGCCTCCCTGGCAATAGGCATCATGATGTTTATCCCATCTGCGAACTGCACTTGGGGTGTGGACCTTCATGTCCTACCTCAGAAAATCAAACTTAACTTCTAAGCACAATCATTTTCAAATCACGGCCGTGCCTCAGAAACGTCTCAGTAGTTACACAGAAGAATGCATTGATTTGAGCCTTTTCCGGGAGCTCATCTTAATTCTGAGGTCTCTGGAATTTCTGGATCCTGGAGGAGTCGGGAGGAGCTCTGGGCTGGCTCCTGAAGGAAAAGAGGGTGGTGTGAATCAGAGTGGAAGCTCTGGAATATTCTCTCACAGAGGTGGCAGGAGTCTGTTTCTCGCCTCAGTGGCTGTCTGTCACACCCTTGTGAGCGCTGCATTTGTTTGAGATGATGAGATCATAATTGCCACCATGTGTTGGCTTTTGCTTTCAAAGTCTCTGATCACCAGAGGGGTTCAGCGTTCACCTATGCTTGGGGCTTTCGAACCTCCTCCTCTGGGAATTTATCTTCTGGATTCTCAATGATTTTCTCAGTAACTTCTGTTCACTTCTGATGGAAGAAACCTATTGGCCCCTTGACTACGATAATTGTTTAAGCCACAGGGCCTCTCCATATGAAGTCCACTGTTACCGGAGGCAGAGGACCAGCGGGCCTCACTGGTCATTTGGTCACTGACTTGGGCTGCGGTGTGTAGTTTTGTATACAAGAGGATGCACCTTTGGTGGGAATGGCATCAGCATCAGATGCAAATGTGATGTGGAAGCAGGCCCTCGTGGCCAAAAGTTCAGATGTGCCACCCCGAATAAAGGTGGGCTCTGGCTCCCAGGACAGGTGTCCTTTAAAGAGAAGGGAAATTTAGGTCCAGAGACACACATGGGAACAGAAGGTACCAACAAGTACCGGCCACAACCTGAAGAAACAAGGAGGGATCCTCTGCTGTGTCTCTAGATGCAATGCAGCGTGGGGGAACGCCTCCAACTGAGGCCTGGCCTGAGGACTGGGAGACTATAGTGCCTGTCGTTTACAATACTTGGCCTGTAGGGCTTTGCTGTGGGAGCCCAGAAAGCTGATCGAGAGCACGTGTTAGCTGTCTGTGGCTGTGTGACAAATGACCACAGCTGAAGCTCAAAACAGGGCACGTTTGTATCTATCTGGTTGTGCTGTAGGCAAGACTCCTGTTCGTTTACCAACAAGATGTTAGCTGCCTCCCTCGGGTCTCTCTGGCAGCTAAGCTGGGAGAGAGCTGCCCTGCTCACATGGCTGCTGGCACAATTAGTTAGTTCCTTCTGGCCCATAGGGTAGCTCCACGGCGGATGGCTTGCCTTTCCAGAACAGCCGGGGAAAGCACCAGCTGTCTATAGACAGGGCTATGTGTGGTCCGGAGCTGGAGTAGATTCTACTCGCCTACAGGGGCTGTGTAGTGCTTGACACATACTCCTGGGGGGGCATGCAAAGGGCCACACTTGGGGTCCCAAAGGCCTGAGTAAGAGCCAGAGGAGAGGGATTGAGTCCTTCTGTGTACCGGACTCCCCATGTCAGCTGCCAGACCCTCCAGTCAGGCTAATAGCCACTCTGAGAGGAGTGAGTGCTTCTAATTATTTGAACGTGTGGCCATGCTTGTTCCTGGTAGGAAGGCTGCATCTGTCATCAGATTCTCCAAATTTAACTGCAGTTGACTCCAGCAGTCAGGCAGGGTTTTCTCCCAGGGGTTTAGTGATGGTGAGGTCCCTTTATGAGAACATGCTCATTGCTCTCCGAGGCAAATTCCTAGAAATAGGGTCGCTGCACAGATATGCGCGCAGGGAGCTTGCTTTTTGGTGACTTCTCTGAGCCTGGAAGGTAGAAGTTCCACTGCTTGACTATGATGAGGCCAGACACTTATCCATGCATATATGAGTACTGGTTTCTTTGTTACCCCCCACCTTCCTTTCTTTTACCTGACTTTAAAAATACGGCTTATACCCCATTGTGCTGCTGATCGATAACGTTCTTGTACTGAGATCTGAGCCCTTCAGCTTTGTGATAGTTCCAAGTTATCCAGGTGACCAGTTAAGCTTTTTCAAGTTTTGATATACAGAAATGTTATACTTAATATAGAAATAGTGTGAGCTAGCATTCATTCCCACCAATCCTGGGCCAGATGCTGTCTTTGGTCTTTTACACATGCAAGTTCAGCTGCCTAGTGGAACCTGGGAGTGGATGTGTGGATTCTCAGAGAAACTCACCAGCCCTGGCTTCCTGGCTGATGTTTCCTCAACCAACCCACCTCTGAAAGCATTCCCTACAGTGAGCTACTGGGGAGCTAGTCTCTAAGGCTCCTCTTCTGTGTGAACCTCTAGCTGAAGTGCACAGGGACCCCCAGAACCCATGTGTCTAGAAGGACCCCAGCACTCTTTCCGACCCCCAGTTCTTTGTGCAGTCAGCACTCGCTACCATGCCTAGGGAGCAGCTGTGTAGTTCCCGACTTGTCCAGGATACATCATAAGCAGCCCGAGCTGCCTTTAGTGGCTGTAGGACCCTTCCCCACAACCCAGACAGCCTTGGGGCTTCCTGACACTACAGGGCCCTACCGCCATATCTTCATCTGGACTTCTGTGTCTGAAATTCTGACTAGCAAAAAAAAAGTAACATCTGTTTAAAGCCAAAATGGTCCAGGGACCAGCTCTTCACCCTTCCCTGAGTTCTTCCTTTTTGACCTAACTATCAAGCCCAGAACTCAGGTGAAGCAGAAAGGCAGAAGTGCTAGGGTCATGCTTTAGATATGCAGAGCCCGAGGGGAGAAGGGTGGGCACTAAAAAGCTGCTCCCACACGGAACAGCTCAAGACAACAGGAAGGGAGGGTGGTGCCACCACGTGAAGTCATTGGGACTCGGTCTGAATGTGTCTCTAACGTTACAAAGGCAACGAGATACTGAGTCTGTTCCCCCAGAATGGCTGCCAGTCTCTGGAGACACTTGATGGTCATGGATGGGGATGTTGCTGGAGTCCAGAGGGAGGAAAGCAGGGATGCAGTGGTGGGACCAAGGACGCTGAGATGCAGAAGACCCGAGGATGTTGAGGTCAGGAAGCTCTGGCCAGTCTCCTAAAGGACCTTAGCCTAGCATACATATCTCCCAATTTGTTCTTTTTCAAAATTGTTGGTCTAACACAAGTCCCTGCACGTTAATACACATTTAAGTATCACCCGCTGAGACTCAGATTAGTGATAGTAACTGTCTTGACAACATCCCATATGCCTGTCACAGGGAGGAAGGACCTGGGCTGTGTCTCTCCCCGACATGGCCTTTTTCCAAACTGCGCTCACCAGGCAGGCATCAACAGAGCCTCATTGGGAGTTCGCGATGACCCAATATTGCAGTGGCATTTGGGCTGCAGCCTAAAGCCCTGGGTGAGGACAGTGTGTCCACTGGGGACTGATGTAGCATTGTGGAGAGTTCTGGGCCCCACAACAGCTGTGGGGCAGGGGCAGCACAGCAGGTACAGCTGTAGCTTGGTATGTCTTACTTCGCTCTCAGCTCCTGCCTCCGCCACGGCACTGCCACGCTGGAGCAAGACTGCCACTGCCAAACATGTGTACTTCTGGCCTGTGCTGAACCAGGGCCTGTTTGTTTCTTTGTTTCCAGAATACTTCTACTTTTTGAACTGGCCCGCCTGTCTCTGACCTTGAAAAATGAGCCAATGGCCAACAACTGCTTCTCAGATCTGAAGAAAATTGAAACCAAAGTAAGTGACTTAAGATTAGCTCCGAGTGGTGGCCACAGTGGGTAGCTCAGAAGACTATGGCCCTAGGGCTTAAAGAAAGAAATGTGTTGGTGGGAAAGGCTCCCATTCTCAGCATGTGCCGCCTGCGGGAGTGTACTGGCTGTATCTGCTGGTCTGCACCCATGTCTTTCACCTTTGTCCATGGCTCTGGCCCGTGTTGCCACCACTGTTTAGGGAAGGGTGGTGTGATGCTCACAGGAGTAGTGATGTACCCCTTGATCCTCTGACCCCTAGACATTTAGATCATGATGAATCCATTTTTGCTTATTTCTTGAAGGACTACCATAAAAATTCTGCGCTTAAACCAGCAGTTAGGGACTCTCAGTGACATGGATTACCAAGGAACTGTCACTGTTAATTTTTTCTTATGCTTATGACAATATTGCCATCCAAGGGAAGTTTAGGACACACACAGTGGTGAAAGCAGGCTTTGGGATGGTGGCCCCTGTAACTTCTGAAACTGCCCGAGGCATTTCCAGAGCGGAGAGTGCTCTTCCTACGCATGCTGCCGCATTCAGGAATGAGGTTGGATGAAGGCGCGCTGGATAACCTGGTCCCTGTCTTGACCACTGCTTCCTGACATCTCCATTGAGGACCTGCTCTCTGCTCGGTCCTGGTTGCCTGTAAGGGTGATCTTTGGATATTTGTCAACTAAATAAAACCATGGGGCTAGAGCAGACAGTCAGGAGCAGTTCACATTGCCAAAGGGAAAACGGGGGTGCAGATGGGGTGGCAATACAGGATTGCTTTAAATGGAAATAAGATGCCATCTGTCCTTTGATCATCGGGTGATCCTTGGATAGGATTGCCCAATGGGGTGAGGAGTTGAGGCTGGGGACACATGGAGTGTGGAAGGAGCATGTAATAGGTTTATTTTGCAGCACTTAACCAAAGTCTTTTGTGGTCCATTTTCCTCTTCTTGGTGTCTATGACACCAGCACCCGAACCCAGCATTGCCCCTTCTTCACCAAACACTGGCTCCTTCTCTCTCTGAATCCTGGGTTTTGTCTATAAGGAGGCAGTGCTAACAGGGCACATCTCAAAATGGCATCTACTCTTGGTAAGGGAAGAGGTGTGGGGACAGCCCCAGCTTGCCAGCTAGGCCTGCAAGGGAGACTTTCACAAGCCCAAAGAGCTTTCAGCTCCACCCACAGAGCACTGCCCCGTGCAGACCTCTCTCACCTCCTCTGCCACAGATACTGCCATCCACAGGCCTCTCTACCACCTGCTGGAGCCGGCCCCAGCTAACATCCAAGGAGGCCGCTGGGCTTCCCAGCTCTGCCTTCCCTAACTGAAGCTGTGGTCTGTGTGCTAGTGCACCCTGGCTCTGGGTATCTTTAACCTTCTCCTCACTGTTCTGTCTGAGGCCTCCACCTCAAAATGTCCAAGTGTGTCATTCTTATTCATGTATACTTGAGAGACAGAGAAATTCAGACTTTAGTTAAGGGTTCTATAGGCAACTGTAAAATAGTATGTAGGTGTCAGTAAGTTTTCCAACCTTTTCCATCCTGTTTGCTGTTTGCTCTTTGCTTACTTCCTGTGGAGAAACATCTCCATTCTTTACTTGTGAGACTGGATGTCTCAGTTTGGCCAAGAATATCTGTCATTTGTTATGTTCCTTGGTGTGAGTTTAGGAAAGACGGGTCATCCTTTGCCAATGGAGTCTCCTGGGTCTTCCTGAGAAGTACGCTGCATTGTGTGGTCACTGTCCCCCTTCCCTGCTGGGATGCAGCCTTCCAGAGATGGGGACACACCTGCTTTTTACTCCCCACTACACCCCCACCTCCTGGTATAGAAGCTGGTGCCTAAGAGCTCCTCAGGAAATGTCTCCATCTTGCTGAAGATGGCCAGATTTCAGGCCTGCAGGAAACTACAGCTGAGAGTCAAAAAACCAGGCCACTTTCGGGCTCAGTACAGAGACACGCCCTAGGAGGAAGAAGCCCTGAGCCCGAACATCTGGCACTTTGACAAAAATGAAAGCAAGAACACAATTCTGTGTGACTGTCCAGAAATAAGTGAGCCTTTTGCCACGTGAAGCGGTGCAGGGAGACGGTGACGGAGTCTACCTTGTGACCCAAGCAGCAGAAATGCAGGAACATTGTCTTCAAGTTTGGAGTAGCTAAAAACCAAGCAACACAGAAGAAACTGCAAGCTTCAAGACCCTAGACAGCAGATAATGAGGGAAAGTTCTGTGCCATTTAACCACCTGTCAGGAACCTCAGGAGAAGCTTAAGGCGTGAACCTGCTGGAGGTGGGGTGCAGTGGGGAGAGAGCAGCTACACTCACAGGAGCAGGGGCGTCAAGCACACAGGAAAGCTGCCCTGACCCCTTAACTGAATGCTGAGGAGCACGTTCAGCAGCAGCATTCATGTTGGGGAAGCAGTTAAGCTACAGAAGACGACAGCAGAGCTCTCTGCACACAGCCTGGGTACAGGTCCTTCCTCTTCAGCCAGAGACAAAACTCTGGATTCTCAGGTTGGGTGCTCAGAAGTGTGGTGAAGGGCCATCCCCTCTCTGCTGCGCTCTGGTTGTGCATAACAAAGCTTAAGGTCAGGAATAAAGAACTGAGCTATGATGAGATGAATTTAGGTGTAAACTCACAATGGCTGTGACTAATTGCCATTAGATCAAGATCAAGCCAGACAAAAGTCCCCATGGTGGAGGAGTTTGCTATGTCCCACCCGAGCTGGGGAATCATCTGTGGTTGATATCTGTTGGCAGGAGAATAAATGTTCTTCAAGGATGCAATCCCCAAGGAGGTAACTCAAACTCCAATAGATCAATAGATTATCCTGGACCCATGCTCGTTCTAGAGAACTAAGTAGACTCAGTGAGAGAGAGAGAGAGAGAGAGAGAGAGAGAGAGAGAGAGAGAGAGAGAGACACGTTGGGAGGGAAAGTACTGAGAGGGATATGGGAAGAGCTGGAGTGAGGCAAAGGGAGGCAGATCAAAACATGTGAATTGTGAAGTTCCCAAACAGTAAAGAAATCTGCATTATCCAATAAGGAAGAATTGAAAGTCTGTGGGACCTGATAAAAATTACCAGACATGCAAAGAGAGGGGAAAAAATGACCCATGAAAAAATGAGAGAGAAAAGCAATCAAAATCAACCAGTACATGATATAAATAGCAGTATCAGTTGACACAAGTGCTATTAACTCTATTATAATTTGTCCCAGATGTTTAAAAAGGTGCTGAGAATCTCTGAGGAGAGAAGAAGGGGGGGGAAAGGGGGGGAAGGGAGGGGAAAGGAGGGGAAGGGAGGGGAGTGGAGGGGAAGGGAGGGAAGTGGAGGGGGAAGGGGAAGGGAGGGGAGAGGAGGGGAAGGGAGGGGAGAGGAGGGGGAAGGGGAAGGGAGGGGAAAGGAGGGGAAGGGAGGGGAAAGGAGGGGAAGGGAGGGGAGAGGAGGGGGAAGGGGGAGGGGAAGGGAGGGGAAAGGAGGGGAAGGGAGGGGAGAGGAGGGGGAAGGGGAAGGGAGGGGAAAGGAGGGGAAGGGAGGGGAGAGGAGGGGAAGGGAGGGGAGAGGAGGGGGAAGGGGAAGGGAGGGGAGAGAAGAGAGGAGAGGAGAGGAGAAGAGAAGAGAAGAGAAGAGAAGAGAAGAGAAGAGAAGAGAAGAGAAGAGAAGAGAAGAGAAGAGAGAGAAGAGAGAGGAGAAAGATACTGGAAGACATAATGATACAAATGCTACAGTTGGCAACCTTGAAGAAGGAGATTTAAGGCATGTTAGATACCTAGAAAGTGCAATTAGGGATGGCATCCGCCTGCTTGCTGGAGACAGTAAAAGCAAAAGACAAGGATGGTCATTAAGATCCTAATGTCTAGTCAACCTTAATTCTACATCTCGAGAACATATCTTTTAAAACAAAAGGTTTTCCTTGGCCTCCTCCACTTCCCATGAGCACAGAGTAAACTCTGGGGGAGGAAAAAGTGGTGCTGACAGTGATCTGCACAGGACAGTGGTAGCAGCAAAGATAACCAGGATGTACTGTGGGGGCACTGGGAAGCAGAATGTGAGGTGAGACTCCACAGCAGAATGGTTGGAAACACACCAGGATGTGTGTGCTGGCATGAAGTTACTAACGTGAAGTTACCTTGGTGAGAAGACTGCAGGAGGTACAGTCTGATAACAAATGACAACTGGCATATGTCCCATGAAAGCAGCATCAAAGTAGAAAGTAGTAGTAGTAGTAGTAGTAGTAGTAGTAGTAGCAGTAGTAGTAGTATATAGCTAGTGAACTCTCAAAGGAGACAGAGGAAATGAGGATGTAGTTCAGCTGGTAGTGTGCTTACCTATTAGATATGAGCCCAAGATTCCATCCCTAATACCGAGGAAAAGGAAAAGTGAAAAGGGAGAGGAGGAGGAGAGAATGAGAAAAGGAAAAGAGTAGATCATCTAAAGTAAAACTGAAGAAACAGAATAGAATAAAGAAAATATGGAACAGACAGAAATGAATGGTAAAATGATATAGTATATCTGATCTATTATTCTATAATCACAATAAATGTAAATGGCCTAGTTACCACAATTAAAAGGCAAATGCTGTCCAAATGAGAAAAGGCCAGGTTCTAAATCCATACAGACTGTGAGAAACCCACATTCAGTGTGAATTCTAGTTGAAGCATGCAGTAGTGCTCACACTGACAAATGTCAACTGCTGACACTAGGGAAGAAGCTGGAGCGGCTGCTTTTCTGTTATTTGGTGTCTGATTTTAAAACTGCTAGTTAAAGAGAGGTCATTTCCCAA
This sequence comes from Arvicola amphibius, assembly GCF_903992535.2. Taxonomy (NCBI): domain Eukaryota; kingdom Metazoa; phylum Chordata; class Mammalia; order Rodentia; family Cricetidae; genus Arvicola; species Arvicola amphibius. The sequence goes on along the minus strand of NC_052047.1, from coordinate 141,766,626 downwards.
GGTGAATGGACTTAGCAAGTAGGGAAAGAAAGCCAGTTGTCAGGTACACCACTTTAAAATAAAAGAAGTGAATTGTTAAAATTGTGAGGGCAGAGAAAGTCCAAAAGTAAAGCCGGACATTTCAAGGGGCCACTCCGAGTGATAGATAGGGTGGGAGATGTAAAGACTGGAGCTGGAGAGAAGGATCTCACAGACCCCTACCCCAGCATTACATTTGTTCTTAGCCGCCCTCCAAAACTTGATGGTTAAGACCCTATTGCTGAAGATACCACAAGCTTTAGACATAGAATATAGAGAAGTCAAGCCGGTATGTGGAAGCTTCATCCCTATTCAGTACTCTGGCTTTCAGAGTACTGATTCTAAACACACTACCAAGGGAGTAAAGTTGCCATTAGTTTGCCTGGTTGTGAATCATGTGAACTACAGTAACATCAAACCAAACAAGATGTGCCCATGGTACAATAGTGGCACGAACGTTATGGGGAAAACCAACTACTTTCTGACTGCCATCTCCACTCCACATGGCAGAACTCATGTCTGGCACTGCTAGCATGGCCCAGAATCCAAGGTTATCCAAAGCGAGGCAGGTTTCAGGCTCTAGAGAGAACCTGGTGTTGTTGTTCTACTGAATGGGCATCACAATAGACTGACTCCTGAAGACCTGTCATACTCATAGGTCAGCGCATCACTCAGTCTCGTGAGAGAAGTTCTGTATGGTAGAAAATGAACCCAGAGTCCCACAAATGATCAACATGCAGAAAACAAAAAATTGCAGAGTGCTCAGCCCTAAATGTATTGTACTCCACCTCCTGAAGCTCAGAATTGCTGCAGAAGTGAGGGTGGAAAGAGTCTAAGAGCCAGACACAATGAAACAGTCTCCTGGGCTGTTGCACATGTGACAACAGACACATGACCCGTAGAAGATCAAGCCAACACAAATCCAAGCATGCGGTGAGGAGGTCAGAAAGTTCCACACCTAGCTGAGAAACTATTGGCGATCAATGGCTGCTCAGAGAAGGAGGGGCCGTTTTCTTCAGGGATGCCACCACCAAGAGGTTACCCATGCTCTGGTAGATGGCTCTATACCAACGCACATGCTGATGCAATAAGTGGGCTCTGTAGCTTTTTTAAAAAAAGTCAACACATGGAATTTGGAGGAAGTAGAGGTGGTGCTGATGGAAGAAGAGCTAGAGGGGAATGTGTGGGAGTGAGTTTGGTTCAAACACATAGTATGCACTTATGATGTTCTCAATAAAAAAAAGTGAAAGAATTTAAACCAGAGGCTAAGGAGATGATTGGTGTGTAAAGGTGCCTGCCACCAAGCCTGAGCACCTGAGTTTGATCCTTAAAATCCACACTGCGAAAGGAGAGAGCTAACTCTTGCGTGTCGCCCTCTGATTTCCATACTCACGCAATACATTTACATGATCACTTTTTGAAAAAATTTAGGCCAGGAGTAGTGGTTTACTTCCGTTGTCCCGGCACTCAGGAAGTTGGGGTAGGACTGGCGTGAGTTCAAAGCCTTCCTGAGCTATATAGAGTGAGTTCCAGGAGTCTTGGCTATCATGTGAGACCCTGCATTTTAGAAAAGAGAAAATGAAAAACTAAAGACAAATTCAAGGCCCTCTAAAATCAGTGAGGCTTTTCATCCCTCCTGTTAAAAGGTTTCAGAAGTTTCTCTCCCTTTGTGTCTTTTGAAACACATTATGTTTTTGTCCCCGTGACTTTGCACTGCTCTCTGATTGTCCATTTTCTGGCTTCTGTTTCTTCTGGGAATTTAAGGCATTAGAAGGCTCTTTAGGGTTGATGAATGTGCTTGATTGCTGCCATTTGTGTCTTTGTGCTCGAAGTTCCATCTGCATCCACAGGATCCTGCCAAGCTGCTCGAAACCGAAGGCCTGGAGTGTGAACTGGAAGCTTTGAGACTGGAGAGTAAAATTAAAATGTACCTTCGAGGAGCCGTTGAGGTAAAGCTCCAGTCTGAGTTCCCCTGGAGCCAGGATCCCTGGGGTCAGGCTAGCACTGGTGCAGCTTGACAGTGAGGTGCCTGGATGTGGGGAGCTGGGGACCATGGGGGATACGACTGAGAATAGGATCGGTCTGGGGTTTGAGGAAGGCTCAGAGAATGGTGAGTGTGTTCCACGGGTTCTGAAATCCCAGCCTGGAGCACTTCTTCTGAAGAGGACCCATAACACAAACCAGAGGTGATTCTTCTCGGGTGGTGAATGAAAGAGGCAGCCCTAGTGAGGAGACGCCGATAAGAAACAATGGGCTCTGACTCCACTTGTGCAAGAAACACAATGAAACACAGCTGTGTCTAAGCCCTTCGAATGCTTCATAAAGTGCCCACTTCAGAATAGGAAGGATCACTGTGGCATTCTCAGGGGGATGGGGGGCCCTGGTCTGATGACCCGCTAATCTGCCACCTACCCTGACTGCCATCCCCAGCATTGGCTTTTCCAGATGGTGACCATAACTATAACTAGTTTCCCACCCTCGTCTCCCAGCCCTCAGCCAGCCACTCAATATGCCCCCTACAGGAGCAGCTGAATATCATCAAGAGACTGGACAACACGCTGCAGCGGGCCATCCGTCTGGGTGACCCCAAGCTCATCCACGTGCTATGTACCGCACAGTGGAACACCTGCCTGCCCCTGCTGCAGCGCAACCTGAGGTGCCACCTCCGGAAGCCACTGACCACCATCGCTGAGATCCTGGAAAAGGTTGATAGGTGGGCGCCATTTCTCCTGTGTTCTCCCTAGGGTCGGCCTCTCAGTAGGGGAGAACTGGGAGAGTCCAGAGTGTGAGCACCCTGTTCTTAGCATCACTTGTGGGACACACAAGTACAGGAGCCCGGCTTCCTCCTCTTGTGCAGCTAGCTGATGCCTTTCAGTCACCCAGACAACCCAAATCAAGAATTCTCCTCGTGTCTACCCATCAGTGGATGGCAATGGTGACTATCTGGAGGGAGACTTGGAGATGCATCCTCAGTAGCCATTGTGGACATGTTGTGGACGGCCTACCATCATAATCCGAAGACTCCTTCTAAGTGCACCACCCTTAGCTCACACCATACTGTAGGGCCCCTGCCATTTCATGTCGTCACAAACACTTAGCTTGAGTCACCCCTTGGCTTCCGCTGTGCTGAGAACGTGCACTGGTATTCAACAGTAGCTGCTTTTTATTTCCCCGGGTGGGCAACCGTCTTTCCTGTGCTGTTGACATTTGCCTGTCTGTTTTGGTGACCTGCCTACTCAGACCTTACGTCCCTGTCAGTTAACATCAAGACCATGCTGACTTGATGTGCTGATTTGTAAGGTGCCCTTCTAAAATCGCTTTCCAGAGGAGTCGATACACTTGTTTGTCATGTTTGCCATCACCATGAGGGAAGTCATCCAGGTCCAGGGTGTGCTTGTCTGATTGTCAATATCCTGAGAAGGTCTTCAGTCTGAGACAGTCCCTGAGTCTGGACTGAAATGAGTGAACCCGTTCCCAGAGCACTGTGTCGCCATGCTTGGGTGGTCATGTGGCTCATGTTCTGCATCCTGGTTTGGGTCAGTTGTAAAGATCTCGGGGACGGGGGCACCGCACATCCTAGCGGGGTGTGATGCCACTGCCTTCCCTCTGCTCTGATAGATGTGCTCTCCATTAAGGCTATTTGCATGCCTAGCCTGGCATTCTGTGTTGTTTGATGCAGACTGCAACGTGCCTGCTTCCTGTGCCCCCTGTTGCACAGCTTGTCTGCCAGAGCTTGCCTTGAGGTGAGCAGCCTGGACCCTCACCAGAAGGCTTTCTTCATCCTGCCACTGCTCTGTCCCCAAGGGCTAGCTGAAAAGTTGAGAATTCCCTCTCCCTTCTTTTGGCCACCTTGCTTTTATGTGTCTCTTAGGAGATTGGGGGGCTCCTCCAAGGTCATAACTGGGCTCCCTTTACCTGTATGAAGCACTCAGTTTCCATGATCCCTCTCTCAACCCATAGAGATGCCAGCCTTATGCCACCATGGTGCCACCCCACAGCTAATCTGTGCCCATTGCTGGTCATCTTTTAATTCTAGAAAAATCATGGCATTTTATATTCACCTCATCTTTGCTGCTTCCTGGAACATCTCCTTCTTCCAAAGAGCAGAGCTCTCCATCCGGGGGGCACCCATCCTGGAGCACAGGGTATGACTGATGGACACCCTCAGCCCTGCTGATCTGAACGGATACCGCCCCATCTCAGATTCAGAGACTGTTGCATGTTACTGGATGCAGGGCTGGCAGACACCCTGGTCTTTAAACATCTTGCAGGGGTTTTCCTTCCCGTCTCCGTGATCTCTGATGGACAGTCCAGGGCAGCGTGGCTCTCTCTGCACTGTTTCCCTTCCTATTTTAAAGCCTTTCTCTTTCATTTTTCAGCATGTTGGTTATAATATTCCTGGGAGCCTTTAAAATTTTTTAATATAATTCCAGTATGCTAAATGACACTTTTATAAGATTTTGGGAGTTAGGAGCTATTGTTTCTTTGGATACATTCCTCTTTCTGAGATGCTAGCTATACACATGCAGAATGTGCGGTGTTCCTCTTGGCTCCTGGACACTGCTTGGTGTTTTAACCTTTTTGATCTCCATTCCTCTGATCAGGCCATTTTTGTTCCCAGGCTCGTGATCTTACTGGCTGCCCATTCTGCCATCATACTAGTCTAGAATGGCCCTTCTTTCACTCACTATGGCTTTTGGGTCTGATAACTACTTTTTACCACTGTTTTGCTTGTGTGTGTGTGTGTGTGTGTGTGTGTGTGTGTAGGTTCATGATCTGTATATTGTGATATCTACTTTAAAAGATTTATCTGCAAAACCCAACAGCTGGTCCATCTGTGTCCTGACGCAGTCTTCTGTCTCCTGGCACGACTAATGACTAATGATTCTATGTTAAGCATTGCAGATGGTATCCTATGGAGTCTTTGCATTTTTGTTTGTTTAAAACGGAGTCCTACGTAGCTAGTAGACAATGAAACCCTGACTAGCTTTGAGTTGACCTCCAGTTTGCAATGATCCTCCTGCCTCTGCTTCCCAAGTACTATGAAAGCACCACCATGATGTTGCCATTTTAAAAGAAGTGTTGTTTCAGTTTTGGTGGGCAGTTTAATGTTGGCTGGTGCTCTTAAAGTCACATTGGCTAGTAGTCCACCTTGCTCTAGCGTATCTCTAGGCAACCAGGTGTTTCCCATGCCCATCCCAGAGAGAATTTGCTTGCAACACAGGCTCTGTTCAGGCTGAGCTTTGTGTCTTGCTGGGGGCAGGGGGACAGAGATCCCTGCCATTCAGCAAACCCATGCCCTGCCTACTGTCTGCTCAGAGGACACTGAGCCCAGCTGCTCTGCCTCTCAGGAGCCCATGGCTACCTCCTTCCTGTGTTTCCTTCCAAGGGACCTTGATTTCATGCTTTCCAGTATCGGTGCCTAGAAACAGCTGCCCTCTTGGTAGGTCATTTTTCAGATGCTGTGGGTGACCAGGTGACTCTGTCTTCTGGAAGCAGAGGCAACTGTAGCCTTAGGCCAGCTCTCGGGCTTGTTTTCAGGTTGAGAACTCTGGTTTTACATCTGCTGGTTGTGATTTTCATTTCTGGCCCTCTGGGGGCTTCTCTTTATGACTCCTGCTGTCTGCTCCTGGCAAGTTTCACATGGGCCCCTCTTGCCCCATCCAAAGTAGGCACCATGGCACACCAGATCCCTGCTCCTTTGGGGAGCAGAGTTCCAACACCTGTTACCACATGCTCTCTCCACCTCTCTGCACAGGCTCCTAGTGTTTCTCCTACCCCTGAGGTCATGGGATGTCATTATCATTATTCTTTCTCCACTTTAGTAGAAAAATCGATAGGCACATGCTCTAGTAGTCCATAGGTGGTTAGCGCTGTGTCCTGTGGCGGTGGTTAAGGTGACCCCCTCCATCACGACTGTCCAAAGCTTTTACTCGGGTGTAGGGGCTTCTCCAACCCTGGCTGAGTTCCACCCAGAATGTGGCTAAGCCTCCTTGGCAAACGTCCCGTGTATCCATCAGAGTAAAGACAATGGACCGTAGCATCAACGCCAAGTATATTCCAGGAGACAGCGGTCTGTCACAGTAGACAGCAGGGTGGCAGTGACATCTGGGTGGCCATGGGAAGGCTGAGCCTGCCCTTGTGCTCTTGTCACTGTGGGAAACACTACACTAACCTTTTCTCTGCTTCTTCTCAGCCTGGGCCCAAGGCTTAGCGAGCACAACTCCAGTGGCCTATACCAACCACTGCAGATTTTCTCTCCCTGTGTGAGGTTTCTAGAAAAAACAGGAAGGAGGCTGGAAAGCAGGGCTCTGGGGCAGCCATATCAGTCCATGCCTCTTGCTGGGGACCGGACAAAAGGCCCCCAGGCACCGCAGCAGCCTGCTATAGCCTCCTCACCTGTGCTTCTATCTCTAGTCTCATGACCCTGATGCGCTGCCAAGTCCACATGGAGCTGGCATACATCGATCAGGACGAGGACCGGCTGGAGCCCGCCATTGAGCACTTGCAGAAGGCCATGCGTCTGGACAGCCTGGGCCTCTACAAGGACAAGATGAAGCTCGCTTACAACCGGCTGCAGTTGTGTACCATGCTGTACCAGTCCCCTGACCGTCCTGAGGACAAAGCCACCATGGCCATTGAGCAGGTGCAGACCCAAACCATTGTGAGGCCAGCCTGCAAAGGAAGAGACTAAGGGGAAGCCTGGGGGCAGAGAGAGCGGTGGGGGCCATGCACACCCAGCATGAGACCCAGGCTTAGCTACGCAAGGTCTGTCTGGCATCCTGAAGGCCTGTGGGAGTTCTGTTGCCTGAGGGTGGAACCATAAGTTGCCTTAAGAGTCTCAGCTATCCCGGGAGAGGGGCCACCTCACATCGTGCCCATCATCCTGTCTGTAGGCAAAGAAAGCCACCATGAAAGACAGTGCCCGGAAGAAGCGTGCACTCCTGGTGAACGCAGGCCTGGCCCTCGCCCCTGACACCTTCCAGATTGTGCTGGACAGCGAGAATGAGGCCAAAGGTTAAGTGCTGCCCTTGACCTCACTGCCCTTGACCTTGTGACACACTACATTGGTCTCTGGAAGCACTAGAGAAGGATTGTGTCTACACGCGGCTACTAGTAGCAGAGTACCACCACCAGAAATTAACTTCTCTGTTCTAGATGCTGGACACCAGTGATGGCCATGCAATGGACTGGTCTCTTTTGGTGCCATCTCCCCTGGCTTGTAGACAGTTGTCTTTGCCTTACGTCCTCACTGTCTGTCCTATACACCTACCTCAATGTCCTCTTTGCCCAAGGACTCAGTCATAGAGTGAACAGAGCCTCCTGGTGGTTTCCTCAGCCTTATCATTTATTTATTCAGACCCCATCTCTTAAAAATGAGGCTGTGTTTTGGAGTCCCAAGGGCAGGGCTTGAAAGCAGCCTGTCTGGGTAAACAATTCAGCCCACAGTGCCATTTGAGGAACAAAGGCAGCAGCTCTGGGGTGCTCTTTGTGTCAAAGCTGAGTATATTTCACTGACCTGCTTACCTGAGCCTTATACTATACCCTAATGGCAGCTGCTGAGCCCAGGTCTCAGGGTCAAACCAGCAACTCTGGCTAGATGGGTAGTGCCACTGTCGCTGGAGCCGCAGACAGGTCTTGGTTGGTGGGGGCACTCTCCTGGATCTCCCTCCAGCACAGCTCTGACAGAAAGCGTTATAGAGACAGGAGCCTTGGAGAAGACAGTCTGAAGTTGAGTTGGCTGTAGCCCATGTTGTGGGTCCAAGACAAGGGGCCAGAAAGGGAGGGCGGAGTCATGGCCATGTGCTGGGATCAATGAAGTCTCTAGAAATATAGCCCTGCTGGCCCAGGGGCTGTCTGTCTTACTCCACCGTATCCTTTGGCCTTTTCATGGCTCTGCTTTTGTTTTGCCCCTCACGAGTCTGAGGAGCTGTAGGTCTGTTGACATTACATGGGTGGGCCTACCCTACTTGGTTGGTTTGTTTCATTAGATGAACATAAACGGCTGGCCAAGGGTCTGCATTTTCACCAGAGGACATAGTGCCAATCTGGCATCTGAGAGCTTATCAAGGCAAGGGGTGGTTTCAGGGGGGGTACCCCAGCAAGTGAACACTTATGTTATATATGGAAGCACCAAGGAGGCAGGAGGTCACCTGAGAGGAGACACACTCCCCCAAAGCCCCAGTTTCCACCCTGGTGTCTCCTGTGCCTGGCTCTGCTCTGGACAGCTGGTTCTCACTGGGAAGCTGAGCTCTGGGTGGGCGCTCATCTTAGATCTGGAAAAGGGGTAGTGATTCAGAACCTCTACATCAAGCAGACATGACTGCTGACTTTGCGAGTGAATAGTGGGTGCTGCCTGAGAGGCCAAGGTGTGTGGGGCAGGTCAGAGGCCTGATGTTTCTGAGCGAACATGGGCTGTTTTGGAGGGCTGGAGGCTCTACACACTCCATAGTAGCTCAGTGTCCTTGCTGGTCCAAAAGCACTAAAGATGCTTTTAGTGATGGTGATGGGGCCTCTTCATACCCCTAGAATGAGCTCAGCTGTCCAAACCTCTTTTGATTCCTGACTTTGATCCCATTTGTCTGTGTCAGCACTGCTATCCCACGCCCAACCCTGGCCCACCTCCTCAGCTTAAATGTTTCCTGCTTTCAGTTTCCACAGGGAAAAACAGGGGTCGCTTCACCTACCTCTGTGCGAAAGCACGGCACCACATCCTAAGTGTGGACAAAGCTGCTGGGCACCTGAGGCGTCTGGGGAATGAGAACGACAAAGAGAGGTAAGCCAAGGAGGAGGGACAAGGGCACAGAGCAACGCCATCAAGGTAGGTCTGTCAGCTGAGGCCTTCATCCAGGCACTGAGTCCGTGGCTACCTGGGACCCTGTGAGAGGTGACAAGTCACGTAAGCTCCACGAGAAGCCTCTGTGCTGAGGACATGGCTTTTTCCTGTGGGACAACTGAGCCACTTACTAGGGCATGCTGGCCAAGGCCACCACAAGAGTCCCCAACCTAGGGATACCCATCCACACCGCACGCAGGTAAACAACTATGTGGGGACATTTCTCGTTAAATGACCACAAGTGTCACTGGCACTGGGGAAAGGCCAGCAAGAGAGCTGCATATGACCTTGGGGACAGTCCTAGCTCTGACCTCCGGGCCTTGACCCTATGAATTGTTCCAGCTCTGACTCCTGAGTTATGACCCCTCCATGACCCCACTGTCCAGGACGGTCTTCCCATGCATACCCTCAGCCGACTGCACTTCTGTGTCTCATTCAGTACTTGGCACCTGCATGCCGTAGGGTAGCTTCCCCGCCTTCCCCCCCCCCCCGAACGGTCCCTCCAGGTGTTCCTAACTTCACCTGTGCTTCCTTTCCACCACCTGGATCCTGATGAGCAGAATTGTGATTTGGGCCGAGCTGGCTAAAGTTGCCTGGAAGCAAGACGTGTGCGACGTGTGTCGCACAGCAGCCCGCTTCTGCCTTCTGTATGACAACGTCAAGTCAAGGAAGTCCACAAAGCTAAAACGAGGTGTGCATCCCAACCATGCGTCCCCTCGGCACGTGGGCAGGCTGAGCTTCAGGGTGTCGCGAACCTCTGGTGGCTGTGGCAGCCACAGCCCCTCTGAACCAATAGAGCCCACCATGGGACAGCCAGCAAAGGGTGCAACACAGAGCCAATGGCCACTTCCTGGAAGGGTGCTGGCCATGGGTTTGGATTTAGAAGGGCCTTTTCACAGATAGCTACATCTCTAGCTACATATTGGGTCGGGCCTCTATGTCTGCAGATTCTGCATCCACAAGGTCAGCCACGAACGTCTGAGAATATCGGCAACAAAAACAAGCATACACAGCCTGCTTCCGGGCGGTTAGCCCCTGAACACTATTGCCCTTTAACAGTGAACTACACGATGCATAAATGGCAGTCAGTGTCACAGTCAACTACAGATGGTTTATAGTTCAAAGGGGGACTGTGTAGATCCTTAGTGTACTTGGCATCGTTTTATAGAAGGGAATATGCCTCAGTACCCTTGGGGGCGGGTCCCAGCAATACTGAGCACACAGCTGGACTTAAAACCAACCAATAGTAACAATGAAGGCTACTGGGTTATAGCAACCCATGCTGCCCTTCTTGAAGGGCTTGTCCCAGAAAGAGCTAGGCAGAGACTCGGGGAAGCAGGTTGGTGGGGGAGGAACTGCTGTGGTTTGGCTTGCTCAAAAAGGACCTCTCTTTGCCTGCTGCTGTTTTCTCAGGGAAGAAGAAAAAAGGCGCCGAGCCCTCCCAGCATGACTGGGGGCAGTCTGAGGTGGTCCTGCACCGGCATATGTCCCCTGACCTGCTGAGGAAGATAGCAGAGGTGGCCTTCCTCAGTGCTGAGGTGCGTCATGAAGGTCTTGGCCAACAGAGCCGCCAGTGTGGACGTGGCCATTAACACAAAAGAGAGACTTGTCATAGGACTCCCCTTGGCACACACATCCCTAAACAAAACTGTACATTAGAGAGAGGGAGAATTGATTCATTTCTTAGAAGAGTGCACGAGAAATGTGTGAACTGAGATGCATTGTGATGTGTGTTGGTGTAACTTTTCTTCATGGGAAATAATTTCTGAATTCTTTGGGTGTGAAGTGATATTTGGGGAATGAACTTGGAGTTGATTTAGGAAGTCCCTGAAGGAGGTGTGATCTCCGCTAATATGACTCTGTGGGCTCAGCCGAGACTTGGGCTGGATCTTGGTTCCCCAAAACCTATAGGCCTGCTCCTTTATAGATGGGGTACAGAGACCCAGGGCTGGACCCGCCCAAAGCTAACCATGTATATTGTGACTTAGCTGTATCTGAAGTCCTTGATGTGAGCTCTCAGTCCCCACACCCGTGCCACCGTCAGAGGCAGCCGTGGCCATCTGCTTAACCCTCACCATGGTACAGCATTTCCGTCAAGGCAGAGGCTGAGGGCGCTCACCTGTTTATTCCATCAGAGTCTAGTGACACAGGGTGACCAAAGACAAGCCAGATGGCAGTGCCGAGAGCAGACATGCAGAGACCTGTGGCTGAGACCGGCTAACTGGCCTGCCAACTAGGGGTCGGCCTGGCCCGTGTCCTCCCACCCCATCTGCCTGCCAGGTGGGCTTTGCAGAAGCCTTTGGTGCTGCAGAGCAAGACAGGAGGCTTCGGGGAGATGAGCAGTCAGCCGGCTGCCGTGGAAAACACGAGGACTGTTGTGCCCGCCTGCCCGCCAAAGTGTGATGGTGGTTGTGGGCTGTGCTCCTGAAGGAAGCCCCCCTCCCCTGGGGATGCACAAACTGGCAGGCTGGGGAGGCAGGTGGGGTATGCAGGCCCCTCGTGCACTCTTTACTTGTGTTTGGCTTTTTCAGAAGCAGAATTCGCTGTGTGCTCCCCCCCAGTACCGTAGTTTGCCTAGCTGTGACTTCTGTGACCGACTGTGTACTTCCTCCCAGGCCACAGTCCACTTGCTGCGCTTGGAAGGTGTGGAGCTGAATGACCAGGCCGTCCCCCCTGAGGACTTAAGCCAACACCCAGCTGGCTATGTGCCTGAACCACCAGATAGCAATCCCGAGTGGATCACATACAGGTGGGTGAGAGTCCCAGCCACCCTGTAGACCAGCAGTTCTCAACCTGCAGGTCGCAATACCTTTTGGGTCACATATCAGATATCCTGCATATCAGAGATTTACATGATATTTCACCACAGTAGCAATGAAATAATTTTATGGCTGGAGGTCCCCACAACATGAGAAACTATACTAAAGGGTCCCAGCATTAGGAGGGTTGAGAGCCACTGCTCTGGACCAAGGGTTGAAGAACCACTTCATTTGCCCAGACCCAGTTGTGGATGAAGCAGGATACACAAGTTAGAGCCTAGGCTGTTTGTAAGCCGTGGCTAAGAGTGGCTTGGACAAATCAAACAATTGTAAAACCAAATAGAAGAAGCATGCTGCAGAGACTTTAGCAACTCACTAAAATTCTAGCTTGGCTCCTGATGGAAAGAATTTTCCCAGCCTGGGCTGGTGGACGAGAGTTGCTTTTACCATGAGCACTCTGCAGAGTGGCTACATGCCCTGCTCTAAGTACCACCCAGCAGGCTGTGTGTGCTGGAGGCAGGCACAGCTATAGAGTGTCTTGGAGCCAAGGGGGTCAAGGCAGCCAAAGAGGTGAGAGAAGGCAACCTGGGAAAGGCCTTAGACCAGCACCCCTCCTCAAATCAGGGAACTCTTAGCAGGGCCTGTAAGACTCATAGCATGGGTGAGAGGTAGCCTGCCAGTATATGGGTTTAGGTAAGGAAGGACAGACTGGCATGTCCAGAGGATATGGCAAGGGCTAGCTAGGACCAGGTGTAAGCAGGGACATTTGGGGGCAGTTGCATGTGGGGAGCCAGTCTCTCTAGAGCCTAGATCCCTGGCCTATACAGACAGTCTGAAACACCCTCCAGACCAAGGTGGGGCTGACGCAGAGAGCCCAGGCTCACTTCCTCAGTGGTGTGTGGGATGGGGAAGGTAGAGGCTGGATATTGAGCTGACCGCGGCATGGTGTACTGTTGCAGAACATGGATAGAAAGCCTGTCGCAGTATGCCATGAACAACTGGCTGCGTGCTGCAGAGATCGGGCAGGAGCTAGGGGAAGCCTGGATCGTGCAGAACGCCGTGGTCTATGTTTTGAACCACAATCGTCACCTCATCGTGGCTGGGAGGCAGAAGGAGCTGGTGGATTCCCTGTGTTACCTCCTGAACACCCTCAAGACCACTGGCTACAATGGGTGGGTATTAGCCACCACATCTGTTTTTGTTTGGGAGTCATAGCTTTGGGGTCAGGCATGGCCATTGTGGGGGCAATGGGTTGAGAGACTGCTAGGCACGGGTAAGGTCTTTGCATGGAGGATGCGCTCAGCCTGCACTGGGAGGACATGGTCACCATGACCCAGGGTATTCACAGCGGCTTCACTGCCTGCCCCCTGCTGGCTGTGCTCCAACACTGCCCTCTGAAGGCTCTGCCCCAAGCCTTTGCAAAGCTGAGGGCCCAGGTACTCTATGAAGTAGCTCAGCGGTCATCACACCTTGGGCTGGGAATGGGGAGAGGGTGAGATCTCATGACTGTATGTTTCTTTTCCAGACGAATGAGAACTTAGATTAATGTTTCCCCAGAATAAATTAGAAACCTGAATGCATCATGTTAGGTTGGGTTTGAGGCCAGCCTGGTCTACAAAGTGGGTTCCAGGGCAGCCAGGGCAGCATAGTGAGAATCTGTCAAGAAGAAAAAAAAGAAGAAGAAAGGAGGGAGGGAGGAAGGAAGGGAGGGAGGGAGGAAGGGAGGGAGGGAGGGAGGGAGGAAGGGAGGGAGGGAGGAAAGAAGGAAGGGAGGGAGAGAGGGAGAGAGGAAGGGAGGAAGGGAAGGAGGGAGGAAGGGAGGGAGGGAGGGAGGGAGGGAGGGAGGGAGGGAGGAAGGGAGGGAGAAAGGGAGAGAGGAAGGGAGGAAGGGAGGGAGGGAGGAAGGGAGGGAGGGAGGGAGGGAGAGAGAGAGACAAACCAGCACTCAGCAGCACTCACCCACGGTCTGTGTTAAAACCACCACTTTCCTCTCCTCTTGACTGGGAGGCAGAAGGAGTGGGCATGGTGCTGTGTGGTTCTGCTTGTGGCTGAGCCTTGTCCTGCCCTGGCGTCACAGCTCTCACGTTACACCCTCCAGGGATTCAGTCATGGTGGTCTGGCTGTGTGACGCCCTTGCTCGAGGCCTGATCATGAGCTGGATTCCCACCCAGACAGCTGAAAAGTCGAGAAAGAATGTGCGCCCTAACTTGGTTCATATTCCAACGGAGTTTTCTGCCTCATCTGAGATCAGAGAAGCATTGGAGGTACTCCATCCTGCAGCCCAGGAATGGGCCATGGAGTGAGCCCTGGGGTGGGCCCTGGGGAGGGCCCTGGGGAGGGCCCTGGGGAGGGCCAAAGGTGAACTTGATGTCTGGGTAGAGAGAGCCATGGGGACAGCCAGAGGGAGGATGGCTTAAGGACCCCTCTTAGATTTGCCTCGTGATGAAGATATGCTTGTTTTAGGTCTGTGAGTTCGCCTTGCACCTCACTAATGGGAATGTGCCAGATGACATCGTCCCCACCAGTGTGCGGCAGCATCTCATCTCGACCTGGGTGAAGGCCAAGCAGCTACTGCAGCAGCAGATTGGGCAGCGACTGGGCACTGATGAGCAGGTGGGTGCCGAGGACACCTGGGGGCTTAGGACGCACAGACTGTCTTTCCCTGGCCTTCTCGTTATGGTCTTCAGTGTGGCCACAGTTGCTGGAAAGGGGGTGTTTCCGCCTAGTAAGGTCTGAGGTTGTTCTCTGCTGTCACCAAAATTGCTGCTCTTGAGAGCCAAGGCAAAAAGTCTCTACCAGGTCTGAGTGCTGGGCCTCAGGGGCGCTGCCCGCTCTCACTGCCACTCAGTGACAGAGTCATGGCTTTGATATGGCCCCAGCCCACCCCCCAACACTAAACCTGCGTGAGCGGGGTCTCGGAAGGAGCTGGGAAGAGTATGAACTCACAAACCCTAGCCATGACTGAGACACAGCAGCAAGTGCACCACGGGGAGGAGTGGTCAGGAGGGAGTAGGGGAGGGCTCAGGAGGGACATTTATCCTGGGCCAGACAGAAGTGGTTCATGGGATATTCCCAGACCAGCAACCTCCTTACCAGGGCTCAGCAGCCTTCTCCCTCTGGAAAGTCCTCCTTAGCGGTCAGACAACACTGTCTTCAAGGCTCAGGAATGTGCAGATTTCATGCCTTGTTACCTAAGAAGAAAGCGTAGAGGTTGATTCCTACCAGAATAGCCTCAAATATCAACATTCCGAATACTGTGGTCTGGCTGTCCCTTGTGGCTAATGCAGCACGGGTTTATCTCAAAAAATGGCTCAGATATCCACAGCTTTTCCTCCGTTTCCTGGGTAACTAGATACTCTACCCCTTCTATCCCTCCAGGGTACCAATGAGGATATCAACTCCATAACCAGAGTCCTTGTTGCCCTTGAGATGTATTCGTGCAATGGTTTGGGTCTCATGGACTTCACAGTTCCCCCGCTAGCTCAGGTGGGTTTCCTCCAGTTTCCCAAGAGGTAAGTCAACAACCCCCATCCAGGAAAGATGAGGAAACTGAGGCCTAAGGTCCTGCCTGAGGTAGTCAGAACTCAAACCCACATCTCCCTCTGCTTCCTGACAGCTGCCGTCTCTCGAGGCATACATGTCTGGCTTTTGTATGGGACAGTCCTTTATACACGTGGGAGGAAGATGCTTCTCTGGGTGGCCTTTCTGTGTCCTTCTTCATCCCACAATCTCAGCCCAGGCAGAGACATATAAGAGGACAGGCATGCCTTCTGTGGTAGGGAAGTCATGAGGATGGAGCCACTGAGATTAGTTAGGCTTCGCAGATCGGTAACCTGTCTAGGACTGCATGTGCTTAGTAATCCTTGAACGCATGCGTGTGAAGCTGTGTGCAGACATCGCAGGGTGGATGAAGCTCAGCAGGCTGGCAGCAGGGCGATGGTTGAGGGCCACAGGCTCCTAGAGAGTCGCTGTTGCTAACGCGATGTCCTTCTCCCCTCACATGCTGGGAAGGTGGTGAAAATGGCTTCTGAGTGCAACTGGTCAGAGCCCCTCGTGGAGCTGCAGACCCTGACACGCCTCACCCACTTTGCCTACGTGGCCCACGACCATGAGATCACCATGGCATGCTCTCACAATGCCACCCAGATGGGCCTCAAGCACCTGAGGTCGTTTGATGCGTAAGTGACCTCTGCAATGGCATCCTAGAGGCATGTAGTAACGTAAGCAGAGTGTGGGCTATGTTCCATGCCAAAGAGCAGGGGCCAGAGGTGCAGCCCTGCTGAGCAAGGGGCACCTGGCAGGAATCTGACTGCATGCCCCTTCCTCCGTGTGTGCCACAGGACATTACAGGAAACAGGGCCCGTGGAGCTGTGTGGGTGTTAATGGGACTCAAAAGACACATAGGCCTCAGGAGGTCTGGGCAATAGTTCTCCGTGTGTGGCAGACAGATATGAGCTGATGGTTTTCTTAGATGAGGCTTCTGTGTTAAAATACCACAGCTGGGGAGGCCTTAAGAAATGGGGATTTATTGTTCATGGCATAGAAGCTGGACGTTCAAGTTCAGGGCATGGTAGTTGGTATCTAGAGAATGTCGCTGCCTAGTTCAAAGTTGGCCACTTCCCGTGGTGGAAGAGGGAAAAGCACCATTATTCTCCCTGATGGGGCAGGATTCCATCCTGAGGCGCCAGCCCCGCACTCCACCACCTTCATCTCCCAACAGCCCTTCTACCAACGCCATCCCCCGGGGGAATCAGATCTCGGCATGTGACTTTAGGGGACACATGTGGTTCTCAGATCTCAGACGTTTCAATCCTGACGCAGGCAGCTTTTGTGCGAGGGATTGTGGGAGAAGCAAGATGCATGATGCTGAAGTGTATCAGTGCCCCTGGACAAGGCCCCTGGCTTGTTAAATGGGAGACAGCTTCTCTGTCAGGTCTCCATGGTAACTGCTGGAGAATGCCGGTCACTAGGTGTATTAGTTACTTTTCTCACTGCCGTGAGCTGATGAGAAGCAAAGCAAGGGAGCCAAGGTTTACCTTGGCTCACGGTTCCAAGGTCCAGTCCATCATGGAGGGAAGGCATGGGGGCAGGATGCTGGAAGGCAGCTGAAGTGTGCAGCTGCGATCTCTCCCCACATGTTTTGTTTGGCAGAATGGGAAACCGGGAGCAGACGGGGAGTAATGCCAGGCCACAAAAGCCTCATGACCTGTCCTCAATGACTGGCTTCCTCTAGCGTGAAAGTGCCACCCCTTATAGGCCCTACAACCTCCCACAACAGTGCCTCCAGCTGGGAACCAATGCTCACACACATGAACTAGCGAGGGACATTTCTCATTCTATCTACAACAGTAGTGAAGCACCAGAACATGTCCGCCTTCCTTCGTGGATTTGACAATGTTCCACGGTGTTGATCCATGAATCTGGGGCTGTTCTAAAAGGCAGTGTTGTAACAAATGCCCATGCAGCCAAGACGGTTTTCTTCTGTGTTTTTTTTTTTGGGGGGGGCTTCTTTCCTGAGTCCAAGTATCCTGAAAGATAGTGTCATTACCCAGGACTATAAAGGTGCTTCCTTTGCCCAGTGGCCAGTTTGGTCAATGGTCACTAAATCCATAGAGTTCTTCCCCATGCCCATGTTTCCGGTCTTGCACCATGTCTACGAACCTCGCTTTCTGAGCCATTAGTATGCTCCTGGTGTGTTGGCAGGATTTATGGGGCATGTAACACGTGCCTCTTAGTTGGTTGGACCCCTATGAGGACAAGGCCAAGCACGTGTCTTGCTCACAGTGACAGCTCCAAGGCTATGTTCATACAGCGTGTGCAGGGGGGCTAGACAAGTGGGTGTTTCCATTACAGACATTGCAGGGCATGGGGCTCTGCTGACTCTCAGATTCTTGGCAGATGATAATGTGTGACAGGATCTAGTCTCCTGAAGGGAGATGCTGAGAAGCCACCCCATGAATTGTGAAGGTGTTACTTAAGTTGCAATAGGGACCCCAGGATGTTGGAGACGCCAGGACCACAGGAACCAACTAAGGAACGCTGTGGACATGAGTGGAGCTAGCCTAAGAGAGACGCTAGGTGTATTGCGGGTGATAGAATTGGAGGTGTGGGCTCCTTGGTGCTGCTGAACCCATATGATTCCATTATAATGGTATTTCCAGATGCTGAGCGTGAGCTGCCGGGTTTGGTTCCAACCCTGCCGAGTCTGTCTTTCTTTGGCTTTGTGTTTCTTTGGGAATGTTTGTTCTGTGTCATTGCATATCAGAAGCTTGTAACTTTTAAATTGTATTTCATAGGGGCTCATAAGTGAGAGATGGCCAGAGTCTCAGGAGAGACTGAAGCTGTTAAAACTCTGAGGGCTTTGGAAGTTAGAATTGCTTCATTTTCCATTATAAGATGGCCGTGAGACTGGGGGGACTAGTGATGTGCAAACACAGGGGGAATCGGAGATAGCTTTCTTCTGAGCCACAGGGACCCGGGCTTCAGATCAGATTGCTCTGAACGAGATGTTCCTCCTTGAAAGCAGCTGCACCTTGTTAGTCACAGAACACAAAGAAATCCTAAACCAATGTATTTACTGAACACACTGGTAGGGACGGCAGAAAGGGAGATTACAGAAAAGCAGGGAACTCTGCTATTTGAAGACATTCTTCCCTTTGGAGTTGGTGGAATCCAGTGTCTTTTATATTAATACATTTCAAAGGTTTGCCTGTAGTTAGGAGCATGTTAAGTCAGATACCAGGATGACACATGAATGGCTGTTAGGAGCAATCCCAAGGTTTTGACTTTGGATCTACAGCATTCCAGCTCTGACTGACCGGTCAGTCCTGTAGAATCTTTACCACATTTTCCTCTAAAACTTCAGTTCACGAGCAGGATGTTATGGCTTAAAGTGATGTGTTTGGGTGTCAAGTTGACAACAGGTCAAGTTGTAGTGGTTAATTTACTTCAATTGCCAGCTTAATTGTATTAAGACACACATAGGACATTAATGAGGCAGACCTCTGGGGTTGTCCTTGAGGGTGTTCTCGCAGAGGTTTAACAGGAGAGATGGACTCACCTTGAATGCTGGTGACACCATCTTGCGGGCTGGGGACAGAGACGGAATTACAAAGAGGGACAGGAGGAAGCCAGTGGGGCAGCAGCACTCACTTCTCTCTACTTTCTAATTGTGGGTCAGATCCATGTGGCCAACTGCCTTTTGCTCCCGCCTTTCCTGCCGTCACTCCGGTTATACGCATTAGCGATGAACTCCGATGCGTCCATATCACGTTAAAGGAAGAAAGGAAAACTCCTCCCCTTTGAGTGATTTAACCAAGAGCGAGTCCTGATTGAGTTCTCTGCTTTGTGCTCCCTGTGTCTTCTGTCCTCTGTCTGTCTGGTACATGAGTCTGAATCTGTGCCTGCCTGAAGACTGTGTCTGCCCCGGCCCAACACCCCCAGCACCCATCTGTTCTGTCTGTGTGTGTCTAACAAAGCGCTTCCATCGGTCTTTATTGAACAGCACAGAAAGCATCACTGGGGAAGGAATAGGATGCTTTATAGCGATCACTAACAGAGTTTTACAAGGAATCAGGTCTCTGGTTCCAACTGGCCCAGACAACAGTGTTTCTCAACCAATACCCACAAATGGTGGCTTTCAACCTTTATCACAGATTTTAGGGAGTGGCTTTCAACCTTTGCATTTGCTACTTTCAGCAAATGATACACACGCATCGTCTGGGGCAGGGACATGGACGAGTCCATAACTTAGGATCACAGCTATGTATTAGCTTAGGTTGGAGAAGTTGATGCTATGAAAAACCCAAGGCAAGTAAGGTTGATTGTTACATTGTTTCCTAAAGACAGGTTCAACAAAAAGGGTTGAGTACACAGCAGTCTTAAATCTTAAGTGACACAGTGGTTAAGGCTGTGCGGTCCAGCAAAAGTTCTGGTCTCTTAAAGTGGAAGAGATACGTTCACAAGATAGTGTCGCCCCCCCCAAGCCATGACAAACTATATTCCCTCAGTTGTGAACCAAAACAAGCCCCCCCTTAAATAGTTCTTCAGCAATTTGGTGACGGCCGTGAGAAAAGCAGCCAATACAATGTCTTTTGGTGCCCTTGCCTTAGCGGGCAAGACCTTTGCCACTGAACCATCTCATCCACACTAATCTTGCTCTTACTTAGACCTCAGAGTGAGCTGGAAGGGGCAGTGGGCGGCAGAGTAGCTGAAGTCCACTTACCACAGGCTCTTCCTGGAAGACTGACAAGGCCCCAAGGGAGGTGACTACAGATTAGAAGTCACACCCTGTGGGGTCAGGCGAGACCAGGCAGAGGTGGTCCTATTCAACCCTGTGCAAGATCCACTTCCATTACTCCAACATTCCTCAGAAGACGTCAACCAATTGCACATCCCCGCAGAAAGGGTTGCTGTTAGTGCGACCGTACACAGCCACCGCCTGCTTGGGCACAGGAAGAGAACTGGCTACAGCACCAGGCCAGGCTAGCACACTCTTCCATCAGTGATCCTATCAACCCTAATTTATAAAGGAAATCTGTGTAATAAATAAAGCAAAGATATTCACGCACACAAACAGCGACAGGAAACCTGGAGATTGCACTAGGCCTTCCGAGGGTCTTTTGTAGACCACTGTTGTCCCCTCCTGGTGACTGCTGTCATTGCACCCTGCTGGCTGCAAGGGTCAAAATTCCCAACTGCCACTCCCCAGGCTAGGGTCACAGCCTTCTTTGCACCAGCCTACCACCTATGAAGGGGGGTTTAATTACTACTCAGCCTCCATTTACCTTCAGACCACAAATTCCCACCGTACAGCAGGTCCTTGCAGGCTTAGGGTCAGACACACCTTCCCCCATTGCCTCCTTGGAACGTATTTGGTTGTTTGCTTCAGCAAGCAGGTGCCTGTCTTTTAGAGCACCAGGACCCAAAGGAGATGTTGCCAGAACAAGTATATCACTCACAGAATAAAATCTGTGCTGCTGAGCTGAGCATGCCCTCCACCTTTCACCCCATCCCACCCCCACTCTGCATGTGCCCAAACCACTGCTGCACCTGGTTTGGGAGCCAGGAGAGTGTCCGTGGGGCTGCTGTGCTGCTCTGATATGGCACTGCAGCACTATGTGCCCCTCTGAGCAAAGAGTGCAAAGCGAGACAAGACTTTCTGCCCAGGAAGCAGAGCCTAGCTGAGGACAGAACCCAACAGATGGTTCTACCCGGCCCATTGATAGATGGGAAAGCCACTCCAAAGAAATGTCTAAAAGCCCGTTAAGGAGTCTGTCCCATGGTTCTGTGGGTTCACTGGCCTCTGCAAATTAGTCCTGGTTTGGGAGCTCTCATAAAGGTACTAGAGAGCCCATCAGTCAGGCACTCACAGAGCTGATTCTCACGTCCCCCACAGTTCTCTGTGAGTGGGCATCTACAGGAACTGCCACTGGCCTTGATGTACAGTATCTCTGTAAATGCAAGCACCGAGAGACCATCTCCTCAATGAATGCCCAGGACACCCAGGCCAAACGTGGGCATCTCAGTCACTGGCAAGGAAGGCCTCGATAGGCGGAGCCAGTTGTCCTGCATCATCTATCAGTTGGGCACGTCGCTAAGGCACAGGGTGGGTTGGAAATGCACCTCCATCTTTGAATGCTCTTGCAGGGCCATGGATAAAAGGACAGCATTTGCAGCGAGTGGAACCCAGCATGCATCACTCCCCCACCTCTCCTCTAAATCACTCTGTGCCCTCTCCAGGACCGATGCCAAGCTGGCCGCAGAGATGTTGTGTACTGTGTCCTGCATCCGGGGCCGTAGCATCATGGAAAACTTGAAGGGTAGGAAGCAGCTACGCCTAGCAGCCGTCAAGACATTCGTAGAGAGTGCCAAGTATGCAGCTGGGGATGGGCTGGCAATGTGTTGGGGAGGGGAAACTGGTATAGTGCTGCAGTGATGCTGTGGGGGCATTCCTGAGTCCCAGGGAGGGGACGGGTGG
Organism: Arvicola amphibius; assembly: GCF_903992535.2. Classification (NCBI taxonomy): domain Eukaryota; kingdom Metazoa; phylum Chordata; class Mammalia; order Rodentia; family Cricetidae; genus Arvicola; species Arvicola amphibius. The sequence goes on along the minus strand of NC_052047.1, from coordinate 141,745,034 downwards.
TACCAGCAAGCCTTTGGCTACATCCTGTCGTGTAGCCGAGCTCACAGACACCAGGACACCCATGGGCAGTACTGGGAGAAACTCAACAGAGCTGTGAGCTGAGTGGGTACCAAGGCTATCTGGAGGGTCCCTAAGCATACAGGGGCTTAAGTGGCAAAGGGCAGGTAGACACAGCAAGGACCAGACCAGAAGAGCCTGTCACTGCCCTGTAATGTGGGCAACACCTGGCCCGTACAAACGCTAAGGTGGAGATACGGCAGGCTTGCTCTTCTATGGTGCCTACCGTACAGTGCCAGAGCTGTACCATTCTGATTCCACCCCTTCCCTACACAGTTCAGAAACATCAGGATTGGATGTAGCAGGGGACGGGTGTGGCTGAGTGGCCTGAGCCGCCTATGTAACTTGGGATGAGGCATGTCGTTTCAGGTATGGGGGCCTGGCAGGCAACAGCTCCCTGGTGATGATGGCCGCCAGGCACTACTGGAACACGTGGCTCCCGCTTCTGTCCTCACCAGGCAACAGGAAGAAGGCCAATAGGTCCCTCCAGCGAATCATCAGCATCATCAACAAGACAGAGAGCAAGAAGCAGGTGCCATAGGGACACAGGCTAGGGTCCTAGGAGGCCTTACCCTCAGGCCTGGCCAGACTCATAGGAAAAGACAACCTCAACTTGACTCCCACGGAGGATGCCTGCCCTGGGCCATGACTGGGACATGGCCCCTGTGGGACACGACTTTCACTAGACACAGCTCCCATGGGACATGGCTCCCACAGGCTATGACCCCAATCAGGCACGGCCCACTTTGGGCATGACCCCTACCAGACAGCTCCTTCAGAACTTCTCCTGCTGAAGAGCAGCATTCTCCAGATCCCAGAGAGGTCGGAGGTTCCTGGCCAACCTAGGTGGTGGCCTCTGACCTCCGGTCCCCAGATCCAGAATTCTCTCCCATTCCCTCTTTGTTTTAAACAACTTTGAAACAGCAGACTTCCCCTATTCTCAGTTTGGTTTATTCTTCCCTCTCTGGTTCATAATTTTCTGTTATCTAGAGAATTAAAGGCAGGTTACTGATGTGAGATCTTCTGCATCCACAGGAATATTCACAGCTGTTGGCTTGCCTTGGAACATGGCTTCCACTATGTCCCATAAGTTTTTTTTTTCTTTTTCTTTATTTTTCTTTTTTTTGACAGGGTTTCTCTGTAGCTTTTTGGAGCCTATCCTGGAACTAGCTCTTGTAGACCAGGCTGGTCTCGAACTCACAGAGATCCACCTGCCTCTGCCTCCCGAGCGCTGGGATTAAAGGCGTGCGCCACCACAGCCCCTATTTCACGTCATTGAAAACAACTAGATCAAGGAGGAAGTAGTCTGTGTGCTGCATATGTGTATATTACGTGTGATGTAGGGGATGTGTGATATGTGTGTGTGTGTGTGTTGTGCTGTGATGTGGTATGTGGATGGTACACGTTGTATGGTATGTGGTGTGTTTGATGTATACATACAGTATGATATGTGTTGGGTATAACATATACATATGTTCATATATGTGTGTGTGCAGTGTGTTGATTACAGTTTGGTATGTGTGGTGTGGTACATGTGTGATATCATAAGTGTATGGTTATGTAGTATTGTACTATGATGTGTATGGAATGTGTGTAGTACGGTGTATGCACAATGTGGAGTCTTGTGTATAGTTTGAGAGTGTGTGGCATTATGTATGTTTGGAATGGAAGGTTTGGTGTGTATGGTGTGTGCATGGCATGGCCTATGTGTAGTGTGGTGTGTATAATATGGCACACAGTGTGTTATGCATGTGCTGTATTGTGTGCATGTGACATGAATGGTGAATGTGCTTAACATTTTGTGACTTGATAGCTGTGAAATTTTGCTGCAATTTCTGCCTTTTGCTTGTTTTTACTGAAACTAATGAGGAACAAGATGGAGGGACACATCAGTCCCCTCTAACACGTGCCATCTGTTTATTTCACTTAAGGAGACAGAGAAAACACTGTTTCTGCACCAGTGGCCCACAGCTGACTTCCAGGGTGGAGGCACGGGACCCGAAGGCCCATTCCTTCCAGGTTGGTAGCTCTGGCGCCAGTGGGAAACGGGGAGTTCTAGAAGTTTGAGCATTCCGTGCTTTACATCCGTGTCCTTACATGAGGCACACAGTCATGGCTATGCCCAAGAGTCTATCTGCTTCTCTCCTGATGTTTTCCCTTAAGATCCCATGGAAGCCTATTCTGGAGAGAGAATGCCCAGGGTCCTCCATCCTACCGACATGGAGAGCCTTCACAGGCTAACCCTTGACTCAGTTGATACACGAGGTCTCTTCCTCTTTTTCTTTTTGGTTTCTCAAGACGGGGTTTCTCTGTGTAGTCCTGGGAGTTCTGGAACTCACTCTGTAGGACCAGGCTGGCATCAAACTCACAGAGACTTAACCTACTTCTGCCTCTTGAGTGCTGGGATTAAAGGTGTGTGCCACTAATGCCCAGTTTTATCATATTTCATCTTCATCATATTTTCTACCATAAAACATTTGGAGATACATTCCTTGGCAAGACAAGGAAAGGGAAACACTGACCACAGACCAGCAGAACTACATTCAGTACTGTCTCGAGGTTTTTTAAAAGAATACATTTTCTTCTCATGATACGATTCTCTGTCACCGAGCAGTGGTGGCGCATGCCTATAATTCCAACACTTAGGAGGCAGAGGCAGGTGGATCTCTGGGTTTGAGGCCAGCCTGCTCTACAGAGTGAGTTCCAGGATAGTCAGGGCTACACAGAGAAACCCTGTCCCGAAACAAACAAAACAAAACAAAACAAACAAAAATCTAGAGCCCTACGTGTATTTGGCAATTCTTCAGCACTGTGAAATAGAGTAATGGACCCTACCTTGAACATGTTAGAGTCTTTTCACTGGTAAAATTTATTTAAAATTAGCAAAAGTATTGCCTTGTGTAAATAAGCATAGGGCACTGAACCCCCAGAGTTTAGAATGTTGACAAACACTTCAAGAAAAACGATACAGATAGCACAGTCTGAGAGGAGGACTGCCCCAGACTCCAGGGGAATGTGGAGACTGGCGAGGCCTTTGTTCATGTGGAGCCAGACAGAAGCTGGAGGTCAAACTGCCATCACCCAGGAAACCATCATTGGATAGGTCAGAAATCCCTGTCTTTAAAAATTTACATTCTGGCAGTTGAGGGGTAGCTCAACTGCCAAGAACACTTGGTGTTTAAGAGGACCTGGGTTCGATCTCCAGCACCACACAGTGGTTCACAACCACCTGTAACTCCAGGGCATCTGATGGGCATCCATGGGCACAGTCATACATGTGGTACACAGACACACACACAAGCAAAAAAAAAAAAAACCCATACACACAAACAAAACAAAACACTAGCATCACCAACAATAACAACAGAAAAAAAAAACCCTCCCATTCTGGACCAGGTGTGTTATTACACACCTTTAATCCCAACACTTGGGAGGTCGAAGCAGGTAAATTGCTGTGAGTTAGAGGCCTGCCTGGTCATTATAGTGAATTCTAGGCCAGCCAGAGCTACAGTGAAAGTTTCAAACAAATGCACAACAACAAAACCACCTTCTACTCCAGAGGAAAAGCATCAGAAAGTAGCATCGGACAAGCAGAAATTCTGTAGAAAGAGGCATACTTTCAAACAGATCAAAAAATTTTACAATGATAAGAAAGACAGAAAATTAAGGAATAACAATGTGAGAAATCCTCATACCAATGCGGCAGTGTGGGAAATCCTCGTATTCAATGTGGCAGTGTGGGAAATCCTCAGATCCAGTGTGGCAGTGTGGGAAATCCCCATATTCAATGTGGCAGTGTGGGAAATCCTCGTATCCAATGTGACAGTGTGGGAAATCCTCGTATTCAATACGGCAGTATGGGAAATCCTCATATCCAATGTGACAGTGTGGGAAATCCTCGTATTCAATGTGGCAGTGTGGGAAATCCTCATACCCAATGTGGCAGTGTGGGAAATCCTCGTATTCAATACGGCAGTGTGGGAAATCCTCATACCCAATGTGACAGTGTGGGAAATCCTCGTATTCAATGTGGCAGTGTGGGAAATCCTCGTATTCAATGTGGCAGTATGGGAGGTCAAGGACCCATCAGCTGCTAGTGCTAGCCTGATGAGAGCAGTGCTCTGGCTCAGGGTTCAGCTCTCCCAAGCTTCGCTCCCTTTCCGCAGTCTGTACCCTGAGGCTCAGAACTGAGCCTCCATGTAAGGATAGCACTGAAGGGCAGTCCACTGCCCCTGCTGCTGGGTGGCTGGGAGGTCTGACAAGCTGGGTCTCTGCCCTAAGTCTTTTACACACATGTTGGTGAGGCATCATGTGGACAGGGATATGTCCATGGTATGCTTGAATACACCAAACAAGGAACCAAGAACAAAACACGGAGTCTGAGCTACGCAGGATTAAGAATGAGCATGTGTCTAAGTGTCCCTCCCATTCCGATGCAGCTGGCAGGTTCAGAGAATAAGCTCAAATAATAAAGAAACTATGAGGTCCCCAAGTATCCGAGGTTAGCCACTTTTTCCAGCCCACCTTGGGTTTGCGGAAAGCTAGCAGAGCCAGCGTGTGGCAAGAGCATGGGCGTGTTCAGTCCTTTACCCAGCATCCCTATGCGAGAACACGCAGCATGAGAACCGTGACAAGAGGGAAAGAAGGCACCTGCTGATCACTGCCAGCCACACCCACCTTCATGCTCAGGGCCAGGGTCGGCCCCGGGGACATGTGGCAAATTTGGTGGCAAGGCCTGCAAGGCCTACAAGGCCTGCCCCTTTCCCTGAACGTTCCTGGGAACGTGTAATATACAGAGGCAAGAACAGACTTCCATTTCTTCATGGTCATGCTGTTTACTTGAGCTGAAAAGTAACAGACTTTCTGAGGAGAGAGAGGTCATGGGGACACCCTGGCCCTCAGACCATGTGCTGGGCAACCAAGAGACCCCATGAGAGTTAGAGGGGGCTCCTCAAAGCCAATAGACAGAGATAAGTAGACCAGAGTGGGCACTTAGAGCTGGTTCCTTCAGGTAGGGGAGTATCTGAGCCATGGCGATGTGGGGGAGGTGCTGCAGGCAGGGGCCACATTGATCTACCACCAGCACTATAGGGCAGCTTCCAGCCTTCTGATCCACACCTGCATATGAATGGAAGACTGTGACACGGCTTGTGAGGGAGTAGGGGTGGGGGGTAAGAGGTCAGAGGGCATCAAGTCAGTTGGCAAGGAGCTGGCTGCCCAGTCCCCTTGAGACTCCATCTCTTTGCCTCCCAGGGTCTGAGGACGACCTCACCCTCCGTGCGGTACTTTATAGCCTGCTCTTCCACAGCCATGCTGACCAGAATGACTGGGAGATGGGCCTCAAGGTGCTGGATGAGGCCGTGCAAGTGCTGCCAAGGACAGCCCACCGCCTGTGAGTGCTCTTACCCAGCATGCTCTCTGCACTCCTCAGCGGGGCTTCCCTGTGGTCCCTTTCCACTAAAGGACCTCACCTCCCCCAGAAGAACCAAATATATAGCACAAAACCTCAGCTAGCTCCCTGTCTGGTTTCATCCCTGCCCGCAGGAACATGGGTGGCAGTTGTATGTCATATGTCACATGTACACAGTAGTTCTGTATGTCATATGTCACGTGTATGCAGTAGTTCTGTGTGTCATACTGTATGCTTAGCATTTTGTCATCTCAGTTGACCCATCCTTTCCTATTCTTCAGCTTGATTTTCAAACATATGGTGATTGTGAAGGCCAAACTTGGCCAGAACTATAGCATGGAAATTCAGAAGTTCAAGGATGAGAGCGAAGACTATTTGGCACACATGTGGTACCGTCTGGCTCAGAACTCGAGGAACATCTGTGGAGAGCTTACCTGTTATCAAAATGCTATCCAGGCACTGCAGGTCTGTGTGGTGTTCACGTTGGTGATGGTGGGTGGATTTGTTTCCTGATTGCAGAGAGAAATCATAGGAAAGCTTCAGAATTAGGGACTTCCTGGGTCAGCTCAGAGGAAGCCACTGTGTAGCAAGCCCTGGCTGAGGCCGGAGACTCCCTGCTGCTGATCTGCCCCTTTGTCACCCCCCTTGGAAAGGAGAGAGCGGGGAGAGCCCTGAGGTAAATGCCTGGGCTCCCCGAAGCCTGGGACTGCTGAGCAAACAGGGATCTGCATGCAGCTGGCTGGGACAGGCCGGTCTTGCTGTCCCCATTTCGAGCACTTGAGTGGCAGGGTGCTCTGACTTCTGACTTGATGACAATGGTCCACATGGGGCTCCCTGGAGTCCTGAGTGTGGGACCAATGGTGTCATGGACTTCTGAATAGAAAGGTTTGGACTGTGAGGAAACACCTTGACAGGCTGGTCTGTTTCTGTTTCGTAGGCCCTTAGCACATCCCGGCTGTGAGGTCCTGGGTCTCTGCCAGGGAACCACGACCGTCTCAGGGCACAGGCTGTGGCTTCAGAGACCTGACACTCCTGCATGTGCTTAAAGGGAGCCCTGCATTTTGCTCTTGGAGACCAAGTAACTGGTCATCCTGCTGGGTCTCAGGGTCAGGCAGTATGTGGGCATCTCAGTGAGGAAGCTGGAAGGGCAACTCTCCGAGAAGGGGAAGTCACCAGGCTATAGAAAGGGCAGAGAGCTCACACATTCAGCTGGACACTGCAGGTTTATCTGTCTTCAGTGACCTTGAGTCTTATCTTTGACACTTGCTTTTATTTCCTTATTATTTAAATGTTCTTGTGTGTAAAATATGTATGTGGTATGTATATATGTGCATGTGTGTTCACGTGTGCAAGCATGAACATGCACATGCCATGGCAGCCTGTGGAGGTCAGAGGACAACCTCATGGGTCAGGCCTCACCTTGTACCTTGTTTGAGGCAGGATCTGTTCCCCCACTGTGTATACCAGGGTAGCTGACCCACAGGTTTCCCGGCCTTCTCCTGTCTTAGCCTCCCATCTTGCTGTAGGCAGGCTGGTATTATAGGTGCACACTGCCACATCCAGAGTTTACATGGGTCCTGGGGACTCAAACTCTGGTCATCAAATTTTGCACAACAAGCACTTTATCCACTGAGCCATCTCTCCAGCCCCTTGAATTCTTCTTTCTTTCTTTCTTTTTCTTTCTTTCTTTCTTTCTTTCTTTCTTTCTTTCTTTCTTTCTTTCTTCCTTCCTTCCTTCCTTCCTTCCTTCTTTCTTTTCTTTCTTTCTTCCTCCCTTCATTCCTTTTTTCTTTCTTTTCCATCCCTCAGTCTTTTCCTCCCTCCCTCCCTCCATCCCCCCTTCCATTCCTTTGTTTGGCACAATACAATCTCTAGCTTGTTCTCAATGCTTTTACCACAATCTGTTCTAGAACATTTCATCACCCTGCCCACCCCCAGTTTGTGTCTCTTAGCTGTCACTCTCCTCTCCAACCCTCCTGCAGTTCAGGGATCACCGACCCATCGTGCCCTCTGGGCCTTTCACAGAATGAAATCAGGCCTACCACGTGGCTGCCATAACTAGCTTCTTTCACTAAACATGGTCTCATTCTGTTAGAGTCACACGGTATTGTGTGACTGTCCTGAATTCTTTCTTGTGACTAAGAAGACATACTCCATACTCCATAGACACCCACGCACTTGGCTCCTTTGTTGTTTGTCAGGCCCTTGCAATGTTTCTGAAATCACTTGGCTCTTGTGAGCAGGGCTTTCGTGAACCTGCATGCACAGGTTAGTGTGAACCTGTGTTCTTGGTTCCCTTGAGAATGTTCCTAGGAGTGGAACTGATGAATCACACGTGACTCTGTGCTTAGCCAAAGAAGAGCCACCAGGTTGTGCCCTTGTGGACTGACCCTGTTCTTAGTATTGCTCATAGCACAACATTTCTAATTGGCATGAGGTCAATGTCTAGTTTATCTTCTGTCACTCATATTTACGATATTGTATCAGAAAGACCATTTTGATCTAAGGTTAGGAAGATACATTCTTTGTTTTCTTCTGAGAATTCTGTGACTGCAGACCTTCTGTCCAGGTGGCATGTCCATTCTGAGTTGGATTGTGTACAGGAGGCTGGTCCAGCCTCGTTCTCTAGCTGAAGACTCTCCACTCAGCCTTACACCTTTGGATGAGAGGAGCATCCTTTCGCTCCTCTTTAGCCACCCATGCTTGCCCACGCTTGCCCATACTTGCCCATGCTTGCCCGTGCTTGCCCACACTTGCCCAGCTTCTATCCAAGCCACAGCTTCCATGGCACATCCTGGACTCTCTCTCACCTCCGTAAGATGTCCCCTCCCACTTCCACCGGGATGCAGGTTCCAAGGGGCTACCTTAGGCCCTGACCCCTGCCTAGGGTTCACACCCTACCTGTCTCCCCAATACCCTGTGACCCCTTTCCCTCCCAGAAGCTTTGTTCCTCCTTCCTCATGAGACAGCATCCATGTCCAGATTGCTATGCCCCACCTGAGGCCACCACCTGACCTGCAGCACTTGTTTGTTTGATTTTCTTGCTTTGAACCCCACGCAGGGGCGGGCACGGGCTAGCCTCTCACGGGTACTCATTTGACGGGGAATGAGAAAGTACAGGCAAACACTCAGGAAAGCTACAGAGTCAACAAGAGAGACAAGAGGGCCGTGACTCTAGGTCCTGAAAAGTACGGGGGTGATGCCTTGAGGCTGGGCCAAGGAAGAGGCCTGGAAAGCAAGGGAGTATGTAGCAAGTCTACACACTAAAGCTCCCGGCTGTGCACAGGTCTCTGAGCTTTGAAGCTGGCCTGCAGTTTTCAGCAACCATAGGCCAAGTGCGTGCCATGTGCGTGCCATGCTACATCTCTGGCTGTAGTTTCCCTGACACCCCCTCCCACAGGCCCGCAGCTATATATAGAAGTATTCTCCACAGAAACGCCTGTCTTCACACAACAAGTCATGGAAGCTGTCAATAGTTGAAGCAAAAAGCTGTGCATGCACGGGGAACCAGGCATGGGGCCCTCAATAGAGGACCTAACCCCAGAACCACCCATTCAAGGTTTCAGATTAGCCCGACTACTTTGCAGGGAGCCCTGATCAGCATCTTCTGTGTTGTAATGGCGATTTGGAGAATTGTTAGGAAATACAGGGGCCAGGGGGACAGATACGCCTGGGGGATTTTACCAATTTTTTTTCCTACCACACTTCTGTCCACATCTGGGGCCCTCAGGGAACCTTGGTGGCAAGACCTATCTTCCTGGAAGGGGCCTCCACAGTGACTCCATGGTGACTCTAGGGTGGCATGAACCATCAGGACTTCCCCATGCTAATTAATGGCACATTGACCTGATTAGTGCCATATGCTTGTCTGTCTTGTCCCAAAGAAGCCAGAGAGCAACTGGCAGAAGGTAGATTACATCGTGGAGTTCAGTGAGTGGATGTATTACAAGCAGTTCCCTATGGAAGATGTGATTGCCCACCTCGAGTGGGCCATTGAGATTCTGCTATCCATGAAACCCACTGAAGACTCCCCTGAGCCAGAGCCCAAGACGGAAGGTGAGGGTGACCACGTTGGCTTCTCCTGATCCACATACTGTAGGCCCTATCTGGGCCCAGGACAGCTGGACGTAGTGGGACTGTTGCTGGGCCACCAATGTCCGCTGGTCTGGTACAGGCTTGCCATCATTTTTGGCTCACAGCAGTTAGGAATAAGGGAAAGAGACAGAATGGGAAAGTTCCAGAACTTGTGTGAAGAAATAGCTGTAACTAACTCATCCAGATGAATGCAGCAGTTTCAGCACGCTAGGAACAGAGCAGAGCAGGCCAGCCTATGGCCTATTCGGACAGAACACCAGCTAGGCACCCGCACGGGTAGCAAGCCCAAGGCCAGCAGCCCTTTGCTTCCCAGAAAATGGGTCTCTTGGATTCCTGGACTCAGAGAAACAAGTCTGGGACACAGGACAGGCAGAGCAGAAGGTAACCCTGCTGGAGAAACTCCAGTCTGGGGCAGGCAGCAGCACACCTCCAGGCACCTGGTGACGGGTCAGCATCACAGATCAGAAGGGGAGAAATCTGGGGCTTGCAGGAGCCTAAGCCTGTTCAGAGCCCCAGACTCACTCCCACCATGTCTTGCAGGGCAGGCCTCCCCTGCCCTGTCTCCCACAGGGAGTGCAGTGTCCTCGAATCTGGAGACAGTCTCCTTGGACCAGTTTCGAAGTGTGAGGCAGTTGGAGGCCTTGGCCCGTGTGCACATCCTTCGGGCCTTGATAGTGTCCCCAAGCGCCTCTTCCTATGAAGACGACTGCTTCATGGCCTACAGTTTCCTCAGGCACATCTGGAAGGTGAGGCAGGCTGGAGATGTGGTGCCAGACAGTGCGGGTCCCCAATCCCATCCTCCAGCCTCTGGGAGGAAACTCTGAAGGGCTTGCCGCTGCTGTTTTCTTTGTTTAAATCATCATAGCATTTTTCAAAGAAATCAGAACCTTCCCAGGTACTCTGTGAAGGCCTTTGAGAAGCACACAGACATGCAGACACTTTTCTCTTCACCGTTCACCTCGTGCTCTGTGCTGAAAGATAGGCCAGCATCTCTCTTGGTCCTGCCACACTTGTGTTCTGGAGGTTCCTCGAAGAGGATGCTCCCCAAACCCACCCCAGCTCTGCTGCCCGTCCACCATGAAAGCTTGTAGGTCCAGGCAACTGACCAGACTTGCTCTGTCCTGTGGGGTCTCCTGGGTTTGACCATGGCTGAGCAACACCCTCAGATCCAAGAGCGACCTCCCCCCCAGGTGCAGAAAAGGGAGAGATACGCTCTGCTGTTTAAGCTCCAAGTTCATGTTTTCTCCCCCTCCCTCCAGATTTCCTTGATATCAGGAGGAAAACTAATTCCAGAAAAAACTTTACAAGTACCTAGTTCACAATTGTTACCGTTAAAAAAGGAGAAGGAACGGGGGAAAGAGAAGGAGAAGGAAAAGGAACAGGGGAAAGAGAAGAAGAAAAAGAAGGAACGGGGGAAAGAGAAGGAGAAGGAGACAGAGAAGGAGGAGGAGAAGGAACGGGGGAAAGAGAAGGAGACAGAGAAGGAGAAGAAAGAGAAGGAGAAGAAGGAACGGGGGAAAGAGAAGGAGAAGGAAAAAGAGAAGGAAAAAGTCAAGGACATGAAACAGGTGAGGAGCGGGCGACCTGGTGTATCCTCACCTGAGGTGGGAGCTGGAGGGTAACCCCCAACTCCACTGCATCCATGTTGGGGGTCTTTCAATTGTCCCATGCCTCAGCTTCCCATTCTGTAAGGCATGCTATCCCAACCCTGGGCCACAGCCTCCATCCACTGTGCCAGAGGCTGGCATCCTGTCCTCTCCATATTGTGCCACAGGGGCATCCGTTTCAGAACTCCATGTTTTACAATAAATCTTGCTTTCTCTCATTCACAGATCTCAACCCCAGTTCCCAACAAGCCACCCGATGATATCCCCACCAGCATAGACGCGTGGGCCTCCTACTCATGCCCCGAGGATCTGTTGTCTGTATTCAGGCAAGACAGGAGTGACTCCACTATTAACTCCTCAAGTTTCCAGAAGCCGGTGAGTGGATCTGAGAAGCCAGCCAGGTCTTTGCCACAGGGCTGGCAAACCCAACCTCCCTTCCTCAAAGCTGAAAGTATTACCAAAGAGAGACCCATGAGACAAAGGTTTCATAGAAAGGGTTAAAAGGGAGCTGTTTTCTGCCTTTAGCACCCACAGCCACAAGGCTCCCTCTCGTCTGCACCCTCTTTCTTCCTAACAGCTGCCAACATCCATGAGAAGCCCCGTCCTGCTACATCCATACCCAGGTACACATACTTAGTCTTGGCACTGTTTCTGCCTGCTGTCATAGCTCCATGAACTAGGCAGCAATGACCACAAGAAACACAGAAACTCGGTATCGGCAGGAACTTGGTCCCTCTGGATGCTTCACCCCACCCCATCTCTACCACCAAGGCCACACAACCTCTCCTCTCTAGCAAATCCAGCACTTGTAGAGACCTCCAAGGTTATACACTCAGGGCTGTACCTTGGACAGAGCCTCACCCTGGTCGTAGAGCATCATAAATACCTTTGGATGCAAAGTCAGACTCAGAAGTTCCATGTATTAGGACTCCATGTTCTTAGGGGTCCACGGCCCAGCCACCTTCTTCTGCCTTGTTGGGGCTTCATGGGGATAGAACTGTTTGGCATATTCCTCTTGGTCAGTATGTTGGTAGGGTTCACCCATGCTGTTTGGGGACAACTATTTTTAGTCTTTTTCAATGCTGCAGTTCCCACTGCAGTGAACAGGCCTTAGTGAGCCTGCCCAATCCCCTGCTAATGGACATCATACTTGTGGTTCCTCCAAATGAAGCATGTGTGAACACTGGTGCCCATGTTGCTGGACCACAGTATGGAAAACTTCCCAGTGGCAATGAACATTGCCAATTGACAAATCACATCCCAGGGTTGCCACTGCTGACTTTCATCCTTGTCCTTGCAAGGGGAGCTCCTGCTGCCCACGTCCTGGCCAGCCTGTGCTAGTGTGCATGTTTTGGCATCTCCCATGGCTACCGCGATGCTAGGTGCCCTGTCGGCCTGTCCTAGCCCTTTCTCTTTTGTGATGTGGCTAGCCAACACACTGCCATAATTTAGCAAGTTTTCTTTTTCTCTTGTGGAATTGAAAAAAAAATCACAGGCCTGTTCTGAGAGGGACATTCTGACTGTCCTGTATACAGTCACTTTGCGACTTGCCTTTCCTCCCGTGATGGGGTTTTCTGTGTACAAATGTTAACTTTAGTGTTATGAAAATCAGGAATCTTTTGCCCTGTGACTGGTGCTTCCTTCTGTCCTTTTTGAAAACAAAAACAAAAACAAACAAACAAAAAACCAGTTTCCTTTCCTGAGGTCAGAGATAGCATCCTCCTCCCCCCCCCCGCCCCAAGGCACAAATACCCTTCACCTGTATAGCCTAGTGTCAGATTCGGATAGAGTCTACCTTACATAGTCTGTGTGGACAGGAGCCAGGAACCACTCAGGATTGACACTAATCCTGGGAATTAGCTGTTTTTTTTTCTCCCCTAGATACCCAGTTGTATACATATATGAAGAAATTCTGTATTTGGTGGATCATCAGTTTTAACTGGAAAAAAACTAAATGAAATATGAAATTAATGAATTAATGGTTGCATCTCTTGTGCAGATCTTTAACAATACTCTGGTGCTGACAGCCACAGCATTGCATATGACAAAGCAAAACTGTAATGACAGATAGGGAAGAGGGCACCCCACAAACTTGCAAAACCCTTGCTGAGTGCTGGCATGCAGGCAAAGCTGGGTATATTAGCTAACTTTTCTTGCTGTTGTGACCAGAATACCAAAGCAACTTAAAGGAGAAAGCATCTGTTTTGGCCCACAGTTTGAGGGTACAGTCTACCCTGGTGGGGAAGTCACAGAGGCAGGAACTTGAGGCAACTCATCACAATCCATCAGCATTCAGGAAGCAAAGAGCAATGAATGGTCCATGCCAAGCCAGCCTCCTCATTATGCAGTCCAGGATCCTAGTCCATGGCATAGCCCCGCCCAAGACCCTAGTCCATGGCATGGCCCCGCCCATACTTAGCATGGGTCATCTCACTTCAGTTAACCTAATCAAGATAACCCTTTACAAAAGAAACCCAGAGTCTCTAACGTACTTTAGATCATCTGTCCTAGGCATGCCCAGACTCGTCTCCTAGGTGATCCTAATCATGTCAAGCTGACATCAGCATTAGCCATCTCTCTAGGGGACTAGTGTGCTACCCTGCCTGTGACCACACCCATTTGCTATGTGTTGATGCAGACGTACAGTTTGTACTACATAGACCATTTGGTCAAAGCCCTGCAAAAGATGTACCTTCACGAGCTCAGCATCCCGATCCTGCAGCTGGCTGTGCTCATTGCAGATGTTGTGGTGGAGAGCAAGAGCCTCGCAGACCTCTACCACCTGCGGTTGGTATCTCTCCTTCACTGAAGTGGTGAGAGCGGCAGTTTGCCCAAAGCAATATAAAAACAAACAGTGCCTTAGATATTAATTCTGTAGCTGACTGTATAAATAATAAATCCCCAAGCCAGCTGGACAGTGGAATGGTTACCTTTATTGTAAAGCTTCACCTGCTGCTTAGAGAGTACCTTTTTTCCCAGGAGACACATACTGGGGTATTTAAGGATCAAGGGACACTATACTTCCCATCAAGGGTCTAGGAGGAGGAGAAATGGAGGAGACAGTGGTAAAGAGAACATGTCGACACTCAGGGGAGGAGGAACACACAGATAACGCTTGAGTGTGTTTGCATGGCTATGGCCAAATAAAGTGTTTTAAACAAAACCTCAGCTGAATTTCCTGCTGGAGGCTATGGCAGGGTTTGGCAGAGTCCATATGGGTACCTGGCTGTTAACCTCTAAAGATGTCCCAAGATGTACCCATAGGGAGTAAAGTATGTGAGTGAATGACAGAGAAATTACCACCTAAAGTTTCATAGAAACACCTAGCATGTTTAGTTAAAAAAATATTGAAACACCAAATACATTTGCTTTAGTTCCCCAGCCCCAATTAAGTACCCCAATCCAGGACTACTCTCTTTGGAGATGACTGCATCCGTGCCTCTTCCCTCCCCGTCTTCCCCCTCAGACTTTTACAGGTGTGCTCTGACCTGAGGTTGCACAACGCAGCAGCTCATCATGAAGAGGTGGTTGGACAGACATACATTGGGGACATGGAGCAGGCCAGGTGTGTGCAGCGCTTGCTTCCTTCTGGGTGTGGGACTCCTCTTTGCAGCAAAGTACAATCCAACAGCGCTGAGGAAACCCTAGCCCCGAGATGTGGCTTCTCTCAGTCCCAGGCCTATTACAGCTACTGGATCCTCAGTCTGGGCTTGGAGGTCCTGGAGGCAGTTTCCAGGAAGGAGTACCTGGGAGGGCAGCACAGAGAGAAGTATGAGTGTCTCCTCCTTGGTTTTCATCGCAGGTTTGGGGACTACCAAGCTGTGGGTGCTCCGCAGGGGAAAGGGAAGAAGGGTCAACAGGACAGTATGGGGATGGCTGTCCTTCACCAGTCCCAGGGTCCTCCCAGGGGGTGCTGGAAGTGATGGCACTGAGTGACACACATATTTGGTTTTGGGTTTTTGGGTTACTCTGAAGCTCTTGTGGTTGGCTGATAGTAGGCTGTCCAACAGTTAAATTAACCAATTACAGATTTTGTAGCAATCCTTTTCAGACTTAGAGACCACCTAAGAATATTTAAGAATGTATACATAGTCATATTATTGTTGATTGTTGCAATGTGACCCCCCCACACACATAAATTATATGATCATTGTGCAAATTTTAGAAAACAGGTAAGGGAGAGAATAAATGTCACTGCGGGCTCCATCCCTTGGCAGCAATCCCTTGGGGTTTTGCCATTGCATGCTGGATCAGTCATGAAAATGTAATTCCGCTGCATACACTTTTCCCTCTGCAGCCTTTGGCAGTGAATATCTGTCTACAAAACCATTTTCGTGTTCTTAGCACAGTCATTTCTCTGTGCATCCCTGCACTGACTGGGAGATGTTTGCTGAGGGGGTTCAGAAATGCAGTCGCCAAGCCCTGGAGAGGCGCCTGCCTCTTCCTGCTCTTGGGTTCACTCTGAGAATCCTGCTGTGAGGTACGGGAGGCACTGCAGGTGGGTTGCAAAAGAAGAAGGGTAACCGAGACTGACAAGAAGGGTTGGTGCCAATGGTGATGCAGGGCTGGAGATGCAGAGAGCCCTCAGAGCCCTCAGTTTCAAGAGTAGGCAGCCAGGGAGCCCTGGCCAATTGGATGAGCGAGACATTTAGGGATCTGTGACGGGACATCACTGGGGTGAAAGTGTTGGATGCTCTGATGGGAAGAACCCATCAGAGTTGTATGAGTGAGAATTTGGCTAGACTGGGTTGAATGCTGTGATGCACTGGCCCACCTCCCAGGAGACCACTCTGGATGTAGTATGGTGGGTGACTCAGAACTGAGGTAAGTGGTGAGGGAGGAGGAGCAGCTTGGGTAGAGGGGCCATGCGGCTGCTTTGTGGGAAACTCTGAGCGCTAAGTGGCTTTTACCTATTTGGAGGGGTACCAGAGGCAGGTCTGCTCTTCATACACTAAGCTTGAGAAGCTCGTTAAACTACACATCAGCTCGTCAGACAGCTGCAGAGAGAACAGGGGGTTGGTGTGGTTCCAGGACCCAGACTGCTGCCCAACTGGAGACTGGCTTTCGTAGTCACGTGTTGACTTAGTTTGGGTTTTGGTTGCTGTGCAAAGACGCCATGTTCCCGGCAAAATTTACAAAGGAAAGCATTTAATTGAGGTGGCAGCTTACAGTTTCAGAGGTTCAGTCTATTATTATC
The DNA here is from genome assembly GCF_903992535.2 of Arvicola amphibius. Taxonomy (NCBI): domain Eukaryota; kingdom Metazoa; phylum Chordata; class Mammalia; order Rodentia; family Cricetidae; genus Arvicola; species Arvicola amphibius. Next base: position 141,728,668 of record NC_052047.1, on the reverse strand, counting down.
ATGGTGGGGAGCACAATGGTGTGTAGCAGACATGGTGTTGCAAAAATAGCCAAGTGTCCTACATCTTGCAACAGAAAGTTGACTGTAGTCACACTGAGAGAAGAAGCTTGAGAACAGAGACCTCAAAGCCCGCCCCCACATTGACACACATATTGCAACAAGGCCACACCTATTCTAACAAGGTCATGCCTCCTAATAGTGCCATGCCCTTTGGGGGCCATTTTCTTTCAAACCACCACGTGTGGGAATCGTAGCTTCTCCTGGTTGTGTTAGCTCATGTTTCTTTGACTCTAAATGAAACTCACCAATGTCACCAGCCATTGCAATTCTTTTGTTTTGATGCTATTTCACCTCATCTAGCTGCCGAAAAGAGATTGCATTTAAGAGAGAGAGGAACAAGGAACCTGTGATAGAAGAAAGCCAACCAGCCCTGCATGAGCAGCTGGCTCCAACCTGCTCTGAGGAGGTGAAGCCACTAATAGCTCAAGACAAGGTAGGCTGGCACTACCCCAGTGGGATCCACAGGCCAAAGGTGACACTGACTTAGCCTGACTCTGCCACAGTGGGGTCCAAAACCTAGAGGTGACATCAGCTTGGCTGCAGTGTAGGCTTGGCCTAAGAGTCAGAGAGCCACCATTCATTTCTGAAGTGCTCACTGCATACACTTTAGGTATGGCTTTAATGGGAAACTCAGAGACCTGACCAAGTTTGTCCTACCCTGGGACCCTGAATTTTCTCAGGGAAGGCAAAAAAATTATTTGTAAAACAGATCACCTGGGGCCTGAGCAGCAACTTAAAGCATCAGCAGGCTGGAAATATAGTGTAATCGTTTACCTAAACTATTTAAGGCCCTGGGCCCAGGCAAGAGGAAGTAAAATGGGAGAGGATTTCTGCCAAGAAGAGTACATCCAAGGGGGTCTGACTAGACAGACTCTCGCTGTCCTGTCACCAACTGGCTGTCTCCTTCAGTCCACAAACAGGAGAAAAAGCCATCCCAAAGAGTTCCTCAGAGTGCCAACTCTGTGAGCCTGTTAAAGTCAGTACTTGGGGCATGGTGGAAAGTGCCCAACATGAGGCTTGTTTTGGGACCTGAATTCAGAACAGATGAGGGTCAAGGACTCAGTGAGCCATCCGCAATGGGGGTAAGGGATGCTGACAGGTACATAGGACAAAGAGAGAAGAGCTTATCATGGTGGGACACAGACCGGGGACAGAGTTTCTTAGGGACATGGTGTCTCACAGATTTTGAAGATAAATGGAGATACTGGCAAGGGCCTGGATGGAACATCCTACCCCCAGCTGTGGATGCTCAAAGGGGAGGTTCTACTGGAGCTGGATCTGTACCAACCAGCACGGCTGCTCTTGGCAGAAGCCCAGCAGACATTCCAGGTAACAGGACTCACCCATCTCCATTGAAGCCATCTTGACCTGGGCCTGAACTCTTCATATGTATTCTTACTCCTCATCTAAGGACTTTCAGGGGCACCTGGCTTCTCAGAGTCTCCATTGAGTCCCCCAAAAGGCTTGAGTTAGCATCCTTCCACAGAACACTGCTCAGGGTCCAGCTCTCTATAGACTTGGAGCTTTGACTGTTTTTCTCTAAGAAGCTGCTTACTAGAGGAACTTGCACCCAGACCTGGGGACCCAGTACCCACTCACTCCCTAGATTGACGTTTTGAGTCTCAAGTTCCAAACTACACTTGGCAGGGATTTTTCTCTCCTGGACTCTGACCCCAGTGAAAAGCTGACCTTGGACAATCTGGACAGAAGAAGCTATTTGTGTTGTCTGCTCTAATGATGCCATTCTCCCAAGTTACAATCCCCATGACTCCCCCAAACCCCTGCAGACAGACTTAGAATTGCTTTCAGTGGGATGATGAGGCCAAGATCCTGACACAACCAGCCTGTGGCTTATTCTGAAGAATTCAAGGACTAGAGGAAAATTCAGCAATGAGAGAAAAATTCAGTATTACCAGAAAGCTGTGAGCCCAGGCCCTGGTCCATACAGTGAGAGCAGGGGTGCAGTTACCAGAGAGAGGCCAGGCATGTAAGTAGCAGGGGTGGGACAGATGTGCAGGTGCTGGAGTAGGGGAACAGCTGTGCAGATGTCAGGGATGAGAAAGATGTGCAAGTGCTAGAGATGCGACAGATGAACAGGTGCAGGGAAGAAGACAAGGGTGAAGGCACTGGACAGGGAAGAGATGCGCAGGCATCAAAGAAAGGGGCAGGTAAGGAGATACCAGGGAAGGGAAAGATGTAGACGACCAGGAAGGAACAAGTCGAGCAGACAGATGTTCAGGTACCAGGGAGCGAGCGGAGTGTCTTAGTTAGGGTTTCTGTTGCTGCAAAGAAATACCAAGACTAAAATACAATAACCAAGTTGGGGAGAAGAGGGTTTACTCAGCTCACACTTCACATCGCTGCTCATTGTAGAAGGAAGTCAGGAAAGGAACTCAGACATGGCAGAAACCTGGAGGCAGGAGCGGATGCAGAGGCCATGGGAGTGAGTGCTGCTTACTGTCCGGCTCCCCGTGGCTTGCTCAAACTGTGCCCAGCCACCAGAGCCACCCAGCCCCAGGATCTGTGTACTGGAAACCCGGCCTTGGTTGGAGATGATCCTACTTGTGTGCTAGCCTTGTTCTCTGGGCCCGTTAGGCACCTGACTCTCCCACCTTGGAGCTCAGCACCCTCCTGACAGGATCTGGTCCAGAATCTAGAAATACTCTTGTATAGAAGGAGGTCACCTTCTACCCTCATCCAGCCTGTTTGTCCCGTGGATCTGGAGTCCAGCATCCTCTCTCACCAGCGCAAGGAAGTTCAGGGCACGGAATCCAGGTGGGACAAGTGTTGGTCAGGATTGCAGATGCCTGGTCCAGCTGATCCCACTGATCAATGAGATTTGAATATGTAAATAATCTCGTGAGCCACCCTGACAGGGATGCTCACACCGCTCCCAGAACTTGCCTATGTCTACTCCACCTCACAGCACACTGATAGCACCCCATGGCTCAGCGGGGTTTGCGAAAGCGACCTATCTGTCTCTGTCTGAGCAGACACACGACTTCACATTTTCCCAGAAAGTAATGTCCTGTACCTTCCCATCATGAGGACAGCAGTGTCCGGCACTGTATGAGTCTTCACCTTCCCTTGGTGCTTAACATAAATCGCATTATTCGCCCTGGTGCTTGCCGCACAACCTCCCGGGATAGATGAGGTTGGGTGCTGTGAGCTGATGGAACCTTCTGGGCACCAAGTACTCTACACATAGACTTGCCCTTGGGCCTTGACTCCAGGAAGCCCTCTGCAAAGAGAGATCAGTGCCAGCAAGAACCTGGGAGGACTAAGGAGCCAGCCTTGTACTGCCCAGATAGGTCACCACACACCCTCCTCCAAAGAATACCCTCCGGCCCGCGTTTAGGCCTGAATTTCCTCAGGTCCAGGAAGAACCACAACTGGTTGTCTGTGGATTACCTGACCCAGCTGAGAAGAGCTACTGTCAAGTCCGTGCGTGCTGTCTCAGTTAGGTTTACTACTGCTGTGACGAAATACCATGACCACAACAACCTGAGGAAGAAAGGGTTTATTTGGTTTACACTTCTATATCACTATTTATCAAAGGAAGTCAAGACAGGAACTCAGAAAGGGCAGGGACATGGAGGCAAAAAGTGTTGCAGAGGCCATGGGAGGATACTACTTACTGGCTTGCTCAGCCTGCTTTCTTGTAGAACCTCAGGTAGCAGGGCTAAAGGTGCTACCAGTATGACCAAAAACTTTTGCAGGCTGAGTCCTATGACTCCCGGAGCACACTTGGCACTCCTGAGGGCTATCACTCCCAACTAGTGCCTATGCCAACGTACATGGAGCTGCCCACGTACGTTGCAAATTGTCTCTTCCTGCTTTTAGGAACTAGGTGATAACTGCTCAGAAGCACAGTGCCTGTTGCTTCTAGCACAGTTGGCCAATAAAGAAAAGAACCATGGACAAGCTATGCTCATAATTGAGAGGGCCCAGCAGCTAGGTGGAGCCGAGGAGTTCTGGTACAATTCAACCCTGGCTCTGGCTGAGGCCATCTTATCCTCTGCAGATGACGAAAAAGAAATCACAGTGAGTCGCGGTACCCAGTGGACAATGAGGGAGGCTTGGGGGAGGGTATGTGCTGAGGTCTTGTCCCCAAGCCCTGCTGAGTGACTTGGTGGCATGTGATCATCACATCCAGGTTTGCAGACTGTTTCAGAAACTCATAGATACCTTCAAGGTCCTCCAGCATGAAAGGCCAAACCGAGTGTCCCTGCTAGAATTCTTCATCATGGAGCTGGAAGCCAGGTAATGATGCCTCGTGTGCCAAAGCTATGGCTGCTTCCCCCACACATTCCCTCTCATGTTATACGTGTCAAAGCTAGGAAGGCTTAGACTCAGTGGAACCATGAGTCCCTTCCCTGCTCTGTGTGTCCCATGCATCCTCAGCTTCCTCTAAGGAACAGACCTTCCTTCTACCATGTGCCTCAGAGGAGTCATGGCTTCCTCCCAGACAGCCCACATTTCCACAGTGTCTTTCCGATGACTCCTGGAGCCTCTGGTCTCTGTCAGAGAATCCCCCCACCCCTGCTCTTCCACACATGCCAGTACAGACTTCAAGTCCCGTCACAGGCCCTTTCCCAGGAATCCTCTGAGCTCACTGACCACAGACGCAGGGATCCTTGCCTGCTCTAATTCCTCTCTGGAAAGTGCTGTGCGCTATGGGTCCTGATGTGAGTCTGTAAGCAGCCCCACATCAGCATCCTTTTCCTGTTTTCCAGGGGTGAACCCGATACTTGGGTGGGATTGCTAGATTCTAACTTCACTGATCCAGAGCCATGGCTGCATGACATCAGTCTTGGGACAGAAAGTCTCATTGGTATTTGATTCAGTGTCCCTGAGTGGGCCCTGGGCAGAAGAAGGGTTGCTGTGGTCTTGGGCTTTTGAATCTGGTGTGGAAAACTTCAGTCTCTACCATCCTGAGAAGTTGCCTGTCTCTAACAGGTGTGTGGAACTTCAAACTCAACTTGCCTGCTACCTGGTGAACAAAGAACTTCTTGAGTACCCCTTTTTGCTGTTAGACCTGGAGAAGCAGCTGTTGGAAGTCCAAGAAAACCTTATTCTCAGTGGCAACAGGAAAAAATGTGTCGACTTAAAACTAGAGCATGCAAGGATAAAGAAGTAAGGGCATCATCACCCCCTCCAACCACACCACTGGAGCTGCCGGAGGTTCCGCCCTCTGAGCAGGGTCCACCTTTGAGCTCCCAAAGACAGACCCTCTCCTCCTCAGCCCCAGACATGGCCAGACCCAGCTCCCTCCCCATCCTCCCTGCCAACCCACCACTGCCATCCTGCAGGGTGGCACAGCGGTTCCTACTATTGCCACAGGTGTGTTTTCCAATGGCTGTGCCGCTCTCCTCTCACGGCAGCCCCCAGTGCTTCTCACAGCGTCTCTGCCCACTCTGGGTACCCACAGTTCTTTACACACAAGCAATCCTGCGTAGGTATGAGCCTGCCTTCAGGAGTCATGATCAGCCAACGCCCAAGTCACAGCCATTACTCAGGGTGTACTGCAGCACCATTGTGGGCCCCCAGGGAGGCAGGAAAGTAGGTGACTGAGCCAGCAGGTGGAAATTGGCGCGTTACTTCATCAGACACCTCTCAAGCCGAGATTCCTTAGAAATGAAATCTTACTTTGCATATACTCCATCATTCCAAATGTTCAACATTGTGATTTAAAATGTATTTAGAAGGCTGGGGAGACGGCTCAGTTGGTAAACCACTTGCCTTGCAAGCCAAGGGCTTGAGTTCATTCCTCATAACCCATATAAAGAAGCCAAGAACAGTGGCGTGCATTTGTAATGCCAGCACTGGGGAGACAGAGACAAGTGGATCCTTGGGGAATGCTGGCTAGCAGTGTAGCCTACGTGGTGAGTTCTAGCCCAATGCGACACCCTGTCTCCAAGGGATGGATGACACCTGAGGAACAGTGCCAGGGTTGATCTTTTACCTCCACATGCGCATACATGTACCTGTGCACAAAAATGAATAAATTTACATATACATTGAAAACGAATAAATAAAATTTACTGAAAATACCTTTTGTGTAAAACACGTAATTGTAAAATTTTAGGTACTGATAAAATGTATATAATTATGTAGAAATTGTTTTATAATATTATACAACATATAATTATAGTGTGTTATATAATATATAATATGCTATAATACTATATATGTATGAAATACTATATATGTATCCCATCTATATGTATTATATGTTAATCAGTATAAGACATGATATATTAATTATCTTTAATATCTTTGTTCTAAATTCCACTCTTATGTTGTATAAAGGTTATGTGCTCAAAGGGAGAAAAATGAAGAACAAAAAACTGCCTATCGCCTGGAAGTCTATGACTTGTCCCAGAAGGCTATAGCTGAGGAAGAAGAGCTATTTCACAGAATCCAGGGGATACTGTCCCTTCACGATGTAAGTATGAGCCTGCACATCGCAGTCATTTCTGTGTACAGGACAGCACTGCCTGACAGATATGCCCTTAAACAAAACCAACCAAGCATGATGGATCATGCCTGCAATCCTATCACTTGGGAGTAGCACAACTAATGAGAACCAGGAGACAGAAACTGGGGCTCAAACTGAAGGTCAGAAAAGCAAAGCAGCCAGCCACTGGCTCTTACCTCTACCTCAGTCCAAAATGGCGATCTTGCCTCCAGGAATCTCAGAATGAGACTGTGTCTGAGAGCTGTCTCCTCCTGTCTTCTATTCCTCCCTAGTGCTGGGATTAAAGGCGTCCACCACTACCACCCAGTTTCTGGGGCAAACTAGTATGGCTACTGGGATTAAAGGTGTTTGTCACCACTGCCTGGTCTGTAAGGCTAAGCAGTGGGGCTGTTTTAATCTCTGAATTTCAATCAAGCTTTATTTATTAGAATACAAATGAAATATCACTACACTTGGAAAGCTGAGGCAAGAGGATGGGAGTTCCAGGCCAACCTAGTGAGAACAAAAAACTGCCTATTGCCTGGAATAGGCTCCCCAGTGAGGCCCAGTCCTAATAAACCACACACACACACACACACACACACACACACACACACACATTTTCACAAACCCATATACAAGGACTGGGGACCTAGTTCAGTCAGGAACTAGGTATTCTCTGGGCCTACTGGGCCTCAGTACCTTCCCCAGATCTGATCCAGAAAGTGGAAATTCTCTTGTATAGAAGAGCTCACCTTCTACCCATTGAACCTTTGAACCCATATAGCAAAAGAAGTAAATGTGCTGGCTGTGCTTGTCATTCCTGCACTGGAGAGGAGATGGGGGATCCCTGGGCTCACTGGCTAGGCATCCTGGCATGCTCAGCAAGGTCCAAACCAGCAAGAGACTGTGTCTCAGAACAAAGCTGTCCACTGGCCTCCACATGAATGTCCACACACATGCCCACACATTTGCACTGAGCATGCGCACATATACAAGCACCTACATACATTATATGCATATTTGAATATATATATATATATATATATATATATATATATATATATATATATATATCACAGAGCACAAAGCACCTGATTTTTCACTTGTTGGCCAAGATAGAGTAACAGTAACCAGACTCTTGCACCAATACAAAGCATTTAAAAAAAGAAAAGAGACAAAACACAAGGATTTTCGTAACCCCATACATCAACCATGCCAGTTAGTGATCCCTGTGGTTAAGTCCCAGCTAACTGCAGCTACAGAGCTAGAACCAGGTAGAGCCTAGATGAAGGCCTGAGTCAAGGAGATTGAGTCCTAGAGTCTAGAGAGAGGAAGGCAAAACAGAGCCCACGTGAGAATGCTGTTCACAGACGTGTAGGGGATACCCCGAGTGCCTAAAGACTAGTCACAGGTTCATGAAAAAAGGAAGCTGCCCAAGACTGGGAAAGAACCACATGGAAGGATTACAGAAAGCACACTGGTGCTGATTGGGGGTTCTCGGAAGTGGGGTGGGAGAGGCTCCAACACCTGAGCACAAAGGGCCTGACCTCAGAATTTGGCAGTAAGTAAGTGAGTGAACCCTACCATGCACTGCCTACAAGAAGGCCATTATGGACATAAAGACAGAGCTAAAGAGAAGAAAAGTCAAATGCTGGAAGGAATATTCCATGCAAATGCTGATCGAAGGACAGCTGCAAACATGACCAGGAATGAAAAGATTCACCACATAGAGGAAACTAACCAAGAAGAAAGCTATCCTAAACATTATGACCATGATAGGAGAGCTTTAAAAGCAAACATTGATCTTGAAAAAAAATGGTAACTCTATTAGAGCCAAAAGCTTCAGTATCCTTCTCTTCAATTATCAGTAGAACAAGTAAACATGAAATCAGCAAAGAATGAGAAGATTGAAATATTATCAACCACCTGACCCAACAGACATTTTTTAATGTTTCACTCAGAATACTGGAATACATTCTCACACAAACGTGGACTGTCTGCCAACATAGTCTATACTCTGAACATAAGATGAATCTCATTAAATATGAATATGAATAATACAGAGGATTGTACGGAATTAAATTGGACATCAAAGCCAGGAAGTAAGGGCTGAAGAGATGGTTCAGAGGTTAAGAGCACTGGCTGCTCTTCCAGAGATCTTGAGTTCAATTCCCAGCAACCAAATGGTGGCTCACAATCATCTATAATGAGATCTGATGCCCTCTTCTGGCCTGCAGGCAAACAAGCAGACAGAACACTGTGTATATAATAAATTATTAAATCTTTTTTAAAAAACAAACAAACAGGAAGTAGAGTAGAAAAAGCCATAGACACAGAAAACAGACTAGTGGCTTCTGGGGGACAAGGACAGGAACAAGAAGTGATGGCTAGTGTTAGTATCCAGGCTAGGATCTGGGTTTCCTTGTAGAACAAACACTGTGGGTTTCTCATGTGCTACTGACTTGCATACTTCAGTGATTAAACTTATTTTATTTTATGTGTATTAGTGTTTTGCCTGTGAGTATGTATGTGCACTACACGTGTGCCTGGTGCCCATATAGGTCAGAAGAAGGTGTTAGATCCCTTAGAACTGGAGTTACAGACAGCTGTGAGCCACTGCATGGGTGCTGGGAATCAAACCTGGATCCTCTGCAAGCATAGCAAGTGCTCTTAACCACTGAGTCATCTCTCCAGCCTTCATACTTCATATTTGTTGATTCATTTATGTTGCCTTTACCTCCGATTAAAAAATTATTGTGTGCATGGGAAGCCCTTAATGTCTAGAATATGAGTAGACTAAAGCCAGCAACTCTAGGTCACGGAAGAAGCCAGGGACAGAATGTTTTGAAATGGAGGGCAGAAAGGACATCAAGGAGCTTAAGATGTCATCATTATAGTACGTGGGGGGCCTGGAGCACCAAGCGCCTGAATAATAGCAATAATAGTAATGGGCCAGAAGTCAATGAGCCTCCACCTTAAAAACAAAGAGCAAACTGAATCCTGAACAAGTAGCAGATGGGAATTGAAGGTGGAGCAAAAAAGTCACTGAAAATCCGAAACAACCCCCAAGCCAAATGAAATCCACGAAACAAGAATTGTCAAGACCTTGGATATCCAAGGGTAGTCTCTGAGCTGAGGTTCAAACTCACTGCAGCTCCTTAAAGGAGAAGGTCACACAGCTGGGCACACACCTTTAATCCCAATATTCCAGAGGTAGAGGCAGGTAGATCTCTATGAGTCCAAGGTCAGCCTGGTCTACAAAGAGAGTTCCAGGATAGCCAGAGTGGTTACACAGGGGGGAAAAAAAAAAACTGTCTCAGAAACAATAAAATTAAATTAAAGGAAAAAACAAAACAACAGAGAAGATCACTAAAGTCAAAGCTGGTTCTTTGGGACAGATCAGCGGTAAACTGAGTCAGACTTATCAGTCTGTCAAGATTTAAGTGCCAAATACCAAATATGAGTGACCTAGCCCTGCCATGGACTCTGCCCATGTTCAAAGAACAGTGAGGTGACATGTGAATTTTATAAGTTAGGTGAACTAGACCCACACTTGCAGTGCCCGCTCAAAAAGAAATAACTCTATAGCAACTCTATGAATGAGGGGAATTGAGTCTGTAATTTAAAACCTTATCACAAAGCAAATGTCAAGCCCAGGCAGATCTACTGCTAACTTCTACCAAATAGTTTTTCAAAATACCACCTCTAAGCAGATGATTTTAGAAGCTGAAAGGTAGAAAACATACATGAATTTTTCAATGCGACCAGTCTAACTCCAAAATAAGGTAAGGGAGGGCATAGTGGCACTCACCTTTAATCTGAGAATTCAGGAGGCAGAGGCAGAAGGAGCTCTGTGAGTTCCTGGCCAGCCTGGTCTATATAGTGAGCTCCAAGACAGTCAGGACTACATAGGGAAACCTTGCCTCAATTTAAAAAAAAGTTGAAGCCCAAACAAACAAACAGGCAGACCGGTGCTACACCTGAGCAGAGCTAACATACAAATGTAGCGCCATTTTTACTGGTGAAAGACTTCCCAATTCTCTTTTTGCTGCTAAGGACTAAGACAATATGTCTTACCACTTCTATTCAGCCTCATTCTGGGTGTTCTAGCCAAAGCAACAAGGCTAGGAAAGAAACTAAAACCAATCAGATTGAAAGAAGGGACAAGCAAGTAAAATACTTTATCACAATTGAAGAAGATACCGGAAAATGACAAGCTCTCCCATGCTCTTGGGTTGGTAGAATTAACCTAGTAAAAATGGCAATCTTACCAAAAGCAATCTACAGATACAGTGCAATCAATGCCCATCAAAATCCCAGCAAAATTCTTCACAGACCTTGAAAGAACAATACTCAACTTCATATGGAAAAACAAAAAACCCAGGATAGCCAAAACAATCCTGTACAATAAAGGAACTTCTGGAGGCACCACAATCCCTGACTTCAAACTCTACTACAGAGCTACAGTACTGAAAACAGCCTGGTATTAGCATAAAAAACAGACAGGAGGACCAACGGAACCAAATCGAAGATCCGGATATCAATCCACACACCTACAAACACTACTACTACAGACACTTTTTCATATATGCTGGCAATATAATTTTAAAGTATGAAAGGTCTAAAATAGCCAAGACAATTTCAAACAAGAGTAAAATTAGAAGCCCAATAGTACCTGACTTTAAACCCTGTTATAGAGTTTCAGCATTCAAGACTGTGTGCTTAGTGGGAAAACAAGCAAACAAACAAGCAAACAGATCTATGGGACAACCCTGAGCATCCAGAAATAGAGATACACATAGAATCTAACAGAGGCGCAGCTCCATGGACAGAGGCTTGTCTTTAGGTGATGCTAGAACAACAGGAAATGCACGTTCAAAAACCTGACCTTCCACTCACACGGCAGCCTGAGGTAGAAAATGGCCTCAAATGGATCAGAAACCTAAACCAAAAGCCCAGAACACACAGCAAAGTCCCTTGGTGATAAGATATTTAGCATAGGCGTGCACCTAACACATGATCCAATAAAAGGATCAATTGCTAAGTTGGTCTTTTCTTTAAGATAAACTACCAAGAAAAGGTGAAAAAACACAGACTGGAAGAAAACATTTGCAAATTCCGTTCCTCGACAGCAGTAACGGATCAGGAATGCATAGAGAACTCTCAAAATTTTAAGGGTGAAATATTAAAAATGAGCAAATTATTTGGAGAGGTACTTCCTCAAATGTGTGGGGAAACAAGTACATGGAAAGACAAACATCGTCCTTGTAGTGTATGGAGGCGTCTCAAACCAACCAGACTGAGGTAAAGCGGACAGAACTACCACGTGCTATAAGATGCCACTTCTCCAAAGCTGATACTGCACCACAGAGCAGCAGACTCTTGGGACATGGAAAGGCTGTCTTGAGCATGCCCTGCCAGAAACAGAGACAAACACATCTGTGTCTTTTTACAGCATGAGGGTTTGAAGAAAAATAAATTCACAAGGATTAGGAGTGTTCATGGCAAGCAATTCGCCAGATTATCTCGGTGCTTTAGTAATGTGGCCAAGGCAAATGCAGGCGCTTGTCTTCCAATCTCAGTTACAAATATTAACTCATATTACACAGCACACAATAAGTACTTCTGTACATGCATATGTGTGGGTTGCAGAAGGAATACAAGTTAAAGAGGCTACCGAAGGATTCAAGAGATTTCAGAGACAGTCTGGGAGAAATTCTATGGAGTTTGAATTGGAAAGAAATCCAGGAAAGAAGCTGTTGCCACAGAGACTGAGCTGAGGACGAGTCAGGTTTGAGAGCAAAAACCTAGTCATCTGCAGAGATGGCAGGGGAGAGCCAGGGCAGAGCAGGTTTGGGTCTGAATGGTCACACACGTAGACAATCAGAGACAGCTGCGTGACCAAGGGAAACAGAAGCCTCCAGATTAGTTGGAGATTCTCTGCCTGGTGTTCTGGATGCACACACACCAGGTATTGGATGATAAACTGGTTTGGGGCCATGCCTTCACAGTGTTAGTTGTCCATCACTGTATGGGCGGTAGGTGAGGGAGTCATGTCCTTTCCCTAGTGTGACATTCTGATAACGTTCTTGGGCCTGGTTTCCCTAGTATGATTTTAATATACCTATATACCCTTATGGTTTCAGTTCACCCCAGTAATTGTACAGAGCAGCTTTTTTTTTTTTTCTCTCAGGAATAATCCATGTATCTGCCTAGGCTGCGTAGGTGGTGCCAGACAGATAGATGGTGGTGTTTGTGGGTCCAGCCAGGAGGTCAGCCATCCTCCATCTTCAAAACCGCTTGTGAAATGGAGTCTCTCAGGGCAAAGGCCCAGCCTGGAAAACTACTGTGTATATACACAATATGAGCAGCTTAGAGCAGGGAACAGCCTGATGTCAACACAGGCTCAAGAAAGGACACGGGGTGGGGGGGAGGGGATCCAGAGTGTGAACACCACATTCCTTTCCTGAGGTGGGAAATAGTTTGGCATCTATTGGCATGTCAAAATATATTTCCATTTTACAGTTCAGTTTTATACTTCATTCTGTCTATGGCATGTCAGCTATGCTTTGTCGGAGTCCTTATCAATGGTTGGTGTCCTCGGGGAAGAGGACCCTGCTCTACCCAATCCCAACCATCTCAGTTACAGAACATCAACTCCCCACTCATGAGGAGACTGGCTCGCCTCAAACTCCGCCTGATAGAAACATGCCTGGACATGCAGCAGCTAATCTGCAAGGAGGCCTTGGAGTTGCAGCTGGAGCAGGGCTCCTTTGAGAAGCTGCTTGCGGACTTCCTGCATAACACCAGCGACTACTCATTCATCGACTTGGTGACTGCAGGGCTCTCCTGGGGGGCTGACAGTCACACTAAAAGCAGGGTGCCAATCTGTGGGACCCCCCAATCCCCACCCACCCCACCCCCTGCCATGGCAGCTCTTGACAACTCCCACACCTTGCTGCGGGAAAGCATTGTCTGATCGCCAAGAGGACTTAACTAACAATAAAGAGCTTATTGGAAGGCATTTCCTTTGTAGGGTTACAACTTCCATTCCCAGGCCTTGGGGTTAGCCCCCCTCCCCCATTCCTTCCCAGCACTGCAAACAGAACAATTTGAATAAATGAATACCAATTTGAAAGAAAACCCTTCTTCCCCTTCCTTCCTTCCCTCCTTTCCCTCCCTTCCTCCTTCCTTCCTTCCCTTCTTCTCCCTTTCTCCTTCCTTTCTTCCTTCCCTTCTTCCCCTTCCTTCCTTCCTTCCTTCCTTCCTTCCTTCCTTCCTTCCTTCCTTCCCTTCTTCCCCTTCCTTCCTGTCCTTCCCCTTCCTTCCCTCCTTCCCTCCCTTCCTCTCTCCCTCCTTCTTTCCTTCTTCCCTCCCTCCTCTCCTCTCCTTCCTTTCCCTCCCTTCTTTCCTCTTTCCTTCCTTCCTTTCTTCCCTCCTTCACTCCCTCCCTCCCTCCCTCCTTCCCTCCCTCCCTTCCTCCCTTTCTAGTCTCTCCCTCCCTCCTTTAGGCAGCCCTAGGAATAGAACCCAGGGCCATGCACATGCAAGGCTAGCACTCCACCATCTCAGCTGTAGCTCCAACACTTCCCATTCTCTTAAGTGTCACGAGTCAGGTTAACGTCGGGTGAACATAAAAGGATCCTACAGTTAGCCTCTATCTATAAGAGTTCTGGTTTATATTAGTAGAAGTTGTCTTTGATTATCATCCCAATATCTAAGTCCCAGAGACACCCCCTCATGCTACCACACAGGACTGCCCAGAGCAAAGACATCTCAAAGTGCCCAGAAGTTCCCTGTGAGGCAGTCCTGGAAGGCAGCTGAGACCTCTGGGTGACTGGGTGGAGGTCGCATGACAGCCGTTGGTTGTGACAGCATCTCCTTGTCTTCCTGAAGCAATGGTTCATACTGAAGCGGACCCTGCCTCACACAGTGCTGGCACAGCTGGAAAGTTTGCAGCCGCTTTGCGTGGGCTGCATGGACATCCGTGCCCAGCTTCTAGTCCTGGCTGGGAAGGCCCTCCATCTGCTTTCTGTGCAGACAGACCCGGTGTACCCTTCTTTCTGCTGGGAGGAAGACCTCTTGGTAGGTGGCCATTCTTCCGGCTGAAGTCTACTCAATGATTGTTCCACCTCAGCTGTAGAATTGGGACATAAGAGGTATTCCAGCAACTCAACTAAGAGGGGTCTAGCCTTGGCATCCCTCTGTCTTGGTGGCTTATGTCTGGTTGTGCACAGGCTCCTGGAAGCTTCAAAAAAACGCATGCACTACTTGGGATACACCTATGCCCTGGGTGTTGACCTCCATGCTAAGATGCGCCAGGATGGGTGTTGTCTGCCTCTATGGCCCTCTATATACCACACGGCTCGGGAAATCTCCGAGAAGGGCAAATGCCACCTTTTCCTCTGATCCTCCCAGGGCCCACCGTCTTTTAGGGCTGGGTTCTCTACAGAAACACTCACTAAATTCAGAAGCCTGGTGACAGCTCCTGCAAGCCTGCCTGTCCCTGGTCCCTTTCCTCAGAGCCTGTACAGAAATACCTCTACTCCAAGATGGCACCAGCCTCCACAGACAAGCCAGAATGCCTAGCAGACAAGCCCCTGTGGGGTTCGCCCTCACAACCCAGTGTAGCAAGCCATGGCCCAGAACTCAGCGCCCAGAGAAGCTCCCAGCCAGCTAGAACCCGGCGTTGTTTGTGCTGAATCCTCAGGGTATAGACAGCATGAAACCAATGAGACCCATGCTGGGTGAGCAGACGTTTGTAGTTCCTGCCCAGGTCACAAAGTCAGAGGCTTGAGATCCGGAAGCACAAGCCCCACGGCTTCATCTGTAACACAGTGGGGACCACTCACTGTCTCTAGACATGTAATGACGGCAGTGTGGAGCTCAGGGACTCCAGAAAGCACACCTACTTCCTCCCAGACCCCGGAGTCCCCGCCTCTTTGCATTTGTTCCTTTTCCTCTTCCTTGGCTAGGCCTGGAACTGCTACTGCTACTGTCCAGTTTCCTGACACCAAAGCTCACCCTCCTTCTTCCGAGTTTCCTTCTTGTTTTCCAGATGCGCTCTTTCCTCGAAGCGCATCTCCATGACGCCTGCTACGTTTAATGTGGAGAACTCTCCTTCTCCAAGTCCATCTCCTCAGTGCCACTGTGGTGTCTTCCTTGACGGGCTTGATGGCGCTAAGTGGCGTGTCTAACTCTGAGGCTACTGCCCTGTCGCAGGCGTCTGTTCCCGATTCTCACTCGTGATCACTGTCCTTGGGGATCTGTTAAGGCTGCTGGTGGCCAGGGCCTAATGGGTTTTGACAGCACTGACACTCTTGAGAGGTGGCATCACCCGATGCCTGACTTTTCTCCCACTCTGTATGTGGGCCATGGAAAGACTGCCTCTCAGTTCCCACCAAATTGGCAACACCATTGACCCCCAAACCCATGACTCCTGAGCACTGGCAACTTCCAGGACCTACTGATCCCTACCATCTTCCCCTTCCCTAGCGACCTCTGTGTTTCCCCTCTTAGCATATGGTGTACACTGTAGGTCGGTACTAAGCCGAACAGCCTGAGGTCACTGGAGCCAGAGACAGACACAGAGGAGAGGAATGTGGAGACCACCTCCGGGGACTCAAGAACCTTGAAGGAAGCCCCCAAGGAACAAAACCGGAAGGCTGAGGGTCTGAAGGTACGCAGCACTCCCTGTGGTATTCTGATGGCCTCTGTCTGAAGAGCTGGCCTTAGCTTGAGCTTTGCCCTGCCCGCAGAAGAGGGTGGTGTTGGCCCAGAGGTTCCTGGCTCAGACATCGGAGGTACTGCTGCAGTGTTTGCAAGCCGCCCTGAGCAGCAACCTGCTGGACATCGCAGCCACTGCCAGCTTAGAGATGGTGGAGTGTATTGGCACCCTGGATCCCATAACCACCTGCCAGTTCCTGTCACTGTCGCAGGTATGGACCTCTGCGCATCTCCAAAAGGGCCCTTGTCTGTCACCTTGTCTTTAAGTACCAGGCAGCTATGCTGCTCTCATTAGACAGGACCGGTGGCCCTGTGGCTGAAAGAAGAAGAGACCCTCCTTGTTCTCTGAGTCTTAGGTTGTGCTGGTCCTCAAGGAGTGGAAGCCAGCCAGGTACCCATTCTTGTAGCTCTGCGAACACACGCTGTGCTCGCCCTGTACCCCAAGTCTCCATGGTGGAAGGTACTGCCCCTCCCCTGCAAGCTGGCATAGTCCAGCTACACGGTGGACAGAGGTCCAGCAGAGAGGGTGACCCACACAGACTCCCAGATGCCCACTTGAGGCACCCTCAGCCCTTTCCCACTGCTCCGTTCCAGAGCTGTTCAACCTCAGAGATGATGCGGGATGTCCTGCTCACGGCCACAGAAAACACCAGCAGCTCCCAGCTGGCGGCCCTACTGCAGCTCCACCAGCGGCTGAGGCAGCAGGACAGGACCTCTACCAGCCTGTTTGCCAGCGTAGAGCAGAGGCTGGCCGCCACTTCCAGGGTAAAGGGCAAAGGGTAAAGGGCAAAGGAGCCTGTGTAGCTGCTCCTGTGGCTTGTAGGCCTCTGAGCTCACTCGCTGACTGCTAAGAGGACAACTTCTAAGTGACGCTTACCTTGCCCCTTCTAGCTGTGCGGGTCTGGAGGACCACACAACCTCTCTGAGCCTCATGTGCTATGGGTACAAGGACAAGAAAGCTGAGAGAATTGCAGTTCCTTCCCCCCACTTGCGCCAGGGGAGCCTAGGTGTAGTCAGACCTTTTCATCGGGACCGCTAGCTCACAAATAATGACACGTAGACTTATTATTATTTAGGAATGCTCATCTGCTAGCTTAGGCTTTTTCCTAACTAGCTCTTATAACAAATTAACCCATTTCTATTCACTGATGTGCTGCCACGTGACTCGTGGCTTGACACTTCATCCCCTCCATGCCATGCTTCCTCTGCATCTGACTGGCATCTCCTCGTAACTCTGCCCTGAAAATCCTGCCTAGCTATTGGCCGTTTAGCTTTTTATTAAACCAGTCACAGTGACATACCTTCACACAGCGTAAAGGAATGTTCCACAACACCCAGATCTTGGTAAAGTCCAGTGACTAGCCAGTTTCATCTGTGCTCTGACCAAGTGTGTCAAGAAAAACCTGTGATGACATTTCACCAGCCGCAGACAAAACAGATGATGAGGGTGGCCTGGCCGAGCCACTTTCCCTCCTCCTCACTCCTGGCTGCCTCTTGGTCCTCCTCTGGGTGGCCCAGATAGTTTCCCTTCCCGAGAATGCTTTTGAGACTGCAGGCTGACTCTTTCTCTGTTGTACGCGGTACACCTTGTACCAAGGACACTGGGAGCATGCTGTGACAGCCCCAGGATCACACCGCAGTACTTCCTTGAAACGGCTCCAGGCATCTCTGGTGGGGGTGAAGTTACCCTTGAGAACCAGGGCCCAGCCCCTGAGATGAAAACCCAGCCTCCTTGGGTCTTGGAAGAGAAGGGAACAGAGGGGCCAGGTTCAAGAGTGGCCAGGTGCTGAGCAGGGAGGCCACTGACCTAGATGCTGGACCTGGAGGAAGAGTTGGTGTGTGTTTAGTTTTATCAGGATGGGGACCAAGCATATAGGAATGAGAGAGAGAGAGAGAGAGAGAGAGAGAGAGAGAGAGAGAGAGAGAGAGAGAGAGAGAGAGAGAGAGAGAGAGAATCCCTGCACTAGTGACAACTACAGACTTCAGAAATCCAGGCAACACTACCCCAGCACATACCCCATGGAAAACCCTCCCTGGATACCTCAGAGCAGTGAGAACTCTGGGCCAGGTTAGCAGCGTTCTACTCAGGCAACCCCCCCCCCCCCCCACGCAGTCAGAAAGAGAGACACATGGCCTTCAGAGGGGCATGAAAGAGAATGAGGGCATTTTTAGATACCGAGGGTTCTGTACATAAAGAGCAGTGCAGCAGTGGCTGTACACCCAATATACGTGCATGTTAGTCTCTGTGTCTGAGACCAAGAATGAAGCTAGATTTAAAAAGAAAGGACCACAGACTCCCAATGCAACTACTTAGAGACAGCACTTTATACATGAGAACAGAAAGGTTAAAAGTCAGAGGTCAGATGATCAGACATGGTGCACTATGTTACTAGAGATGGAAGGATACCTCAAAATAACACAGGAATCAGCTTAGCAAGAATTCACTGTCCACCCAGTGACACACACACATCCTCTACAGATAGAAAAGGAGCATCAGGCCAAACTATAATTCTTCCAGGGAATGTTAGGCCCCCTCTCCCCAGCGTCCACACAGCAAGTGTGTCACAAGCCAGCTCTACAAGACAACCCGGAGATACCACCAGTCCATGGGTGTCATCCCTCATATCCTGCCCAAGTGTGTCAATGTGACAAAAACTCACCAGGCTCTGGACACCAGCAGCCTTGTCTCAGTTACTTTTCTATTGCCATGGTAAAAACACCATGATCAAAGAAACTTATAAAAGAAAGCATTTCATTGGAGGATCATGGCTCCAGAGGGCGAGAGTCCATGACCATCACAGCAGGAACATGGTGACAGGCAGACATGACATTAGAACAGGTAGCTGGGAGCTCACTGGGCTTGTTGTGTGATTTCTACAAAGCCCCAAAGCCCACACTCAGCAGTGTGCCTCCCCCAACAAGGCCTCACCTCCTAATCCTACCCACTGGAACCAAGGATTCAAACAGATAAGCCCCTGGAGGCCATTCTTATTCAAAGCACCACGAGGGTACACTCACACCACAGAGCACCCTGCAGCAAAGAGAGCTTGGAACCTGCACAGCAAGGCTGCCCACATTCCTGACATAGCCAATAACCAGGCAGAAAAGCAAACCTCCCTCCACCCATAGAAATCTGTTCACAGCACTGCCTGCCTCTTCACCTGCCCTGTGGGTACAGTCATTGGGAACAATCCACCAGGTGCTCCACGTAGGAGCTACACGGCTCCCTGCTGCTTATTCTTTCACAAAAACGTTTTCTAAGAAACAATTGCAGTTTTGCAAACTCAAAGTTCTATCTTGAAGCCATGAGCATTAGTAGCTCACACAGGAGATCCCAGGAGACTTCCCAGGGCCCAGGCTGGCTGCCTACCCTGGGCAGCGGAGACCCTGAAGTGTGCAGTGTCTAGGATGACTCTGATTATCCATGTACAGTACCCTCAGGAAGCAGAACTGGAGGTCTGGAGTAAACCGACCCCAAGCTGGGTCAGCAGCCTGCAGACTCAGGACTAGGTGGATGCCTTCAGTTAGGCTGGAAGCAGTAAGGACCCTATTTTTGTTTTGCTTTGTTTGAGACAGGATTTCTTTGTGTAGCCCTGGCTGTCTCTGTCCTAGAACTAGTTCTGTAGATCAGGCTGGCGCTACCACCACCCTGCAGTTAGGACCCTATTGAAGAAATGTTGTTTAAGGTTTCTGGAAACCTCACCAGCCAGCCAACCTGGACATTTTAGAGGAGCCTGTAAACTTCTAATGCCTCTGCTGCCCCCTTGTGGTAGTAATGCATTTCACAGCCCAGACCCACCTGGGAGGGAGCAGTGGACCCTGAGTCCTGAGTGATTTTCCCCCTGTCACACACAGGCATGGCAGAGCCTCTGTGTCACAGATCAGCA
The DNA here is from genome assembly GCF_903992535.2 of Arvicola amphibius. NCBI lineage: Eukaryota > Metazoa > Chordata > Mammalia > Rodentia > Cricetidae > Arvicola > Arvicola amphibius. The sequence continues at coordinate 141,708,532 of NC_052047.1, read as the reverse complement.
TTTCACCTTCCTGAATGAGATCCCATCCATGTTCCGGATCCTCTTTCTGCAGCACTCACCAGACAGGTGAGGTCTCCCCTCCCCATCGCTGTAAATCTCTACCCTGTTGAGAAGCGCAGCAAGGAGGCATGGGCATAGCAAGCTCGCCCCACCTCAGCTCCTGTCCTGAGGCAGACTGGACTATCTAGAAAGTGTGCTGGACAGACTCAGCTAGCCCACTTGTCAGGCGTGAGCACTCGTTCATTCCAGAGACATGGGAAGTCCTCTTCTGACCCTCCTGGGAAAGGGCAGGGTGCATTTCCGTGATGATAGGGACTATATCGAGATGGAGGCGCTCTGTGATCCGTGCCACACAGGGTCTCTCTGTGTATGCCTACACTCCTGGGTCTTTTGTAATTTCAAGTCTTACTTGGGTTATATAGACTGATTCACGGGCCTCTGCCTGGCAAAGGAAACAAGGAAGGTACCTACTGGGTGCCAGCTGCGGATTGTCTCCATGGGCTCCTGAGACCCATGTGCCTTGTTGCTTACCTCCTCTGGGAATGAGCTTGTGACCTCCATTCTACCTGCAGGTCCTGTCTGTATGGTGCCGCCTTTGAGAGACCAAAGTCCATGCCTGCACCCAAGGGGAAAACGGTCTCAGTGGGTGGTAAGCTTGGGTGTGAGCAGGGCTCCTCCCATTGACTACAGATGGGGTACGGTGGCTGTGGGAAACCCCTACCACACAGCAGGACCTCTCACTTCCAGATGCAAGGCTGAGGGGAGGCTGAGCCCAGGATAGAAAAGAAAATAGAATCATCACATGTTTCTAAGGGATCCAAAGGAGTCATGCCTCCCGAGAGCTCCCCTATCAATCACCCTGTGTTTTGCCTCTGCCTGAACTTTCTGGGTACCAGACCCTGTGCTGCCCAGGGAGGAATGGGGAATGCCATGTGAAGACCTTTCCATCACATGCCTCGCCTCTGAGGCATCAAAGTTGAATATGTCCTTAGGGATTCTTACATCTCCACTTGTTCACACAGGAGCTCTGCTCTGAGCCCTGTAAAAGCCATGGGTGTGTCTCTCCAGGTCACTGCAAGGTAATGCGGGTGACTATGAGTCGAAATATCTTCTCAGAACTGTTGACCATGGTCCAGTGGATGCAGAACCAGACACAGGCCCAGGTACACAGCAAAGATATGACCCTGAACCCAAGCCCTTGAAGTCTAAGGCTCCTTTTGCAGACTGCAGTCCATCCTAGGGAAAGTCAGGCTTCCAAGCCTTAGCTTGGGCAGAGTTCTGGGCCCAGATCTCAAGAGGATAAAGGTACAGCCCTGGGAAAGGCGGGGAGCTCTCCTGACTTCTTGAGTTGAGTCTGGCTCCAGCAAAGGTACCTGGTTACCTCTTCTCTGCAGAACATGGGGTTAGCTGTCCTGGGCCTACCTCTACCTACTCCATAGTGTCAGCAGAGGACAGGGACAGGGCTGAGATGTCAGGACGGCCTTCAGAAAACCACTGGGAGCACTGTGCTGGGAAGGACCAAAGCATGCCAATGCTCTATCTGGAAGGGTTGAAGCTCAGTTTTTTCCCTGGGGTTTTCCCAGTTTGGGGGGTAGTCCTATGTAGACACCCCTGGACAATAGGCTGTGCTTTGTGTTGGGACAGAAATTGGACACCTTGAATGATGAGGAGCGAGACCCCTGTGCGCAGAGGCTGAATAACATCGTGGAATACATGGAGGAATATATGAAGCCCATCGCCCCCCTGTTCACCTTCCCAGATGTCAGGTATCAGCATGTCGTTTCCTCTGAAAGTTCCCAGGAGCAGCCAGCTTCCTGTCACCAGGTGATGGGCAGTTGTCCCTAGCTGAAGCAGGAGCCAGAGACTGTTGTACATGGGCTACAAGTCCCACAGTAACCAGAATCTTCCCGGAGCCCCAGGAAAGGTCAGCCAGGTGTAGCTGAAGGCCAGCTCTGACTCCAGATCTGGACAGCAAAGTACCGATGTGAGCCGAGTAGCCAGCTGTGATGGGTAGAAAGCCAGACCTGGGTCCTGAGATCTCCCTTTACATGGAAACTGGTCTCTGCGTGTCCAGTCCCTACTAAGGACAAACCTAAGAGCCTGGCTAGTCTGTGGGTTTTGTAGGCAGGAATGCAGCCGCTGCAATTATTGCTGCTGCTGCCCCTGCCCCACTGACCTCCTGCTCTGAGGATGGTGTGGGAGAACTAGCAAGTCCCCAGGACTCAGGCTCGGCATTCATTCTGAAAGAAAAGAAGGCAGGTGGAAGGTGGAGGCGGCTTTCTTGTCCAGCAGCAGGAGCCCACTCTGAGGTCCCTGTCTGTTGACACTCTGTGAAGCTCCCCTGGTATAGAGATGGCCCTCAGTGGTTGCTGGCTGTGGTAGCACGTGTCTTCAATCCCAGCACTCAGGAGACAGAGGCAGGTGGATCTCTGAGTTCAAGGCCAGCCTGGTTTACCTAGAGAGCTGTGAGCCAGCGAGAGCTGTATTGCGAGACTGGCTATGCCTTTAAGAAACAAAACAAAGCAGCAATCATTGGCTGAGGATAAGGCTGGGAGGTGCCTCTCGTAGTCTTTGAATATCTTCCCATGCTCTCTAAAGTCTGAACACAGTTGCTCTGAATTTCAGGACACAGATGGCAATGGCAATGGCGGATGCAGGGAAACACAGAGCCAAAGACAAAGAAAGGAAGCTCTCTCTCCCTTTAGGTGAGTGACAGGAGCAGACCCACAGGCCACCGCGGGTACCTGAGGAGCCTGGGTGGGCACTCGCCCTCCCATCAGGAAAAACCTAGGTGGGTCAGGAGTCACAAGTTCCATACCCAAACAAGTCCCACACCCAAGGGCTACCCAGGCCCCTGGAGGTCCCCAGTACACAATTACCCAAGGCAAGGTGAAAGGTCATAAATCAGTGGTTCTCAGCCTTCCTAATGCAGTGACCTCATGCTGTGGTGACCCCAGCCATAAAATCATTTTCATTGCTACTTTTTACAACTGTCATTTTGCTACGGTTATGAATCATAATGTAAATATCCGTGTTTTCCGATGGTCTCAGGCAACCCCTACGAAGAGTCATTTGGTCCCCAGAGGGGTCTCAACCCATAGGTTGAGGACCACTGCCCTAGAAGGTGCTGGGCACGGAGACTGACGGCTCACTGAAATGGGTTATCAAACAGCAGAGCCACCCTGCCCTTTCTGGGAAAATGGTCACTTCTTAACACACACAGTGCCTATAAGCAAGAGCAATAGTGCTGACCCAGCCCTCGCTACCCTGGCCAGGCAGGAGGAGGTGGCTCTGGTGACAGTCTGCTGATGTTTCTAGGAAAGACGGGTATTGTCGCCCTGCCTGAGGGAGCTCATCAGAGGCAGCCATGGGAAGGGGCTCTGTCCCATCCATCTGGTACTCATATGTGGTCTCTGCTGGGGGCACTGTCTGTGGATATCTTTAGCACAGCCCTGCAGATTTGATTCCTGCTGTAAAGAATGGGAGGATGCTCTTTTTTAAAATTTTAGTATAATGTGGCATTTTATTTATTCTGTCAATTAAAAATGCAATTAAAATATTTATAATATTAATTGAACTTAATCTAAGAAATCAATTCTCATGTTTTCACATGTCAATATTGGGTATTAAAAGAACAGTCAATATAATTATGTTCAAAATTATTCATCCCCAAACTTGTAAATATTTGGTGTTAGGATGCTGCATAACTCCTGGCCGGAAGGTCGAGTGGGTGCCAACTTGGCTACTTCTGTGATTTTACTAACTTCTTTTTTAAAAGGCAATTTCCTATCTTAAATGTTGTCTGCTTTTCTATCCCCACAAAGAATTACTGACAGATGGCCAAGGGGGATGGCTGCTTGCTCTCCTCCCCCTCTAAAAAGCCACAAGCGTAGTGAGCACCGCAAGACCTGCAAGTTGTGAATGGGTTAGACCTGAATTGGGGAGAAGGGAGGTGGTTGCGAATTACTGCCTCAACCAGGGGGAGTGTGGGCTTTACACTCTGTGGGCAGGCTGGTCAGTCCCTGGATCCTTGCTCCTAGACTGAGTCTCTGTCTTGCATTAAATTCCCAGGCTTAAAAACACGAACAAAGAGTCACTGCTGGGTTTAAGGCAAACCTGCTCTGGTTCTGAAAATTAAGAAAATACAGCTGAAGTGTCTGTGGCCCCGCCTCTGGGTACCAGCATAACTGCAGGCAGAGTGGCAGTCCTCATCAGCCTGTGGCACACATCTGTGGGCAGCGAGAGGCTGCCATTTGGATCAAGAGAGCGAGCCTTCCTTCCAGGGCGCTCTGAAGGACTCACTGTGTGAGAAGTCCTCTGGGAGGAGTTTTCATCAGCCTGGACTTTTCCCGTCCTGCCTTGGGAGTCGGGTGTCCTGAGATGTAGCATCCTGTAAGGTGTGCCACTAAGTCTGGGCTCTGCCCAGGCCCACGCCGTCCAAACCAGCAGCGGCTGCCTCAGGGACCCTAGCACACCATCAGTGCAGCTGTGCATCTGCAAACTGGGCTGGGGCCGCACTTTTCCCTCGTATCTCCATGCCAGGGACAGCTGCCACCAGGCCAGTTACCTAGACACGATGTCAGGGCTTGGAGAGATGAAGCCCAGGCTCGAGGGTGTGCCCTGCCCCCAGAGCTAGTCTTTCTCGTGTTTGAGCTGCTGTCGTTTCCATTCCGCAGGGCAGCCTAGCCCCGAGTACATGATCCTGATCATAGACAAGCTCCTACTAGAGCTGCCCCTTGAGGGGCTCTCCATGCTCAGTGAGGTCACCTCCCTGTCAAGAGAATTTTCTCTCCAGATGCTATGGAACCGTCTCCACAAGGAGGAGCTAGGTGAGTCGTGCCTTAGCCACAGTAATGCTTAATCTCAAAATGGGCATTTTGAAATTACATTTCAGATAAAACATTGTTAACTCCCATCGAAAGGTAAGGAGCAAGGCACTGGGGGTGCAGCCCAGTGTGGAGCACTGACCAGCATGTACAAGGCCCTGGGCTCCATAGCCAGCCCTGCAAACAATTGCCAAGTGTCTTAACATTTTCCTTGGCCCTTATTCACTCAAAATCAGTTCCAGAATAGACACTCGGTGCTGTGAATGGAAAGCCCACTTGAGTCCATGTTACCACAGTAAAGAAGAATCCTGCTGATAAAAAACAAATTGACACCCAGAATCATTTGGTTAGATGTTGAGGGGCAGTGAGGGAAAGCAGGCCCTGAGTCAGGCCTGGGAAAGGGGGAAAACAAGGATTTGGGTACCATTACCTGTGAGACTGCAAGATACTTCAGTCTGTGAAAGTTCTCTAAACTGTTCCTGGGGCATACTGCCACTTTGGAATACATGTTGTACATCAATGGATAACAAATTAGAGCTGAAAATATGGCTCAATGATAGAGCATTCACCCAGCGTCAACAAAGCCCTTGGTTACAAACCCAGGACTGCAAAAAGTGAAAAGCGGTCAGTAATCAATAAATACCAAATAAAGTTAGAAATTGATTAGACTTCTGCTGCTACTCCAGATAAAATAATATGAGCCATATTCTTCCAAGATGATGAGAAACCGGAAAAGAGGAAGCAAGGTACCAGCCAACCCAGGATGGCAACATCTTCCAAGAGAGGGGAGATACATGCTGTCTTAGTTAGGGTTTCTATTGCCCTGGAGAGACACCATGACCACGGTCACTCTTTTAAGGGAAAAAGATTTAATGGGACTGGCTTACATTTCCAGAGGTTCAGTCCATTATCATCATGGTGTGACATGGTGGCATGCAGGCAGACATGGTGCTGGAGCAGGAGCTGAGGGTCCTACATCTTAACTAATAGGCATCAGGAAGTGGTGTGAGACACTGGGTGATATCTTGAGCATGTGTGAGTCCTCAAAGCCCGCCTCCACAGTGACACACTTCCCCCAACATGACCACACCCACTCCACGAGGCCACACCTTCTAATAATGCCACTCCCTTTGGTGGCCATTTTCTTTCAAACCAGCACACATGACCCCGGTGCTTCTTAGAGCCTTGTGACTCAAACATGGGCAAGAACACAGGAATAACCCAGGAGGCTCCCGGGCTGAAGGCATGCAGCTAGGAGCCTGGAGGGAAAGCGGAGAAACTTGAGGACAGCATAGTGACAACTGTTTAAAAAGATCTACAGAGGACCCCAGGGAGGCCAGTGGAAGTGAGGCCAGCAACAGTGACCCCAAAGGTCAGGGAAAGAAACAAGCAGCCATGGAGCAAGGGGGTGATAGCTTTTCATTTAAAAACAAAAAGCCAGGCGGTGATGGCACACACCTTTAATCCCAGTACTCGGAGGCAGAGGCAGGTGGATCTCTGTGAGTTCGAGGCCAGCTGGTCTAAAAGAGCTAGTTCCAGGACAGGCTCCAAAGCCACAGAGAAACCCTGTCTCAAAACAACAACAACAACAAAAAATTTCTGTTTAAAATATCTTTGAACAGGCACTTAAGTGAAAGGAAGTAAGAGCAATACTTGTGGGATTTCCTGACAGGCATAGCAAGACCAGAGCAAGAGCTGCAGGGAGCAACGATGCAGGCTCTGCCAGGGCCCTATGCTGTAACAGATGCGGGGTGGTGTTACTTAAAGGGGGATTGTGATAAAATGTAACTAAAGCCTCAAGCAAGCACGAAGAACAACCCAAGCCCCAGCCTTCACTCGAGATTGGTGTTGGTGGGGAGTGAGGGGGGGGGGGGGAAGAAGCGGACCATGGGAGGCACACACTGAAACTCCACACACATCCACAGCTGCTAGGGGGGCTGCAGTTGAGCAGTCCCGTGTGGAGGGTGAGGACTGGAGGCCTCCATGCCCAAGGCTGAGCAATGGATGAGCGAGTTTAGAACGGTGGGTAGATACAGTGAGTGTCCATCAGAGGAAATAGGTTCGGCCGGGTGAAGGAAAACCTGTTCTCCCAAGTCCATAGCATTGCCATTCACAACAGCCTAAGTGTCCATCCCTGGGTGAAGATAGGCCGTATCTACACAACAGCCATAGAGAAGAAGGAAGGTTGTTTTTAGACAACATGGATGAACCTGGTGGACCTTGTGCCGGACACAGACAGCAAGCATGCACTATGCCGCTGATCCTGGGAATCTCAGAAAGTTCAGCTCCACAGCAGAGAGAAAGAAAGACAGGCAGGGGCTGGAGCCGGGAGCTGCTGGCCACGGGCACAAAATCCTAGTTGCAAGAGAAAGTTTGAGAGCTCGGTTGGGTGACATGGTGATGATGGCCAATGCAATGCCATGTTTCTTCTGGTTTTTGGTTTTTGTTTTTTTTTTTTTTTAAAGTGGCTAAGAGTAGGGCTTAGGTGATTCCGCCAAGCAGCAGCAATGGGAGTGTGTGGTGTGACTGTTTAGTAGGCTCAGCTCCACTAGTCCAGTGTATATGTGCTTCAGAGTGGCCTGCTGTGTACCAATCATGTTTCCCAATTCACGTAAAGAATGAATGATTAAATTAAAAAATTTAAATAACAATTAAATGAAAAGATTGCTGTTCTATGTAGTGGGGAAGAAGCAGAGGCATATGCTTGCCTACTGTTGACGGGAATGCTGCTGTTGCTGGGAGGGCATGCAGGAGAGCCACCCTGGGAAGTGGCCAGGGGGTCATAAGAAGTTACACGCTGGCCCACAGGTGACACATGCACCCCTCTCCTAGGTCTTTATACAAGAGATATGAGGGCATGTGCAGACAGAAACGCTCTTAGGTCATACAACTCCCTGTGACAGTCCAAACCTTGTCCTTGCACAGTTCTGGGGACTTGACCCAACTGGGACCAGTGAGGGAATGAAGATATCACACACACACACACACACACACACACACACACACACAGAGGGAGAGAGAGAGAGAGAGAGAGAGAGAGAGAGAGAGAGAGAGAGGGAGAGAGAGACTGTGATGATTGGGTGGACTGGGCTCCCTGATGGAGAAGCCAAAGGACCTTGCTGGAAGCTCAGCATGTTTGTTAGAGAGTTGAACAGAAAGGCAGGGGCAGGGTTATGGCACAGAGCTGGACAAGGGGATGGGTTATTACAGACTGATAAACAAGGGGGCAAAACTATTATGAAGAGTGCAGTAAGAGGAGTGGTCTATGTCCCGCCACCCGGCTAGCTTAGCTCCCAAAATAACCACATGGAAATTGTATTAATTAAACACTGCCTGGCCCATTAGTTCTACCCTATTATTGGCTAACTCTCACATCTTGATTCAACCCATTTCTAATAATTTGTATGTCACCACGAGGCTGTGGCTTACTGGGAAAGATTCAGCATGTCTGACCCGGCAGCTTCATGGCAGGCAGCTCTCTGCCTGCCTCCTTCCTCCCAGAATTCTGTTCTGTCTACTCCACCCACTTAAGGGCTGCCCTATCAAAAGGCCAAGGCAGCTTCTTTATTTGGCCAATGAAAGCAACACATAGAAAGAAGACCTCCTACACCAGAAAAGCTAAACAAATCAGCTAACCTTGGTAGGAGTGGTAGTAGAGAAATAGTCCTCAGACTGTAACTTACTGGAGGGAGAAAGTTTAGCATGATTAATAGAAACCCAGAGGGGCTGGAGAGATGGCTCAATGGTTAAGAGTACTGGATGCTCTTCCAGAGGACCCAGGTTCAATTCCCAGCACCCACATGGCAGCTTACAACTGCCTGTAGCTTCAGCTCCCTGGAAGCTGACACATTTACACCAATACACATAAAATAAAGTTAAAAATAAGTTTTAAAAAATTAGAAACCCAGAGACAGAAATTGGGGATCAATCTAATGGTCAGAAAAGCAAAACAGCCAACCACTGGCTCTTACCTCTACCTCAGTCTGAAATGGTGATTCTGCCTCCTGAAATCTCAGAATGAGATTGAGTGTGATAACTGTCTCCTCCCGTCTTATATTCCTCTTTAGGGCCAGGATTAATGGCATGCACCACTACCACCTGGTTTCTATGGCTACTAGTGTGGCTACTGGGATTAAAAGCATGTGTCACCACTGCCTGGTCTGTAAGGCTGACCAGGGCAGCTGTTTTACTCTCTGAACTTCAGGCAATTTGTATTTATTAAAATACAAATGAAGTGTCATTACAGAAAGCCATAGTGGACTTGTCTTAACACGCTACCAACATCCAAACATGGACTAGAGAAAAGTTTAGCCATTTCCTTCCGAGTCTTACCTTGGGGTATGGGATGGACTTTGCCGTTTTCCCATTCATTAAGGTCTTCCTCTGACCACCCACAACTGAGCAGGCTCTTGATGGTCATTTGAACACCCTCTTGGATGGATGGCACACGGTGACATATCATCGGTGAGGAGACTTATGCCCAGAGAAAGACTCAAAAGAGGGCACGCAGCAGATGCCTTCATTTCTGGAAAATTCTGGAAAAGGCAAATTGGTTTCCTCTTAGAAAGCAAATAAACAGCTACTTGGTAAGGATAAAGGCCTCGGGAAGCGCAAGACTGAGAGGCATCTGAGGGCCTGTGTGAAGTGCAAGCTGACTCTGACAGAAGTCACCCCCTTAGTGTGCCTCTTAGTGTGTCCTTGGCAAAATGAGGATGGCGGAGAGCCAGGCCTAGGCCTCAACCCCACTGCCTGTGGAAGCCCCACCCTGGAAGTCAGAAAAAGGAGTAGAAGGCACAGGGTGGAAAAGGGTGAAGATGGTCACAGTGGGGTACAGAGCCATTCACACGTAACCTCTGGAAAGAACTGCTCATTGTCCCAGTAGAGCATAGAAAAGACACAGGAAGTATCTGTGTAGAGACCCTGGGCCCATCAGGGGCCCCAGTACTACAGGCATTTTGGTGAGTTCCCTGTGTGAGAGGTCACTGGTCAGAAATGGGCGCCTCGAAGCCTTGGGGCTGGTCGTTCCTCAAGAGCTTTTCTTGGGCCTGTGAAGCTTTGTGTTTTGACATGACAAAAATGGGAATCAATGGTTCTCAATCTGTCAGAGTCGCAAATTTCAAAATTCGACCTGAGCAGCGGTGCCTAGCGCCTTGGCGGTGCCGCATGCCTGCTGACACTTCACACTTGTCTTTGTCCTCCACAGGAGGCAGTATGAAGAAAGAGACCAAAAGCAAGGAGATCAAGAAGAAAAGCCCAGGAAAGAAAGGCAGGAAGGTAGGTGGGTGGGAGCCCAGGGGCCCCTTGTTCTGCTCAGCCTGAGTTCAACAAGTCCCACCAGATCCACCGAGGCCCAGCGCTGACACCTCTCTCTGTGTCACAGAGCGCCATAATCCGGGTCATCCCACCAGAGTGCATCCTAATCGACTCGGACACTATCAAGTGTATCCTTTGCTGGGTGCTCACGGCCCCCAGGACTCTGCTTTGGTTCTTGCTTGTCCTTGACTCGGACCCAGTTGTCGTGGACCCTTATGAGAAGGCCCACGGCAAAGGTGAGAGCATCACAGGGCCCTTGTTATGTAGGCCAAGGCCACCTAGGCCTTGTGCCAGCTTCTCTCGTGGATACACGGAAGTCACCTCAAATGGCCTTGGAGCCTTGGGTCTGGACACAAACTGACCACTTTGACACTCTAAATACTTTGGGGCCTCCTCCCCCTCTTCCTTCTCTCTCCCCCTGCCCCATTATTCTTCTCTTCCAACTGCTTATCCTCTGCCAGTTCCTCCACCTAAAGAGGAAAGCAGAGGCGCCAACACTCCCACCTGCACTTAACACTCTCTCCTCCCCAGCCTCTGTCCAATCCCAGCGGCACAGGGCCCCATCCCTCATGCTCTGATGAGGAAGCCATGGCCTGTCTCTTTCAATTCTTGCTGCAGAGGTGCTGAGCCCTGTTTCCATAACCCAGGAAATCCTGGAGAAGTTCCGAGATTCTTACACGGCACGTTGGACGGGGCACCTGGGAAGCAACAGCATTCCAAGGTTGGGACCTGGGTCTCCAAAATCTGACTACGGAGGCTGGTGCCCTCATGTGACTCCTTCCCTGCTGGCTGGATCTGCTCTGTAGAGCCCCACACAGCACTAGGCAAGGGAAGCTGTTCTAATCCCATGGTCACTCGCCCACAAGTGATCTACCCCAGGTGACCTCAGGTCCCCTTCAGGCAAAACCACCCAAAGAAGGTAATACTACTAGCATAGGGTTAGGTAACTCCACATCACTGGCCCCTGTGGGCATGCCTTTTGTCATCTCTGTCCCTTGATGTGTATGGAACTGGGTCAGAGAGAGCCAAGCCAGTTGGTACAAGGAGAGAGAAGTTAGGCTGTCCAGGACTGGGGTAGAGGTAGGACAGGGAGGGTGACGAAGACCCTACCTAGTTCCTCTCTCCCATATTAGAGGTACTATAGTACTTCCCAGAACCAGCCCCACTGACTTGAGACGCATGTCTGTTCCTAAACTACCATTCTCAGTGGCGAACGTCCATCTGAGGCCAGCTATACACTAGGAAAACAAAAATAATCTGGGCCCCCACGGCAGCATAAAGGGTTCTGTGCGGGTGGCAGGGAACATTCCCTGCTCGACAAACAGATCTGGAGGAGGGGCTTGCAGATGAATGTCCCAGCCCAGATGTGTGATCACCCCAGCCCAGATGTGTGATCACACCCACCGCCGTTTTCACCCTGCGCAGCCAGACTGACTGGGAGCAGGTACTGGACAGCTGCCGAGGCTTTTTCTTCTACGGGATGAAGGGCAGCTTCCTGTCCCGCCTGGTTGTGGAAAGACTGGTAGCCATGGATCTGCAAGGTGAGACCCTGTCCCTCATCTGCAGCCTCAGCCAGGACTGCTGCTTTTTGATCTAGAGTCCAAGGCTCGTGTTGCTTCAGGAAGGCATAGCACCCTATCCTAGCCTGTCCTCTACCTATTTGAAAACTGTCTCTACACTCCTTCCAACAACGGTATGGCAGCCACAGGGCCACTAACTGCCCTGGTTGCCCTTAGCACCTCCTTATATGCAGAGGACCCCTGTTCAGACCTCCAGACACCCCCACCATGAGAGTCAGCTGTGGAGGGTCACTTCCTACGGCTGGTCTGGTAGATACCAGAACCCTTCCAGTCTGAACATGGGTATTTTGGGAGCCTCGTTCTCTCTGTGTGCCTGCTGACAACAGGCCCAGGAGGCCAATGAGTCCCAGAAGTGCTGTACCCAGACATCCCAGGGAACTGAAGGGGTTCAGAGAGCTGGTAGTTATGCCAGAACCACACGCTGCCGCTTGTCTCAGGGCTCATTCCTGTCTAGGGGGGGCCCACTCATACTCAGACACTTGGGACCATCTCACATCCCAGAAACTCGCACATCCACAGCAAACTGAGGGGTGGTAAGTTTGGTCAGCATCCAAACCCTCTAATATTGCAAGGGTACCTTTGTCCAGTCCCTCTTCGGGACCAGCTTCTTATACCACATCACACCGCGGGTAAGTACTGAGGCAGGGTTTTCTCTCTCTCTCTCTCTCTCTCTCTCTCTCTCTCTCTCTCTCTCCTCTCCTCTCCTCTCCTCTCCTCTCCCTCCTCCCTCTTTTCTCTCTCTTTCTCCACCAGTATGGAATCCCAGAAGCTTCCACAAGCAATGGGGGAGTAGAGCCGCTTATGCTAGGAAGAATTTGGAGTGGCCCTGAGTGCCTATTTCTATTTCCTATTGCTCCCTATTTCCTGTGTGCACTCACTGGGTACCTGAAAAAAAAAAACCTGTTGAGAGCCCAAGCCTCAGGTGAATTAGTCAGAGTACAGCTCCCGTGGGGGGTGGTAATGGTGTGGGTGACCACTGAGGAGCCTCACTGTGTCCTGCAGACTGCCAGATGATGGTCCTGCTGGACTTGACCAAGTCCTCTGAGATCCAGAAGCAGAAGGCAGAGATCTCAGAGAACAAGAGGTACTTAGTGTCTTTGTGTCATCGGGAGTCTGTGGATGGGGAAGGGGTGTTATGAGCAAGTGCTGGTACAGCTCAGCTCACCCCAGGGACAGATGGACTACCAGAGCTGGCTGGCCAACACCTTCCACCTCATGGTACCAAGTCCACTGCTGGTGGGCTCCAAGCTAGGGCTAGGAGCTGCTACCGGATGGATTTGACAACACTCAAAAAATGCTATTTCCTGTTAAATGACATTTAACTTTTGCGTGTGAGATTGAGAGCAGTTGGTGTAGGGAAGGATGGAGGGAGGGCCACCAGTCCCTTGGTACTAGTCCGTATATCCCCACAGCACATCACAACTGTCCTTGGAGAAGCCCATCGAGACCGCCATCCTTCTGAGCCTGGTAGGGGTTGAGAGCATTGTGGCTAACCAATGGCCCACGCTGCTGCAGGACAACGCACTGAGGGCCACCACCCTATGGGACAGTGAGTGGGCACCCTGGCCATCCCAAAGTCTCCTTGGGCTTTTGCTAGAAGCCTGCCAAGGGTGTCCATAGCCCACCTGAAGAGTCTTTTTTTCTGCCCTAGACCTGCTAGCATTTGGCAAGCCACTTGGGAAAACAGTCCGTCTCATTCAGAGGCTAGGCAATGAAACCATTAACCAAGGTAAGGTAGAGACTGCCCTTCCATCTGCATGTCTGTGTAATGTGGTTACATTGTATCTGCCCTCAGGGACAGGGTGCTCCCCACTTCATGAAAGAAAAGGAGATGGAGAGGAGGGAAGGAGGGAGAGGGCATAAACCAATAAGCATTGTTCTTGTGGAGAAGCCAATGTGATCTGCTCAGCCTCTGGGTGAGAGAGAGAGAGAGAGAGAGAGAGAGAGAGAGAGAGAGAGAGAGAGAGAGAGAGGAGAGAGAGCTCAGCTGTACTCTCTAAGTGGTCTCTGCACTTTTTCTTTGCCCAGAGAGAGGACTCTGGGGACTTGGCCACCTAGGCTGCCTGGCCCATGGACTCCATGCAGCCACATGGTCTCCCTAAGCCAAGACAAGAAAACATCTAGGAGGAGGAACTCCCAGACTGAGGGTGTGTCCTGCTAAGTCAGGAGGGTCACTCTACTTTCATCTCCTGTCCCAGTAAAATTTAGGACAGCCTCTAGCCTGGGGCAGGGGCGGGGTAAAGCTTCAGGCAGGGCTGGAGGATGTTGCCTGTTCTACAGGAGACAAACTCCACCTACCCATCCTTCAAACAAACCTTGTGCCAAGAGGCGCCAGCTGCGGTGAAAGAATTTGCAGATAAATTTCACATGTGGATACTAGTGTTTAAAAAAAATCAGATAAAACTCTGGCTAATTGCATTTAGCAATACACTAAAGTGAAAACGGAGCATAACTCACAAAGATTTATCCTGGGAGGGAAGAAAATTGAGAAATCTGAAATACATTCAATACAACTCAGTAGGAGATTAACTTCTGAGAAATCGTGTGCCCTCCCGTGCCTGGGATGCAGCTGCCAGGGAAAAGAGAGGAACTGAGTGTGTAAATGAGTTCCGGACAGTGAATGAGTGGCTGAGGAGTGGGTGGGCAGGCCAACACGTGACTGCATTCCTGAGGGAAAGAGGGAGGGAGGGAGGGAAGGAAGGAGGGATGAAGCTGTGAGCTAGGGATTGAATGAATACATTTGTGAGAATAAGTGAGAGCAAGCAGCTGAGCAGTCAAGTAAAAGAAGAGGGACCAGAGAAGCGGACAAAGAGGTGAAGCCTGGCACTCCTTCCTAACAAGCCAGAAACAGAACTGGGCATGACTCTGCCCCATCCTTCTGCTCTCCAGAGTGGCCAGCATGCTGCTTTGCCATAAACAGAGAAAGAGCAAACCATGCAGGTCTCTAGTTCCTGTCATCACAGAGGGGCCCAAGCATGTGTTAGGGAGGAAGGGACCAAATGGTGCTTATGCCTGTGGGTCGTCCTGCCCACGGTAGGGGTGCCTCTGGGCTTCACAGAGGAAGCTATGAGGCCAGTCTCCAGGTTCAAGATGTGTCAGGAAGTCCAGGGGAGTAGACGAGGGCTTGCGATCAGATGTGATCACGTTCTGGTGCCGTCATTGACAAGCCGTCGTTGACAACCAGAAGACCAGACCACCGTAGCTTCTACACTTGACAGCACTGAGGAGCAGGAAGCAGCGAGGCTGTTGTGGTCAGGCTGCAGGGAGAACTCATGGCCCCTTGCAGCCAGAAGCACTAGCCTGCTCCCTGATGCTCTCCTCTCCCTGGTACCACGCCCTTGGTGAGGGTGGACATCCTGGCAGGACCCAGGCTGCTGCCAGAGAGCTCTGGGGTTTACAGCTTGTGTCTCATGCTCCACAGATGAGGTTCCCCAGGCCTCCAGGGAAGAGATATTCTCTGAACTGCAGGCTCAGCGCTTCGAGCCACGCCCCATCTCCCTCGGCTTAGTTCTGTATGGACTGCCTCACCAAGCCATCGTGTGAGCTAAATCCTGGAATCTGTGGGGCCACTGTCCCTAGCTCTAACCCTTCAAGGAGCCTCCCCACTCAGGACTTTTCTCTCACTTTCTGGGGTTCACCCCAGCATTGACACAGCCTGATGCGTGTCCTTCTGTCCATGATACATATCCTGAGAAGACGGCTGTTGGTGGGTATACCACCTACGCTCCTGCTTGTTCTCTTTAGCCCGCAAGTTTGTTTTCTGCTTCAGTGTTTTAGTAAACAACTAAACTTTACACATAACTAAATGTGTGGTGTGTTTCTGGAGGTCCAGGACAGGAACTGGGGTGTCTGGCTATGATCACCAGCACATTCGGATGCCGTCAAAGCTGACAGGAGGACATCATCCTTGTGTGAGCTAAGGGCTGCCACACTCACCCCACACGCCTCTGGAGACATGTGTGGTCCTCCTGCCCCCTGCTGTCCTGGCTGCTGTGTCATGACTCTTGGGAAAATACCCATCCTCTACGTGATCCTTCTACAGTTCCCAACAGGCTTTCCCCGATATGGTCATCAAGAGTGGTCCATGAGGTCCCGGAGGGCGCTTTCAGCCATGGACTACAAAGCTTAGCTGTGGGGCCTCTTTGCCCATTCTGGCTCTCTGGCCAGGAAAGGGAGGGGGGGAGAGCAAAGAACAGTCTACAGGGCAGAAGCTCGAAGTCCCAATATTTTTCATGAGCTTCCCTGACTGCTACCTCTGCTAAGGGGTCAGGGTTGAGCTATTTCCCATTTTCTCTGCTAATGACACATGCTACAGAGGGTCATTTCACCTCATAGTTCTTGTGGCCCAGGGGATCGCATCCAGCAATGGCATTCCTGCTGATAAGAGTTCCGTGTCCCAAGGTGCTCCACACATCTGACAGTGAGAGGCAGGGAGTTCACCTTCCCTGGTCTCTGTCCTTCCTTTTGTTAATCCACTAGGATCCAGTCATAGGGTCTACACCATGACCCTGTTAAATCTCAGTCACTTCCCAAGCTGAGCCCCAAACACCCACCTTTTCAAAACTCACAACAGGTGCTGACTTCTGGATACCAGCTCTTGGGGGTGGGGGGCACACAGACCATCTCAGAAGTGGGGCTCTTTCTTCGTTCTGAACTAGAGCAGTGAAAGCAAGGGGTGCAGGGCTGACTGACAGCTGTTCCTCGTCCTAAGCCTAGTGGGGCCCAGAGCTGTCTCCATAGAACTGGTGTCAGATGGATCTCCCTGGGGGAAATATCGCCTCAGGGAATGACAGGGTCTGAAGAAGGCATTCTTGACAGCTGGGTGCATCTCCAGAGCACCACACCTGCTCAGTGCCCCTGTACCTTGCTAGTGTGTGTTCATCTCTCCTTGCCCCTGGCTGTGCACAGAGGGACTTCCTAGGTCAGGCAGGACACATGTGGTCAAAAATTGTGTTTAACAAAGCACAAGTTATTATCTACTAACACCTAGGACTGGTGCCACCATCTCTGTTTGTTATGCAAAGTGTCACCACGGGGGAAGGAGGGGAAGGGACTGAAGGCCTTTTATCCTGAAGGCTGGGATTAAAAGAAAACCACCAAACCCCAGAGGGGAATGTGGGAGACCGGCAAGAGTTGTTGCCAGAGAATACCAAAATCAGCCTCTGCTGGAGATGGGCTCCCTTTTATGTCCTCCTCCCTCTTCGGCGCCACAGATTTGTGCTTTGTTCTATTAGCTGATAGAACAAGTCTTGAGATTCCAGGACAGTGAATCTGACACCCGAGATGGTGGCCCAAGCCTAGCAGGCAGGTAGCATATAGCGAGAGCCACCTTGGTGGGACGCTATGGCGTCATACCTCATGACAGTGACCACATTCAAGGCTACACAGAACAGTGTGCAGTCTCAAGCTGCTGAGCTGTGGGCCTTTCCCCTCGTTATTCCCAGGCTCACTTGAAGTCAGGAGCCTGAAACCATCCACAGTGCCGGATGGGCATGGGGACTGCACACTGTTTTCTGGCTTCAGTGGATCTAAATTTAACCCAGCACATAAATATGTCAAATGAACATCTTCGATGGCGTTGGAGGGTTATGTGCGATTCTCCTCTATTTTGTTTGATTCTTTTCCTTTTAAAAACAAATATGCGGGGCTGGAGAGATGGCTCAGTGGTTAAGAGCACTGACTACTCTTCCCGAGGACCCAGGTTCAATTCCCAGCACCCACATGGCAGCTCACAACTGTCTGAAAATCCAGTTCCAGGGGATCTGACACCTTCACACCAATGCACATAAAATAAAGTTAAATAAACCATAATTTAAAAAAAAAAACAAATATGCATACTTGTTCCAGAATTAGAAAAAATACGCAGAGCTAGCTAATGACCAGGGGATAAATTCAAATCTGAGCTGTACTGGAAATATGAGCTTTCCTCTACAAAGACGTTGGCACGCACCCAAACAACAAGAATAAAAGCTTCTGAAAATATTTCATCTGCAGTATCACATTCTTCACCTCACACCGTGTCTGCTCATGTGAGAAATATTAAACAGTGAGTGCTATTCCATGTATCAAAGGCGTTAAAATAACTTTCTGAATTATGTCCCAGCAACATAACAAATCACATTATCAATTAGCTCCCGCGGCAGAAGTGGCATTCTGTAATATATTCAAGCATGAAAAAATTGCACAGGTGAAATTTATGTAACCCTAAAAACTATGAGGAGAAAAAAGATTGCTTGGGATTTATTGGTCATAATGGGAGACAGGATGTAATTCCAGCGGTGGATGGCCTCCGAGTTAGGCACCCAGCCCTGCCTCTTAAGATGCCTCTCCTGGAGGTAATAGACAGGAGGGGAGGCAGGGGCATCGGACACAAGGGTGATGGCTACGGTCCACATCCAGCTTGGACTTCCCTGATGTCAGGTGACCCTGGCACAGGTGGGTAAGGTAGGGATGGATCCATCTGCAGGCTACTGTCACCTCTGAGCCAGCATGGTGAGAAAGGGGCCAGGCTGGATGGTCTTTACCTCAACCTTAAGCAGGTCACTCAGTAGTCCCACCTTCTCCTCTGGGAAATTCCCAGAAGCAGGAGCCAGGAGTTACCTGTATAGGGCTAAGAAGAGTAGGGGGCCAAAGATCTGACTCTAGTCAGCCCCTTGACAATAGTGAAGGGTGTTGTCCACATAACCATCAGCCCACCATCCACTGTGGATTCTCTGTAAGTGTCTACACCAGGCCAGCCTTCTCCACTACAGCTTGTCAATTAGCTTTTTAAATGTCCCTCTAGTCTCTTACGTGGTGAAATTTTCCAATTTTTAAAATAAATATTTTTGTTCACTGTTTATAGAAGAAAATTTGGAAAAATAAAAAAAAAAAGCATGCATGGGGGTAAAAACCCTCTCGTAGTCCATACCAAAGCTGCATCAAGGCTTGGTGAGCACGTTCCTCCCCGGCCTTGTCTCACCTCCCCCAGAGTCTTCACTTTAGGAGAAGTATACTGTATCCCGTGGTTTTTAACCAAAATCCCATTTAAAACATCCTTTCTTCCAACGTGAGGCAGCCAAAGCTGGGAATAGGCCAGAGGTCCCCAGCAAACCTTTCTACTGACGCTGTAGCCCTTATCTCCTAGGGACTAGATCCCAGTACCTAGAGTTATCTAGGCACAGAGCTTGGGGCTACCTGGTGGACCACCTAAGAGAGGGGCAAGAGGACATGGGGGACAGTGGAGACTACAGTCAAGTGGACTGCAGTCCTGGGCAGAGACACAGATAGGCACATCCCGTGTCTTTGACTTAAGTGTGACCCCAGCAGCCATCTTGCCTCCCTTGTGCCTGGTGCCCCTTGCTCACACTCCTTGTCTATTACTCCCGCCCAAGGAATTTTGAAAGGCAGAGCTGGGTGCCTTCCTCTGGGAAGTTTTAACCCAGCATGAGAGCCAGGCCTTTGGAGATCAGGCCCCCACTCTGCTCCCATCCACTCGAGCCACCCCTGGTTTCTGAAGGGGAGTCACCAGAGTTGAGGCCCACATACTGTACCAACACTTCTCGACCATTTCTCATTATGTTCTCCAGAACATCATTCTTGGGGGTCACCCTGCTTAAGATAGCACTCAGATGGTGGCCCGAGGCCCTTGCTCTGTGGCCTGCTCAACCTAAGGTCACCATCGACTACACAGGAAACCATAACCTCTTCGGCCAAGGTCTGGTTCCTCCAGGTCATTGCATGCAACACACAGAGCTGCTGGTGGAACTTTTGGGGCTCCCTGAATTGCCCCTGGAATTCCAAGTTTAAGACTCCCCTACTTCCGCATGGCCAGACTGCCCATTCACCAGCAGCTTCCCAGAAACCTGCCTGCCCCTGCCCTGCCCATCCTCTCTGCCCTGCCCAACTTCCTCCTGTCCAGTCAATCCAAGCAGTGAAGTTGCAGCCACAGCTAAGGTAGCCTCTGGCTGGTCTGGATTAAGGAATTAGGCAGGTTAATAAAACTAAAATGTTCGTAGACACTTGTATATAAATTTCTATTAAGTTGCCTTGTCCAGCATTGGTCTGTAATAGTTTAATTTCTGTATTAAATAATTAAAACCCTATTTTCAATTGCTGTGAACAATTGTTTGCCTTAATGATCTTCCTAGAGCAGCCAGTAATTTTATATCTTGTAAAAATGATTAAATGGCATCATTATCCCATATCTCTGAAATATAACTCAGCAACTCCCAGAAAGGCCATTTGTATTCAATTAATGCTCCCTCGCATTAAGCCAGCACAATATTACTTCATGCCACACATAACCTCACTGTCCTCTCGTTTTATTATGACGATGATGAAGAGAGAAACAACCGGTTTAATTATCCCATTTCCAACAGAGAAATCAATTTCAATACGTCTTCACCCCTTGTAAAAGAGGCTGCCTGGTCCCTGGGACGGGCAGGGCAGGTGGGTGTGTTCAGGTGACTGCTACAAGCTTGAACGCAGACACAGGGAGCTGACCCCAGCGGGGGCTGAGAAAAGCAGACCCAAGGCTACCCTCCTCAGTGACCTTGGAGATTACCCTTCTCTACGATCAAGGTCAGCAGCCTCTCCAATGTGGGTTATCCTCACGTTTCTTGGCTGTCTTCCACCTATACAATCCCAGGGCCCTATAGTTTCCAGAGATGGGATCTGAGGAACCCCGGGGGCGGCAAGCTTCCAAAGGACACCCCCACTCATTCACTCATTGAGATGGATACCACCCTCACTCCTCAGCTCCCTGCCAAGGTCCTGTGGGGGTTTACCGCCACACAGAGCCGGCTCTCTTGGTCCGGGTGATCAAGGGCTGCTCCCTGCCTGCCATTCAATCACTACAGCGCTGTGACTGGAGTAGTCTAATCATCGGACACTTTGATCACAACTCACAGGAACCCGAGCAATGACCAGATTAATACCCTGGTGCCACCGGCTAATGACCGAGATAGAGCTGATGACCAAATTACAGGGAGTTCTTAAATGTCCTTATTATAGATCTTAATCTTTGTGACAAGAGGTGAGAGACAGAGTTGCCTTGACTAGGAGGAAGCCATCGCCCTCTGCCTGCTGTCCCATCCCCCACTGTCTGCTTTGAGCCAGACTGATGAGGGGAATGGAAACACCGTTGACTTGAGCAGCCAGGCAGAGACCAGGGACGACCCTGCCTGAGTTCTACAGTCTGAGCCTAGAGCGGAGCCTGCAGGGGCTGCTGTCAAGTCTGAGCCAGGATTAAATTGCACGGGGCAAATCGAGTTATATGGGTGTTTTCAATGACTTTAGGGCTTTTCCTTGAGCAGCCAAATCCCTGAACATCCTGCCCATTGGTGAGCTCAGTGATTCCAGACCCTAAACCTTAATGATGGACAGTATGCAGAGAGGCAGCTCAACCCTAGCACCTGGATGCCCATCTTCTGCCAAACCTAGTGTTCCAGGGAAGCCAGGCACACATTGTACTTGCTGCAGCAGGGACAGAGCAGAGGCACTTCAGGGTCCCTGGGCTGCAACCCAGCTTTGTAGGGTTGTAGGAACCAATGAGACTCAGAAGATTCCTCAGTAGCAGAGACAGCATAGCACACTTCTGCCGGACAACAAATATGGCCACTTTACCAAGTTCCTGCAGAGGGCCGCCCCTTTCTACAGGCTGAAGTGAAACCTGGCAGCTGGCGCTTGGCAGTTCTTCATGCAATGAGACAGAATTCACATGCTGAGGATGATAGAGCTATAGAGAGGAACTTGGGCGTCGGAGGCCCTTAGGATTCCCTCTCCCTCCTGAGCATCTCACTAAGGACGACAAAATGACAGTATTCTCTTTCGTTACATCACTAACTAGAACCTTGAAGGCTGTGTCCAAGAGTAGGAGCTTGCCTTCCTTTCTGTTTGTTCGGATCCAAAGTCACTTGAGAGCAGGATATGTATTTGGCTTTAGCCAAGGATTCTACCCAGATGAGAACCGTGAGGGGTGGACAGGGTGTGTGGGAGCTGGCTGGGCTGGGAGGAGGCCCAAGGCCAGGGAGGCCAGGTCTCTGCTCCATTGTTTTGGCGCTCTTCAACTCCCCGCCTCCCATAGCGGACAGCCAGCAGAGATGCTGAGTTCTTGAGCAGCTTCTCAAGACCTACAGAGTCCAGACTCAAGCCTTCAGGGACCCCAGAGCAGTCCTCCTCTCCCTTTGTTTTCAGGGGTCAACTGAGGCTCCTCCTCCTCTTCTGTCCCCAGGCCTGGTTCTTGGCTTCTAAAGGAGTCAAGTATATCTTGCCCCATGGACTCTCAGGCCTGTATCACCCAGAAGAAGGGCTGAGAGTGGACAGCAAGGTGCCTCCCAGCAACACAGGACATATTCGCTGGACACACAGAACAGGTCAGAGTGGATCCTAGGGGCATTCTTTGCTATTTCCCCGGGGACTTAACTGCTCTTACAATTATCGTAAGTAATGTTTTCCATTACCTCCCTTGGTGGCACTACCATTACAAAGAAATGCTGATGGTTTTCTTTCTCCAACCCGTTTACTCAGAAACTTGATGGAATGTTGCATCAGTTCCAACTAGAAGCTACCTAACATCACTGACGAGTAATGACAATATATCTCTCTCCTTCGGTCCCGTGTATTTCATTTTCTTTTCTTGTCCTGTTGGGATGCCCAGGATTCCCATGGCCACATTAGGTAGCATTAGTGTCAGCAGGCATTTAAGTCTCAACCCAAGCCCTAAAATTCCCTTATAAAAAGTGTGGTTTCCCTGGAGACTTATGGGGGACAGGTTAGAGAGGGTTGAGAAAGGGTCTCTTGATGTAGCCCAGGCGATTTTCAACTCACAATCCTCCTGCC
The DNA here is from genome assembly GCF_903992535.2 of Arvicola amphibius. Taxonomy (NCBI): domain Eukaryota; kingdom Metazoa; phylum Chordata; class Mammalia; order Rodentia; family Cricetidae; genus Arvicola; species Arvicola amphibius. The sequence goes on along the minus strand of NC_052047.1, from coordinate 141,685,992 downwards.
TCTACTTCCTGAGTTATGCATCACAATACTTGGCTTACCTTGGGGGTGGGGATTAAAATAAGCTCTATCAATGTAAGAAGGTTCCTTTCTGCTCCTGCTTTTGAAATGAATATAAAAGTCATAAGCAGTCCAGTGCTCCAATGTGGGGCTCAGTCACCTTCCCCATCTGTCGCCAGCTGGAGGTTCCCTCACGGTCCTGACTTTCTTTCTCATGTTCTCTCTCCTTCTGCTCCTCATCAGGACCTTGGGAGCTCAGTCCGGTGCTCCAAGGTGGGGCTCTGTCATTTTCTTCATCTATCGTCAGGTGGAGGTTCTATGGTGATATGCAAGAAATTCATCAGTATGGCTATAGGAACTGGCCTTTTCAGGCTCCCTCTCCTCAGCTGCCCAAGGAACTAACTGGGGGCGTCTCCCTGGAAACCTGGGAACCCCTCTAGGGTCAAGTCTCTTGACAACCCTCAGGTAGCTCCTTAAATTCAGATATATGCTTCCCTGCTCTCATATCCACCCTTCCTATATCCCAAGCACCCCATTCCTCCGAGCTCCCCCCGCTCTCCCCTTCACACTTTTCTCTCCCCATCTTCCCTTGGCCCAGTCTTGCCCAACCCTCAAGGTCCCGATGAGGAGCAGAAGGAGCGAGAACATGAGGGAGAAAGTCAGGAACGAGAGGGGTGCGTTCACTCATGGAGACGGTGGGACAGAACTAATGGGAGATCACCAACTCCAGTTGGAATGGGACTGATGGATCATGCGACCAAACCCGTCTCTCTGAGTGTGGCCAACAGCGGGGGCTGACTGAGAAGCAAAGGACAATGGCTCTGGGCTCTGATTCTTCTTCATGGACGGGCTCTGTGGGAGCCTTCTCAGCTTGGTCGATCACCTTCCTGGACCTGGGGGGAGTTGGGAGGACCTTGGTCTTAGCATAGAGTGGGGAACCCTGATGGCTCCTTGGCCTTGAGAGGGAGGGAGGGGAGGTATGGGTGGAGGGGAGGGGAGGGAAGGGGGAGATGGAGGGGAGAGAAAGGGGAGAAGGAGGGGAGGGAGGGGGGAGGAGGAGGGAAGGAGATGGAAATTTTTAAATATATAAAAAAAATAATAAACCATGAGAAAAAAAAAAAGAAAAAAAAAAAAGAAGTCATAAGCAGGCTACTCCATCATCAAATGCCTTTGGTGAAGTGCTTTTAAAATCTTGTGTGGGTTTTTCTTCCTTTCAGGCCATTAATGTGGCAAATTCATTGAAAGATTTCTGTTGTTGAGTCACGTTGCTGTTCCTGAGTCAAACCGACTAGAGTATTGTGAGATGCTGGTCCCATTTCTACTTTTTTTTTTTATAATTATCAAGCAAGTCTACAACTTGGTTTCCTGACGTACAATACTCTTGTCCCCCATCAGCTCCTTCCTCACAGAGATGATTCACCAGACAGCTACCCCAGATTTCTGATTCCCTCCTTCGGTCCTGTTTTCTCCTCCCCTCCCCCTCAATCCTCTCCTCTTCTCTCCTTCCCTTTCCTAATCACTTTTGCCTCTAACTAGCAAAGGCATGGGAGCAGTCACATGTCGCTTAGCAGGGAAAGGCTTAAATAAAGTAAGGCTGGACTTTGACGGTGGGCGGAGACCTGAGGCTAACCCAGGGGCACGCAGCAGGCTTCCCTCTATGTGAAGCATGATTGACTTTAGGCCACATTGATGTTTGCTTGTGTCTCTGTGGGAAAGCGCCACAGCTTCCCGAGACTCCCCCCTTGAACCCTTCAAGGCAGGGGTAGGCCAAGACTGTAAGGAAACATCTCACCTTTCGGTCACAAAAATTGGAGTCAATTACAATTGTCAGACTTCTCTCTGCCTTGGTTTTCTCACTCTGTAAGGCAACAGTTCCCCTATAAGATCTGATTGAGCCACAAAGTTAAATTGGAAAATGTAGACAGAAAGAAACATGCCTATAATTTACTTCACCTTCTCTCTGCGTGTATTCTGAATCAGGATTTAGCTCTTACATCGGAACAAGGCTCCATTACCCATGAGAGGGTTCAGTAATCTCTTCTCAATCCCTCGGGTGGTTGCCCCCGATGTTATCTACTGCCCACACCCCCTCTCATGGCCTCTATAGGAATAGCCTGCTGTGCTGTCCCCATGGGCCCTTAGGCCTGAATGAACTGTGCAGAGGTGCCCCGGTGATACGCTTAGTCCTGCAGGACCCACGGAGCTTAGGTCCACTGTAAACCCACCAATGAGAACTTCGGGGACGATTATGTGGTGTCTGGACCCTCACCAAGGCCTTCTCACAGACCCATCTTCCTCTAGCCTGCAGGGCAGCACACCGGAGGAAAACCACTGCCCTGGAACTGGGTTGCCTAAAAAAACGAGCTGGTTTAAGCTAATTTAAGGAACCAGAATGTTTGGGTGACAAGGGGGTTTGACTGCTCTGGGATGCTGTTCCTTTCAGTTTGTGTATTTCAGGTGTGACACATTGATCAGTCACATTGTCAGGCTGACTTTTCACTGCCACCTGGAGGCCACATTTGGAATAGCTTCTGGACTCACTACTGCGGTGGGTGGGCCATCCTGAAGCTGTGCCGTGAAACCTGGACTTGGGCAAGTGATGGTGAGAATAATAAGCACAAGGCATTTGGGAAGTGAGAACAGAGCTGGCCAGAAGAGCAGTGTGACAGCAGGTGCTACTAGCCACCAACTCATACATCGGGCTAAACACCGGGTCCCCTGCTTCAGACTGCCTGCCTCCAGGATCTCTGCCCAGTGCCTGGCTATCACCTTCTTCTCCAAGGTCAGCGGTTGCTGAGTGCACACAGTAGAGTCTGAACTGAAGCCTCATCACCTACCTGGAAAGTAGAGACAGATTCTTCTGCTGCGGCCAGATAGTGGTCATCGGGGTTTGGGCCTTGTGAACCACAGCCTGACTTAGACAGACTTCTCCTAGGGCAGCTGCTGGTAGAGACCCAGCCTTTCGATTCTGCTTACTAATTGTTGTGATTGCTATAAAGTAATCTACAGAGTTAGTGGCCTCTGGACCTGGTTTTGATTTGTGAACAGAGGTTTTGATGGGGCTCAAGTCAGGGGGTCAAGCCTGGTTGGCTCAAACCTAGGATTTGGCTCCCAAAGGGCATGAAGGGAGGTCCTGATGGATCCTTTCTGCTCCTCCTGCTCCTCTCAGTACCATCTCCCATGCCTCCCCACCTCCTGGCAGCTCCCTTTCCCTGGAGTCTAGAGGAGGGCTTTGTATAGCTGCTGCTGTGTGGTCAAATGTACACACGATTCCTCAATTTGAGATTTACAAGGACATTGCCCAGAGAAGCCTCTTCTGATTCATCATCCCATAAACAATGGATGGCAGCTGAGGGGCATTTGAATGGGACCTCAGACCTCTCTCAGAGCAGAACATTATAGAACTCCCAGGGACGCAATTTGGGACGTAAAGGATAAGTTCAATGGTGCTCCCAGGGTAAGTGCTCAAGAGTATAACCCACCAAGTGAAGCTCACTTACACCAAAATCCCAGCTCACAGCAGACCCAGGCCCCATGAGTACTCGCCACACTTCCCTACAGGGGACAATCTGGGTGAAGTCCTCTGCTACAGACCAAAGCTATTAGGGAAAAATGCAGGTGTCAGAGAACAACTTTATTCACTCTCTTCCCCGTGAATTGAGAAAATGACGGTCAAAAATAATGCCAAGAACACAGCTGACTCTGTAGGGTCAGCTCTGTGGGGTAGGCAGGATGATCAGGAGTATGGGGATGTGCCAGGGATCCCATGAGACTGACCTGTCAGGGGCTAGAGTTAGAGGTGTAAAGGGTCCCCCAGTTTAACTTTACTACATGCACAGTTTCTTAGTCCTGCATCTGGCCACTGCACCCCCATCCCTCTCAGACACCCGTTCAGGGCCCATAATTCATTCTTTCTCCATCTGATTATGTGCTTACACACAGGTCAGAAATATTCTGTGTGTCCTTCATTTTACGTGTGCATTTTCTTCTTTTCTGTATAGACACAGAGATACACAGACGCGCGTGCGCGCACACACACACACACACACACACACAGAGCACATGCTCACAAGTGCATAGAGTCATCTTTGGCTACAGCAATTGGGTCTGTTTGAACTTAACCTCACTCAAATAAGTCTTTGAGCTTAAACAAACGCAATGCTTCCAGGAACACTCAGAGACTGATCTGTCAGAGAGAAAGAGCCACTTGTCTTCCACTCCCTTCTGAAGACCTGAACTCTCATTGTTTTTTGTTAATGGGAGTGATATGGGCTCTCAGGAAGAAAGCCCTGTGCTAAGCAGCAAAGGCAGCATTGGGCTGTCTGTCCACTAGTCCTGCATGGTACCTTCCTGAGTGTGTGGTGCCCTCAGGGGTTTCCAAGCCTTAACAGAGTAAATGCTGTCTATTTCACAATGACGTATCATAAACCTATTTAAGGAAATATTGAGCGTATTTTTAGAATTGGTTCATCAGACCTGCAATTCTGCCGCCCCCACTTGGCACGTTTGTGGGCACTTCCTGTTCACGCTTGGCCCTCTCCTATGATGGTGGTCACCAAATATGAGCAAGTGTGTCCACTTTGCATTAGTTGGGGCGTCTTCCTTGAGGACATCATGCAGTCTGCTCTAGTAACTGTCACGGTGTTCACACAGTGTCTCAGGACAGAGAGTCTAACATCTTGACCGTTTCCTCCACAATTGATGGGAGCACACGGGCAGGGCAGGGCAGGGCAGGGCAGGGCAGGGGCAGTTCATGACCACAGGGTTTCTGTTCACTAACTATGCTTTCTTGTCATTTCCACCTTTAATGTTATGGTGCCACGCTAGTCCTCAGAACAAGCAGCACCTCTCCCACCAGCATCCACAGGAACAAAACACTACCCCTGTGGTATAATTCTACGGTACATGGTAGTCGGCCTCCATCCTACTATTAGCTTAGTGTCCATCAAAACACCCAGCACAGTTCCCACCCTCCATCTAATCAGATAGGGAGGTGGACAAAAGCCTGGGGGCTGTGGATAAAATGATTACAAGCCAGAACACTCAGACCACACACCTCAGGGGTGATTGTTGCTGGTCCTCCCCATCCCTGACGTGGACAGCTGGGGCTGCAGGGAACCCTGGGCCAGGGCTTTGTGCAAGGTTGCCCAGAAAAAGCATTCCCAAGATACTTGGAGGTTGCCTGCTTCAGAAGGTACAGACTTGGACACCAATTGAATCTCTCATCATCAGAAAAATACCTCCACTCGCAGAGGGCCCTGCTCCTGCCTGAAGCATGCCAAGAGCTCCTCTGGGCACACACACACACACACACACACACACACACACACACACACACACACTTTACCATTTCCCCCAGCCGGTGTGGTCCAATACCATCCCTGTATCACAACAGTGATAGCCAGAGCAGCCTTAACACAAATCTTTTACCAGGCTCAGCACTCAATTAGCTCCTGTGGCACGTGGTCAGACCCCCTGGAGGCCCCAAGAGAGAGCTCATTACAAGCAATTGCACATCTGTGCCTGAGAGGCCCTGGGGAATTAGCTCTGCCCTGTGATTTACAGTCTCTTCTCTTTGTCCTTCCCTGAAGGAGACAAGATTCTTAGACCCCCGGGAAGACTGCACCTTGGGTGGCATGTTACTATCCCCTAGAAAGCCTTAGCTCTCTCCACCTTTTGCCCACTTTCTCCTACGGCAGGTCCTCCTGTGACTTAGGCAGTTCTGTTCCCTGGCCCCCACCTTGCCTCCCACTCAGGTTTCCAGCACATGGGAGAGGGTTGGGAGAGTTCTGCTGCCCAACTTGCTTGGACACAGACAGCTGTGGAGGAGGAAGATGCCCGGGTCTCCAAATGAGAGCCAGGTACTTTCCAACAAATCACAGCAGTGGAAGGAACTGGATACCCAAAGGCAGAGGAGAGAGGGGGCCAGCCCAGGAGATGAGGTCAGAGCTCAGATTTGTTTGGAACAGAACACCTCATCAAACACCACATCCTCAAGTATTCAACTGCCACCTTGGCAGGGTCATTAGCCATTGGTTCATCCAAGCTCCTTGAAACTTGGTACCTGGTAGTCTCAGTGCTAGCTGGGACTAAAGAATCAACTGGATGGGACCAAAACCCAAGCACAGCAGCCCAGGAAAGTTGGAAGCACCAAAGATTTTCATTCTCCCAGAAAAGGGCATCCATAAGGAGGAGTGAAGCCTTTGTCTGGGAACCTTGTGGCAGCTACAGGAACCTGAGGACTAGGGTCCCCAGTGCTGAGCATGTAAGTCAGCCACACAGTGTAAATGATGTATACCCAGCATTATTCTTGGAGACTACAGAAATGGAAGTCTCCTAGCAGGGCTGAGGCTGAGCAAAAGGAGGCCTTTAGATATTTCTGTGTCAGTGGGGTAGTTGGAATGTAATTGGCCCCCCCTAAGCACTATTAGGTATGGCCTTGTTGGAGTGGGTGTGGCCTTGTTGGAGGAAGTGTGTCACTGTAAGGGCAGGAGGTCTCCTATGCTCAAGCTACCCCCAGTGTGGATACAGACTCCCTCTACTGCCTGCGGATCATTGTAGAATTCTCAGTTCTTCTCTAGCACCATGTCTGCCTGTGTGCCACCATGACACACCATGATGATAATGGTCTCAATGTCTGAAACTGTAGGCCATCCCAGTGAAATATTATCCTTTATAAGAGCTGCCATGGTCATGGTGTGTCTTAACAGCAATAGAAACCCTAACTAAGACAGCCAGACAGGCTCCCGGAAGCCACCTGCCCTGACCACAAGTCAGGCCTGAACAGTGTCACAAAAGCCATCTAAACTGAGGCGTTCTAGCCTCTTCTTTGCCCACAGATAGGATCTTTCCTGGTTCTTGAATGACATACAGGACATACAGAGGCAGTGTAATGGAAACGGGTCCCACACATCCTTGTGAGGACCTTCCCTTATCTGTGACTGTCTGACCATCTGCCTCCTTGGTCATTGATCAGTCTGTGGACCACGCTAGCATCCTAGGCATCTTAATGAGGTAGCCTTGGGGTCACCGTAGCCTCTTCCCCATCTAATACCCATCAAGGCAAAGCTAACTCCCTGGCACAGTTGCCCCTCTTTGAGGTCACCCCTATGCAGGGCAAGCAGGGATCTGTCAATCTGGGAATCTGAATCTCTGGGAAAGTAGGAAGACAGACTCTCCTGCCCTGTGCTAGTTATGCCAGCTCTCAGAGGCTCTTCACTGCCCTCGGAGAGTAAGGGCAGTTTCTTCTCCCAGGATCTCAGTGGAAACATTGGAAAGAACTTCCCAGTTCAAGATTCCCTCCTCACCCCTCCTTCTGGAGATGCTGCTCCTGACAGCCTGGGTTGACCTTAATACCCAGAGAGCTACAGGAAAATAGGCTTGAGATAGAGACCAACTCCTCCCGCATTCATGTGGCTGGAAGACTGTGCTGCAGAACAGGCTCCCGGATGCTGCTGGCAGCATTTCCCCTGGAGAAGGTAGTCGGTTCCGCCGAACCATGAAAGAAACTAGGTGGCACAATCTTTAGTTCATTACATTTCCCTGGAAGATGCCGCACATACAAATGCAAACGGCGTGTAAAGGAGAGAACTGGAGTCAGGAGGTGGGAGGGAGTCCGCTGTGGGGCTCACAGGGCAGAAGACACCCGGCCAGGCTCAGCAAAGCCCGAAGGTCTGGGGAAAGAACAAGGGACCCCAATCTCCATGACCAATCTCAGGGGGCTCACCTTTCACTGACACCTGGACCCCTCCAGCCCTTCCTGCTGCTCAGGTGGTTTCCTGTCAAGAGGCAGAGGGCAGACGTCCATCCTGCCTTGGGCCCTCTTTCTAGCTCATCTTCAGCTTCCTCTGGTTCTTGAGTCCCAGAGCCACATGTGCTATTCAAACAAACAGAGGCCCGACTCAGAGCTTCCCTTCCTGGCCCAGCTGTATACTTGGGCCTCTTGTTGGGGGGCGCTGCCACCCTGCTCCCCATCCTCTTTTTCACTTCTCTCTCACCAGCTGTTGGCGGCAGGAAGGTCTCAAATGAAACCTCCACGTGCTGTTTTGTTTTCATCTTGAGACAGTGTCTTCTTTGTAGCCCCCTGCCCTGGCTAGCCTTGAAGTCATGAGAATCTACCTACCTCTGCCTCGTGGCTGCTGAGATTAAAACGATGGACCACCACCTAGCCTCTGGAACACTTTGAAACCCACTGTTCTGGCATATGTTTTGTTTATTTAATCTTTTTTTCTTTTTTCTTTACAGTCCCCGAGTACACAGAACCCGGGGCCCTTCATCAACAAGGGACCTGGGGCGGGCAGCATGGGCCCCAGCCTGTTCTAACTGACCTCTACTGGAAAAGGAGTCAGGCAGGTAGCAGCAATTGAGCAGATGGGAGGTGAAAAGGCCTCTGCCTCAGGCAGGACCTGTAGCCGCCTCCATGGGCCGATGCCCTTCTCCCAGAGCTTCTGCCCGTGCCTGGGGTCTATAACACCCTTAGTCCTCTGCTGCCCGGGTAGGGTTAGGGCACTAGAGGGCGCTGGAGAAAGGAGCGCCCATTTTCTCTTTTGTTGACTTTAAGCAACCCCAGAGCTTCCTGGTTGGCCTCTACAAAAATCCCCCAAATAGTGAAAGGGGGCTCTAGCTTAGGGAATCCTTCGGGGCCTTTGTACCCCACCTCTTCCCTCTTATCCCGAGCCCGGTGAGTGTGGTCAGGAAGTTCAACAGCTGTAGTGACTCAGCGATCGTTTTGCACCCCCAACTCCCCGCACCGGTGAAAGTATCCCAGCCCTGAAGCTAGAACCCTGCTTGCTGGGTCACTCACAGACATTTTGGGAAGTGTTCACACCTGTGCAAAGGACAAAGCCTACCGAAGGGCTGCCAAAACTCCCACCCAGAATGGGCGAGCCCAAAGGCAGGACAACAAGCAACTGCCAAGTTCTAGTCTATCGCTTCAAGGCTAGGGTCTCACCGGCGAGTCTGGCTTCCTTAAAGCATAGTGTCCACAGTGTCTGGGCGCCTCTCATGCTTGCAAGGTCACTGTGACAAGTTGTTCCCTTCCACGAACCCTCTGACAAGGCGATTTCCGGGAGACTCCCACTCTAGGTGGGTCACCTATTCTCCAGGCCTGCACTACTCCGGAATTAAGTTCCATTCACCTCTCCCGTAGCGGAAGGAGACTTGGAAGCCTTAATTAGCTACCTTCGGGGCACTCACCCAGGACACACTAGGCACACGCGGGTGCACGACAAACGTAGACTAATTGAAGTATTGAACGGCGAACAAATGGTCTTCCAATCCGAGCTAAATTTGCTCAGAAAGAGCCAGCAGTCTTCCTCATCAGACATTTTCTTCAAGACCAGGAGATGGCGAACCTCTCCAGAGCCACAGGGAAGGAGCCCCCAGGGATCGCGTCTCCGTGGGCAGGCTGAAGGCTCTTGCACCTTCGGACCGGTTGGAGTGAGCGGGAACGGGAGTTGGGAGGGGAGGGGCATCGTCTTTGGCCCAACCCAGAGGGCAGAGCCTGGGGGTACTGGAGGAGCTCCCGTAGTGGGAACTCTGTGGGGAAGAGGGAGTTTAGTCCCTCTATTCTGACCGGTTGCGCTGGGGGAAGGTGAATTTTGTGCCCAATCCTTTCAGGGGTATGAAGCGCCCCCACGAGTTAGGTAAGACAGCGCCTACAGAGAGCAACACAACTCACTCCACTCCTCAGCCCGTACTCCCGTGCTCCAGCTTCATTCATCGGGCACACTGACCTCACCGCACCCCGAGTCTCTGATCCCAGAGAGAACAACGCAATGTGTATTCAGACAGAACGCGGGTGTCAGACTCAGTGGAGCAAGCCAGGAGGTGTACACAGATCCAGGGCCGCTGAATTTCTCGATTCCTAGGTTTAACGAGGCTAGGACTTGCCTGTGAAAAAAATCAGAGAGTGGAACTGCGGCACTCCTCCTGCCTCACAACCGGGGGCACCGCGTGCATGCGAAAGGTCAGCGCACACCAGCCCTGTCTTGCGGTGCGCCTTTCCGAATACTTTTTCCGAGGACCCACGGTCTTCCTAGCTCGCTTCTATGTGCAGTCTGCTTGAAGTAGGGTAGGAGGTTTCAACACCTCCCACTCGGCCCGCCCTGCATTCTCCCGCCCCATCCCCACGCTGCTCCCAGCTCTGGGTCCCTCTTCGCAAGACCTGGAGTGTCTGGATTCCCTCGTTGTCTCCCGCGAGCCCAGCAAAGTCCGCACTCAACCACCGACTGTCCTTCCGCTCGGAGAGCACCGAGATACTAACCAAAGTGGAGCAAAAGTGAGGCAAAGGGCCGGTCTAAAGGCTGGGTACCATCAGCAGCCCAGGGGGCTAGAGGGCGGCGTGCTCTGCGCCTGTGCGCCGGAGGCAACTCAGCTCCCGCTGATCGCTAGCGCTCAATCCGATCCTGAGAGTGCAGATTCAGCCTAGGAATCCACTACACTGAAACCTCTAGGCGCTAGGGGCCACGAGCCAAGTCTTTCAGTTGCCAGGTTGTGTAGGAGTCAGGGGCCACCACAGAGCTTAGTTCCAGTTCCCATCATAGAATGACTTTCTAAGCCTTGACCTGTTGGAGACCCGTAGCGTCAAGACCCTGGCACAAACTGTAAGAAAACGAAAACGAACTTGTAAGAGGAGCAGCGGGAATGGACGTTAGGCCCCGACGTGGAGCCACTGGGATCATTTTCTTCCATGACAAAGAAACCCTGGAGACCAGGACAAAAAGGGGAAATCGTTATTAGCAATCTGCCCCACAAAGGCACAGGGCCTCCAGATCCCAGGACAGGATCTGTGGCTCTGTGTCCACAGGTTGTGTCACAATCACTAGTAGTTATTACACGGTTCACCGGAAGTGCCACCCAAGAGGACGAAAGAAAGTGTCAGTGTGCATCCTTCTCATAGCCTGCCTGGCTCTGCTCTAGCCCGCTACAATTTCGTTCACCCCAGCAATTCTATGGGGGTGAGAGGCCGCTCTACTAGAAAACGACTTAGAGCCAAGTGAACCCCACAGGCCAGTCTATAGTCCGTGCTCTGCCCTCTAGACTGCAAGCGCACACCCATCTTATGTCACTGAGTGTGGTGATTTTTTTCATCTTGGATCTTGAATTCCGAGGTCGCTGCCTGCATCCTGGGCCTGATCAACTCGCTGGAAACCCACAGGCAGGCGAATCCTAGCCCTGAATCTCAAGTTCTGGCTCAAGTAATCTCCCAGGTGAATGCCTAATAATCAGAAAACCTCGAAGGGAAGTCCGATTTCCCCACCCAACTACAAGGAGTTCGGACCCGCGCTGGGCAATGTATACACTAACAGGCACGTGCATAGTACCAGGGCCACCGGCCTTGCCCGGACGTTACCTGGAGCCAGTGTCAGTTGGAGGATTTTGGTAGATCTGAGAGAGTCAAATATAACCATTTGGTCACTAAGACTCCACCCATTGCGTTCAGAAAAGTGATACCCACAAGTTCACTCCAGTTGACACCACCACAAGTTGGGGAGGCTAAGGAACTGCAGTACGGGGCTTGGGCTCTGGTCCAGGATGGAGCCCCGTGGACCTGTGGCATCCAGCCCTCCCAGGCTTTTCCCTGAGCTGGGCGTACTGAGCTTGCGGAGTGGATCTTGAAATCTACATTCTTTCGGTTGATAAAATATGTTCTCGTATTTTTTCCTGATTTTCTCATTAAAACCTTTGCCTAACTAAACTCCCATCCAACGGGATTTATTTCATCTCTGGGGAGATAAATCAGGGGACAAATTTACAGCCCCTGAGGCACCTGCCGCGCTAATGGGCCCTTCATGGAGTGCACGGCCGGCGGGGGCGCGCGCAGACGGGCGGGACTTTGGCCAATGGCTTGGTCGCCAGTGCTTACAGCCAATCAGCGCGCGCGCCGCGCCCAGGCCCAGCGGTTATCAGTGCGTCCGTCCGGTGCAGCGCTGCTCCGACCTGCCCCGGAGCAGCCGCCGCCGCCGATCCTAGTACCCCTGCCTTCTTTCTGTCCGCTGTCCGTTCCGCGCTGCAGCCGTCGGTCCTCCTGCTTTGCCGCGGGGGCCGTCGGCGTCCGTCTGAACGCGTTCCACGCGTCCCAGTGCAGCCGGCGCCCGTCGGCGCTGCGCTCAAACTTCCCGAATCGGAGGGCGCGGGCGGTGGCAGCGGGGCCCGGATGGGAGCCCGGGTCGGCTGCGGCGGCGCCCATGGACGCTAACCGCCCGGGCGCGTTCGTGCTGAGCAGCGCGCCTCTGGCTGCGCTGCACAACATGGCTGAGATGAAGACGTCGCTGTTCCCCTATGCGCTGCAGGGTCCGGCGGGCTTCAAGGCGCCCACCCTAAGCAGCCTTGGTGCGCAGTTGCCTCTAGGCACTCCGCACGGCATCAGCGACATCCTGGGGCGGCCGGTGGGTGCAACGGGTGGTGGCCTCCTGGGAGGTCTGCCCCGCCTCAACGGGCTCGCCTCGTCGGCAGGTGTTTACTTCGGGCCCGCGGCAGCCGTGGCACGGGGCTACCCCAAGCCGCTGGCGGAATTGCCTGGGCGCCCGCCCATCTTCTGGCCCGGAGTGGTGCAGGGCTCTCCCTGGAGGGACCCGCGCCTGACTGGCTCGGGTAAGTGACCCGCGAGGGTTGCGGTGAGGAGCGGGGCTGGGCGCGGGCCGTGGACGGCGCTCATCGGCTCTTCTTCGCAGCCCAAGCCGGAGGGGTCCTGGACAAGGACGGCAAGAAGAAACACTCGCGGCCGACGTTCTCGGGCCAGCAGATCTTCGCGCTGGAGAAGACTTTCGAGCAGACCAAGTACCTGGCAGGCCCAGAGCGCGCGCGGCTTGCCTACTCTCTGGGAATGACCGAGAGCCAGGTGAAGGTGAGCTCGAATGGGCCGGGGTCCAGCAGTATTGTGGCGGGGCCATGAGCCCGCGTCCTGCGAACGGCGGGAGAGCGGCGGTTCTTCTGCGGCCTGACCGCGGAAAGCGCTGGTGCCAGGCGGGTCCGGAGTGCTGGTCTGGTGTGGTGAGCCTCAGTGCCCGCTTCATGGTCCCTCCCCAACCCCCCAGGTGTGGTTCCAGAATCGGCGGACCAAGTGGCGCAAGCGACACGCGGCAGAGATGGCGTCGGCTAAAAAGAAGCAGGACTCGGATGCCGAGAAGCTGAAGGTGGGTGGCTCAGACGCGGAGGACGATGACGAGTACAACCGGCCCCTGGACCCCAACTCCGACGACGAGAAGATCACGCGGCTACTCAAAAAGCACAAACCCTCGAACTTGGCGCTGGTTAGCCCGTGCGGCGGCAGCGCGGGGGACGCCTTGTGAGGATGCGGCCTGGCCAGAGAACCCGGGAACCGGGTCGCGCGGCATGCCCCGACGCCAGCCGCCCAGCCGCAGTGTGTATATATATATTTTTACAGAATAAGTTATAAAGCGGACATTGGCGCGGCCTCGGCGTGAGGTGCGGAGTGCGGGGTTTGGGCCGGTCACTTTGTATAATCAATAAATTATTTAACACGTCCCCGTCGGAGTTGTGGCTCCCAAGGCTGCACATCGTGTTTCTTCCTTATGGAGCTGGCGCCAGCGGGCGGGCAGGCGGCAGGACCCTCCGGATCCCACCTGTTCCCCATGTGGGCGCCAGGGCCTGGCGCAGTGGGGCACGACAGTGCTTGATGATGACCCTGGGCCCGTGTGCGCCTTGGGTTCAGAGGCTGAGCTCATGGTGACGGTCCCAGAGCGCACAGTGATGGCAGCTTACAGGAGAATGGACCTGGTGAGACTTGAGCGTCTGGAGCCCAGGCCAAGCAAAGGCAGTTTTCGTCGCCCCCGGAAGGGAAGGACACGGCAGCTCAGTGCTTGAACGAGCCGGACCAGCAGGGAACTCGGTGGAAGAGACCCCAAAGCAGGTATGATTTCTATTTCCTGTGGCCAGAAGTATGGCATCCGCTGCACCCCTACCGGAGATGTTCAATGCTGACTCAAATGGATGAAGTTGGGACAGACATTCAATTACACTTGAAGGGGGCCCCAAAGTCCAGCAAGGCTTGCCCACATAGCAAGCAGCGGGCACCCTTGCGCTACTTTTTAATTTTTTTTTCTTTTTGTGCAAGCTGGGGCAATGAGTGTGCCGTTTTTCAGTGCCCTTGTCCTGGTTTGGGCCAAATCAGCACTGCTCAAGCATGGGCTGCGTTCTATCACAAGTATTTCATAATGATTATCATATTATTTAGCCAGAATTCTAAATATTTTGAATATAAGTACTTACTAAAATCCAGCTGCAGGTAATAAGGCCTGAGGCTCTGCGCTCCGCAGGGCCCCAGGCTATCAGTCTTAACAGACTCTAACTGGGGCTTTAAGCAGGGCTGCAGAGCTGGTGAGAATCCCTGCCTGCCGGCCCACCCGGGCAGCTCAAAGCCTTCAGCCTGTTTTAGCCGCCCTGACACCGCCACTGGTTTCTCAGAGGGCCCTCAGCGAGGGTCACTCCTGACTAGCAGCCTGCTTACTGTCACTCCTACCTGAGCTAGCGTGTAAAGCAGCTCTTGCCCAGCCAGGGAAGAGCCTGGCTCCCCTCCACGGTAGACCCTTTCAGGGTTACAATTGTCTGTAGTGGGGAAAATACCCCACCTTCAGCTTTGGTTCTCTCCGCCCTGCACAGCTGCACCTTTTAATGCACTGATCATCAACTGTGTAATTTCAACATGAGCTATTCACGACAATATTTCTATTGCACTGCATTTAAAAGATATTTATTAGAATCACGAGAAGCTAATGTTTTGCCTTTTGTGCTGTGGCTCCATCAACTAAAGTCAAACGCTTCTTTCGATCCACTGGCTGGCTTTCTTTAAAAGGAACCCAAAGATTTTGTTTTCTTAAATGGGGCAGTGTGTTGTTTCTGTGTTGCTTCTCGACCAACGTTCAGAGCAGAGAAATTTTGTTGAAGGTTTTGTTCAAAGCAAAAGAAAAGCATTTGTATAATTCCATTTAAAACAGTGAGGGACCGGGCTTTTTACACTACAGTAAAAAGTCTGAGGTGATTTTTCTGAGGGCTTGGTGCCCTGTGGCAGAAGGGGACACTGAGATTCCCAGAATGAGAATGGGCCAGAGCAAACAGGGCACAAAGGAGCCGGCTCTGGCACTTAGCATTTCAAAGCCACGGGAGAGTGAAGCAAGAGACAGGGCCAAGAACTATTTCACCATGATCAATTTTATTGCTTAGGAACCGAGCAGTCACTTCCGGAGGCCTTCAGAGGAAGGACCCACAGCCGGGACCCACAGACAACCGCTGCGGACATGGCACATTGGTCACAGACCCGACCCTGGCATCAAGGACACAGGCCGGCTTTCGGTGATTTCTAGGGAAACCGACATTAACTCGCGCCTCCGCCCCATCCAGGAACTGTAGTGTTCAGAAGTAAATCAATAAAAGCACGCTGTGTTTCCTCAGCAGGCTCCGCAGGCGCCTTCCGCGGTACTCAGTGCTGGGTGCGAGTAAGGGCAACAGGCTGTGCCCAGTATCACCCATCGCTTCTCTGCCACGTTTACACACAGCCCATGCTAGAAGCGATCTGTGGGAAGTGGACGAGGCTACTTCTAATTCTCCCACGAGATTATGGTTTTAATGTAGGATACTTGGCACCATAAAACGGTAACAAAAGACAGACAAAACGGTTTACAAAATTCTTAAAAGGTACACCCAGGCTAGCTATAAACTTCACATTCAGTTCTCAGTATTACACAGAAAAAGGCAGGAGAGTGACAAGCTGCTAGTGCAGGCATGCCGCAGGAACCCTCTCCCCTGGGCACTCGCTAGGCCCTGTCTCAGGAACCTGTGCTGACTGCGGTTGGACTCGCCATTCAACTAGACTGCGGTTCTGCCTGCTTAGGACACTCGTGCACTCATACTGGAAAGTATATTCAGCGTAAGTTTTGGTAAGATTTATAAATTATTTTTAAAAAGTATATATTTATATGTATTTATATATATAAAAATGGAAAGCAGCTGCAGTGTGATTCAGACGCCATGGAACATGGCAGTAGAGTCAGACCTCGGGGCCTCGGCTTGAGCACACATGGCAGCCTTGCTGCCTGGGCTAATGCCCGGCACACTCCTCCTGGCAGAGAGGGACGCTGGACACCTGGGGCTCTAAATGGAGAAGCTTCCTCCACAGACAATCATTAAAAATGGAAAACTGTGAAGTCTAAAATACAGGCGCTCGGCTGTCTGTTAGAGTTTTGGCAATAGGACTGTGGCTTGATTAAACCCAATATGTCTACAATGTCACGTGACAGACACGACAGTGAGGTATGTGAGGCTTTCCGGAGGTCCGGAGGCTGAAGCGAAGTGTGGGGCCGGCCGTCTAGCAGGTGATGCTTGGGCGGGTTCCGATGCAGCTGTTAGGAGGATGAGTTCGATACACTGCTACAGGGAGGTCTCTCCAGGATCCTCGCATGGCGCTGGCACCTCTTCCCTGGAGTGGAATTAGTAATTTGTTAAAGAATCAAACACACCAGGAAAGCTGCAGAAAAGAGAGCAAGGAGGAGCCATATTTACCACCACGTCACTGCACGACACAACACTTGTGCACATGGGCGTGAGGTTTACCTGCCCCAGGTGCGATTCGGAAGGCCAGGAACACCGGCTGCAGTGGGAGAAAAGGGGGATGTCAGCATGCACAGCTTGCTGTCCACCGTTCCCAGACTCTGGGCCCTCATGTCTCCTGAGCTTCTGGAACTCAGTCTAGAGGAGATGAAGGCAGTCCATGCATATGAAGCAGGGATTGAGACAGCCTGGACCTGGGAGCTAAGAGCTGAGCCATGAAAGGACCCACAGGAACTCTTTGTGCTTATAAGGAGGGTAGGGTTCCAGAGAGGAATCAGTGTAAGGGATTGTGGAGTAAGTTCCAAATGCAGAGGGGTGTATGCACCCGTGACCAGGGTATGCAGTGTCCCTCCCTCAGAGCCCTTAGATATGGAGGATGTGGACTTGTCTAATTTGGCTGAGATTTGTCACCTGGCCTCATGCCACTGGGGTGGTGGGCCACTCTGGGTTCAGGGCAGCCATGCACGGGAAATCTGTGCAGATGGTCAATGCACACACACCTGGTCTGTAACCTCACTCTGACAGGAGCCTAGCAGAGGAAGGAACACAGTCCCAAGTATACTCAAGAATCAGCCTTCAATCATAACCAGCTGACACGATGTTTCCCACACAGTGAGATTATCTTCTGTTATGACTGATCATGTCTTCTGCTTACTCATCCACACATCCTTTGGTATTTTATTAAAATAAAATTAACTCAGGTCAACTTTGCTTGCTTGGTAAAGTCAGACTAAAGGAAATGATATGATGCCCACACACTACCCACCCACAGGGGTTCAGCCCATGGACCTCAGCGGCACACTGCACACATCACCTTGTGGTCTCCCATGCAGACATTAGGCCCGATGTGGTCGTATGTGGCAACTTTCTCCTCGCTCTCTGACTGGAAGCAAACAGAGAGAGGGGGTGTAAGAGGGCTGATGCAATCTGCAGTCCTGCCAGGAGGGGACAGGCAGGGGCTTTTGGGTATCCTTGGGCTAAGAGAGGAGGGGCTGTTGCAAGAAGGCTTGAGGGGGGGCTAGGCTGGCTGGCTATGTGGCTGGCTCTTCTGCTCAGAGGAACCCTGCCTCTAGAGAAGAGGGGTGGCTGGTCAGCCTAGGGGTTGGAACGCCCCAGGTCTCCTCTGCCTGTCTACTGGCAGGCACACTGTCCATAGCCCTGCAACAGTGCCACTTGGAGCTTCCTTCCTAAGGGTGTGTCCTTATCTGAGTAGCTCATCTGTTTCCCATTTTCCCTATTTACACTTGCTTCTGAAAGCCTGCTTTATTAACCTAGCGCAGGCCACGTACGCATATTAATGGACTGCTCCCTGTACTTCCTGGCAGACCCTTGGCTTTGGGTTGGAAAGCAGAGGTTTTGTCAATGCTAATCAGTCAGTCAACTCTGACCAGGCTGGAGTTTTATACCCACAGTTGAAGCATCTACAACGATAAAGTTAAAACTGACTTATCTTTAATGCAGTAGGAAGCTTAAGGTCAGATTTACTCTCCAGCACGATCGCCTGCCAGAAAGTATGAAAACATAACCTTCAGCACCGCATGCATGAGCACTTGCCCATCTTTCAGGAGCATGTGGCCGACTCCTCGGAAGTGGAGGAACATCCATCAAACGCTGCATGGTAATTTACAAAGGCAGCATAAAATCGTGGGTTTTCAGCTGCATAATCTTTGGACAGATAAACAAATTACAGAGGGGCTCAGACAGGACACAGGCACACCTCACTGAGCATTCGTCACCGAGGCTCCCAGGCACCATGCCGCCTCACGTTTTAGGACTCAGGAGGCAGAACAGAACATGATGAGGGCACCAGCGCATGGCGTGATGGATGGTATGGGGAGGCGGGCTGAGCCACTCTGGAGGTGCCTTACTGTGAGCCCCAGGGACTCCAGCCCCCACAGGCGGAAACTCTCCTAAAGGCTGTACTCTCAGTTTAGATAAAGGGCAGAGCTGGTTCTGCCAATGTGGCTTTGAATTATGAATCCGGGGTCTGGAGATGGGAGATGTGAGCGCATGTAAACAAGCTCCATGGCTGCCTTCCCGAAGCTGTACATGCAGGGCGCTGCCTGACCTCACAGGTTCCTGGCAGCCTTTCGGTCACTAACCAGAGTGCACTTATCTTAGGGACGTTACCACAAGGTGCACTTTTTATGATCTTATGTTTTCTCGGTGGATGACATCAGTTTCTTCTGTCCACCCCAGTCCCATGGAGAGGCTGAGGCTGCCGCTGTGGAAAAGCGGGTGACTCTACTGCATGCCTAATTCTTGTGCTCCATGGCTCAAGGGAGCCAATAAACAGGCCCAGGTTACAGATAATGTAGCTTTGGGTTGCCGAGTGGGCTTTCCACAGAGAGGGCATATTGGGGCACAGGACCCGCCCATGAGGCTAGAAGGTAGGGCTGTGTGCTAAGGCTGCTGCAGATCCAAGAGGCTTCTGCCCACCACCCTTGGTTCTGGCATACCTGCCTGCAAACTCCTCTCCACGGCCAAGGCCTGCACACCAGCTGCACCCATGTGTTCTGGAACACAGCAGTGGTGAAAAGCCTGGGACCTGGGCGACAGTGGCTACACAGCAAAGACCAGCATCCTCAGGTAGAGGATGGCAGGCCTATCCCACAAACTTGGGGGAGGACCAAAAGTGTGTATGTGGGTGTTTGGCACAGGGATAGCCAGTGGCAGCTCATGGGGACTACAGTGCAATCCAGCAGCACAGCGAAGGTACGAATCCTCCCTCCCCAGCACAGGACTCCAGCAGTAGGGTCGGAGCAGCAGAACACCAATGCCCCAGTTCACTGTAGGTCCTCCTCTCACTTCCTCCTCACCAAGGGCCCACACCTTGGTCTGACTGTGGCTCTGCACACACTCAGCCCCCAACTGCTGTCCCTGCATGAGTTTGCCCTTTTCACTATGAGATTTACATGGATGGGGCTGTGAGCTAATTCAGATATTGATACTTTTCAAAACATGCAATTTACGTATAAAATATGGGGAGTGAAAATAATAGGAAATCTGAAAACCCTCCCTATCTATGACTCGAGCACATTACCCCTTCATCCTAATCCTGCTGAGCCAAATGGCAACTTGTTTTGCTTTATATAACTTGTAGGTGTTCCTGCGAACCCCCACAAAAACACAGAACACCATACAATAAACTATGGCTAGACTCTGCTGTGAGTAGGGTCTCTGTGCTTCTACTAAGATGACAGCGGCACCTACAGGGGCCTGAGTGCTCTACTCATGTCCCCAGGCTGTGCAGTCCTTCTCCATGGCCAGCTCAGGGTTCCCTCCTACCTTAAGGACCAACTCCTTGGCAGACAGGGACATGAGGATTCGATCACACCATGCAGGGCATCTTGTGTTCATATACTGCTCTCCCTGGCTGGAGTCCTCGCTGTACGGGTAGCTGTGGAGACAAAGGAACAAAGCGTCAACTGTACTCTAGTCCCAGAAATCTTCCAAGTTATGAAGGAAAGGGTGTGTTGCTATCCAGGAAAGAATGCACACAGTGAGGTTTCTAGAATATGAAGCCAAACTTGAAACTCAAGTGTCCCCATCAAACTTAGTTCTCCCTTTCCCTGCATATACCTATAGATTGCATGGGTCAGGCTGGCTGGTTCCTATATACCCATTACTCACACAGAGACCTCACACTCACGGCCTGAGCCTTGTGAAGAGGCCACCTGCCTCCTGTACCTGCCACCCAGGGGACCTACCAATTTACCATAGCTGCAAAACAATAACTCTACAACACATGGGCACACATGCTGGACTGTGCTGCAGAATGAATTCCATGTAGAACTGGCAAGGGGAGAGCCTTTCTCAGAATTTGGGTGGCCCAAGTGTTTGCATATCCACACTCTATATGGTTTTCAGACCATAAAGACTGTCTTTCAGAGTGCAACATGTTTCCTCATGTCAATTCCAGAGCACTGGGTTTATGCTCCAATACTCCTGTTGACTTCAGCTAAGAGAATGTGACTGGCTTTCCAGTCTGTGGCTGTCAGGCCGCTTACCAGCTGGTTCATGGCACCAGCAGGCCTGGCCCCACTCCCACTACCCTAAGGAAGCTGGGAAGCTAATATCTCTGGACCTCAACCATCTAAAACTGGCAGATGCTGCATGAAACATGTATCCTTCATAGAAACCATGACTTATGACCCTTGTCTTCTATAGTAACTACCACTTTACCTGATTAAATTTACCTCAAATTAGGCTAAAAACAAAGTCTATGTAATTCTTGCACATAACATAATCATTTTGAAGAATGTAAAATTTCCCATACTTTCATTTTCAGGAAGAGCAAAAAGGCCAATGGCCAATCCCATTTCTGTCCATCACAGTGACAATGACCTTGTTCAAGTGCTCCTCAGTCCACACCCATGACACAGCCAGAGTCAGAAGGGACATCTCACTGTGAGCACACACATGTTAACATGGTCACCCCGAGCAGAGTTGTAAACTGCAAGATGGGACCACATGGCCTTTCTGGCTTCCATGATGGTGAACAGACATGGCGGTCTCTTTCATAGGGAGAAAGCCTCACAGTGAACATAACCAAGTGGTAAAGGCTAAAATGAGAAAAGCGAGGGTCCAGACAGAGTGGGGCTGAGAAAGCCACAGGCCTGTATGGTTCAATCCTCTTGTGACTCTGTTAGAACAGGAAGCTGGTTGCTTTGGCCAGGTGCTGGGCATCCTAACGCGAGACCCCTTTCTAACTTGCACATGCACTGCAATGGAGTCTCCTTGGAAACAGAGTACTTACTCACTGGCCTTTCCCATGGTCTGGCAGGGTGATGGCCGGCTGGCTCTTCTACAGGGGCTATGTGGTTTCAGGAGTGAGACCTCAGCAGGCGGAGTGCCTTTGTTTGTGCCTACTGCTATAGTTGGCCTTGATCCTGTCTTCAGATGGGAGGTCCAGTGTTCAGCTAAATGCCCAACAGTAGCCCAGTGAGGCCTAACTTGAAAAGCATCGCTGGGAGGTGCCAACTTGGAAACAGGATTGAACAGAACATGCTATTGATTTAAAATAAAAATTAAAACTACATTTATTAGTACGGGACATATGCAATGGTATGTGTGTTTAGGCCCGAGGACAACTTGTAGGAGTTGGTTCTCTCCTGGGAACTGAACTCAGGTCACCAGGCTTGGCAGCCGTGCTCCTATCTGCTGCTCATTTCACTGGTCCTCTGAGGTTTGTTTTTCCTTTTTTGAGGCAGGGCATTCTGTGTCCCAGGCTTCCCTTGAACTGTGTAGTCAAGGATGACCTTGAACTCCTGCTTCTACCTCCTAAGTGTTGGGATTACAAGTATCCATTACCATGTCGTGTACTTAGCATGCTCTTAGAAGTCATCATCTCATGTCTGACATCAGCCCTGACACGGTTCTTAAGCACAGGTCACCATCCCTGGAGAACCTGCTGTCCTGGAGATCTTGCTGGAAGTTCTACTGCTAGCCCAGGACCGGAGTCCAGTGGAAACACTGAGGTCTGGATTTGGACATGACAGGTGACCTGCCAGCGAGTCTGTCCCCCAGGCACAGCAAACAGCATGAGAGCTCACAGACCTAGAAAGCCAGAACAGGCGGGAGGCAAGGAAAAACCCTTACGCCACCAGGGATAGGATCTCCCTGAGTTATAGAAGGGAACAGTGGGAAAGACAGGGATTGATGCTCTCTGTATCCCCCAATACGGTCTACATTTAACAAGTTCTGTGGAGGGTTCTATGTACTACAGGACTCAGGGCAAACTCTGCTGCTGGAGAGGGTTGAGAGGGAGTGCCCTCAGCTCCATAGCCTGAGGTGCTCTACAACACCCAAAATACAAAAGCAGGAAGTTCTGATCTAGGAAGGCCTGGATAGGCCAACTCTGGGTATGGAGTCATTCATTCCATCTTCTATTCATGGGCTAGGGGCTGCTCAGCTGAGTGAAAGGCCTGGATGTGGCCGCATGTAGATGATTAATGCAAGCAGAGCTGTGCATGCAGACTTATCTGGAAGCAAACCCAAAAGGGGTGGGAGCAGGGCAAACCAACCCTATCTCGGCTCCATACAGCTCCAGGAATAATCGTCATAATTAATTGCAGTGCTGATAAAATTAACAATTGCCCACCTGTGCTGCCTCCACGCTGCCTCCCTTCCTCTTCGCCCCTCGAACTTGGTCAGGATGTGGGCAGCGGCCCTTTGCTGGCTGTTTGCTTGCAGCCTGCCTGGCTCTGGTGACAAGGCTAGGCTCAAGATCTGGGCGGGCTAGGCTTGGATAGTGTTGCCATGGCCCCCATGACCACACTATGGGAAGCACAAAGCCTGTTGTGTTTGAGAGTCCTACAGTGCAGGCCTAGGGTGGTGGGGAGAGGAAACCAGTGTAACTCATGCCTTTGCTTCACTTCTTGGCCCTTCTTGGACCATAGGAAAACAAGCATAAGAAGGTCATTAGGTAGACAATAGGGAGAGTGGAAGGGCTGAACCCCATTTTGCCAGGCAGGGAGCCTCTGCTTTCACCTGGCAAAAGGTCATCTGTTCTCAGTCCCTGCACTACTTCTGATGTTGGTTACACAGCACATCGAAGGCCCTGGAGCATGTGCACCGCAGAAGGAATGTCACTAGGGACACGTCTACATGCTCCGAGATCGAGACGCCATGAGCAGACATAGGTTGCAAAGATACTAGCTGCTATTAAAATGTCTGAAAAGGGAGGAACACGTGAGCTAGAGCCAAAGAAAATGAACAGACCACAAGGATTCTGAGCAATGAAGTGCCTAAGTAGAAGATCCTAGCTGCCGAGGTGCCCACAAGTGTCCTGGAGGCTGGAGGTGTGAGGCTGGAGCCTGCCCTGGTTCCCTTTGCTACGGCGTCAGGAACAACTTGCTCATACTGGATCTCAGGTGACCACAGCTTGCAGACATGGCTTTGTTGTCCACTGGTTCACTGACTGTCCCAAGTTGCATGCACAGACTTTGTGCAACCAGGACCCAGTGACAGACCAGTCCCATGGCCTCTTTGCTCCCTGACTGGGTTCTAAGTCACGGATATGTTTGATTTCTGGATTTTTGGCAAACGTGACCAATGCTACTTCCAATGTTGAAGTTACTGGAGGTGAAACATCCATGTTATAAACATAGATGTCATTTAAAAATACTGATCTTATGCCAAGTTTGTCCACTGATGAGGGTGGAGCTCTTCCCATTCAGTGTTCCCTGAGGAAAGGTTCTGGTCTGCATAGCACTTAAACTGCCCTTTCTAAGTTAAGCTTTGTATTAGGCAAAGTGCACACGGGATGGAAATGCATCAGCAGATCCTGCCGAAGGTGGAGGATGTGGAGCTCAGTGCCTCAGCAGGTATGGCTGGTAGTGAAGTGCATACAGGACCCCAAAGGGTCCAATTCACGTGGGATGGCTCATGCACGCTTTGATTGTGGATTTCCTGAAGGTGGTTGCTTATACTCCAAATGTCCATTCCACAGGTCTTGGCATTTTGGTTATTGCTGCTTCGGGGCTACATGGAATCTGGTGTGTGAGCCTCAGGGTGAAGGAACCCTGGATCCTTCCAAGATCCAGGAGGTAAAACCACTCACCACGGCACCAAGATGACAATGGCTTCCATGGTGCTCCTCCTGCACAGATGAGGCAAAGACGACTACGGGAAGAGCAGAGGTGCCTGGGCAAGAAGTGGGCAATGCTCCACATCAGCACCCTCAGTGCTGCAGTCACAGCAGGGCAGATCCTGTGCAGAATAAAGACTTACCCTCCCAACCCCAACCCTGGGAAACATGGTTCCTGGGAGTGAAAGCTGCGAAATGTGAGCATCCAGGCACTTGGTGCCACAGGCCAGGCAGACAGGAGCTCAGGCCAAACATACAGCTGTGCTACTGGACAGCTGCCTGCGTTTGGGCAGTGCCACTTCTGAGGCAGGCTGACAGACAAGTTCAGAGCCTTCACAAGGATGCACAAAAAGAGATGTCTCCCTGGGGTTGGATCTGATGGTGTTTGTTGCCAACCACAAAATTCAGGTGCCCAATGAGCCTGACAGCCCTCCCCTGAGGACGTGTCTGCTGAGATCCATTTGGTCTAGCTCAGTATCCAATACACACTACCACTAAACCCCACGGGGCAGGTCCAATCTGAGCCCAGAGTATGTTCTCAATACAGCACTGTGGTGAGGGGCTAGGTAATCACCACTTCTACAAGTCAGCAGAAAGAAAGCAAAGTACCCATAGCCAGGGGGCGGGTGCTCCCCTGCCACATTCCTGTCACTTGTCTAGTCAAACTTCTATGTAAACTTTTAAATGTGAGACATTGCCATTCTTTTAACATTACTTTTGTTTGAAAAATATTTAATTATAGTGTCACTTAGTTAACATGCAATAAATTTATTATTATTATTTTAAAATAAAGTAATAAATATTTAGGGATCAGAAAGATTAGCATGAAAATGTACTTGCCACCAAGACTGAAAACCCGAGTTTGGTCCCAGAACCCACATGGTAGGGGTTGTGTTCCTCGAGATAAAGCCAAAATAGAAAGAGCTTGGAAAATGGAAGTGAAAATGAAAACCACGGGATAAGGCAGAGCCCTGGGTGGTGGGCAGGAATGCATGTTATGTGGACGCTTCCTAGCTGCCCAGTGTGGCCTGTGCCCTCAAGGATGCATGGAAGCTGGCTGGCTCCTGACACATGCAATCCAGGTACTCAGGAGCACCTTGTTCTACATGAGGGTGGCCACATCTCAAATGGCAGTGATCCTCACTGGTTCCTGGCCATAGAAAAACAGAGCTGAGATGGGAGTTATAGGCCTCAAAAGCTGCTTTTAAAGGTAAGCAGTTTTACTCAGCCACAGTGGTTCTAGTGTTAGCAGAGTAAGAACGTATACTTAGGATTCATTCTGGGCATCTCCGTGATGGGAACACAGGGACTCTGGGGCACCCCAGGGTAGTTGTATGTCAATCAGTCAGACACTAGGCCTAAGTGGTGGCACTAGTCCTTCAACTGAGGGGGACCCAGGCTTCCTGCATGGGCACAGAGTGTGTGGTGGTGGAGTTATTATGAGTCTCCCATATGCTGGCCCACCATACCTGGTGATAAGATGCAGGCAGAAGCCTAGGATGGGAAAGAACTCATAGGGAGAATAGGTACTTCAAGCACTGTTGTCTCCCAGGAAGGCTTCTCCCAGTCCATTTGAAGACCTCCACAGATAACACAGTGATCAGGCTATAGTGCAGTCTCTTGTCTATGGAACAGGGCTACAGCAAAGCTCACATTTCCATTTTCCCTAGACAGTATCCTGTGGTCCACTTCTCTGCTGCAAGTGGAGTGAGTTCTGGATGGACAGGCTGAAGTCCCAATGCATCAGTGACAGGCTGCTGTGTTAGCAACTATACACACACACAACCATACTCACACAGATACATGTGCTTACTTATATACATGCACATTCATGAATTCACTCCTCCCACATCTAAACCTTGTACATGTACCTACATACACATGCCCACGATTTACACATTTATGCACATATGTACACACTTACACAGGCCCTGACGTGTATACATACACACACTGATACACATGTGTGAATACCCATTTTCCAGCAGAAAGGTCTATGCACATATGGACAGACTATATATGCATATACTATACTATACTATACTATACTATACTCATGTATACAAATAGTTCATCATATACAAACATCCTATATATCACATATTCAAACTCCATACAGTGTATGCACATGCACATATATGAGTAAAATATGAACAGCACTTTCTATGCAAACATCATCACCCACGGATATCTACAAACATACACACACTCACTCACACACACACACATACACACACATATTTTTATGCATACAGTATGCCTAAGGTTAGCTTTTTTATTTTTTTATTTTTTTGAGGCAGGGTCTCACTATGTCACTGTGAAGCCCTGGCTGACCTGGAACTCACTGTGTAGATCTAGCTAGCCTCAAACTCAGAGAATGTACTGCCTCTGTCTCACAAGTATTAAATTAAAGATGTGCACCATCACACCTAGGCCAAGACTACCTATTTTATTATAGACTAAGAATGTATCTGGTACATACTGTTAGGTTTAAAACCTGGGACAAGTGGGTGGGGTGTCTACTTAATATATCAAAGCAAACCTGGCTTCCTAGTTCTCCTGGCATCCCTCAGTCCCTACCTGGTACAGGGTTCTCCTAGCTGGCACATCCTGGCCACTACCCTAAACTTCTCCAGCCCAGGGTCTGCGCTTCCCTTCCCTATACAATCCAACCATTTCATTGCTCCATTCCCTTTGAGCCTCCTGGCGGCTGCACCTGGCTCCTCTCTCTCTTGCCCTCCCCTCTCCTCACATGGCTCCTCCTGGCGGCTGCACCTGGCTCCTCTCTCTCTTGCCCTCCCCTCTCCTCACATGGCTCACAGTCATGTCCTCTCTGGACTCTCCCAGATGCCTCCCTTCTGTCTGCACTAAACTCTCTCTCACCACAGCCAGAAACACTCAGGCCTTTCCTTTTTCCTTTGTCATTCACACACCACTTCAGTCACCTGCTCCTTCCCAGCTTACACGTCTGCTTCTGTTCACACTGGAACGGCTCTCCAAACCGCACATGACAACACCACAGGGATGGCGAACTGTTTGATCATCTTAGGTGTTTTGAGACAAGGTCTTCCATGTATTCTTCAGGCTGGCTCCAACTCCTGATCTTCCCAAGTAACTGAGATTACAACCACGGGCCACCATTCCCAGCTTGTCACAGTTTTAAAATGTAGTAGAACCAAATGGAGAAGGAACATCAGTGCTCTCTGGGCATGAGGGGCATCACCCATGAAGTGGTGATGGAGGACACTATGTGCATCCTGAGTTCTGGGGACATGTCTCAGGAGCCTTTGGTGAAGCCCATGCTGAAGAAGCATGTTATGACTGGAAGAGAGCCCAAAGGCCTCTCAGAATGTGAACTAGAGCACACACTGGACATAACAGTTCAATTTAGATCATCTCCTCTTTCTCCCTATCCATTGTGAAAACTTGAATGCTATTTCTAAATAAAGGGAAATATGTGTAAGACTAGCCAACAGGAACTGGTGCCTCCCGTGTGTTCAGTATATAATACTGAACATGTTCAGTTCATGTGGTCTCCATGGAGTATGCCTGCTGGGCTGGCAGCTGGCCTGGGCACACACACCCTCTGATGTGAGATGGTGAAGCCTGAGAGGCAAGATATCCACAGATGCCAGGGAGGGCAACTTACTCAGGCTTCAGGGGCATGAGGGTCTATATGTTCTGTGTCTGGATCCTGCAAGGTAGTAACTGACATAGATAGGTAGGTACCCAACTCCAAGGGGTGGGAGGCAGAGCAGGACCCTGACCACAGTGCAAAGCTCAGTCTCATGACCAAAACAGACAAGGGCCACAAGATGGGAGTATGAGGCTTGCAAGGCAGGTTGCTTCTAAGATAACTGTGACCACTGAGGTAGATGAAGCTTGCTGGTGGGAGCCTCTGTGATCTGACATGGATACAGATGCTCTCACAGCAAACACTCCAAATCCTCCACTAACTTCACCGCTGGCGTCTGTCAGTCTAGCAGACTACCAGTTCACAGAGCAGACTGCCCCTAAGTCTCCCTGGGCTGGGACTACCAGTTCACAGAGCAGACTGCCCCTAAGTCTCCCTGGGCTGGGACTACCAGTTCACAGAGCAGACTGCCCCTAAGTCTCCCTGGGCTGGGACTACCAGTTCACAGAGCAGACTGCCCCTAAGTCTCCCTGGGCTGGGTGCCTGGCTGGACCCAGCTCAGGGTCTCAAAGCCTAAAGAAGAGGCAATAACCCTGTCATGCCTAAGAGTGCCTCTGCCCACTGGGTTGATGGCACATGATTCCATTTCATTACTGGCCTTCCATTGGGTGACTATTGGTTCTCTTCACCTTACAGGCTAGTATGACATGTAAATTCTCTTCACAACTCAGAATGTGACACCCTCACCAAAGAAGCCCTGCTTTTGAGGGCTCACATTATTTGCCTAGCTCTACTCTAATATCCAAGATGCTACCATATTTTAAGGGTATCTTCCTCAGTTGTCTCTGAACATCCCCTATGGTGAGTCACTTAACTAACTCAGTTCTGGAATAAGAATACGGTCATCTTGCTGGGTGGTGGTGGTGCACGCCTTTAATCCCAGAATTTGGGAGGCAGGGACAGGTGGATCTCTGTGAGTTCAATGCTAGCCTGGTCTACAAGAGCTAGTTCCAGGACAGGCTCTAAAGCTACAGAGAAACCCTGTCTTGAAAAACAAAACAAAACAACAACACTACAACAAAAATACGGTCATCTCAGGGGTACTCTGCATAACCAATCTTCCCTGAGTGGGAATATGGGAATCCTGGGCATTGTGCTGTACAAACCTCTCCCCATCTCTGAACACAGGGATGGCTCTTACATTCTTTCCTGTTTATGCCAAAGATTCTGCCTTAAAAATCTATTGCTGTCTTTGCTTCCCACTCTCTACTTCCCTGAGTTTGTCAGGGAATTTGATCCTGACAAACAGGCTGGAGGGGGTGGGCCTACCCCCCACTAGCCTCCGCTTGGCATGGGAATGTTCCTGGGAGGCTTGTGTCTCCAGGTGCTGGGGTCATTGTTTAGGGCCCCTTCTTGATAACATAACATTCAATTGACTAGAACATGCCAGTATGTCAAGATGGCTTCAACCCTGCTCCTGACAGGTGGGGAAAGCAGGTCCCTTGGTTGTCATGTGGGTCAAGGGCTCTCTCTTAGCTGCTTGGGCTTAGACTACAAGGCCCTCTGGGTTTTCAGCCTGGCCAGGTCCTGGTGTTTAGGTGTTTCAAGACTGCAACACTGAGAGAAAAATCTCAAGACAGATGCTAAATTCAGTGCAGAAGTCTTGAGGGGCAGGCATGTCCCCATCCTACTGTAGACCCTGGACTTCTCAGCTCTTGGCCAGGCATATGTATGTTTCCATGAACACCCATGATTCATGGGGGATATTCAGAGAGTCTGAGAGTCACATGAGGGTCAGAGCAGTTCCCTCAAAGCTTGATAGGATGTACCTGGCGAGTCACTTGGTTGCCTATGAATGTGATCCAGGGTTATGCTGGTTACCACTGGCTGTAGGGCCAGGTATTCTGGTCAGAGTCTCATGAGGTTACCTCCTGGAGCCATGCTGCTAAGAACCAATATGTTAAGTGTCTAATATCTTGGCCTGGGCACTAACTAGATGTCTGGGAATTACAAGGGCCTGTGGCCCTGTTTCCCCATCCCCAAAACTCTATCCAGTCCCCTCACCTTAGTCTTCTAGGTCGGGGGTATGGGCTGGCAGCTGAAAAGGAAGGAACCATAGGAGTCTAGTCTGTGCAGGGATGGGTCTCCCCACTGCATGTTTGATTATGTCCAGTTGGCACAGAGATAGAGGATACTGGCAGAGAGGAGAATAGCTGTCTGGCTGTCAGACGCATTGGACGCAGGACCCTCATTCTGAAAAAAAGATCCCCAGTATTTCCTGCCAGACAGGTGTGAAACAGTTACCAGCAGCATGATCAAGTCGCTGGCATAATTCAGTCTGTTGGAAAATTCCCTCAGCACTTTAGGTCACAAGTCTTGGGATCTGACACAATCAAAGGGCTGGGAGGCCGTGCCTGCAACAATCCCTTGTCCTCAGAAGCCACCTTCTGTAGACTGTTTCCAGGAAGATGCAAAGCCTGAGAGGCAAGGCACAGCTGCAGCAGATGGAGGGTAAGCCTGCAGCTTACTTGGGTCCACCACATACCACACACTATGTTCTGTTAGGTCTTTCCCCTTGCTTTACACTACAGCACTCCGAGACCCTGGATGTCTCAAGGGAACCAGTGCCATTGTTGCAGATATCAAGATTCCAGGAGCACCGGACTGAAACACTGAGTACTTATCTGCTTCAGAAAGGTGGATTCAGAACTCCCTGCCACACATGGTGAGTCTAGGTTTCCAGAGATCCTGTGCCTGCAAATCTACAACTTTATTTTTTCACATTGGAAAGGGTTTTTTTTTTTTTTTTTTAAAAAAAATAGAATCATTTATTACTCACAGCCAGTCCTTTCTTCCGGCCATAGAAAAGATGGAAGGAGGTGTAACTGACACACATGGGTATATGCATGCAAACAGATGCACACAACACAGGGACATACATGCAGACAGACACACATGCAAGATGCCATGGTGATATGTACAGAGGACACATACAGATAGATACATGAGCACACATGCACATGGAAGCACACACAGACACTGACACACAGGCACACCTGAGGAGATGCTGGGAAAGTTGCCTGTTCTTGACAGGTACAGGGCTCCTTACCTGGGGGGGAATGAGATGTCCAGTTCATACAGTCTGTCCTTAAAGACAGACAACTCCTTGTCAAATTCCAAGAGCTAAAGAAAAG
The DNA here is from genome assembly GCF_903992535.2 of Arvicola amphibius. Classification (NCBI taxonomy): domain Eukaryota; kingdom Metazoa; phylum Chordata; class Mammalia; order Rodentia; family Cricetidae; genus Arvicola; species Arvicola amphibius. The sequence goes on along the minus strand of NC_052047.1, from coordinate 141,655,010 downwards.
AAAGAGGAAAACAGAATCACTTGATTTCCTCACTGGAAGGTGGTACTCTGTGTGTACCTGGGTTGTGTGCAAATTCCTAAAAGCAGGAATGACTCAAGAGTCTAGCGTGATCTTGCCCTACTCAGAGAAGATCCATCACTACTGAGACTCTGGGGAGCCAGCCTGGCTCTACCATCCAGCTGCCTCTGCTGTGAGCAGTGCAAAAACAATGCTCAGACTGCCTGGTCCTGCTCACATGAGACACATGAATATGTTTCAGAAAGCATGCACCCGAGTGGGACCTGGATATCCTTTCCAGAGTGAGGGGAAACTGTCCAAAACTGAAAGTGACCCTCAGAGTGATCACAATCAACTCAGCGCATCAGAAGCTGCGGCTGAGCCTGCACACTGGTGAGAGTCTAGAAGCCAGCAGGGTGGAAATATTCACTTCGGCATGCAGGAAAAGTGGCAGGCAGCCTGACTCCCTCAGGAGGCTTCCATCAGAGTCCTATGCCTGCTGGAAGGAGAGATCCCCACAGCCATGGCTCTGTCCAGTCACCATGAACACCCTGTGGGACACTATCCATTAATCATGTCCTACGCCACAGCTGTGTGTAGCCATGGCATCGTGCTGGGGCTCCCCTCAGAACCACACCGTGTCTCCACTTCTTTCTACCACCTCATCCATCATTCTTGAATGCGCAATTACCAGCATGTGTACACTGTAATTACTTGTGTGCCAGTCTGCTACCTGCTCACTGGCATGGCTCTTCTGCCTGCCTGCCCCTTGCAGAGCTGCCTTCATTAGATCAGCACCAGACTGGGTGCCACTCCTATCAACCAGAGTGACTTGGCCCCGGATAAGGGTCAAGTCAGGGCCATTCGAAATCCCCCTCTGAGGTGATTATGTTTATGCGAGAGGAGAAAGGATAAGCTATCACTCCAGACTGAGCCTCCTTATTTAATATCATAACCTCAGAGCCATGCGGTGGCATGCTGAACATTCATAGACTCAAGCCAGAGGGTCTCAGACCATGTCTGGCCTGGCTCCAACATTGGCTTCCATTTGGCACTACCATGGTCTTGACCATATGAAGAAAACAGGAAGAAACAAGTTTGCTTGGAGGTGCTGCCAGTGTGAGTCAGGAGCCAGTGTTCCCCAAAGGTCTCGGCTAAAGCCTGAGGCAGCTCAGAGTTACAAAGTACAATAAGCAACAGGTGCATTGACCCAAAGCACAGAAACACCTGCTCAGAACAGTTTCAGGAGACTGGGTGGAGCACAGCACCCCACTTAAATCCCTTCTCTTTTTCCATGTTTACTGTGGACTTTTAAGGAGGATATGCAACCTCCTGAGGTCTCCTGAATAAGCTCCTGAGAGGTGACTGGAACTCTACTCTTCAATTAAATGACTTCAATGCTTCTGGTTGCCATGGTTCTGGACTGCCTACTGCCTTTTCACGTATTATATGGCAACTTCTTCAGGTTACTGCAAGATTTCTTCCTCCTGGTCAATGCTCTGTTTCACTTGGTGTCTTAATTTTCCATTCTTTCAGCTCAGGATACACCACTTCTGAGGATTTGTGATGTAGACAGGTGTGAGAATCGGCAGCTGATCTCTTCCTGCTGGAAGGGGCCCTCTGTCCACCCATCTTGTCTCCGCTCCATACCGTCTGCCACACCAAGTTTTAGCGCTGTTTCTGGGCCACTCCTCCACTTAGTCTCTAGTTTTTAAATCCTGTCTTCAGCGATGTCTACTCAGTCTGGATGTTCATCCATTTACTTTCAACAACTACAATCTTAGAAGCTCTATATATCCTCAGCTGTCTGACATTTTCGTGGGTCTTCTGTGCCTCTGGCTGTTGTCTTCAGATCCTTGATCAAAAGTAGAGTGCTTCTCCCATGCTCTGCTGACTGGGGCTGTGAGCTTGTCTTTACTGGTTCAAAGCTTGAGAAAATTTCTAGTTGTGAATGTGGTCTACCATCCAGAAGATTCTAATCCACTCACAGAAAATAAACAAATTTTAGAGTCCTCACAAGGAAGTTGTGGGCTGGACATTCACTGACCTGTGGCCACCTGTTGATCTGAGGCCCACGGTACTAGAATGACACCTGCCTGGGCCACAGATATCATCAGGTCAGAGTCTTCTTGCCTTTGTGGGCTCTCAGTCTGCCCTACCTCCCACCCTGGCTCTGTTCAGACTTCTAGAAGCAGAAGGGGGACACAAAAGCTGGGAACACAGACAAGGACCCTGCAGAGCTGGAATTTAGGCCAACGAGACTTATTTAACCTTGAATAATGAAGTACTGTCTTTGTGCATGGTTAAGTGTTGCTCAGGAGTGGGCAGTCACTGCCTCTGACTGCCAAGGTCCACAGGAGTTTGTGAGCACAAGAGGGGCAGATAAAGCATTTGAATCTTTAGGCCATACTTTTCTCTACCTTGCATATTCCTCCTCTGCACCCACAGGCCAGAAGCCTCCTGGATATGAGAGGGACAGATGAACAGGGCTAGCTAAGGGTCCATGCCCACCCACTAGTCATACAGTCTAGGTTTCCAGTTTTTCAGTTCTGCCATGGCCCTGGTACTAAAGCCATGGAATCAACATTAAAGTTCTTTGACAAGCATTCCAATTACATATACTCATATAAATATATATGTGTGTGTGTGTGTGTGTGTGTGTGTGTGTGTGTGTGTGCGCGTGCGTGTACACAATATACATGACTATGAATATGTACATACACAGCACTATATATAGAAACACACATATATATACAAACACATACACACATATACATACACTCATACACATGTACACATGCCTACACACATACACACACACAAATACTTTGTTTCAAAGCTATGGGCTGGGCTGAGGGAGTACATGGGAGACTACTTATATCAGACCACTAAATGCTGACCAGTTCTGGACACTTCTCCAAAGGTGAAGAAACTATAATTCTTGACATGTACACGAGTGTGTCCATATGTGTGTGAGGATATTGAATACCTGTGACTCTGACCTCATGTGTGAGGGTGGCCTTCATTGTCACTCATCCAACACTCTCTAGTTTTCAATATTCTCAAGGCACTGCAGCACTGTGCCAGGATTTCCTGAGAGCCTCTTCAGGGTTAGCACCTATTTCTGGATGGCCAGGGCCTATCTGTTAGGCTCCTGCCTGAAGACACCAATGTGGACATCATGTATCGCCTTCCATGCAGGGAAAAGTGCTGCTGCAAGGATTTGCCAGAAAGACCCAGCTAATAATGACACATCTAAGCATTAATCCACTGCACACACAGGTATATGCTCCAATAAACACAACCATACACAAGTTTGTGAAAAGAACAGTGTGAAAAAAGCCTGGGCTGGAGGAGTGTGTGTGTGTGTGTGTGTGTGTGTGTGTGTGTGTGTGTGTGTGTGCTGGGGGTTCAGACTGATAGAGATTTGGTCTCCCTAGTAATAATCACGCAGGGTCTGTCTATCCTACCTGGGATATTAGACCTGAGGCACCTACAACCAAGGAACTGAGAAAACTGTCACACCATGGCTTCTATTTTTTTGTTTGTTTGTTTGTTTTTTTGTTTTTCGAGACAGGGTTTCTCTGTAGCTTTGGAGTCTGTCCTGGAACTAGCTCTTGTAGACCAGGCTGGTCTCGAACTCACAGAGATCCGCCTGCCTCTGCCTCCCAAGTGCTGGGATTAAAGGCATGTACCACCACCGCCCGGCATGGCTTCTATTCTAAAAGAACCTTTCCTCAGTTTTGTAATGTTTAAAGGAAAAAATATTGAATTTGGAATTTGAATTTTAAAAACTGCTTACATAGTAAGGGAGATCAGAAACAGATGAAGAACCCCCAAGTCTTCTGTCCTTACTTCTTATGCCCTTCTGTCCATGTCCCCCATTACTCCCACATACCCTAACCCCTGTCCCCAGCCTCATGCTGGAGGAGACACACGTGGACCCTGCCCTGCATCCTCCTGCTGGCTGGAGCTGCCTGTTGATAGATGCTCAGGAGCTCGAATGTGCATGCTCTCTGACCGCACATTCACTCAGCTTCTGCTGTGCAGAGGGTAGGTACGGATGGGAGCCACTGGGTCCCTGCTCAACTAGCTGGTTCCGACAGGTTAGTGAAACCCTGGACCTGTGTGACTGGCTTGCAGAATGCTCGAAGCTCCAGGACTGCCACATCAATAGGATGACGGGGTTTAAAGCTGCCGCCACCACCCACACAGGACATCAACTGTGAGGACTTTCTGATTGGAAATTGCACCACACTGCTGGTGAATTGATAATTTGTATCTCTTTGAGATTTTTCACAAACATGATAACCAATTTCACATGTATCTTAAACGTTCTTCTTGATTACAAAGTGAAAAGCAGCCCCGATGTGTGTGGACAATGATAAAGCAGCTGCTGGCCTCATGCATCTGTCAGGAGCCGTCCCAGCTGCACAAATTCCACTGTTGCTGCGTGGACACCGCGCTGATAAAGAAAAAAGGGCTTGGAAAATCAATGCACCCGGAGCCCGGGCGGTTGCTAAACACACAGAAAACATCTCTATCCAACAGGCCAAGCACCTAGAAAATTCCCAAGCCCTGCCCTGGGACAGCCAAGGAAAATTTAATCTCTCCAAATCCTCACCAGGGCACTCCATCCTGCAGCCCTGACAGCCACACTTATAATTAATTATACAATTTCGATGGGAATATCGACTAAACAAAGCTATAAATCATAGAAAAAGTCAATACGCATGGACACATTCAATCATGTCCCGGCCAATGATTACTACTCTTAAAATACAATAATTATTTTCAGGAGCCAGCTTGAATTAAATTTCTGTCAGACGAGTACAAGACCGGTGGTTGATGAAGGATGCGATGGATTTTGGGGGCTGAGTCCGGCTCGGGCACATCCATCCTGCAGACGGTAGTTTGTTTGTAGTGCTTGTGGCACAGCGTGTTCAACCAGGCCATGAGGATGAGATTATCTCCACTGCTCATTAGGTCGAAGGGACTCAGAGTCTGGCTTGAGTGATGGTGGCCAATTCCTTTGAATATGTGTAATCTGGGCAGAGTCTGGGCATTAGCAGTATGCCCGGGACATTTCTGAAAGTATGTCTCAGATTCGGAATAGCAGCCTTTGGAAGCAGGCACCACTTGAGCTCCAGGAACCTGGCAAACCTGATGACTTCTTGGGTGAGATTCTGGCAGATAGGCATGAGTGCCAAGAACTCGGTGGAAATGCTCCCTACTTCAAAGCTGAATTCTTTTATAAGAGAGTCAAGTTTAAAACATTTCCTGGGTATTCAAACTTTTTTTTTTTAAACAACAACAACGCCTTCAAACCCTTCTCCTACTGGGTTGTCTTGTCAAGCCTTGATATGAGGGTTTATGCCTTGTCTTATTGAATCTTGTTATGCGTGTTCAGTTGATGTCCCTGGGAGGTCTGCTCTTTTCTGAAGGGAAATGAGGAGCACTGGATCTGGGGAGAAGGGAGATGGGGTAATGACTGGGAAAAGTGGAGGAAGGGGAGGCTGCGGTCAGAATGTATTATATGAGAGACTAACAAATAAACAAATAAATAAAAGCAAAATTGAAAAAAAATCAATTAAACAAACAAAGCAGCAGGGCCTTTCTTACTATGCAGCCTTCAGTGGCCTCACACTGTGATCTTCTGTCTCATCTCCCAGGTCTGCGATGAGAGACTTGTACCATGTCTCTATATCTATCTGCACATGCCTAATGCAATTTTTCCTTCTCCTTATTCTTTTCCTCTTCTTTAAAAAATATTTTTGTGTGTGTTCATGTATGTGTGTGCTGGAGTGCTTGTATACATCTGTGTGAATATACATGGCGGCCATGGCTCAGTGTGAAGTGTCTTCTTCAGCCATTCTCTAAGTTATTTTGAGAGAGGATCTATCACTGAACCTGGAGCCCACTGATTCAATTAGACTTGCTGGCCAGGGAGTCCCAAAGAGCCTCCCCTTTCTGCCTTCTCAATGCTGAGATATAGATGGAGCGGCGGGGCTGCGTCCTGCCACCCGGCTAGCTTTACACCCGAAATAATTACACGGAAACTGTATTCTTTTAAACACTGCCTGGCCCATTCGTTTCAGCCTCTTAATGGCTAATTAACCCATATTTAGTAATCCGTGTAGCACCACGAGGTGGTCGCTTACCAGGAAAGATCTTAACCTGCGTCCATCTCGGAGAGGAGAGGCATGGCGACTGCATTTGGCGAATGCCTGAAGCGTCTGCCTTCTCTCTCCCAGAATTCTGTTCTGTCTACTCCGCCTACCTAATTTTCTGTCCTATTAAAGGGCCAAGGCAGTTTCTTTATTAATTAACCAATGAAAGCAACAGATAGATAGAAAACACTCCCACATCATTTCCCCCTTTTCTGTTTAAACAAAAAAGAAAAAGCTCTCACTTTAACATAGTAAAATTACATATAACGAAACAGTTATCAAGCAAGAATTACAGTTACAATATTTAGATCTATTTTATCTTTTACCATAACTAAAGAAGCCCGCAAGGACATGAGGGACTTGCTCACTTCCATCACGTGTGGCATACCTGAGGCCATGGACTGACTCTCTAGTATCCACAGTAGCAGGCAGGGTCTTACTTCTCTCACTCAGGAGACTCCAGTGCTCACAGGTCATAGGAACACTGTGCTGCCCATGGACAGGATGACAATCCTGGCAGCCTAGTCTAGCCTGCCCCAGCCCTGTAAGTCACCTCCTCCAAGTCAGCCTGGAGCTCAAGTTGAACTCTGGGTGGCCTGAACACATGTAGATGTGCTTGTGGTACTCCAGGGCCAGGAGTATCTCATGGGATGGATCCAAGATGACCATGTATATGCCTTAAAATAGAACTCACCGCAGTGCCGTTGTTGTCCCGGAAGACATCCTGGTTGAAGTAGTCGAAGAGCTTCTTTTCCAACTGGAGCACAACCTGCCGGGTCAGAGATGTTTCAGTGCCCTGCACAGTTCCCACTCCTCAGGCTGGGGGTGGCTGGTGGCTGCCCTTAGTCATGAGCCACTTACCTTCCGGTCATTGTCTGACTCCCGAAATATCAACTTTACAACCTCATTGGTATCAGCAGCCCGGACTGTCTGCATTGTGGCCTTTGTACAGAGAGTCTGCAAGAAGACAAGGGTGTTCAGTCCCAGTCTGTCCACCCATTGAACCAGCTGGTTTCACCCAAAGCCCATAATCAATGGTTTCCCAGTATCCAATGGGAAGGGAAGGAGATCAGTGTTCCTTGACACAAGGATTTCACATCCATCCAGGAGACCAGTTAGACAGTCCTTATGGGCTATTGCTCAGAAAGCCCTCCACCAGGCTATCCAAGGTTCTGACTGTGGCTGAGAGTGCAACACAGATGCAAGATGCTCTGCTTCTCCAAGAGGCAAGGTTTTGTTAGCAGTGTCCATGGCAGGCAGCGGGTTGAGCCCTTCAAAGGGCTGACTCCTTGTTGGTGCTGTCTCTCCTGAGCCTCCCCAAGCCCTATGGGGCTAGCTAAGGCTATCAAGCTGCAGTATGGGCCAGGGCATAAGGCACTAAGTCCAGGAGGTCCAGAGGAGGACGGTCAAAAGGTCAGAATCTCAGAATGTAAGTCCTGGGCTCTGGCCAGGAGTCAGGAGAACTGAGGGCGGGTGTAACAGGATATAAGAGCAGCAAGTAACCTGATGAAGTTAGCAAATGCTCAGACAGCCTTTTCCACCAAAGGAAGGCTGGCTGTGGAGCAACCACTAACCTTGTTGCATGCTTGGCTGTGCGGTTTTTGGTGCTCCTGAACCAAAAGCAACCAGCTAGAGCATTGGTTGATAATTAAATTCATGCCTGCTTGAATTAGCCTCAATACATGCAGGAAGGGGTCAAAAAGGTCACTCCCCAAAGGCAGGACAAAGTTGGGGACTGCCCCGCCTGCACAGGAGCCACTAGAAGCAATAGCCCTCCCCCTTTGCTGTGCCCCAATACATACACTACAGGGGCCTGGAGCTGACAGGAGGATGAAAACAAGACACTCACAGACACAAGTGACAACACAACACAAGATGCCTAGAGCCAAACGCAAAAGACCTCTTAGACAAATGAAGGTTCTCAGTAACTGCCTCTTGCCTTAATGGCGAAGATAAAGGGGTGGCTACTTTATCAGCCAACCGTTCACTTACACAAAAATGTGTATAAACAGCTGAGTCAAACAGAAAGCAAGAGCCTTGTCATCTGGGCTGGGGTTATAGGAGGAACTACTTGGGGCTAGTGACAGTCTTCAACGGGGCATATGCAAATGAAACATTTTTAGTTTTTATTTTTTTAAACAAAGAGAATGAGTTTTACTTATAAGGAGATCAGTTTACTGGAAGTATCTGACCTTTTAAGGTCTTTATACTGCAGGATCCCTTGGGGGTCTGTGCTGTGAGGACCCAGAAGAACTGCTTAGGTTCAGGGCTCTGCACCCTCATTCCTGACTGGGACCCACTGAGGTGTCAGATACCCACTGAGCACAAACCTCAGGTGCTCCTAGGCAGCTGTGCCAACACAGCACCCATCCTATAAGGTGCATGAAGACAAGGGATGAGTAGAGTTAGCCAGCCCTATGTGCAGCATTCCAGCCCAGGCTTGCCACTCCCCAAGCACACTTCAGGCCAGGCCATTGACATTCAGGGCACAGATCAGCTAACCCAGCCAAGCCCCCAAAGTGGCTTTTGGACTCTGTGTCACAAATCAGTCTGGCTGCCTTGGAACTGTGGAGGATTAGGACAAGTACCCAAACAACCAGGGGCATCAAGGCCACCCAGCCCCCTGCATCCCATGGAGGTCTTGGCCCATCCTGATGCTAATGCGCTTAAGTGGCTTAAGCTGCTTTCTATGAATGGGGGAAAGGCTCTGGGTGGGGGCACACAGGCAGAGGGCCATTGTGGCCACCGCAAGACGGTTCAGGAAATGCTTGGTCGTGTCTCCTTGAAGGCATCTGCCCTCAACTGTTAAAAACCCTGCTTTATCTCACCAAGCTGGCAGCTCCCAAAGGATCGACATCTGAAGGTCCCCCAGAGCTGTGCAGGAGCCAGCCACCCCGCCCCCTTCTCCCACATCCCTTCTCATGGAACCTCCCCATTCACAGGTTGTAAAGGCTCCATCAGGACTGAGCAGGCAAAGCGGCCTTCTCTTGGCCTTTCAAACCGGGGAAGTTGTGACCACTCATGCAGAAAGCTGCCAGGCCCAGCCTTTCCGGCTCAACCTAAGGAAGGGATTTTACTCTTTTGAAAGGAGAAGAAATACTCCAAATGCTATTTTTAAAAACCATCTAAGATCCATTTTTACCACTAAAGGCTGCATCACAGGGCACTGGAAGGGTTGGTTTAGTCCTTAAATGGCTGTTTTGTCTCCTGGAAGATGCTGGGCTCACCATGTGCCAAGGATATGTTCACCTGCCTTTCCTGGTTTCTTCTTCCTTAGACAGCTACCAAAGCATGATGCCTAGTCTGGCATCCCCAAGCCCAGGACACTGGTGACAACAGCAGACAGCTGTTTTTTGTGCTATCAAATCACACAATTTTTACAGCTCATTAGATTTTCACAAAGCTACCTAGTAATCAGATGCCCTCGTGTGAGTGTAGGCATTGGCCAGCTCATCCCAGAAACTAAATCTGCTCATTTCTTCCACTAAGCTGTCACAAACTACTCGCAGGGATCAAAACTCTATTAAGGGCAAATAACTGTTGGTCCTAACAGCAGACCAAGTCTTTCAGGTGTAATGTGAAAGAGTGCTTAGAAAAGCAAAAACTACTGTGCTTTCTTTTTAAGAAAAAAATCTGTCTGTCTGTCTGTCCGTCCATCCATCCATCCATCCTCCAGACAGGGTCTCTCTATTATGTTGCTCTGGCTATGTAGACAGGCCTGGCCTTGAACTCACAAAGCTCTGCCTACCTTTGCCTCCCCCTGCAAAAAAAAAAACAAAAAAAAAAAAACAAAAAACTTTAAAATGGCATTTACTTGTGTGCATGTGCACATGTGAGTGGATATGTGTGTGTCACCACATGCATGTGGAGACAAGAAAACAATCTGTGGGAGTTAGTTCTCTCTCTCTCTCTCTCTCTCTCTCTCTCTCTCTCTCTCTCTCTCTCTCTCTCTCTCTCTCTCTCTCTCTCTCTCTCTTTCTCTCTTTTTTACCATTTATGTTCCTGGGATGGAACTCAGGTCATCAGCCTTGGTGGCTAAGCAAGCTCACTCACTGAGCTGTCTCATTGGTCCTTATCTGTGCTTTTTGACACACAGGTCTACCTGGGGCTAGAGAGTGACAGTCAGCCTCAACTGGCCTTAAACCTCAGAATAACCAGATTGCAGCTCACTCAAAGGTCCTTACCACACTATCTCCTTATAGGGGCAGGGAGGGTACACCTTCAAATGGCCTCTGGACACTTTGGAATCTGCTTTGGTGACCTGGGAAAGGTTTTAAGCATGCTTGCAAGTTTTGGAGCTACTCTTGATAATGGTGGTTGAGGCACATTGTAAAAATACATAAAGAGATTTTTAAAACTTCCTATCGGCAATGGAATCCAAGCAGGACAGCTCTAAGCTCAGTGTGAGTGTATCTGGCTGGGCTGTCCTCCAGCAGTCCCCCAGCTACTAAGCTGCAAAACAAATCAAGCCACACTGCAGCCTCTTTGTGGTACCCAGCACACCAGCCTCCAAAGCCAGCGACTTCTTAAAAAAGCATATTGGTGCATGCTTGTCAGCAACTGGGAGTCCAAAATGGCCTTCACTGGACAGGTTCCCTCTGTACCTTGCCATGGCAGATGGTGTGCTCCATCAGGTTGGGTTTCCAAAGGACCATATAGCCCTGGGCTAGGCAGACAGGGACTCCTAAGTCAAGCTTTCACCACCATTCTCTACTGGTCTCTGGTGCCAGGGCTGCAGTAGGCACTGCAGCCCTGTGTCCACTGACTACCAGGACATGCTACGTGGGCCTCCTTGCCACGCTGCGGGGTTTTTCAGGAAGCCAGTGGTCTCAGCACCCTTGACACTGGCTGCGTATCAGGCAGGTAACTAATGAGGCTCTTGAAGAGGTGGTTGGAGCAAAGCAGATGGGAAGAAACCACAGCCTGAACAAAGGCAGGCTAGGGTGGGGCAGGAGTCTGAGTACAAAGGGAGGGGCTGCAGGAGCCTTTGGGAAGCATGGAGGTGGTAGTGGATACATGAAGCAATGAGGGTCACAAGAGAACCCTGTCTTTAGGCTAAGCCAGTGGAACCGAGGCAAGGGGTATGGAAATGTGAGAAGGGTTGTGGCCATGGCAGAAAGCGCAGAAAGTAGATGGACCAGGACTAAGCTGAGAAGTGATGAGTAGAACCAAAGGTGGAGCCCAGATGTGGGAGCCAGCCTATGGCTCATGAGGCCAGAATAGAAACAGGGGATACATAGCAGACGAAACCAGGGGTCTTTTCACTCCTCAGAGGCAGAGACAATTCAAATGTGTTTCCAAATTGCCTATATTTAGTTCACCCAGAAAGCATAGCACTCCTCAACAGAGCATTTTTTAATTGAAAATTCATATAATATATTCCCCTTCCCCATTTCCTCTCAGATCCCTTCTACCTCCCTACCTTCTTCTTTAGAAAACAAACAAGAAAATTTAAAAAGCAAACAAATCAGAATAAAAAAATGATAAAGGAACAAGAAACATAAATACACAAAAACAAAATCCATGAAAACATAAAACTGAAAAACATAATATCCAAACAAAAGACCAGTAAGATAAATAATCAAATAAACCAATAAGAGACAAAAAAAAATCTACAAAAATACCATTGAGTTCATTTTGTGTTGGCTATCTACTGCTGGGCATGGGGCCTGCCTTTAAATGTGGTTTATATACTTGGTGAGACTCCATTGGAGAGAATTAATTTTTCCTTTGCAAGTGGTTGTCTTTTGGAGATAGCTTTTTGGTTAAGGATGGGAACTTGAGTCTAATTCTCCCTCTCAACGCTGGGACCTGTATAAACCTGTGCAGGCCCAGTGCATGCTGACCATCAAAGTTTTTGTTTATTTGTTCGCCTGCTTTGAGAAAGGTCTCTCTACACAGCCCTGGCTGGCCCAAACTCACAGAGTTCCACCTGCCTCTGCCTCCCTAGTGCTGGGATTAAAGACATGAGCCACCATACTCCACGACAGCTACATTATGCTTGTCTCTTATTTAGATCAGGATATCTACTGGTAGCTAGATGGATGAATGCCCCAGGATGGGTGCCTTCCCTTCGCGACATCCAGGGTTCCCCTGGCATCTCTGCGGAGGGAGGAAGCATCCCAGGAGTGATTCTGCCAGGGTAGTGAGGGACTCTTTGAGGGGATGGAGGCCCCAGTCCTCAGCCAGGGCTTAAGCCAACAAACCACAAGCTGGCCAGCATCAGCATCTGCAGCTCTCCAAGTACCCCTGAATATCTGGAGGGGAACATGGACTCTTCACTGGGCCTGCTTGTCTGGCCTCTGGCTAGAGCACAGAATCTCAGAATTTGTCCCAGGGGAGACATGGGCAGATTGGTGGACAGCTCTGGACCTTGCAAAGCCACCAGACACTCCATTGTCCAGCCAAGGACTGTGCTCTGGGAGGGGTTGACGCCTCCATTGTCTAAGGTAGCCTGTCACTCACCAGTAGCTGCACAAAGCAGTGGGGGCAAGGTTTAATCCTGACTTTAGTCAGCAGATGAAAACCAGAGGCCAGATGTCCCCAGGCTGTTAAAACCCGGAGCCTCCTGGCCTCACTATTTTTTTTTTCTTTCCTTCAAGAAGGTTTGTGGGGTGAGGGGTGGGTCAAGAGTTAATCACAAAGCAGTGACACCCCCTAACAGACATCACGGGCAGCCATTCTAGGGCAGGATAGGAGTTAAATCACCCCCAAGACGATTAGGCATCCCCTCTACTCCAAGTGGAACCTGAAGAGAACCATGTCTGCAACTCCATTTGCAGAATCCAGGAGACCAGGGACTTCAATGCATGAGTTAGCAGAACCAAAGATTCCAGGGCTCCCTCACTGGAGATGTTGCTTGCTCTGCCAAGCCAACGGTGGAGAGACAGCACTCAGACCTAACCAGGCCACAGAAGCACTTATACTTGAGGGTCACACAAAGAACAAGCAACAGTTCTCGGGGGTAAAACCACCTTACAACTGTAAATGACAAAGCAAGCCTACTCCTAGAAGCCGTGACATCCCCTGGTCTTTCAAGCTACAAGCCTTCCGTGGGAACTCTCCTGACGGAGCATTCCCAGCCTGTCCATGCTTTAGGACCTCGCCTCACTAGCACTTTGTGTTGAGACAGCCTGGATGGAGCACAGGCAGGATGGCAGCAACACCACCTCTGTGGAACCCCATCTCACCAGCTGGACACCACGCAACCAAGACCTACAGCTTCCTGTAGTAAAACCTTATTTGGCACATCTGCTTTTCCCCCTACCCAGACAGAGTCTGTGCCACTAAAAACCAGGCAGTTCTGGTTCCCACAGTGGTGGGGACATCCATCTATTGGCAGGCTCAGGCTAGCGTCTGGCAACCTCATCCCAGGATGGTCATACCAAGTTCCAGAGGCTTCTCCATGGGTAAAGGTATCAGATGGTGGGGTAACCAGTAGAAGTCTGTCTGCACACAGAAAGCAGTTAGTAGAGAATGTCTTGCTCTTGAAAATGTTGCTTGGCTCAGGCACATGAACTGCCTGGCACTCACAGGTTTGGCATGTGTCTGTGGCATGATGGTGGAAGGAAGAAGTGGGGTTGCTGGGAGGAAGGAGTGGAGCTCAGCGTGGACTCACTCCAGGTAGAGTGTGGGGTGCTTGTTCCTCACACGAGCCTGCTTTTACTTGCTACTGGCAACAGCTGGTGGGTGGGCTTAAAGATACATCTTACCAATTTTTCATGCCCATCCTCTAAACATGACCCTGTTCCTGAGCCTTTATTCCTCTGACAACTTCATGCAAGAAAAACATGCAGACCCTCTGATAGCGTGAAATCAGGAACAAAGGCCTGGGGACAAAGGGGTGAGGGGTGGCTGTGGCCGGCCAAATTTCAGCCACACACAGATGTTCCTAGGAATGTCGGAAAGCCGATGTTTTAAAAAGAAATGAGCCTTAAAACAGTGTCTACAGCAGGGAGAAGGGAGGTCTATCCCAGTAGCAGGTAATCGGATTCCATTAGGGCCAGAACAACATCACACATTTTAGTGATGGCTGTACTGGGCCCTCACATCCATCTGAGCTGTGTGTCCCACTGTCTGTTCGCTCTTTCCAAGATGAATTTTTCTTCATAGTACTACATTTGAGCTACAATCTCTAAGACTTCCAACAACAGCGGTGACTCAAGACAGGGCACCTTTATGTAGAAACTCTGGTTTGAGGCAACAACTGGAGCACGTTTAGCAAGAGAGGGGCAGCATCTCAGACCAGGAGGGGCGAGGCTGGGAGTGAAGCCAGAATGGCTGTGCTGTGAATGGAGCGGGAACTCTGAAGGAGGTTTGAACTGCTGGGAAAACTGCTCCCTTTGCATGGTGCTGGCACAGAGTGGGGCTAGAAGACGCAGGGACACAGAAGCACTCTTGCCAAGTGAGGCTCTCCTGACTCTGTCCAAACATGCCATCACTCACAAGACCCCTTCAGCATCCATATTCAGTTACAAATATGGTGGCCATATCCCATCTTATCTGTACACGAATCTATTAATGCCACTCATGAACAGTGCCACTCACGGCTGGGAGACACACACAGGAGGACATGTGCAGGGCTCGCATGCCTTCCTAGTCTCTGCCTGATCTGCAGGTAACTGTGAATCTCTCTGACCACAGCCTCTGTGCAAGGGGCCACTGGGTCAGGAGACACAGTCAGCAGGGCACAGGTCACTAACAATGAAGGTTCTGCTTTCACTATGGGACACTTCTGGGTGTGATGGTCTTTGAGGTCTCCTGAACAAGTAAACCCCCCTCTGGCTTAGATAACTAAAGCCCATGTGATGAACCTGTACTGGTCTAGGCAGCCAGACAGATATCAGCTGGTGTGTGGCAAGAAACTGCTTGCGCTAAGGAGGTCCAGCTTATATGTATAGTTGGCACCTTGATAAGAGCATGTGAGCCTAGGACAGGCTTCTCACTGGAATGCTGATCATGGACAGTGCAGAAGATATTCATCTGGTTCAGTCTTTCTTCTTCCCACCCAAGGCTTTTAGCTAAATTCGGTCAAGAAAATGTACAAAGGTAAAGCTCCACAAGCATCACAGGGCAGAGATGATGGACGGGTAGGACAGAAAGGGACTGGCTATAGACAGTTCCCAGCCAATCTGACATTCTGCTGAAGGAGGGAAGGACTCACAGCAAGTGCTCCTAGACACACTGACAGTTTTACATAGATGTCCTTTGAAACATATCAAAGGACAGTTCTTACCACTAAGCTCACATTATGATGTTTCCAAAATGAAGAATTGACCCAGAGAATTACTATTATATAGGTTAAAAATAGTTCTCTTAGGGCTGGCGAGATGGCTCAGTGGTTAAAAGCACTGACTGCTCTTCCAGAGGACCCAGGTTCAATTCCCAGCACCCTCATGGCAGCTCACAGCTGTCTGTAACTCCAGTTCCAGAGAATCTGACATCGTTATACCAATGTACATGAAATAAAGTTAAATAAAGTTTAAAAAAAATAGTTCTCTTAGAATACTGAACATTAATATAAATTTGGATCTACTACATAATATGTTGCTAATTTAATAGAATGTTTTTTCTAGGAATATTTCCTTGGAAATGCTAATGAAAAGCTCTCCCTCGTTGCTGCTGCTGACGCAGAGTACTGACGCAGAGTACTTAGACACTGTAACCCCCTCAAATCGGGCATCTTGGATCCAGAACATACTTGCCTCAGCCTTAAAATAGTGGATGAAGTTCTAGGTCTGGATGCAGGTCACTGAGAAACAGACACCAGAGATTTAAAAGTTAAAACGTGATAGGCCTCACAGTCTGCCACTGTCCTGCCATAGCCACTTGAATTTTAAAACACAAATAAGCAATGTCTAGCCATTCCTTGATAACTGGTATCAACGGACATTATTTCAAATCATATCGTGAAGGAGACAATAAGGCCGATTGGCAAGTCACTCAAGTGACAGCTCCAAAACGGAAGCAGGTGATTTTAAGACTTGTATATATGAAAATAGAATCCAAACAAATTCCCTGACATGAACTGCAACCGAATCAGAAGTCAGCACACATATAAGAGATGCTCATCTTGACTGCTGGTCTATGCCCTTTGTAGCAGAGACCAGCGTCCTAGATCCAGAGACCATGTGGAGAAGCCACTGCCATCCTTACAGAAGTAAAACACCATCTTGGAGCTGGCAAGGATAATATCACACCAGGAATTGTGTCTGATAAAAACTCGTGACTAAATAGCACATACAAACAGTACTGATTCACCCTGCCAACCTTTCATCCGTTGTGCATGCATATAGACACACATAGCTTCTGCACACCCTCATTTCCCTTGAAACCGAGGTTGGAGTCAGTGGGTGACTTGTCCCACAGGGAAGTTGTCTGTGGCCAGGCTGTAGAGACTATATACATAGATGCCAGCATTTCAACCACTACCTGTGGTTGTGGCACTCAGGCCCAAAACATCACATCTGTGGTCTCTCAGGGGCCCCACAAGGCACAGCACATAAAACATTCTCATTGATCCAAACGCTGGGTGTCCCAGAGCTCCTCAATTAGCTCAAGTGTGCTTCACTGGGTGGGGAGGCACAGCAGGACAGCCTCACCTAAAACAGGAAGTAGACTGGCTGCAGGAGCAGGACTGTGGTGTCTGACCCGCCTACCCTCAGCAGAGGATTTGACATGATTTCCTGAGCTTTCTGGAATGGGGTTCCATGTGACACAGGAGGCCTGAGAGCAAAGCAGGTCTGGCCACTGGAGCTTCCTTCAGGCAGGCCCCATCCATCACCCCAGTTCAGCTCCTCTGACTTTCCAAACAAATTCAGTCCAGTTGAAGAGCCTCACCATTTTGGAAATCAGAAGATGCTACCAATGATGGTAGAGGAAACACCGGCTGGCCTGATATCCCTGTAGGTCACAGGGCAGAGCACAAAGGCCTGCAGTGCAAAGTTCACAATACACAAGTGCATCAGCGATGGATGCTGTTTGGGGAACTGTCTATCAGCGGTCACAGAGGCCCATCTTCTGTCCTTCTCCATGCTGGACACTGTCAACCGTGCATATGAAACAGAGTATCATAAAGATCCTGCCATCTCCTGCTTGCAGCAGATGAACAAAGGTGAACATGGCGCTAATGAGCCTGAGTGACTTGTTCGCCTCACCAAGATAGTATGGGACCTACTTTTATAGGAGTATGGGCACAAGCTGAGGCTCACATGTAGCAGGCGCCCATGCCCATGGCCCAGAAGGGTCTCACAAGACTGTGCTGGCCCTGTGGGTCATGTTCTCTGCCTTGGTTGGAGGTATACCTGCAGCAGGACCCCTTCAGGATGTCCCTAGGACCATGAAGCTGGGAAGGATGGACAGAAAGCAGAGCAGAGTGCCCACAGGCTCTTAAGAGCCAGGACAGACCATAAATATGCAGCCAAATCCTTGAGCGGTCTCAGACCAGAGATCTAGCTCCTCTAATAGGGTCTTGGAATAGAAACACAGTAGAAACAGTGGCTAATTAAGCCATGCAAACTGATCTTCGCAGAAGTAAATACTCTAAATATAAAACCCAAACTGTGATATGGATGATACTATCACCCCTATTCAGAAATGGTCCAACTAGGTCTCCTTCTGAGTCATTAAAAATATATCCAATGATTTTAGTTAGGAATTCTGTTACCACCATAACTTTTTAGGGCTCTCAAGTTGGGTGGTACTTTATGTATACCCTATTTGAGGCCCCAGGTCCCAGGCTCCTGCCACCTAAGTGCCCAATCTCCTGCAGGTAAAGGTGGAATGAAATGTCCACTTGGCCCTGTGGGAGGCCTAGCTCAAGAGAAAGAAGGGCTGCTACTATGACTCACTGCAGGGGACGAACTTGAGTGTGCAGAATGTTACAGGAACTGGTGAGAGCCACGGTGCAGATCTGCCTGCACTCTTGACTAGATAGAATTCTGAGGGCTGCTAACCAGGGGAAGCAGGCCCTGAAGAGCTCATGGGAACTCTACTGGACGCTGACACAGCAGTGCCCACTTCACATGAAGGCCAGGTCTTAATGCCTACTCTCCATTAGACAGGGAAAGCTCTGTATCACAAAGGGCTGCTAAGGCTCACCAGGTAAGGTCATGGCCAATCACTGAAACGCTGAGAAACAGGACTTAGTTTTGGCCAATTCACACAGCTGTACAAACACAGCAGGGTGGGCACAGCTACCCCTGTTCAAGTCACACAGCTGTATACACAGCAAGTGGACACGGCTACCCCAGCTACCCCTGTTCAATTCACACAGTTGTACACACACAGCAGGGTGGGCACAGCTACCCCTGTTCAATTCACACAGTTGTACACACACAGCAGGGTGGACACAGCTACCCCAGCTACCCCTGTTCAATTCACACAGTTGTACACACACAGCAGGGTGGACACGGCTACCCCTGTGCATACCCTGGGGATATTCTGGTTAACACCTAGGTCCAAGCTCCTCTTACTATGGTCTGGAACATGCCCACAGTACTCGTAGGCAGTGCACACAGGGGCTCAGCAGAGGATTTGCCAAACAAGAACCCAATGATCACAGGTAGCCAGTACTTCAGCTGGACCCCACACAAAAATAGCCTCCTGGCTAGGGCAAAGGGCTCTCAGAGGGGGTCCTGTGGAGTCACCAAAAGTAATGAGGTGCAATATTACCTCACTGGCTGACTTTCAGGAGCCCCTGAATATCAGTAGTGTCTGGACATCAGGCAGCCTGTACTGGCTTACTGTTGCAATGGTCTTCATCACATTGTGGGTGTGACACTGGGGATCCTCTGAAGTGTTCTTCACAGCTGGCACAGCCACCACTGAGATCACCTCAGTGCCACTCTGTACTGTGTCCCAGGAGTGGGGCCCTCTGGAAGGCTTGTGCTGAGACTGGTGCCTTCACCGGGCCCTGCTCTACAACAGGTACAGTTGGCACCTAAGCACATAGCTGTCAGCAACTGGCAGCAGGACTGTGAAAGACGACCAGCTTCCAAAATGCATCTATCACCACCACTGATAGGGAGGTGATAGACAGCAGGTGTGGTGAGCCCAGACCATGCAGAGACAGGCGCGGCTGTCACCGCTGTCACCCTGCGTCACCGTGGCCAGCTGAACACCCCAGCTGTCAGTTGCCACTGTGCAAGGCATAAAACATACCCTCCAAGCAATCCCAGCAGCAAGACTGCTGGAGGCTGCATTATTAATTAGAGTAATGGCGCGTGGTCCTGTTACACGGCAGGATAATCGTGTTTAATTTGTGTATGTTTTAATTATGGCTTAAGCGGTGCCAAATTTGATCAGAGTATCATCTTTTCAGTTCTGCTCTGCAAGCATGTTTGCATACATTTGCATCTGAAACATAAGAAGCTGCTCTTCCTGGGGGCAGTGCCTCGCAGCTCTGTACACAGAGCCTCTTTCACAGGCCACCCATCCCATCCCCACACTCCTCCCTCGCTGCAAGTGACAAGCAGGTCTCTACTGTGCTCCAAGAGCTCCCAGAGCCTAGAAGCTGGTCCCTTCCTGGATGCACCCCAGAGCCTAAGCCCGCCCTCCCTGCAGGATGAACAATGGCTGCATTTTATACATTTAATTTACTGAGATTGGGCTTAGCTCATTGGCCTTTCATTGTTTTGGAGACGGATTTAATTAACCTCTGATGAATCTTGCCAGCCAGTGTGATGGCATGAGACCCCAAGGGGCAGGGCTATCAAATGAGCCCTATTCCCTGAAAGACGGGAATCTCCTTGCCTGTCTAGGATGGCAGGACAACTGAGAGGGGCTCTGTTCTGAGTGGGGATCCAGTGGCCTAAGAAAACAAAGCAAAAGTCTAGGCTGGGCCAGGCACTAAAAATCAACTGTACTTTCATTTTAGGAGGCGAGCCACCTGTAGATAAACTACTTGTATGTGTCGGGTACCTCAGGCACCAGCCTTCCCTCGGCCCCAGGACTGCTTTTCCAGAAGACACCTTCCTGCAGGGAGGGCATCCTGCATCTGGAGCAGCATACCTTTCTATTCACAACTACATCTGTCTGTGACTCTTCTGATTTCTTACTCTTCTTATTCTTTACTCTGCCTTTCAGAAATATAAAAGTCACTTGGAGGTGATCTGTCAGAAATGAGGGTACAGAAATCCCTAAGAGTACTTGGGCCTCAGCTGGTCTGCAGGTGTGCACACTGAGGTATCCGAGGTCCTTCCTGGAAGGACAAGCACAGAGAGGAGAAGTGAAGATAGGAAAGGCTTGGCACTCCAAGCAGCCATCTCTATGAACTGGTGTCCCAGTCAGAGGCCCCCAGAAGCCATCATAGGCAATGCTCCAGTCAGCATGGGTTGGCTGGGCTGCATGGTTTGTATGGGTATTCAGGCAGTCCTAGGTGTGTGCGTGTGGGGGGGGAGCTTTGCCTTCTTTCTTGGTAGAGTGTGACAGCAGACAGAGCAGTGTGAGTCTGGGAGATGCAGTGGGACAGGCTTCTCAAGGTGGGTCGTGGGACTATGTGCCATGGAATTTTCATAGTGGCATAGTGGATTGGTAATAGTAAAATCATAAGGATATGGGGTCTTTAATCTCAGAGCTACAACCTTTGCTTCACTAAATGGGCTTTTAAAACCTACACTAATAAATTGTTTTCCACTTTTTTTTACCGTTTGCTTTACTTACGTGATAAAGTATATATAGAAGGTAAAGCTAAGCTTTACTGTTTGAATGAACAGCAGCTATCCACAGGCCTTAAAGAGCCTGAAAAGCCCTCCAAGAATTAATGTACAGATCTAAGATATATTCATTTATTTATTGAGCAAATAATCCAGTTTAAAAACTATTGATTTTCCTCCCACTCCTCTGTACGTGCCAGAATGACAGCAGCAGAGACAGGAGTTCCAGGCTTCTAAAGTGGGAAGGGATGTACACGAGAATTAGTGATAGAGGGAAGTGCCACAGCCATCAGGCAGCATACCAGGTCAGCAAGAGCCGGGTGCCAATTGCCCTGCTGTGAGGGCCTCCCTGAGGAGGAGGCTTCCTTGGGGGTGTTACAGCCATGTAGGTCATGCTGTCCCATCCCAATGGCTTTGAGAAGAGCCCAGCAGAACTGATATGACCACAGCACAGCAGTGCCAGGAGCCCTCATGTGGGGACATACAAGCCAAGCTGTGCATGGGGAAAGCACCCACAGAGATGACAAATGGCTGCAGTGGTCCCTCCTCAGGCAAGGCCCAGAGCCCACAGTGGGCACAGTGCATATAGCCCTGTTACTGTGTCATGCAATACCTGGAGGTGGGTGGCACGAAGACAGTGGTGTTTAAAAGACCTGACACTGCGAGTGCCTCACTTATGGCTGAAAGGGTTCCTCCTCTACACTTTTGGGTCCTCTCCCCATTACTGGAGACACTGTCTGTCCCTTCTGTGGGAATCTGTACAGCAGCATGATAGCAAGACCATGGGGACATTTTCTCAAATACAAATGTTCTTGAATTAGTGCTAAAACTTCATCCAGACCTGCCACTGGGGAGCCCAACCACTTGGCTCTATAAAACTTGGGAAAAATGACCCTTGAACTCTAACTGCTTAGCTGCCTGGTATTCCAGGCCATGCATTCTAGAAGGGGTGGTGCAGGCAAAGTCGGTCAACACCACCTGCTCAGGCATGAACGTGGACAGTGTAGGTAAAAGGGGCTAGCAGCAGGCTGGAAGCAGTGAGAGTTCCAGGGACACAGGAACTTTACTTAAGAAACTTAGAGTCCTCTCCCAAAAGCCACCCCTCCTCTTGGAAAACCTCTCTCCAAACAGTGAGGACTGCAGGAGACCTGGATGGCTTTGCAGATGCATCCATCAACCATCAGGTGACATAAACTCACCATCCACAGGGCCAGTGCAATGAGGTCAGAGCTCCAGATACATCTAACACTTAGCAGATTACCATAAAGGCCAACAGTGCTCTAACAGACCAGGAGGTGACACTCATTTTGACGGGTTTCCTAACGACTCACAGAGGTAGACAGCAGCCATGAGACACAAAACCATTCACACCTTGAGAAAAGGGGACTGTGCAGCTAGGTGAGATCTCCTGGTGCTTTCTCTAATTCCCCACAGTTCCATTCTCCAGTCCCCCACCATGGTCTGACCTACAGCAAAGGAGAGGTAGCTGGAAGACAGGGTGTTCCAGTCTCACCATCACTTGGCCTCCCCAGTATCCCTGCTTCCAGCTTAGCAAAGTAGCCAACACAGCTCTGGCTAGAAGCTAATAGGAAGCTATGTGGTACAGGGCAAGCTGAAGACCCCCTGGGCACTTACTAGCTTCCTTAGGGAACACACAAATGCAGAATGCTTCATTTCTATGATAACTAAAGCTGCCCAACTCTGCCCAAGCACTATAAGGAGGCAAAGGGCAGGCAGCAAAGCTAATGGCCGTGGTGAGCTCCTTGCTGACTTTGCATACAGCCCTATTGTATGGAACAACCACGTGTCCACTCACCCACATAGCCAAAGTGTCCTCCCACAGAAACACATCCTGAAGGACAGAATCAGAGAGTGCCCATTAGCCACTCTGAATCTGTTCAGATGGGCTGCTTTCTCTTATGGCCTGTGTTCCACCCAGAAGGAAAAGTCTACTGTGAAGAAGCTCTCTGACTTTCACCAACCACGGGCAGCTTTAGGCTGACCAGCACTGGCCTGATAAGAGTCCTTTCCCTTCACAGTGGCTACTCTGCTCCAAGTGGAAGCCTCTGGGGAGGCAGGGAAACCACCGTGTGCAGCAGAATTGCTGGTCTCCAGCAAGCTGGCAACTCAGGACAGAAGCTTGGGAACAAGAAAGTGGAGGTCTGGGCAGTCTTTAATCTGATTGTTTTAGAAACTGCCCATGCTCTTAGGTATTCCTTCTTCCTTCATGCCTCAGTTAAGGTGCACTGCTACTTCAAGGAAACTGACAATCACGGTTCCTGTACGGGTCTAAGCTAGGTCCTCTGCATATGCTTTATGGTTGTGCAGGTAGGTGTTTTTGTGGGACTCCTAACAGTGGGAGTTGGGGGTATCTCTGACTCTTCTGCCTTCTCTTAGGACCTTTTCTTCCTACTGAGTTGCCTCGTCCAGCCTTGATATAAGGGTTTGTGCCTGGTTTCATTGTAACTTGTTATGCTATGTTTGGTTGATATCCCTGGGAGGCCTGCTCTTTCTTTGATGAGAAATGGAGGAGGAGTGGGTCAGGGGAGAGGGGAGATGCAGAAGTGGGAAGAGGGGGTGGGAAGAGTTGGGGGAGGAGAAACTGCAGTCGGGATGTAATGTATGAGAGAAAAATAAAAGAAAAAATGATGTATTGCTACCAGGAGTCACTGAACACCCGGGATCTCCTTCCCACTACCCACTGAACACCCAGCCAGGAAGACCCCTGCACCCACTGGGCATCTAGAGAGACCCCGTGCACTACAAAGTTCAAATTGTACCCCACGGGCCTGCCCTGATGAGGTACCACCAGCTTAATTAAACACACATGATGTTAACGGCATATCACTCATTTCTATCAACCAAATGGAGACACCTGCTCAACTCTGTCTTTAAAAAATAATTTTCTACTGAGGATGGAAGATTAATGTGTGACAAGATTTGGAACTAATGAGAAGATAGTAATCCAAGGTGCTGCGTGACTTCATGCTGTCTTCACTGGACCCCTGCATATGAATTACCGAGTGCTGAACATGCTTTAAAGAGCCCAGGCAGGGTGGGTATGGAAGGCGAGAGGGGAAGTCTCTAACTTTTTGGCACCTCCAGTTTTCCGCCACCAGAGAAGGTGGTACGTCCTAATCACATAAGAACCACGAAAGAGCTGAAAGAAGCCAGGCACCCAGTTATCTATGCCAGGACTCTGGATGCCTGAGCACTTACCTGGTGGCAGGTATGGCTCTCACTATAGAGAAATCTGAAGCCAACACCACAGACCTGCTTTCCTTGGCAGCACACCCTAGCCACATAGCTTCCTCCCAATCTCAGAGGTTGCATCACTTGTCTTGGTGTCAAAGTGTGCCAGCTGCAGTCACTCAAGGGACTCCAGGACCCTGGCCCCCAGCCCAGAGTCCCCATAGTAGTCAGCTCTAGAGTTCCCTGAACCAAGAGAACTTCAGTGAATTAAATCAAGTAGAACAACCAGTTTCTTGGTGTTTGATGAGGATTAAGCAGTGGAAATCCCAGCGCGAAACAGCCAGAGATCAAGGGTACCCAGCTCTGCAGGTGCCAGAGCAGCAACACACAGTGGTTTACCCCAGGCTGTTGTCTAGAGGGACACTGAGCCAGCAGGACACAGGGAGGCCTTTGTTTTGTTCTGTTTTGTTTTTTTCTGAGAGAGGGTTTCTCTGTTTAGCCCTGGCTGTCCTGGAATGGAGCTAAAGTTGTAGATCAGGCTGGCCTTGAACTCACAGATAATCTGCCTGCCTCGGCCTCCCGAGTGCTGGGACTAAGGGCATGTACCACCACTGACCCGCCGGGATGCCTATTCTTAAAGCCAGTACTGGCTGACTGGCTAAATAACTATACAGACCCCTCCCTCCCCGCCGGGCAAAAATTTTAACTTAAAAAACAAAAAATAAAAAATCACAATCTATAAAAAGGGTGACAATGGAAGTTGCCGAAACAGCATTTCTCTACCATTATTAGTTCTGCCGCAAGGGAATTCAATGCCCAGGCAGAGGAGGAAACCCATGCCTACTTACCTCTACAACAGATTTGGAATCCAGGCGGAAGTTGAAGTCACCAAAGACAAAGTAGGAAACTTTCTCAAATCGCTGGTCGATGATTCTGGGAAGAGAAAAGGAGACAGTGTTGACCTGATGCTGCAATGCTGACCAGCCCCACTGGGCCTGGACCAGCTACTCCTCCATGCTCCCCAAATGTTTCCTGCTATAAAGACACTATGGTGATTGCTTCTTGCAGTCCAAAATCTAGTGCAAAGGCTACCATCAAGCACACTGCAACCAACAGCATTCAACTGTCCTTATTGGCTGGCCAGGAAGATGTGGAAATCTGCAGTGCAGACAGGATCAGACAGACACTTAGTGAGAACAGCATTCAGAAGAAACAAGAAGTGGAGAGCTTGTCCCAGGGAACAGGAATGCTTATGTCTGCATGTGGGACCCTGTGCCCACAGCAGGACCCTGCCTCAGCGCCCACAGCTGCCCTCCTTCTACAGCGTGAGCTCACTTTTACTCTGCAATGTTACTGTGGAGGACTCCTGTAATAATACATGGGCTGAAAGATTTCTATACAAATTCTCTACCAATCACAACCACTTTATGAAGAATTTTCCCATTAAGAGATACAAACACAAACATTTGGCAGAAGGACACACAGCAGCTTCCCTTACAGAGAAGCCGAGTCTCTCAATGGCCCCACTGGGCAGCAAAATATCAACCATTTCCCTGCTCCTGAGGCAGGGTAAGTGATCTTTGTTTCTGATTTGAAAGTGAAGCGAGGACCATTTACAGCACAGATACACTAACCAGATGCAGGAGGACAAAAGTGTGCCTTCTGTTCAGAGGCAGATGACATCCAGTAGTTATTCCAGAACTCAGTGGCCACTTCAGTCTTATCCGTGCTACCTGCTGTGACAAGGTTCAAGGCAGAAAAGAAACAGGCTCATGCTTAATACAAACTAAACTTAATGGACTGTGGAGATGGTTCACTTGCTTGCTCTACAAGCATGAAGACCTGAGTTTGAATCCCCAGCATCCACTTAAAAAGCCACATGTGGCTATGTGTGCATTTAGTTGAAATGGAGAGGTAAAGACAGGCAGAAAGACCCTGAGAGCTTGCTCCCTGGCCAGCCAGCCACACCTAAATGACCAACTTCCAGTTCCATGAGAGACTTTGTCTCCGGGCAACAGGTATACAAGGACAGAGGAAGACACTCAACGCCTTGCTCTGCCTTCAACATGTGTGCTCACACTCACATCCATGTATCACACACATATGCGATACATACAACACACATGAAACAGAAGAGGAGGAGGAATGGGGAGAAAAAAGAAGGGGAGGAAGAGGAGGAAGGAGTGGAGGAGAAATTTGATTACTAGGCAGCGATCAGACAGACTTTCTCAATCACATTGACTCGAATGTCCTTAGGGCCACCAGGAAGCCCAATGGGTCATGCTGTGGCCTGGTTATTGCTACCCCGTTATAGATGTGCTACTGAGTGCCAACAGGTGTAGCCTGGGGGGGGGGCGTGGCTAGAGCTGAAGCTGGACTCCTGTTGCAAAGGAAACCTGGAAGGCAGCAGCCAATGAAGCCCTTGTTCATCAGAAAGTCCATCTCCTATATGAAATGTATATGGCTTGGTGTTACACCGGTTACAAAGGGAAAGTATAAAGGGTGTGCAAACCCTGAGCTGACAGAATGAAGTCACTGGGAGGAAGTCAGTTGCCCTGGAGAGGAAGGTGAAAAGTTCCATGGGTCAGGCCTTCTGAGGGGCTGGAGAACTCTGCTCACTGGCCCAGGCTGAGAACTGGAATCTGATCTTTTGCTTTTATGTCTGTGGAGTACTGTGCTTGGCTATGGCTGTGGTGCCGTCTTGTGGCTCCTTTCTTTCCACGCATAACTTGAACATCTCTGCTTTTACCATGCTGTCTTTCCCAGCGCTGTGTGTAATAGTCTCTGCTCTAAGTCTCCTACAAGGCTGACTGGTCTGTCAGTAACTATTCTACCCACTTCCTATGCAAGCTATCTCACCTCACACAGTACATGGGTCAGCATGGGGCTTTTTGGAGACTATCTACTATTTTCCACAGATTTTAAAATAAACATCTATTCCTATATACTTTAATTCATATGACTTTCAATAAAGATGTTTTGACTTTTTTCTCTCTTTTTTTTTTTTTTTTTTTTTTTTTTTTGGTTTTTCAACACGGGGTTTCTCTGTGTAACAGCCTAGCTGTCCTAGAACTCACTCTGTAGATCAGGGTGGCCTTGAACTTACAAAGATCCACCTACCTGCCTCTGCCTCCCAAAAGCTGGGATTAAAGGCCTACACCACCATGGCCCTGCTTGACATTCTTTTTAAAATTCCTATAGCTCTTTTCATATTCCTCTTATGTGAAATTTGCTGTATCCTTTGGCCAAATTACACACACACACACACACACACACACACACACACACACTCCTGTGTTCCCTCTAATTGTAATTGTATTTAATTTAAATGTTAATTTACAGAGAATGCATATCTTCAGCAGTGTAGCTGGCCAGCAGTTTATCTCCCATTTCCAAGTGTTTCTGTGAGGGAGGTGGCTGAGGAGTGCTGCTCTTTCACAGCAGGGAGGTTGAGTCTGGCTGGCCCACAGGCTGTGCTCAGCTTTGTCCCTTCTGCTCTTCTTCCTGCTAACCCAGTAGGTGCCAGCACTGCTTGGAGTAGTAAGGGGAACTGGACCCATCCCGACAGGACCCTGTTTGTCTCTCAGAGGGAATGTACCCGAATCACCTCTAGGAACTGGCTTTTCTTTTTAACTGAAAAACTACGCCCCCTACACACAGTATACTCTGATCATAGTTCCCCTCCCCCAACTCCTTCTAGATCCTCCCCACTCCCCACCCACCCAACTCCAAGCCCTTTCCTGTCTTTTTAAAAAACAGACAATTTAAAACAAAGAAAATACACATACAAAACCCGTAAAAACACAAAATTGGAAACCATAGTACATGAGCAAAAAATGCCCAAACAAAGCAGTAAGAGACAAAGTCTACAAAAATATCATTGTTTTCTGTTGGTCATCTACTGCTGGGCATGAGCCCTGCCCACATAGTTAATATACCCAGTGAGACTCCACTGGAGCGAAAGAGCTTTTCCTTTGCAAATAGGTACCAAATGGGGATAGGTTCTGTGTTAGGGCTGGGACTTCGTGCCCACTTCCCCTCCTCAGCACTGGAATCCCATCTGTGAACCTGAGCATGCTCTGTGCGTGCTGCCACAGTCTCTGTGAGTTCAGATGTGAATTGGTCTTGTATCTGGAAGAAACTGTTTCCTTGGTGATCTCTCTAAAAGAAAAGGAAAACTATCCCAGACAACCAGTGTGGGTTTTACAAGATAATGCCCATCAAGATCCAGGCCCACAGGCTTTATGGTTATTTCCCTGGAGGGATCGAGGTCCAGGTCCTCCATATTGAAGCCCCAATGGGAAAGGACCAGTCTGTACTTCACCTTTATGAAACCTCAGGGGAACATTCTTTGGAGCCTCAACTCCAGCAGTACAGCTACAATCTCTGCACCAGAATGTAGCAAAGAAACTGTCCCTACGGTATGCCACATTGTTCTTTTTTTGTTTTGTTTTGTTTTTTGTTTTTTGAGACGGTTTCTCTGTAGCTTTGGAGCCTGTCCTGGAACTAGCTCTTGTAGACTAGGCTGACCTCGAACTCAAAGAGATCCGCCTGCCTCTGCCTCCTGAGTGCTGGGATTAAAGGTGTGAGCCACCACTGCCCGGCGCCACATTGTTCTTATACTTATATAAACCTAGAACTTTGTACAAGGAGTACCGTACAATGAGTACACACCAAAACCAAACAAAACCCACAAGATCTGGAAAACATGAGATAACATGGGCCCAGAAAGATAAATGCCACATGTTGTTTCACATGAATTTTAAGATTTGTGAGTTTAACATAAGAATATCTATAGAAATTAGAAAGCCAGAAAAGGCCCATGAGAAGAACAAGGGGAAAAGTCCTAAAGGGGAGAAGGGACAGCCAACATACCTGACAGACAAGGGAAGGAATACTAGGAATTAATGGTTTAATGGAGGATAGCAGCAGTGATGGAGGAGCAGGGTGTGGGTGAAACTCGCTACTTTGTAGGCTAATTTAAAAATACTATAATAATTTAAAAAGAAGTTTAAATAGTGGCACTCTAACGGGTGGACACCACTGCTCCCAGAAAACATAGACTATTAAATGAAAATCTCAGTGTCAAGCATAGGATAGCACTCTACAACTTACTGATCAGGGTGACTCCAGAGTTCTCCCAAACAATATAGACTATTATCTATGCCCTTGATTGCTCACCATAACTACATGACTACATGGTAAAACCCTATTGTCCTATTGTTGCACTTTGGTTGTGGGACAGTGGCCCTTTCACGGGGGTCACTGAAGAAGTGACCATCAGACAACACAGACATTTACATTATGGCTTATAACAGTAGCAAAATTACAGCTATGAAGTAACAACAAAAATAACTATATTGTTGGGGTCACCACTACATGAGGAACTGTATTAAAGGGTTGCAGAATTAGGAAGGATGAGAAGCACTGTTGTAGAACATAGAGAAATCAATCTGCAAATGACCAGGAAAATCCAACCTGTTTCACAGTGCCTCAAAGGTGATATTCAGGTTGCTGGGTTTATCTAGTGCTGGACCCTGCATTGTTACAATAAAACAACAACAACAAAAAAAGCTACTATTAGACCAGCAAGATATGCCCAGTGGTATACAAGTGGCATGATTGTTATGGGAATAACCAATTTTCCCCTTCTAACGAGCCCCAAGCCAAGCCAAACATTTTCTGATGGCATTTGAGGTTGCTCTACAGGGGAAATTCATGCCTGCCACTGTAAACCTGGTCACAAGCCCTCAGCTGTGGAGGTCTTAAGCTCTTGGGGGAACCTTCTACTGTTGTTTGCTCAATGCGCATGTTATCAACCCGCGTTCCAATTAGGTATGTTTATACCCACAGACTGTTCTGCGCTCAACCTTTGTCAGAGAAGCTTCTGTCTGCAGTGGGCAGTGATTAACACAGAGACTCAGGGCTAGTCAAAGACCCGAAGATAAGTAACTGTTGAGTGCTCAGCCCCGAATGGACCGTCTTTATCAACACCAACACCACCCCTGCCCATCAAAACTTGGGAACAGTGTAGAAGGGAAGTTGGGAAGAATAAGATCTGGAGGATGGGGAACAGTGCTGTACAACACTGTCTCCTGGACACGACACATCTGCCATACTCGCGAACCCACATCAGCGGGGGTTACCAGCACAAGATTAAGCCATCTAACAGCTGAGTGAAGATGGAGATGGCCCTCATTACACTCACTAAAGAGCTGCTGGTAACTAATAGCTAGTGGGGAAGGGAGAGTCAATTTTCTTACAAGTGTGGCCCCTGATAGGGTGCCCATGTTCCAGGGGATGACCCCATGCCCACACGCAGGGAGGCAGCCCTAACTGGACTTAGTGAGTTATATTTTGTAAAGGACATGAAGGTGAAGGTGGGAGGGGATGTGGTGGCGTTGGAGGAAGGGACTGTGGAGGATAGATGTATGAAATAAAAATATTTTTATTTTTATTTATTTATTTATTTATTTATTTTTTGGTTTTTCGAGACAGGGTTTCTCTGAAGCTTTTTTAGAGCCTGTCCTGGAACTAGCTCTTGTAGACCAGGTTGGCCTCGAACTCAGAGATCCGCCTGCCTCTGCCTCCCGAGTGCTGGGATTAAAGGCGTGCGCCACCACCGCCCGGCTTGAAATAAAAATATTTTTAATAAACACAAACCACCAACAACAAAACCACTGATTCAAATCGCGACGCTGACTTAGGGTGAGGACACCAGTGCCTCTGCAGGGACACAAGAGTGCTGAGTCATGGGTCCCAAGCTCTGCCAGGAGTCAGGAGGAAGCGGAGAGCCATTCTGACAGTACGCCAGAACCCAGAGGCCTGATGCCCTCCCCCTTTCCCTGCTTGCCTCCTCCTCACCTACTCTCCAAAGGCTGTGGCCTGGCTTGTAACCGGCTCTGTCTCCACACAGTTCCACTGTTCCCATCGCCTCACTCTTGGTTCTGGAGCTCTAGACCACCTTCCCTGACTGTGACCGGCCTGCCCTCCTCCTGGGGGTTGGATGGGGAGCAGGCACTTGAGGCAGGCAGCTTGGGGCTAGTACAGCTGTGAGACTCCCATGGTCTGGACATAGTGATGGGCTCTTTGAAGATGGGCCTGGGCCTCTCTTCCAAGAGAGTGCCGTGTCTATGGCGTTGTGCCATTCATACCCACTTCCTCCTGTCTCTTCTCTTCCTTCTTGTCTGTCCCTCTTCTTCCTGACTCCGTGTTTTAGAAGAAAACCAAAGCAAAGCAAACCTCCAGCTTGAGTAGCTGCAGGGATGGCTGAAAGAAGGAATGATATCACATTCTGGACAGAAACACTTTTTATGTCTGAACATTTACTATTTTATCTTGTAAGCAAAAATATCTACCGTGAGAAAGCAAAAGAACAGAGCTGGTGAGATGTCCCAGCAGTTGAGAGTGTTTGCTGTGCAAGCTTGGAGACCCGAGTTTAATACTTAGGACCGACATAAATGTGGAATGAGAGAACTGACTCCATGTCCTCCCTATGCTCATCATGGAACTCGTGTACCTTAGGAAATCCAGTATCCATAACAATAAAGACTCCCGGGTTAACCAAGTTTACTAGTGTTTTTCCTGTTGTTGTTTGTTTTCTGGTTTGGAGAGTCTTGTTACAAAGACCAGCTTGTCCTAGAACACCTGTCTCAGCCCCAGACTGCAAGAATTGCAGACACACGATTCTTCCTTTACTTACACTTTTCTACCCCTCTTTTCTCCTTTTTGCTTTTGTTTTTTTAATTGCTTTATAAATAATACCATTCAAAATTTCCACTTCCTCCCCCCACTCCCATTTCCCTCCAGCTCCCCCACTCACCCTCCCCCTTTCCTTCCAGTCCTAAGAGGGTATCCTGCCCTGTGGGAAGTCCAAGGCCCTCCCCACTCCATCCAGGCTTAGGAAGGTGTTTGTTTTTGTTTTTTGAGACAGGGTTTCTCTGTGTTGTAGTCCTGGCTGTCCTAGAACTTACTCTGTAGAGCAGGATAGTCTTAAACTCAGAGATCCACCTGCCTCTGCCTCTTGAGTGCCGGTATTAAACGTGTGCACTATCACTGCCTGGCTACTTACACTTCTCTTAATGGGAATGAACATTACAGATGATCTGAACTTTTCATTGTCATGAATGCCTACACACACATGAATGACATACATACTTCAGAAGCTATGTTTCACAAAGGCATATGCTAAGTACATATCACAGACACATCACTAGTATGTTACGTGCACAGGTTGCAGATACGTATATCCAACTTCACATCTAGAATTCATCTCTACAGATAGGGATGCTTTGAAGGACTCATCAGCAAAGCAGAGAAGAGAGTTAACTTGTGTTCATCAGTACTGATTTCTTGAGCCAAATACATCTGACTACACCTTCACTTCAAGGGTTCCCTCTCTTCTAGTACAATCTGCGCAAACGCCTCAAGTTCTGAGCTGGGAAAAGACACTTTGGCTTTTCCTGTGGTCAAAAACAACTCAGCCGGTGTTTAAAGCTGCCCGGAGGTTATGCTGAGGCATCTTGGGAGGCTAATGGCACTCACAGACCAGAGAATGTGGAACAAGTCAAAGTTGATCTCAGTTTGAGGGCATCACAGGAGGAAGTGAATTCACAGGACACTATTGTGTGTCTATGTGGGCACATGGACCTGCAGGCTCGTGTGTGGGACAGTGGAAGCAGGGTCCTTTTCTGTCTCATCAGCTAGTGTGAGCATCAAACATAATGAACTGCAC
Source organism: Arvicola amphibius (assembly GCF_903992535.2). Classification (NCBI taxonomy): domain Eukaryota; kingdom Metazoa; phylum Chordata; class Mammalia; order Rodentia; family Cricetidae; genus Arvicola; species Arvicola amphibius. Next base: position 141,622,263 of record NC_052047.1, on the reverse strand, counting down.
TAAGTTTTGATGATATGCAGACAAAGGCCTGGAGAGCAACGTAAAGGTATAGTCTAAGAAACTGCCAACAGCAACAGTGCACAGCGACTTGGCTAATCAAATGGCAGAATCCATGTTAAAGTAAATTATTTAAAAAGCCTAGTTCAGATTTTAGCTGAGTGCACTAACTTTAGATGCTGTGTGCTTAGTGAGGGAATGCTGCTTTTGGGCCATTCCTCACACGAGAGGTGCTGATGGGTCCTGGCTGCACCCCATGCTGGGCCTGCGATGACCCAGGAAGGCAATTTCACTAGCATGTCTTGATTCCTGTAAGACTATCATTAAAAACCTAAACTTTATCATGCTTTCCTGCCCTGCTCTTTTTGATATAATAGCCCAAGCCAATTAATAACAACGCCCATCTCTGAAGGTCGCACAGAAGCTGCAAGATAAAGGGGCTGTCAGGGCCGAGGCAATCGCCTGAGTGCCAGGCCGGCGGTCCTCACGGCACTCACTTTTAATTTCTACATAGTGCCATTTGGACCAGAAAAAAAAAGAGTTGTTTTAAAATTAATTACCTTGTCAGTGGCTATTATGATTAAAAAGGAGGCCCACATCAATATCATGTGCCTTATTCAGAAAGAGAATTACAAGAAGAGCCATAAAAATCAATTTTTTAGACCTGGAAATGGTGTCTCTTGTTTGACAGGTGATTCCAGGATGTGACAGCCCCACTGGGGGAAGGGTGACGTTTTTCTATCTGGCCAGGGCCTTGTTCCTGATCTAAGGACATTACCTACGACAATGCAATGGGCTCTGGACTTCAGGAGGAAAGTCACAGTGAAAAGTCACCCTTTCAACTGTAGTCACTTCTATGTCACAGAAGCCCTGAGGTACCCTGGACCTGCTGACGGTCCCTATGGCCACTGAGGCTGTAGAGGGCACCAAGGCAACATCCCACAGGGCATGAGAGATGATAGCCTGCAGGCAGCTTGCTTCCTTTTGTATACCAAGGAGCTGCAAAGGTCTGGAAGGCGGACTGAGCCGTGACTTGTCCATGCCGCCCCTGAAGTGCTCGGCTTTCTCCCCTTTTCACTCTTCAACCAGTGGTCGGGACACTAAATCTTTTGGCACCCTACTTTTAACTGCAGAGTCTATATAAACTTAGAGATCAACGAAGGTTGGTTTTGTTCTCAGCTATGGAAGAAACCATCTTATGTAGCTAAAATACTGATAATATAAAGTGACTAAATTATCCAAAATACTTGAGGGTGATTTAATTTCCTAAGTTTCTTTTCCTCATAAGTCATCCAGTCAGAAAAGCAAATTCAGCCAACAAAATAAATGCACAACCAGTCTGAAACCTCCCAGGCCCTCTGTCCTCAACTAACCCCCGGGAACGTGCTGCTGGAGACAAGATTTATCTCCATGAGGTCTGAAACCCTGGGAACCCTCAGTTCAGAGGATCTGACTGAGATATGAGAGTAACACTTCAGAGGCAAAGGGGCAAAAACCCAGCAGTAGTAGGACCACAGAACACCCAACACAGCTTGAGGTGGCTTGCAGGACCTCAGGCCTAGTCCTAGCAAACCACATTCCTCATTCCTGACTAGTCCAATGACCCCAAGCATAGTGCCCTCGCCACACAGACGTCTTCCCACCTTGACAGCCCATTTCATTCCTCCAGCAGCTGCCATCAAGCCCAGGGCACTCTGAGGCCCCTACCCCCAGCACCATATCTGCTTCCTGCAGAAGAACACTGACAGCCTGGACCAATTGGTTCTTGGCAAGTGAGCTACCTTCCCCATCCTGACCTATGGGAACTGCTACCCCCCACCTGAATGGCAGCCTGTACCTTAGCAGGCTTATGGTCCACGCTTGGTACGTTCCTTCTAGGGAATGAGCCTTCTAGGGAATGAGCCTGGCTTGCTGCCCTTAGCTTGAACTTCAGCCTCCAGAATTACAGGAAATGAATCTCAGTCAAGTCCCTGTCTGAAGCCTTTTGCTGAAGCATCCAGCACTACCTGGAACAGTATCCAGCCCTAGTGCACTAGACAAAAGGACAACAGGACAGGCAGGGAAGACATGGGACATACCTATGTCCATACTGTAAGCTATTGGCCAAGGCTCCTTGTAACTTGGACTCCACCTACTATCCCAGTACTCCAGTAAAGAGTAAAATTATTGGTGGAATTTTGAGAGGTTGGATTTTTCCTCTGGACAGGACAGGTTCTATCTCTCAGCGGCAGTGTGTTGGGCATCCACTATATGCTAGGGGCATTCTGGGCCATAACCACATGGGTCTGTCCCAACCTTGCAAAAGCCAGGCTCCTTGGTGATACATGTCACACTCTGCTGGGGAACTCTGTGCCCACTGTGCACCCCTAGAATGAGGGCTCCAAGCCTCTAATTCACACCTTCTGGCTACAGGGCTGGTCCTTTCCGCCAGTCACCATCTCATCTGTTTCCTAAGCACAGGGTCTAGATAGTGAACGGACTACTCCCCTCCTCACATTTAGACAGCTCCACTGGCTACAAAAGCCCCACGGGCCACATGCAAAAACCTTAGCCTCTTGTGAATGCTGTATATTAGGCATCTAGCAGGAAAAACCACAGCAGAGGTTTCCAGAAACGGAGCAGCCCGTAAGCCTCAGGTGTCCATGAGCACTCAAAGCAACGCTTAGCTTCACCAGCTCCAGGTAAATAAAAATCATGCTGCCTCCTCAAGACTGGTCAGAACTTGGGAAGGCACCATTCAGTAAAATACTGAGACCCTCCAAAGGGGTCTCAACAAAAGCATGGTGAGGCTCCACCAAGGGGAAGCTGATGAGAAGCCACCAGAACAGAAACATGCTGTAGATGGAGGCTGAGTGGGAGGAAACCATTTCCGGCATTCTCTGAGCATTGCTGCTAATATTTATATACATGGTACACACACACACACACACACACACACACACAACACAACGTGACAATCTAAACCTGAGGCATGAAAAATAAAGAAATGCACAACTTGTGAGACAATAGCACGGAGCATGCAAAGAAATCCAGACACTGAACTCAGGTGGCACCGTGCAGTCACAGAGGCTCAGGACACAGACACAGGGTACCAACGGTACCTTACTTTGTTTCATTTCTTCAGAAAAGAGAACAAAGGCAAAATGCACATGCCAGTCCCTGAGAGGAGGTGTGTGATTTTCTCGTCACAGCCTTCTACATGCTTTCGGACACCTGGATCCTACTTAGTAAAATGAAGAACATATTGCTCAGGCCTTGGGGTTTCAGGCTGGTGACACACACAGCAAGTCTGGGCTCCAGGCCCTTCAACTTGCTGCGGGAATTCTGTGCTGTGCAGGGTGAGCTCCAGACAGTGGGTACCCTGAGGCCTCCAAAACTTAGGCTGTAGGAACAGTCCACAGAAACACCTGCACTCCTTCTCCAGGGAAGTGGGCAGCAAATGAGGTGCAAGAAACAGCTCTGTGCCAGCCAGCAGAGCATTCCGGAATGACCCAGATCCTTAGCAGGGAGCTCGCCTTTGCCTAGAGACGCAGTGCTTTTCTTCTGCTCACTGAGCAGCAAGGCGAGTTCTGGGAACGGCCTAAAGAGAAACATTTAGATTGGAGGGGTCTTTGAGCAGCCTGACAGCTGACGGATGACCATCCATAAAGCGACAAAGAGGGGCTGTGTGGCAGCCGGCGTCACATAGCCTCTCCCTGGGAAACTAATTGCTCCGGATTGTCCCAAGGAACATTATTTTTCTGGCAATCATTTCCTTTGAATGCCCAAAATGAGCATGAAACAACTCTTTTCACTGGACATAAAAGTTAAATGTCCCAATGTTGATCAAATTAACTTCAGCACTGTGACAATGGACTGTGTTTGTGAGAAAATAATGGGGGGACAGAGGGGTGCTTTATGCCAGGGTTTCACAGTTGTAATGTAAAAATGTCTCTGTTGAACTAGCCAGGCCACATTTCAAAGGGAACACTGAAGGATCCTGTCACTTGGCAGAAAAAAAATCTCATTTCATGGGCTAAGCACTCGGGAAGGTTTTAGGGCATGCTCACAGTTGCTGCCTCAGGGTCCTGGTTTAGTCACCCTAGATGCCCCCAAAAGCTAACCCCGTGTCAAGAAGAATATCGCACTGAGTATCACAGCAGTGTGACCAGCACAGGCACCTCCTGGAGCCACAAGAAGGTAGAGGCCTTTGACATCCCAGCATCCCCAGGCTCTAACACAGATGCCTTCAAAATCCTGGGCCTCTGAACCTGCCTGAATTTCTCAGAACCTGACACTCTCCACCACCTATGGATTTTCTTTAAAATGTTTTCATAACTGGGTGTGGGAGTATACACCTTTAACCCAAATACTCAGATGGCATAGGCAGGCAGATTTCTGTATATTCAAGGCCAGCCTGGTCTACAAAGCAAGTTTCAGGCAGCTAGGACTACACTGTAAGATGCTGTCTCAGAATAAAACAACACCCCATAAATACATATATACACCCTCCCTCCAGCACCACCAACACACACGCACACACACAAAACTTGGGGCTAAAGAGTAGGCTCAGTGGTTAGGAATACTTCCTCTTACAGAGGACCCAAGTTTGAGTCCCAGAATCTTTATGGCAGCTCAGCCCCAGAAGAGACAATGTTCTCTTTTGTCCTCCATGAGTACCAGGCATATGTGTAGTACACATACACACATGCAGGCAAAGCACTCATACACATAAAATAATAAATAAATCTAAAACATTTTAATTTTTTCATAACTATTTAAGGCTAAAAACCCACAAGTCACACAAAAATAGACACATTATCTGACACAAGAAGTCTTGGCTGGCCAGACAAGGTGGTTCATGAGAGCAATACGAGTACTCAGGCAACTAAGGCAGGAGAATTGCTGTGAGTTCCAGACCAGTCTTGGCTACAGAGTAAGTTCCTTTCTCAAAAAACAAGAAAGAAGAGAAAGGAAAGAAGGAAGGGAGGAAGGGAGGAAGGTAGAAAAACAAAACTCCAAAACAAATCTGCAAAGAAAAAGAAAGAATGCAAAGCAAGTTAATTCTAGTCCCTCATTGGCTCCCAGGTGTCTCAGGGACACATGTCTTTGCATGCAATGGTTCTAGTGCAGACAGGCATGCTGCTCACAGCTGAAGCTCCTAGAGAGTTGAGTCAACACTGGCTCTTGGACTTGTTTCCTTATAACTTATTTTAGTATAATCTTAGATTTGGAGGCAAGTTATGACATACTGGTGACTCTTGGTTTTAACACCATCTTTCTTCCCCTTTTGTGGACAGGGATACAAGACTGTCTATCCCTGAGTCTGATGGGACCTACAGGCTGGACAGGGAGATTAAACCAAAGAAGCCAGCCTCTCCATCCCAGCCTCCTCACTGTCTCCTGCAGCTCAGTGGGGCCTGCAGACAATGCTCACACGGTTCCCAGTGCTGCTGTGAATACAGCGCTGTTGGTGGCGGTGTCCATTCAAAGGCCAGTACAGCATTGTCCTCCCCAATCAGCACAGTAGAATGCAGTCTGCTGGTGGCTGCCAAAAGGTTAGCCTCCCGATGAAAGGGTGGGCCATTATTCACCACTCCTGCAGAGTGCCCCTTTGTGCCCAGTGGCCCAGCCCTACGCTGCGGAGGTCCGGATCTGCGGCTGGCTGAGCTCACCACAGAAGCCATTCATTGGAATGCAAAGATGCAGAAAAATGGCCCCCAGACCCCAAGGCTGCTTTTCTGGAGGCATAGTGGTGTAGGGCAATGACACATTCTAATGCCTTACCACAGTGACAAGCTGACCATGGTCACCAGGACTGATGGACATTTGGTTTCTCCCAGCTCCCAGCTCCCTGGGAGGTCCTAGAAAAAGGGCCATGGAGCAAACAGCAGGAAGAACCACTCAGACAAGGCTCTTGCTACTGGCTGCGGATTCACTAGCCCAGGAAGACGACCCCATGAAGGAACGCACCATCACCACAGAGGAACCTGCCAGGAGGGAGGTTCCAGGGGCACCTACCCAAGACTATAGCGATCTCCTTGAGATGTAGACATGCCCCTGAGGTGAGACACTATTGGTCCAGTACTATTCTCAGGGTCTGGTCTTGATGGGGGCAGCATCAGTTACTTTTCCACTCCAGGAACTAGTGGGCAACATTATCATTGTACCTCCACACAAGCATGGCTGGGCAGGGCACACACCAGAGGTACTTGAAAGTGGGGCTGGTGAAGTACAGGGGTCAGGAAGAATGAGTTGAGGACACCAAAGGATGAAGGCCTCTGGGTTCATAGATTAGGTGGGGAAGACAGAAATGCACAGAAATTGGACACTTTGTTGGGGTCAATCACCTAAACCTATCTCCAATTGCCTGAGCTGTGTCCCATAGTGGGTGCTGAGCTCAGGCTCCATGCTTGGTACGGTACCTGCTCGGGCATCAGTCCCAGATGAACGGGTGTGGCTGCATACAGATTTTAAAGACAAGCCCTCAGACTGGGGAAACAATAGGAAAAATATCAGGCCAGTTTCCCACATTTGTGGTTCTTTTGCAGGGACCTGGATGATACCAGTAGCACCAGGGCCTCCGTTATACTGGAGAGGTCAACGAAGGAAAGGAACCAGTAGAAGGACCATAGGCTGACCTCTCTCACATGATGACATGGTCTCTAGAGGTCACTAGCCTTGTGCCTGTCTAATGGTGGCATGATGTGGGAGAGTCTTCTGTTTGTGTTGATTTCATTCGTTAATAAAGAAACTGCCTTGGCCCATTTATTAGGCCAGCCCTTAGGTGGGTGGAGTAGACAGAACAAGAAGGAGGAAGTGAGGTAGATGGCTCAGACAATTGCCCCGCCTCTGCTCTCTGGGACAGATGTGATGAAGCTCCGGCCCAAGATGGATATACACTAGAATCTTCCCGGTAAGGCAATACTTTGTGGTATTACACAGATTATTAGATATGGGTTAATCAAGATGTGAGTAAGAGGATGAAACTAATGGGCCAGGCAGTGTTTAAATGAATATAGTTTGTGTGTTGTTATTTCGGGGCATAAGCTAGCCAGGCGGCTGGGAGCCGGGCGGCGGGATGCAGCCTGCTGCTCCTCATTACAGTGGCACAGGGGTGAGACACTATCTCCTGACTCCTTGTGTAGAGCACCGCTTCAGATGCACATAATAATAATAATAATAATAATAATAATAATAATAATAATAATAATAAACTCATGGAATAAGCTTCTAATGTGCCACTGAAGAGAGAGATGGTAGGGTGCTCAGTGGTTCCAGTCCCACCCTACAGTGACACCATGGTCCAGAGTCCCAGCTTTGCCCCTTACATTAGGGGCACACTGATTATGGCACAGACATACATGTACAAATTTGGCCAGTACAAGCCCCACAAACATATGTGTGTATTCACATATATAAACATGCCCACACTCATCCACACACTGCATGCGTACACACACACACCCAGACACTGCACACACACACAGACACACACACACAAATTCTTTCAAGGCACAAGGAGGAGATAGGTCTTGTGCTCAAGGCTAACATAAGGACCTCCCTAGCAGCTATTCTTTGGGATGTCATCTGATGCCAGGGACCCTCAACACAGTTCCCTAGGCTGCTGGTCATGCTAGGGCAGAAATTTGCACACTCCCTAGGATCTCCCATCATGGGAGTCTACTAGCTCTGCCCTCAAGAATTTCATGGTGTGGGAACAACATGCTACATGTGACTCGAGATGGCTCCCTGGGAGCTCTGGGGACTGTTTTTCCTTCAGGAGCACACATCTTCTAAGAAGCCTGTATAGGTTCAGTAAATGCCCTGCATCCTGCCACTCTTTTCTTGCTGCCTGGGTCAGGACTTGGCTCATCACAACCAGTGTGTTATCTCTCAGGGACGCAGCAACCATCAATACGACTGTCCCAGGGACAGGTGGTGATTTGGGGATTGCAGAATCCTCTGCTCAGCAAAATGCCTGTACTCATAGATGGCTACTTCAGAGACCAGATAGGAAGTGCTCTGTAAAGGTGTGGGGGATGGAAAAGCATAAGGAGACCAGACGCAGGCTAGAGGAAGGCTAAGATCTGAGTGGAGGTCAGGATGGGATGAGGAAAGGAGAGTAAAGTCAAGCCAGATAGAATCCCATTTTCTCTCCTCTGAGCTCAATGTGTCGCCCTTGCTCTGGGGTGAGGACAGAGCCAGGCCTCCAGGAAACAGTGTGAGGCTCAGGAAGAACCAAGACCATCTGCCCTGGTCTGCAGGAAGTGGCTGGAGTAAACCAGAGTTGATCCTTCCCTATCACAAGGCAAGAGGATCAGTTTGAGGACCATAAGGAAAAGTCTAGAATCAAATGTGCTCCCCAGACTGGGCTTCAGAGAATGCCTATCTGTAAGTCAGATGGATACTGGTACCCAGGTCCAGGTTCATTCTATCAGTCAGGGTCACTGGTGTGGGACATCCTTCTGTATGTGTTGTTTTCTTGGGTTAATAAAACAACAACAACTACTACTACTACTTTGGCCTGTGACAGGGCAGAATAGAGCTAGGCGGGAAATCTAAACTGAATGATGGAAGAAGTAGGTAAAGTCAGAGAGAAGCCATGGAGCCCCGCCGGTAGCCTGCCCCAGCAGGCCACCCTCTTCTCTGGATGACAGCCTGACCCATCCAGGATCACACAGGATATCACAGACAGAGGAGCATGGGGGAGTCCCAGAAGAAGGTTGTGATCACTAAGGTCACCATCCCTTCCTCAGGGATCACCCTGTGTCCAGGAAGCACAACCAGGCCTGCTGGCAGGAAAAAGACAAAAGCAGGAAGAGGGCAGCACCAAGGCTGGGCAGCAGAGCTTCCTTGAGTTAACCAGGCAGAGCACCAGAGGTGCCCGTTCTCAAATCCACAACTAAACACAGCCATGGCAATTCTGAGGCGCCACGTCGTCATTGCATTCCCCTCCTCTTCAAGGCCCAGCTCTCTTCATTTTCCCGTAGAACACGGGAAAGTAATGTGCAGTCATTTGCTCGGGGGCTGCTCGGCCAGTGGATGGAGCTGGAGAATTTACATTCCTTATGGGCTGATATTCCAGAGGGCCACTCTCAAACAGGAAAACAGAAACCACCACAAAGTAGCCTCAGAGCAGCCTCAGCCATGCTCAAAGATGGCTAGGGGACAGCACCTACCTGTCGAGCACATAGCCCAGAGCCTTGTGCCTGACACCCGAGTACACCGAGGGACTTGTCTCCCAGGCCACTAAGTTGGATGCATCATGAAAAAGATGGATGTTCACCAAGTCGAAGGCACTGTAATGAACAAAGAAAGGGACGTTATGACCCTGAACAGATCTATGCCTCTCTGTATCCTACCCTCTTCCTCAGTTTAGGATCAAAGTACTGGGCACCCATCCTTAGTCACTCCAGAGTGAACTACAGCATTGTCTCCCCATGGCCAGAAGGCATGAGGCCTTTCAGTTAGATCTCCAATAAATCATCACTCTGGCCAAGTAAACTAGAGTAATAGTAAAATATTTCCTTTAAATAAGAAGATAGTATTATAGAACTTCCTGTAAGCTGTGGGCCCAGCTTCAAGGAGGAGGATGCTTCTCTCTGAGTGCTCCCAAGAGCAAACAAACCAATAGGGATGAACCACTGTTGGGGACCCTGTAAGATGGGGGTACGAAAACAGGCAGGAAAACTGTCTTTCCACTGTCTGAGCATGCAGCCTGGGACTTGATGAGGCCAGAGTGAAGTCTGCATCAGCCTTTTCCAGGACTGGTGAAGTCCCCAGGCATCTCCAGCTACCACGGACCATCTGCCTTACTAGGTAATGGTTTCACACCATCCCAAAGGTACATACTACCATGCTGCATCTTCTACAGGGCACTGGAACTGGACCTCACCATTTCTCTTCAGCTGCAAGGTGAAGGAGCACCCAATAACTCGGCCACTGGCTCCATGCCTAAATGTCCCTCCCATACTATACAGGGAGAAGTTGGTCCCTGAGAATGAGGACAAAGGGCAGCATGGGTAGCCAGCCACCTCCTGGATTGGGTCATTAGCGCTATCTTAGGAACCCTTTGGCTCCTCTCCCCCATGTTCATTCTGGACATTGCCCTGACCAGCTCTAGGGGCCAGTATAGTATAGTATAGTATAGTATAGTATAGTATAGTATAGTATAGTATAGTATAGGGGCTCAACTATAGAAACCAGGGGTTAGTCAAATGTTTCAGGAGCTGAGAACTGAGCCACGCGTCTGTGGTTCTCAGGTGGACATTACTATGGAGAATGCTCATCCAAAGGAAGAATACACTGGGACAAGTAAGTGAAGCTAGGGACTCTTTTGTCTGTGCCCAATAACCTCAGGCTGTCTTTCAGAGCTTAACTTTGTGGCCTGGGACCTAATGGGAGGCCTTCCTACCAGTTCAACTGTGCAGTGGACTCTCTCACACACAGGTCACACTTGAGGATGGATAAGAGGTCTTCTGGCTTTCATTTGTACACCTTACAGGGAACAGGAAACAACTCTGTGCCGTGTGGCATCACCCACCAATCAAAAGAGGTGTTATCAGGCAGTTTGAGCAGCAGGCCCTGCTCTAAGTGAGTAGAGTCTTTGATAACATGTTTGCAACACATACAAAAGAAGGGTAAAAATCAATGTCAAAACTTTGAAGTGGAGGAGTACTACTCAGTGGTGAAAAACGACATCTTGAAATTAGTAGGGAAACAGATGGAACTAGAAAAAAACATCCTGAGTGAGGTAACCCAGACCCAGAAAGACAAACACAGTATGAATTCACTCATAAGTGGATATTAGACATAAAGCAAAGGATAACTAGTCTATAGTCCATGGCCCTGGAGAAGCTAGGGAACAAGGAGAACCCTAAGAGAGACATATATGGATCCCCTGAGAAGAGGAAATAGACAAGCTCTCCTGAGAAAACTGGGAGATTGGGGCGGGGGCGGAGGGTGGGCGTGTAGGGGAGGGAAGAGGAGAACATGGGGAATGGGATGCCCAAGATGGGGGAAGGATAGAGAGGGAGGGCAAGGAGAGAGCTATCTTAATTGAGGGAGCCATTATGGGACTGGCAAGAAACCTGGCACTAGGGAAATTCCCAGGAATTCACATGGATGACCCCAGCTAAGACCCTAAGCAATAGTGAGAGGGTGCCTGAACTGGCCTTCCCCTGAAATCAATCAGATTGATGACGACCCTAATTGTCATCATAGAACGTTCATCTAGTAACTGATGGAAGCAGTTGAAGAGATCCACAGCTAAGCATTGGGCTTAGCTTCCAGAGTCCAGCTGAAGAGAGAGGCAGGCGTGATAATATGAGCAAAGGGTCAAGACCATAATGGGAATACCCAGAGAAACAGCTGACCTGAGCTAATGGGAGCTCACTGACTCTGGACTGACAGCAGGGAAAGCTGCATAGGACCAAACTATGCCTTCTGAATGTGAGTGACATGTGTGTGACTGAGGTAGTCTGTGGGGCCACTGGCAGTGGAACCAGGATTTATCCCTAGTGTTTGAACTGGCTTTCTGGTGCCCATTCTCTATGGAGGAATACCTTGCTCAGCCTAGATCCAGTGGGAGGAACTTGGTCCTGCCTCAAAGTGATGTGCCAGACTTTGTTGACTCCCCATGGAAAGCCTTACCCTCTCTGAGTAGTGGATGGACGATCAGGGGAGCGGAAGAAGGGAGAAAGTGGGAACTGGGATTGGTATGTTAAAAAGAAAAAAGAAAAATTATGGAGTAAAGACAGTAATCAGATGCCATGGAACATACCAATCAGCAATGCACCACCGCGTCCTGATGAAGCCTTTTCTTGACCATTTGCACTGAAAAGTAAAGGTTACAACGTCAGCAACAGAGAAATGGGAAGTCCCAGGGTTCATCTGTGCTCACGGCACAGATAAGAAGCATCCCATCCTTTGCTTGCTTGTTTGTTTTGGGGACAATGCCTTGCTACACAATCTAGGCTGGCCTCAAACTCATGATCTACTAGCTCTAAGGGTCACTCCTAGCAGTTATATAGCGTGCAGTGTTCATCCACATGTGGGGCAGCTACTAGGCAGGGCTGGAGCTGTGGTCTGAATGGCCCCTAAATCCTGATCTTGTCAGCTGACCTCTGATTTGATGGGGCTGAGAGGCAGGGGCCTCTGAAAGGTGATCCTGTCACCAGGGCTGGGCCTTCTTGCAAAGGGGCTTGATGAAGGGGACCTTTTCATCCCTTGCCTGCTTTCTGCCGCAAGGGAACATGTATTTGGGTTTGTGGCGGGCAAGTAGCCAGGTCCTCTTTGGAAGAGGATGCAGCCCTCACCAGATGTTCTGCGAGCTTCTGGATTCTGCACTTGCTGGGATCCAAAACTGTGGGAAAGAACTTTCTGTGGTTGACAAACTACCTAGTGCTCAAGCTAGAACTACTAACTGAAGGCTGGACTAAAGAAAGGATGTGGTCACTTTTGCCCCGTGCTTTCTCCCTCCAAACAAACAACCACTATTCAGTGCTGTGGGAACTCCTTCAGCCAATAGCCTTTAAGATACCAACCCACGTGGGCGTGGTCTCTTATACTATAAATGCAGCCTTAAAGCTTGCATGTGCTCCACTGCTGGATTCAGTCCCCGTTCCCCGCCATGCAGAGGACTGTGATCTGTAAGTCTATCCCTGAATAAAGGACCCTCTATTGTACTCAATTCTGAGCTACTGTGGGATTACTTTATAACATCCATCTTCAATTCAGAGTTTGGGAAGCCCCTGCTTGGTTCTGAAATGATGAAAAAATAGAAAAAGCAGAGAAAGTCATGGGAAGGGGAGGGAAAAAGAGCAGGGAAGAACCTGGACTCGCTCTTGACTCTAGTCTCAGACACACCGCACATACTGCTGGGCCTCCCGAGCGAGCTTCCAGTCCCAGTGTTGCTGCAGCACTGCTACCAACACTGCCCACGTGCACACAAGGCACATGAGGCCGTCTGCTGAAATTAGACCTGCCTGTGGGACAATGGCCTTACCAGCACTCAATGTATATGAATGAAAGAACTGAACTTTAAGTTCTACTTTACTTTTAATTTACACACCTCTACAGAAGAAAGCCACCTCATGGCCTCTCAGTGTTGGGAACAGAATCCCTGTGGGCAGAGAGGAGGTCCTCCCGCACCCCAGGTCAAACGGGAGGCGGGAGCAAGTGTCTCATCTCCCTAGGGAGAGTGCCTGGTACTCTGTCCTGGGGACAGAGGAGAACGGATGAGTCTGGAGAAGCTCGGGTACTTTGTGGCTGGCAGAGGGCCAGGGAAGAGGGCATCTCCTCCATGGTGCCCAGGAGGGCAGGGTATAAGTGACCACAAGGGAATTAATTAATTTCTAAGACATTATCTGCCTTAAGAGGGATGCAAAGAGGGCTAGAGAGATGGCTCATTGGTTAGGAGTACTTGTACTCTTGTAGAGGACCCACCCAAGTTTGGTTCCAAGCACACACATGGTGGTTCACAACCATTTCTAACTCCAGTTCCCAGGGGTTCAGCATTCTCTTCTGACCTCCTTGGGCACCAGGCACATTCATGGTGCACATACATACATGCAGACAAAATATTCATACACAGAAAATAAGAATAAAAGAAAACAAAATGAGGATCCAGAGATGTAGGATAGGGCAGTTTTGTCTTCAGTCTCTTACTGCTCTACATAACAGAAATAGCTCAGTTTAACTCCATGACACTTGAACCACATCCTGTAAATCATTCTATTAAATCCCCTTGATAGATAGATAGATGGATAGATGAATAGATGGATAGATGGATAGATAAGATAGATAAGATATACAGAGATTCATTTTATAAGTTATGTTCCTCTAAAGAACCCTGACTAATAGTCAGCATCATAACTAATATAGAATCTACACTGGATGTCCTTATGGTACAAAGAGACCTGGCCACCTCTCCCAAGCTCAGGTATCACTCTGTGTGGTCCTACACTCACCACGTTCTCAGCACCTTGGGAGTTCATGCTTGCAGAACAGCATGGGTTCCTCTTCATCCAAGGCCAGGCCTACACTTGTCTTAAGGTCCAGTATGCACAGGCTCTCAACATATAAAGCTGGACATAACACAGGGCAGTGTGCTCCACTGGGAGGGTCAGCCATCCTGGGGTCACCCGTCCCTTCCTAAAGGTTCCCCCAGAGAAGCGGCACGCCCAGTTCTCCTGCACTTATTTCCAAGCTCACACCTGTAGTCATACTTCCAAGCTCTGACCCCAAATTGAATACCTGCACTTTGCCTACAATTATATAGCGGGCAACAGCTTCACTGCCACAGCAAATGAAAGGCATTTATGAATTTCAGAACCAGAAATAATTTTCTCCTTAGTTTTCAAACTTGTGTAAGTTAAGGTACACATGTACATTTGTGTATTTTGAATACACACATGCATATTGTTGTAAAAATTAAATTTGCATAACAGGGCACTGACTTCAACATCAAATTACTAATTGAATACACAACAAAAAGTGTACTTTTTCTGTAACAGATATTGGTAATAACTGCAATTAGGATTCTAACTAGATGTGAGACTTTCCATGAGTTATAGGTGAATCTTACAAAATATACAGTTAATATTTGTAAAACCCGACAGTTTGGTAAAATATTTACAGAACATCTTGCCTCTGAGGCCCACTCATCACTACAACTATAATCACTCAGACTTCACTGTCAACACTGTGACAGAATGGCACCCAAAGTGCCACCCAAAGCACTCTGACACGCCCACAGTGTTTGGCCTTGGCTTTGTCTATGTTCTGGGTCTGAGCGGAGATGCATCTCTCTCCTCCCAAGGGCCAGTGGGCTCTACTGAGCTTCAAAAGACAGCCCTCCTTCAGCATCCCACACTCCCTTCAGTGACCTGACAGAGAGTCCACTCCCTTCATGACCTGAAAGGAGGTCTGCAGAGCAAAGCTCTCCCTTCAGCCAGAAAGAAATGAGCCCCAAACTTCCTCAGACTGCCAGCAACCAGAAGGAAACAGAACTGGATCCACTTCCTTGCTTCTGGACCAAGGTTTTATCTTTCTGACAACTCATCTCCCTTTTGTGGTCAAGGATGAGCACTTGGGTAGTTGCTCCATGGGACTAGCCCACAGGGGTACACCCCATCCCCATCAGTGACCATGGGCTGCCTTTTTGACAAGGAGACTCCTTAGTAGGGCCTCCCTGAGACCTTCTATGTACAGTATACACAAATACATGCAAAGAAACTAACCATGCACATGTAAACACAAACACACACCTACTTATGACTATGTTTGGTATGGAGGGTGGGGAAGGACCACACAGACAGGCATAGAGGCAGGAACCCAGGCTATAGTAAAGGCCTTGGAAGGCCTAGAAATTCCCAGCTACAAAGTCGTCCCCTGGCCACTGCAGATGGGAGCAGTGTGCAGAGGGTAGGTGGGGCTTGACTTTGATGGGCCACTTCCAGGAGACCATGTTCTGGGACTTTCCTCCCACTGCTAACCTTCTGAAAGTTTCCCTTATGAACTCCTCTGAGCCAACGGCAAGGTTCTCATGTCTCTGGGGTGATGGTACTCACATGGCTTCTCCTCTCTTAGAGGGACCATGGTCACAGAAATGGAACCCACACAGGCCTAGGAGGAGGACACAGCGCTCACCTCGTGCGGCCTCTGCTCAGTTCCCTGTTAATGGGGTTCCTTGAGCCGGCAGATGGATTGCGAATCCAGGCAGCTTCATCTACTGAGAGAGCATCAATCGCAGCGGAGAACAGAGGGGCTGCAGGAGGTTATCACCACACGGCCCCACTGAGGAAGGCCTGCTTGGAGCATTAGTGGAATTAATTCATCTTTCATGGGCACATGCAGCAGGGCCTGTGATCTATGGTAACAACCAATTTCTCACCACGGCCAAGAGGAAAAAAATGACTCGGTCCGATCGACTACACAAATCTGCTTTTTAAAAATGGCCTCGCGTTATCTGGAGTGTTGCTCCCAGAGGCGTCATTTGAAATTCATACTGAGCCAGAAGCACCCATAAATCAGCAGAGAAAGTTTTGTTAGTTTTAGAAGCAGAGGGCCGTCATTATTTGGAATTGCATTATGCCTCCATCACAGTAATTACATTTAGATTATCCTTAAGTGATGGCAATAAAAGAAAGAGAGATCAGTCTTCAACTAATTTTCTCCCCTAAATGTGCTGGGTGCAGTGACGGCCTGGCATAAGGCATGAAGGGGCAAGCCCAGGAGGGGATACCGAGGGTCTAAATAGAGCTGCTGCTGGTGATTTCTGCACTGGAGCCCCAGGCCCCACCCTGTGGAACACAACGTGCTCTGTGAGCTTCTGTGCGTTAAGAAGCACCACGGAACTGACAGAAGGTGTTGGAGTTTGTGGCTTTCAGACGAGGCTTTGTCTCTGCTCATTGCTGTGGTGAAAGGACGTGTGAGAGCGCGCTGCACAGACAGACTTAAGGGTGCACTCCCCAGCTGAACACGCATGCTCCCTGCAGGCCCAGGAGCCAGCCACCATGGGGGTCTGAGAACCAGCTGACAATCGTGGACAGCAACTTGTTCTAAGTGAAGATAGGGGTCCACCTAAACACATTCTGTAGCCTTCCCAAGATGAGAGTTCATCCTTCAAAGATATCCTAGGGATGCTGCTGCACCCTTAAATCCCACCATTCATGAGGCAGTCAGATCTCTGCGAAGCCAGACAAGACTACACGATGAAACCCTGACTCAACAAAACAACAGGGATGCATCCTTTTCTCTGCCTGCAGACAACGTGAATGAGGCCCTGACCAGCGGTCTGCTAAGTACAGGAAGGGATGGACCCAGGCAGTGGTCACTTTCCTATGGGAAGGAGTCAGCCTCTCATACTCTGTCCTGATGCAGGTTCCACTTTGTCAGTGCTATGAAGGGACAGAGAATTGGCCTTAAGAGCAAAGGGTATCCTCCCTATATGGGTGGTAGGGCATAGCCAAGCCCCTAGATTTCACAGACTTTGATTCCTGAGGCCACCAGGTTCAGTGAAGCAAGAGAACCATTAGTCAGAGAAGCCCCGAGGCTGCAGGCAGGAACAAGGAGGCCCTTGGAAGAATTCTACAAGCAAGGGCTGAGGCTGCTGGGGACCAGAGGCACATCTCTGCAAGAGCCTTTCATTTGGCATCTACAGCCCCAGCCTTTTCCCTACTCCTGCCCACTCAGGATACACTTTGCTGTGACACACATCTTGAGCCTCTAGTACGGTAGATGAAGCTGTGATGGGATTCCAGCTCTGGAATATAAGGAGTGATGTGAGAAAAGGGCAGCAGGGAGGCCACACACGGCTGTGAGGGATGGTGGCTACACGCTGGTTCTTGTGGAGGACACCACATATCTGCTGGTATGTGCAGAGGTACGGGAGACGCACAGTGCAGCTGCATCCCCAAGAATTAAAACACAGAGCACAGTGCAGGGCTGATCAGAAACTAGGCACACTTGGGGCTTTTAGAGAGAGGGCAGACACCGTCCTCAGGAGAACCTACTAGGGAGTACAGGGTAAGGGCCTCAGTAACAGTCACACACAATACACAGGGAGTGTGTATGGGCACAGCTTCACTCTAGTTGGATGGGGCCCACATGTCTGTCTATTTGCCACACTTCTCAGTATGTGAGACAGTTTAAAGAAGTATTTAAAGGGGGAAAAAGAGATGTATGGTGTGGGGAGGGGATGATCTCAAATACTGCCTCCCCAGGGAACTGGAGCATACACCACAGCTTGTGCCTATGCTCAGCACTACCTTTCAGTGAACGCCACCTGCCCACAAGGGAACACCTCAAAGCCAGAGCCCCAGCACCCATCATTTCTACGAGAGCTCCTCAAGCCCTGGCCATTCTGAATGAGAGATGACATAGTGAGAGAGATCCCAGAGACTTCTGGGTAAAGAAATCCAAAATCAGCAGTAACTAGACTCTAAAGCTGGCATTTTGGGTTCATGGCTTTTTCATGGGAACAACATCCATGGAGTCCTTCCGTGTTTATCAGTAACATTCAGATTCAGGTGTCATTATATACAGACACAGAAGATTGAAATCTTCGCTCCCACCATCCTTCACTCTCAGGATGCCTGAAGCAGAAGGGCCAAGAAACTGAGCCAGGGTAGACTTGAGCCAGCAGAGGACAAGAGACTGGGAACATCTCTGGCCTAGGGACAATGGATGAGGAAGCCAAGCCACAAGCTGACAAGAGGCGGCCATGATCCTTTCAGGCAGGACACAATTACAATGCAAGTTAATAAATTTGTGTGTGGCCTTGCTAAAATCCAGATCTGAGCAAGTGTACTACTACACAGTGCAACCATCTCATAAGAGAGAACCACAGAGCAGTCCTCAAGACTGGTCAGAGCGCCTCCAACATCATGACGAAGGTGACATGTATGAACAGCCAGCATCATCAGGGGCCAATTCTCAGTTCTTCCCACCTCGGCACCTAAAAACCTTCCAGCCAGGGCATCCAACATCTACCGAACTTTAACAGACAATTCAGGGCAGGGTATCAAGATGAAGCCTGAAGGAAGCTACTCATATCTGAGTAGAGAGGCAGAAAGCAGCTTTTGGCTTTTTAATTTCTAAACTCTATCAAGCAGGTACAACTGCTAGCATGTATCATGTACCAATTCTGTGTTAGCTTCTGTGACTTCACTGACTGAGGCAAACCAGAGTTTCCCCTGGGTCTTAGCTCTCACTCCAGCAACCCCCAGGAAGGTGAAGGTGTACCATGTGCATAATTCCTGCACAGTATGGCATATATGATACAGAACACAGTGACTCCCAGTCGCAGTATCAGCCCAAGGAAGAATGAAGACATTTTCCTTGCCTTTGGGGAGTGGTTCTCATGCCCACAAGTGATGATGCTCTAAGTTTAGTAACAACAAAACCTGAGCTCTTAGGTTCACTGTGCCCTATCCAGGGCAGCCCAGATCACCCCCAAACTCCAAGAAAAACAGTCCCACAGTGTGACAGTGCTGTGACTGCTGACAGTGGACGACAGTCCGACCTACAACACTTCTAACTCACTCATTCTGATAATCAGTGTGCTGATGAGGAGACACCAGTCCTCACACACCTCGGGAAAGTAGTCCTGTGGGAACTTCTCCTTCTCCAGCATGGGCGTGCTCTCCAAAGTGTCTGAATAGATCTCTTTGCCAGTGACTTTTTTATACTTCTTAGCTGGAAAAGATAGAAAGATACATGAATTAAGGATTCCGTCACTATACCCTACTGACCAGCCACATGTACTGGGGATGCCATGCCCTACCACAGCAGCCCCTGGGTCAGAGGGATGCCTCCAAGCAGGCAAGGGGCCAACGGCTGCTCCAGAGGCGCCTGTGGCTCATAAATTCTTGTTCCATGACCTGGAACCTGACACTCTACTTCATTATCCCCTAAGAGCTCCCAGCCTGCAGATTTACAGGGGCTAATTGGCACCCTCTTTGAAAGCCGTGAATATATTTAAGAGGGCTGTGGAATTACCATTCACTCAGACCTTCACATGAATTTATTTAATAACATCGATTTCCTCTTCACACACGAATGACATTACTCATATTCCAGGGAACAATTTTTACATGAGATATAGACAGGGACACAGGGCAGGTACTCTTCAGGCTTGCCTTGCTAGCTGCCATCCTACCCTTCCTGGATTGACAGCACTGTGACTGGCCCTGGTTTGAGTCCTTCCACAGGCAGGCCTGAGAGAGGTCCTTTCTATGGACAAGTGTTCCACATTCAGTGGTACATGATAAGCATGAGAATGTATTTCTCATAGCCCTTACAGGCAGGGCAAGAGAACTGCTGGCCTCAGCAAGGTGCCAGAAGGGTCAGGAAACATTTGGTTCCCAAGATCAGAACGTAGCCCAGACAGTCTTGTACCCTGGTTACCAGTCACAACACCCCAAGATCCCTGAGCTAAGAATAGAAAGTTCTTGAGTTGTCAAGCAGGTTCTTAGAGACTAGCCTTGGACCAGCGGCTGCCAGGATTTTAGGGATGTTTTCACATTCTAGGAGGACTTTCCCACTCTGGAGTATTTAATGCCCTTTCCTCAGACCCACGAAGCTAAAATGTTCTTGTCATCACATCCATCCCTTGGTGGCCCTGTGCTCTTGAGATGAAAAAATAATGGCAGGGACCCACTCAGACAGGGAAGCAGTGGACAAGGGGAAAGAACACACACGTTGCTTTCAAACACTCAGTCATATGGCTATTCTTGTGGATCAGCCAAACAGTAAGAACAGCCAGCTACACAGTCAGGAAATGTCACACACCAGTGAGAGAACACACCACTTGAAAGCGTGGCTCACTCTGGGCTCCTCAGCAATTATGGCCGCACTGCGACACCTCTCCTAGCAGCCCATGTCTCCGGTGAAGACATACACCAAGGACGAACACCTCATGAGTACAGCAGGGGCTGTGCTCCACGGCTGAGGGCAAGCGGGTCTACATGTAAACACAGGTGAAGGAATGGCAGGGCCTGCGGGAAGCCACTGAGCTTAGAAGGAATCCAGCGAGCATCTTGTTCCCTGGGGATAAGGAAGACATGGGATGGAAGGGCACATCCAAAAAATTTCATTTTCAGAGGCAGTAGAGACTGCACATATACCTGTTCCACACATCTGCATAGAGTGTGCTACCCACTGAAGTCCAGTGTACTTCAGGCTTTGTTTTTCATGCTGCAGTGCTATGGGTTTTGACAAAAGCACACAACTGTCATGTACCATATGACACCAATTTTTCTGTCCAAAATGTCTTCTGTGCCCAGACATATCACATCACTCCACCTGGCCACATTCTCTACATCTCTAGAGTTCCTCCATCTCCAGACAGTCACAGCTGGGATCCTGCAGTGTAGAGCCATCAGACCAGCATCTCCCACCTGCTCACGTCTCTCGGTGGCTAGCCAGCATCCCTCTGTAATGACACTCTCTGTTCATTTTTCCAGGGGTGTTGCAGCTGATTTTCTTGTCCAGTAGAGGATGGTCATCTCTATTCCTAGGTTGCTGAGAACATTTGCTGGATTCTGCCATACACTTTTTCTGCATCTACTGACCCAGCCGTGAGGTTTTCTGTCTTTAACAGATGGTGTGAACAATTTTATTGGCTGATTTTAGAATGTGATGTCAATTGCATGACTAGAGTAAATTCCAACTGTTCATAGTGCATAATCCTCCTTACACACTGCTAACATCTTCCTGAGAACTCTTGCATTTTGTTTTCATGAAGCAGTCTGTCAATCTCCCTCTTTCCAATGTCTCCGTCTGGTTTGGGGATTCAAGCAGTGCTAGCATGCAGGACAAGCCATGAGATGCTCCTTGGCTTGTACCTGGGAACTTCGTAGAGAATGCTGTGGCTTCCTCAGCAGCTCCCCAGTGTACCTGCTGAGCCTGGCGCTGTTTTTCAGGTTTACCTCTGACTTAGCTTCACTCACAGGTATAGGTATTTTCAACTGCAAAGCCCTTGCACAAATGTTCAGCCTGTGCTGTTCCTGCAGTTGCTCCGCCATATTATTAAACTCATAGGCACAGACTTGTTATAAAATTGTTGTTCCCCTGGTATCAGTGGTGGTCCCTTACTCATTTCTGTTATCAAGACTTTGTATCTTCCTTCTTTTTTGTTCTTGGTTCATGGGGCTAACGGTGTATCAATTTGATAGATCTTTTCTAAGAACCAATTTTCTCTGATTTCCTATACTTCTTTTTTTCTGTTTATTGTGGGTTTCACTTTCTACTTTCCTGCACCTCAGTCCTGGGCATCTTAACCACCTTCACTTTAAATCCCCAGCACAGCTGTTCCAGATCTCTGTCATACTTGAGTCTGTGCCAGAGAACTGGTTCATCTCCTTAACCTGACTTTTAAGTCTTTAGCGTGTTGCTGAGGACAGAACATGAGCCACTGGGTTAAAGAAGCAGACAGATGTGCCGGGCTGGGGCCACGTCCCTGGCTGCTATGTGTCAGACACTCCATCTTCCTTTTCCCATCCTTGTGCTTGCCTCTGCTGCCTGAGGATTTCCAGGGAGACATCTCACAGACTAAGAACGCGCCTGTCTTCCACTACACCTGCCCCAGGCTGTGATCTTCCCACTGATTGGCAGCCCTGCATCTCACAAGAAGTAGGCTAGAAGCTGGGTTGACTATCTCAATTTCTTGGCCAGATGGGTTCTAATGAGAGTCTAGTCATCTGGAGACTTGGTTTCCTTGACAGCAGTCTCTGTGAAGCAGAATACAGTACCTGACCTTGCCTGTGAGATCTCTGTGGGACTCCTAGAAGAAAAACTCAAACACATGGATCCTGAAAGCCTTCCTCCTCAAGCGCAGCCTCCTGGACCCAGTCAAATCCTGTTGCATGTACACACCCAGAGGTGTGCCTGCTCCTGGCAACCATGCCCCTGTAACTACCTGGGGGGGGGGGGATGAGTTTGCCCTATTACCTTATTTCCTGTTGGATACAAAAAAAAAAGCTGTTCTGCTTGCATCTGCGAGAATGGAAACCACATCTTCCAAACAATATATACTGGACCAGAAATTAGAAGTCCCCTCTATCTTTCTCTGCTGCACTTTTAGAGACTCCTTAAATTCCCAATTAGGTTCTTACTTTTACAAATCAGATTACTAATTCTTAAATCTATCAAGATTCCTTGCTGTGACTCCCGTCAATCAGGAGAGTGAGTACTGTGTGCCCATGCCAGCCTGAGATGACCAGGTGGGCTCTATCAGTGCCAGCAGCCACTAGATGTTTGCAGCATTGACTCTCATTCCAGAAAGCATGCTAAGCACATGCCTACAATGGCACTGCTTCAGTGGCAATGGGAGGTTTTGCAGGATGAACTGTGCATTTGCAAGGCACAATATGACTAACTTCATTTAGTAGTAAAATATGTATGCAAATGGTTTCTTATGAAAACTGTTCTATGGATTCAGAACCTCTTGAGTTTGGTGTTCTTTTGTATGGGTGTGTGTGGGGGGGGGGTGTCAAGACAGACGTTCTCAGCTGTCCAGGAACTTACTTTGTTGATTAGGTTGACCTCAATCTCAGAGGTCTGCCTACCTCTGCCTCCCGAGAACTGGGATTTAAAGGCCTGTGCGCCACCACCACTCAGATGTTCATGTTTAAGAGGCTATTCTGTGTCTTACCCTAGCATTGCAGAAAAATGCCCATATCTGAATGTTACTGCTGGAGACATGCTCTGGTACCTGATGCTTATGGAGTCCCAGAAAAGCAGCTCTGGTCACCTCATCCTGGCCACATGCTTGTTGAAAACCACAAGTATGTACTGAAGCTGCAGAAGCAGTGACAAGCACTCTGTTGGCAGGAATCCTGCTCATCATAAGGTTGGACAGGCCACTAAAGCAATTCAGAAAAGACAGCTCCTCCGTCTCCTAGGGGGACTCTCTCTGGGTGAACATCAACAGTGAACCTGAACCAGCTGATGAAGGTGGTCACTGGTTACACATACCTGATAAAAAGTAACCTAAAAGAGGATTATTTTGGCTCAGGGTTTGAGAATACACGCCATCATGGCAGAAAGTCTTAGCAGGGGTGTTGGCAGAGGTGGCTTGAGGCTCTAATGGCAAGAACTTGTTCACATTTGGAGATCAAAAAGCAGAAGTGGGCTATATCTCAATGCTAGACTGTAGTGACCCTGCACCCTCTAGAGAGGCCCCACCGTTTTAAGACTCCACAACTACCAACACAAAATAGAATCACCAGGTGGGAACCAAACACTTAAATGTGTGAGAACATTTTATATAACAGCTACTTTTATAATCATCATGAACTTAGTGACATGATCTGCCCCAGACTGGCATTGAATTCAAGAAAGTTCATATACAACAGAAGTGATAGAAAGGAACAGGCAGTTGGGGCCCTGATGAAATCCCTTTAGGGGAGCAAGTGCTCCCAGAGTCCAGATAAGGGAACTGCAGAAAGGGCCATCTCAGCAGTGACACTCAGGCAAACAGCGCAGGACCAGCACCAGTCACTAAATGACAATCAGCATTTTTCACAGCCACAAATATAGCCACTCTGTTTCTGAAATATGCAACTCTTCTATTCCATTTCATATTATTGCATTCCAAAGGACCATGGGTAGAAAACTACTATCTCTTTCGAGTTCCTTTAAGAAATCTAGAGTTAGAAGGTGTGGTAGTACACACATTTAATCCCAGCACTCAGGAGACAAGGCAGGCAGATCTCTGTGAGTCTGAGGCCAGCCTGGTCTACAAATGAGTTTCAGGACAGTCAAGACCATTAAACAGAGAAACCCTGTCTCGAAAAACCAAGAAAAGAAAGAAAAGGAGAGGAAAAGAAAAAGGAAAGGAAAAAGGAAAGGAAAGGAAAGGAAAGGAAAGGAAAGGAAAGGAAAGGAAAGGAAAGGAAAGGAAAGGAAAGGAAAGGAAAGGAAAGGAAAAAAGGAAAGGAAAGGGAACCTAGAGTTCACTAAGATTAGCGGAAGAGGGGCAGAGGCTTTGGCATTTGACTCAGGACAGGCAGAGCATCAGGTCAGCAGCATCTCCCCCCAGGGAAGCCAGGGTGACAGGTTTTAAAAGAATAAGTGACACCAAATCCAGACCATGCAGGCCTTCTTATGACAACAAAGCCAGGGAGACCTGGAGAGGACAGACCAAGGGATGGGCTGAAGAAACAGATCATGGAAGCCGGCATGGAGTCTTACCTTTAAAGTCAAACTGGTAGATGTTTTTTAAGGATTCGTGAAGAAAATAAAAGCTTCCTAGTGCCTGTAGGAGCAAAGAGAAAGACGGGGTCAGGACAGTACTGGTTCTCTACTATGTGAGATTCTGGACCACAAAAGAAGCTTTGGCAAGGAGGGGAGAGGAGACACACTGTCACTCAGTACCAGCAGCTGAGGCAGAGGAGGCCAGGGGATGTTCAGCACCTCCCACCATCTCCCACTTGCCAGCACGGTACAGTGGTGAACTAGTCAGCTCTGAGCAGCATTAATCAACCAACAAGCAAACAGCCACCGTGTTGCTGTCCCAAGCTGCACAGTCCAGGCCACACATGTTTTCAGGAGTGGAATCCTTGGGAGATCTAGGCTCATCTCTCCAAGGTTCACACATTTTATACCACGCCCACCACCATCTACTCCACGACCACACAACAGACACAGATGAGATTTACTATTATGAAAAGTGGAGTTGGAAAACAAATGACTTCAACAATTATGGACTAAGGTATAGAAGTTAATCAGTTCCCACCTCAAATGTCCACACAGGAATAGTCTGGGACCCCACTAGAGTGACCACACAGTAAAGTGTGGTCCCCCAGCTCGGGGTCTCCATGGGAACAGGTCTGGTCCCCAGCTCAAAGTCCACGTAAAGCTGCTCTGACCACCAACTCAACATCCACACAGGAACAGGCTACTTCCCCTGGCCAGAATACCCACAAAGTCTAAGATTTTGTCCCCCAGCTCAATGTCCACACAAGAATGGGTTTGGGCCGGGCGGTGGTGGCGCACGCCTTTAATCCCAGCACTCGGGAGGCAGAGACAGGCGAATCTCTGAGTTCGAGGCCAGCCTGGTCTACAAGAGCTAGTTCCAGGACAGACTCTAGAAACTACAGGGAAACCCTGTCTCGAAAAAAACAAAAAACAAAAAAACAAAACAAAACAACAACAACAAAAAAGAATGGGTTTGGTATTTCCTCCTCAGAATCTACATAGGAATAGCCTGGTCTTTACTTGCCATCAGACCCCAAGGACAGCACAGCAGAAGGCTGAAACCATGTCTGCTGGCAGCACAAATGGCTTCTTTTGGCCTCTCAAAGGTAAAACTCAAATTCTTTTGCAGTAGTGCTTGGTTTTAATTTCCCCTGGCTATCATATGCCACAAAACTCTGATTGTCAATGCAGGAAACTCCACTCCAGTCTTGCAGTCAAGGTGCCTGGTCTATGTGTTTGTACACATGACATTCTCATGAAGCTGGGCCCCATCTGGTATATGCTTATGTGGAATTCTACACCTCCCTCTACCATATTGGCTACTCCACAGTGGGGTGGGGAAGGCTTTATCCAACCCCTTTCTTCCTTATATCATCTTATGTCCTTATCAATCCCCAGGTATCTCCTGACCATGCCCCAGCCCTCTGGCTTCCCACACCGCTCACCTCCATGCTTTCAGCCCCAGCAACTAGTGTCCCCTGGAGCCCTGCAGTTTTCTTTCACTCTTCCTCCCGCCCACCCACATCCTGCCAGGCACCCATTCACAAGGTGCTCTGGGTATCACATCGACCCTTGCCTCTGGAAGATTCCAGGGCTCTGCTGCCTCTCATCCTCTGTCCCCATTTGCACTGTGGCAGGAAGGCGCTCTGCTCTGTGGATAGTCCAGCCAGACCCATAGTCACATTTTCCTCTGGTCACACTTGTGGAGTGAGGCACCTTCACAGCAGAACTTGGAAGCAGCCAGCTTTCAGTTTGCCTTCTTAAGGTTGCATCAATGAGAGAGAGAGAGACTATGCATCATTAAGATGCAGGGACTGAGCCTCCTCTATGGGCCAGAAGAGAAAATTGCAGGGCTGGGCCCAGCATGAACCTAACACTTGCTCCAGGGCTGACACACAGCTCTGAGTAGGATGCCTCTCTACCTGTTTCAGGAGAAGAGGAACTAGAGAGAGAGTGTACTGAAGACCACTTTGAACACTAAGCTTTGTCTCTTACATGAGCAGGCAGACAAGATAGTATAAGGTTTATGATAAACAAACAGAAATAAGCTGTAGTTTTACATCAAAACTGCAGTTCTAGCCAGAAACTCCATGATTAGCGCTAATGAATACCCAAAGTCAAAGCCCAGCCCAGCTTTCCATCATTCCTGCCGCTGTATCAATACAGCCAGGACCCCGCCATCCACCACAGGGTACGAGATCTTGTGGCAGTGTACTATGGCCTGCCGCCAGAAGACCTCTGAGCACAGCGCGTGTTCATAGAACACATCTTGGAGTATTGATTCCTTGCCTCTCCCACTAAAAACAATTAAAATACATTTTACATATTCATAAACCTGTCACCAGTGCTTATTAGTTTTCTGCTAACGAGCAGCCTCCAGCCTCCACGTGTCTCTGCCATAGCTATGAGTGTGGGGTGAAAGCCCTGACACCCTTGAAGACCAAGGCAACACGCAGAGTCCCTGACAAGCTCAGTGTTGGGATGCTGAGGTTGACCTAGCGTAATGCACTCTGGATTCAGACCCCCAGCAGTGCATACATGACAGGGGGTGTGCAGAGGGGAGCTAGTCTGGCCAGGTGGACTGACATTTCAGCAGCCACACTGGCTAGAAATGAAGAGTTGTCAGGCATGTCTCGGGGGAGTGCAGCCATCCAGGCACACTCGAGCCTCAGGAGTGCGGCCACCTGCACAGCTCCATTGACTGAGTGTTACAGTGGTGGGCCCAGCTTGCACATCGGGAGAGTCAGAACAACAGAGGCCAGATACTAGCGACAAGAGTGATGCAGAGTCAAGGTGAGATGCTCCTTGGTTTACTCCTGCTCCAGCTGCACACAAGCCTGAGAGTTTCCTGGTCTAGAGCAGAAGCCCACACAGAAGCGACATAAAGCGCTTAGTAAGTAGCACCTCTATCACTGTGTATTCTCAAACAAATGTGACAAACAAGTTGGCTTGGCTAATCTATCATTTCCATTGGGATGTTGGCAGCAAAGAGCACACCATTAACCTAGGATCCTGTAAGGGGCTCACTCTTCCAGGAAATGGCTGAGTCCTGAATTTAAGCCAAATCGACTCATCAATAGAGACACACAACAGTGCCATTTATCTCTCAGCTCCTATGCATGAGGGAATCACACAAGCATATCCTACATGTGCCCTGAGGTGGGCTACAGCCACTTTATCTGTGGTCAGATGCCCTATGAAAATGTTGGGCAGCTCCCACAGCACTGTGGACTCAACAGTGAAAGTTCCCAGCATGCCCGTGAGGAGGCCCTCCAGGTGCCAGTGCTAGAGCCACTGCTGGGACAGATGAGTACAGGGCAAAAGGCCATAGTAGGAGGACTAGGGGTGTTTAGTAAAGGCAATACGGAATGGGGCAAGCAATACCTCACAAAAGACTGTACCATACTGGTTTTGTTTCTATGGATAAAGCATTTGCAATTCCAGAGCTTTTTTTTTCTTTAAAAAATGAAATCAATCTACAAGCAGGAAAAAAGCTTTGTAAAACATAATAATAACTAATCTTTAGGCCTGCAACCAGAGATTTTAACTGTTCCAATTCGAACTGACAGAATAATAAACCATGAGTAGCTGAACCACTCACACCTCTCCTCCTCCTCACATACACCTCCCCTTTGCCTGACAGATGCCCCAACCCAAGGGAAGGAGGTGGCCTCGCTCCTCTGTGCTGCCTGCCTTCAAGCGCATACACTCTTACAATCAATCTCTGACAGCACTACTCTCTTGAGAACAAACTTCAAGACATCAGAGGCTGAGGCATTACCACTTCCGCATGGTGACATTTAAGTGCCTGTCTTACATTCTGGGCATAAACCCAACTTGGTCTTATTATATTTCCATATCCTGTGGAATTCTGCTTGCTAACACTGTGCTAAAACATTTGCTTCCAGTCTTTCTGCTCTCACCACCACAATATCAGTCTAGTCCAACTCTTCAGTCTGCAAATCAGACAGGCATGTCCTCAGCTACACAGGACTCCTGCCCTGCCCTCCTGCCCTCCCTTTCTTCTTTTTGAAGACAGGATCTTTTCAGATGGCTCAGGCTTGCCTTCTGCATCAGTCTCCGGAGTGATGGGATGATAGGTCTGCACTTTTACTCCTGGGTACCACACTCTCTTCTCTGGAGTCTCCCCCCCCACCCCAACCCGACCCCCAGTGACAACACAATGGATCCGGATAGAGCACCCAATAAAGCCTTTCTGTCTTTCTCTTCCTCCTTCAAGGATGGCCTCCACCCCACCTTTGGTTGATAAGGTCACATGCATTGCACTGGTCCTTTCTAGAAGGTCCTCTGCTGGCTTTATAATCCTCCTAGATCTCTTAAATTGAATCTCCAAATACAGGATGTATGCTATTTCTCCTCTCCTCTTGCTTCCCTGGGAAGGATGGCCTTTCCCAACTCCCGCAGCATCTTCCCATCACCACGTGTCTCCTCTGCACACCAACTCCACTTCATGTGCAAATCTGACAGACCATAGACCCACTGTCTATCTCTAAATCCCATTCTCTCCTCTGCCAACGTTAGGCCATCATCTCTAAATGGGCACTGCTTCTGCCACTGCTATTGCCCCCTCAGTCTTCTCTAAGCAGTAGTGCACCAGCCGTCTACAAGCGCACACCTTCTGCCCTGTGCTCTCACGCAAGTCAGCACACCTGCCATTCACAGGGCTCCAGCACTGCTGGCCATGACGCATGGGCTGGCCAAGATTTCTGTCTCTGGGATTACAACATGCTTTCTTTCTTCTCTTCCAGGTGATTCTCACAGGAACCCCCTGCTATTCCAAGTCTCCATGGAAACACTATCTCCTCCAAGCAGCATAGGCCAACCTAGCACCCCATTATTCCTGCAATACGCTGCCTACTCCAGCTGCCTGAGACTCGCAGCCTTACAGAGGAAGCTCACTGAGGGCAGGAATGTGACAGGAGTCCTCCAGAACAGATTAGTTCCTGGAGGAATTCCATCAGCACATTGCCCTTAGGGTCCAGCTGGCTGAGCAGCTCTGACTTAACTATCTGCTCAAGTCTCAAAAATTACCTAAAGTACAACTTCTGAGAAGCTGTGTACTCACAGAAAATACTCTTCTGATCAGACCCCAAAGGTAAGCCCTGAAAGGACTGGCTTTAAAACAATTTAACAGATTGAGTAATAAATCAAAGCAAAGTTATTTTAGCATTCATTAGATTATAAACAATAATAAATGAAACAAAGCTTTCGTTTCAATCAATGCAGAGCTTTATTGATCCTTCCCTTTATAATAAACTCACAGGCAGCCAATCTAATTGGATGAGGCAGCATTACCGCCTGTCTCCCTAGCATTACTGGTGGTGGGGGCACGTGGGAAAGGCAGCATTTAGCATGTCGCTGTCACAGGGTGTCCTCCTTTGTAACCAGTACAAACTGAGAGCTGACGCATTTCAGCTCCCAGGGCTGGACAGGAGAGATGGCACAAAGCTGCTCCCTCCCCACCTCCTGACCCTAGCCACCAAGCCCCATCCAGGCTGGCTGGTGGCCCAAGAGATGCACACATAATTTCATTCCATCTCCCATCCAACAGCCGACATTAGAAGTTAATTAAATTGGTTGTCCACTGTATTCATCCACTTACAAAGTTAATGATATTCTGTCCCTGAATTAAGGAGCATTTTATAAAGCGTGCACCATGGGAGCTGGCATGTCGTACATGGGGTGCTGAACTCTGTCACAGCTCCTGGTTGTTGCATCTCCAATTAGGCAGCCTGGGAAGGGCAGGGCCCTGTCTGCCAGGGCAAAGCACAAGTCATCCTGACAGTGAGGGTAAACACTACACACAACAGCCACTTAATATCTCGTGTTGGACTACAATAAATTCCACCAGATTAGTAGGCCTGTTAACATTTCACATTACCATAGTGTGGGGCAGTCAAATCAGAACAAGACAGTCTTCAAGACAGGCTGTGGGAGAGGTACATACCCTGAAGGTATGGAAAGGGAAGGGGTAAGACTGGGTTCCTACATGAGACATATGGACTGTATGTTTCTACTGTCAACTAGACACAACTGGAGTCAACTAGAAGAGGGAACCTTAACTAAAGTCTCGATCAGACCAGCCTATAGGCATGACTGGGGGCATTTTCTTGACTGATAATTGATACAGGAGGACCAAAACCAAGACCACTGGGGGCAGTGCCACCCCCAGGCAGGTGGTGCTAGGCTATTTAAGAATGAATGGAGCCTGAGAACAATCTACAGAGCCTGGTAGCCACAATCACCAGGCCTGAAAATGGGAGAAATGGTCAAGGTGGCTGTCTTAGTTAGGGTCACTACTGCTGTTATGAAACAGTGTGACAAGAGCAAGTTGGGGAGGAGCGGGTTTATTCGGCTTCTGTTTCCACAGCACTGTTCCTCATCACAGGAAGTCAGGACAGGAACTCAAGCAAGGCAGGAACCTGGAGGCAGGAGCTGATGCAGAAGCCATGGTGGAGTGCTGCTCACTAGCTTGCTCCCCATGGCTTGCTCAGTCTGCTTTCTTATAGAACCCAGGACCACCATCCCTGGGATGGTATCACCCATAATGGGTTGGGCCCTCCCCCATCAATCAGTAATTTAAAAAATGCCATACAGCCAAATCTTACGGAGGCATTTTCTCAACTGACATTCCCTCCTTCCAAATAACTCTAACCTATGTCAAGTTGACATAAAAGTATCCAACACAGTGGCCAAATCACAGGCCTGGGTAGCCACTGAGTGTGAGAACATGGACAGTTCTGCCATGAAATGATGAAGTTACCAGCAGGAACTAGGGGTGGAGAAGAGAGCAGGGATAAAGGTCCAGACCCAGGGAGCGTCAGGCAAGAAGGAAAATGAATAGATAGTGGAACAAGGGGGTGGGTAAGGGATGAGAAGTGTGGTGGTGGGGGCACAAAGCAGCCAATAGGGATGAGGAGTGATCAATGGGGACAAGGAGTGGCCACAGAAGACAGGAAGCAACCTAGGGGTAAGCCAGGAGGATGACCACAGGAGTACAAAGTGACTGCCATGCCAAGAGCAACGGGGACAAAACATATGCCCAGAAAGCACAGCATGGAAGCCAGTAGTGACGTAAGCAGCCAAATGCACACAGTTAATTTGAACCATTTTGACCATGCATGGCTTAGCTGTCTTTACACTCTCTTCAAGATGTCGGACGGGCTGGACAACTTCTTGCCAGAAGTCAAAAAAATTACTCATAAAAGGAGGGCAGGAAGGGGTTCTCCACTATGTCCTGCAGCTTTGCACGGACAGTGGTCCTCAGGATGGGCCATTTCTAGCTTGACTGAAGACATCGAGTAAGCATGATGTAGATGAACAAGGTACTCCAGCAGAACTGGGACGTCATGTGCACAAGCCAGCAGGTGCCTCCTTGGAGGCATACAGTCACCTGCTTTGCCCAAGTCCATCTATTTTCTGGGTGGCTGAAGACCACAGATGGGAAAAGCAAGTCCTGCTATCTGTTTCACTGTGGCAGAAGGTGTGTGGACAGGAGAATGCAGCCTTGCAAAATTCATACAGCATGCTGTGTCTATTACATGCCTCTGCCATGATAAGAAAGGATAGCAACCCTGAGACTTTCTGCATAGTTAAAGCTATGAAGACCAAGCTATGTAAGGATGGGGCTTCCCATACAGGCATCTAGACCTTCACTGGCACCCCTGAGGTACCTTCCTTCTCAGACTTAGAGCCTATGCACCCTAGAAGTTTTTTGATAACATAGAGCTTGCAAACTGAATTTTGATAATAATATAAAAATCAAAATAACATCGAGGTTTAATTATTAAATTTATTAAGTTATACTTTTTCCATATCTAAATGGTTTCAGAAGTCAATCAATAGACTTTCATACCAATTAAATTATGTGATGAGTTTACATCCCTACAACAGCCCTGACTTCTCTTTTGGCTTTTAAAAATCATTAGCTTTTCAATTACAATCCCAGTTATGAGCATTATGGATATAGGATAATTAAAGCACAATGCACTTTAAGAGAGGCCAGCACCGAGCAAGGGTTGTTTACAAAATACCTCCCACCATTAGTGAAGTGCAGGACACAGAAAACACTGCAGGAAGGCTTTAATTGATTTTTGTACTTCAATTATATTGGGGAACTGCCGTCTACTTCTGTTCCAATCATTTAACTTAGTTCCAAGCTCGAGGAACTGCTGCTGTGGTGCAGCTCTTCCAAGGGTGTTAGGAGGGAGACTCTAGGTCCTAACGGCCACACTCCGGGTCTGACATTCCTTAACTGTCACTCCTTTAGGCTGCAAGGCCTTGAAGCGAGAATGCCTCTTGCTCCTGTCCTTTGTGATGGACCTCTCTCTCACAGATGATCTATCTTACACACCTGACATCCACTTATGGAGACCCTATTTCCCATCTCATCCCTCTTCCTCCCTCCCTTCCTTCTTCACTTGGGCCGCTGTCTAAAGAGCATCCTTCAACATTTATCTTTCCTGCGGATCTGCTGGTCCTGAGTCTTTTCCGATTTCATGTGAATAAGAATGGATTTCTTACTTTGACTGCCCCTCCCTTTGATCTGGGGAGGGGAAGAATCTTGCTATGCAGGCCCAGGCTGACCTACTTACAGGTCCACACCATGGTCTTGGTTAGGCTTTCTATTGCTTTGATGAGACACCATGACCATAAGCAATGTGGGCAGGAAAGGGTTTGTTTCACTTATATGTTTCCACGTCACAGTCCGTCACTGAAGGAAGACAGGACAAGAACTCAAGCAAGGCAGGAACCTGGAGGCAGGAGCTGATGCAGAAGCCATGGAGGGGTGCTGCTTACTGTGCTTGCTCCTCATGGCTTGCTCAGCCTGTTGTCTTATAGCACTCAAGACCACCAGCCCAACTGTGGCATAGGGATAGGCCTCCCCATATCAATCACCAATTAATAAAATGTATCACAAGCTTGCCCACAGGTTATTCTGGTAAGAACATTTTCTCCATTGAGATTTGCTCTTCCCAAATGACTCGAGCTAGTGTCAAGTTGACATAAACTAGCCAGTACAGCTACCATTCCAGCATCTCCTTCACTCTCAGATGATCCTACGAGACAGAACTCTGTATGCAAGGCTCCCTGTGCCATATTCCCTGCTTCTTTGAGTTGTGCTGGAATATGAGCTGTCAGTTAATGGTTAATTCTTTCTTCTTCTCTGCTTTCAATTGCATTTTAATCTATCTGGTATGGCTTTATTTTTCAATTCTGACAGGAACTCCTTGGGATTGCCAGTTCTGTATAAAGACTTTCCATAACTCTAGAAGTTTGTGACTTATCGCCCCTCCCAAAACAATTTCTGGGGCTAAAGAGATGTCTTGGCGGTTAACAGCATCCACTATTCTTGCAGAGGACTGAGGCTTGTTTCCCAGCATCCACATGTCAGCTCACCACTGTCTCCAGTTCCAGGAGATCCAACACTTTCTGGGTTCTTCAGGCACCAGGTACACATGTGGTACATATACACACATGCAGTCAAAACACACACACAAAACAAAAATAAGTAAATTAAAAAAATATTATCTCTATCCTTCATCCTATCTCTGCTTATTTCCAAGGTTCTCCCTATACCAGCCAACTCTGGGCCATGTGTGCTTCACAAAGTGCGCACCCAGAATGTGGCACGCTCCAGATGGTATTTCCTTCTGTCCTATCTGTACCCCACTGAGTATATTTTCATCCCTGCAGCTTCCAGTAAATGCAAAGCATGAATAAAACTTGTTCTACTTTTAAATTCTGCAGTTGCCAGCAGCCCATGAGCCTACCTCTCCCCACTTAGGAGAGTGATAATGGCCACAGAAGCAGAAAAGGTCAGGTGCTTGTTGGGTGAACAAAATCAGGATGCAAGGCTCTCCTCCTGACTCCTCCACCCAGAGAAGGCTGCTGACAGGTCTCAGTGTGCAGGGGCCTGTCCTCAAGATCTAATGTAGTCCCCTAAATATGTGACAACATGTCACCTCCTAGCCGACAGTTTCACTGCTGGAATCACTCCACCCTATCCTGTTTCTGATCATACAACATAGGTCTAGATCGAGGACTCCCTGTGTAATCCTGTGCCTGCCTCTGTTGGGCTGGGAACTGTCATCAAGCTACTGAGAACTTCTGCCTGTGTTTTTCCTACCACACAGGGGGAGTGAAAACACCACTGGATTCTTCAGATCCCCATGGTCACCAAGCACTATGGGCTGATGTCAGGAGCCAATGGGACCCAATGCTCCTATCAGGAGTGTCACCTCTTTCAAACCTATTCCCTCAACACACAGGAGTGTGATGCCAGAATACAAAGGCCCAGCACAAAGTTTCTGGCCTAGAAGGCTCTCCAGCTCCTCGCTCCCCAGCAATCTCAGTGCTTCCAATTCCTCACCTGAACATGCCTCCCTCGGTCGGAAACATGACCTCTGCCTCAACCAGAAAGAAAGAACCAAGGCTACCCCAGAAGAAAAGGGGCTCCTCATATACTATCCCCAACCTGGTACTGAAAGCAGCAGGGCTTGGGGCTTTAACCATCCGCAAGGAGACCTTCACCTCTTTTCTGAGGCAAATCACGAAGAACTCTTACGGGAAAGATGTCCAAAACAAGCTATCTCCCACTAATGGCCTTGTTATAAATTAGACCTTACTGACAAAGACCAAGGAAAAGTGACACCCATCAAGCGGACCTGATGTTTGCACTTTCCCAGACTCAGCACCACTGTACTGACCTCACACGTGTCTGTCATTCTCATTTAGAGAAAGAAATGGTGCCAGAATGGCAGGACAGAAGCAGGCAAGTACAGGTCAAGGGAGAAGGGCACGCCAGCAACCCCAGGGATGTGCCACTGTGGGGCCTCCTGGAAGGCCATTGAGAATGGCACTGGTGCAGCTGAGTCCTGGAGGTCACTTGTGTCCTTTCTTACTGATCAGTCTCATAGGTGAGTGATGACAAGCCTGGGGGAGGGGAAGGTGGCAGGTAACATGTGGGAGTCTAGTGACACAGAGAACCCAGGCTGCAGTGGAAAATTTATTTCGAAATGTTGGGCATCTAGGTTTTGGTGGAGCCAGAGACAAAGATTTTCTGGAGGAGAGTTGTGAGCAGTGAAAGAAGTAGAGATGAAGAGAAGAAAGGCTGAGGAGTGGCATGGGACATGCAGGGTCACAGAACCGGGAGAGACTGCAGGCTGCAGATGGGATTCCCTGCAGTAGCCAGTATACACAGAGCCAGAGGAAAGGGCACCTTAGGTGAGGGAGAAGTAAGCTAGAGGTATCAAGATGGAACTACCACATAAAGACCGGAACGTGGATGAGCCTTGAATAGAAGGGAAGTTGCCCAAGTAGAATGGACTGAGTTTCTGCCAGGCCAGAAATGAAGCACACAGTTGCTTCATTGTAGAGACCCAAGACTAACAGGGTCTCTACAATCTAAAACAAAGTCAGTGTGCAAACACAAAGAAGACAAAGGAGTGGGGAGAGGAGTTGGTAGAACCAGCTCTTCTAGAAATTAAGCTCTGGGATCCTAATCACATTCACATTATCTCAACCACCCTTGCCTCCTGCATGGAGCAGGAGAGAGGGGAGCTCTACATGGCTCCATACCTATGAAGTCGTACCAGTCTGTTCTCATTAGTGGCATACAGTATTCTACAATGGGACACTGGTTATAACCTATCAACTGAAGGAGAAGAGATTTTGAGAAAAGGCTAACCCATTCACATGTAGCTGCCAGTTCCCCAGGGCATCTGAGTCTTGTTACTTCTGACTTATAATGCGGAACTTGAAGCTTCTTTCCCCTTCCTACTACTGCTAATATTCCCAAAGCTACACAGAGGAGAACATGTATTTCCCCATGTTCCAGTTCAAGTTGGGCCTGGTACACTGGCACCATCAGTGGGCCACTTGCCTGAAATCTACTAGCCAGTGCCACATACTCTACGCTCAGCATCCCAGTTTTGCCCTTGGTGACAATGGACAAGGGTTGAAAACAACACCCAGTAGGTTGGCTGTGCTCAGTGTTCATTGGCTGCCAGGAATCATATGGGATCACAGAGGTGCTCATGAAAGGCTATGGAAATCAACACATGAAAAGTACCATCAAAAAGTACCAACCACAAGCTCTGCAACAAGCCTTAACTTCTCAAGAAGAGAGGTCTCCAGGAATAGGAGGCCTTCTAGCACCCTGTGCACACTAGCAATAAGGAGGCCTTCTAGCACCCCTGTACACTAGCAATAAGGAGGCCTTCTAGCACCCCTGTACACTAGCAATAAGGAGGCCTTCTAGCACCCTGTGCACACTAGCAATAAGGAGGCCTTCTAGCACCCTGTGCACTAGCAATAAGGAGGCCTTCTAGCACCCTGTGCACTAGCAATAAGGAGGCCTTCTAGCACCCTGTGCACTAGCAATAAGGAGGCCTTCTAGCACCCTGTACACTAGCAATAAGGAGGCCTTCTAGCACTCTCGTACCTGTGAAACAATGAAACCTAGTGCCTGTATATGCTCACAGTGATGAGCCCTGCCAGCATCCAGTAAAGAATTTGCAATAATGAGCCCTTCGGGGGGTGGAGGCACATACTTTTAATCCCAGTACTCGGGAGGCAGAGGCAAGCAGATCTCTGTGAGTTCAAGGCCAGCCTGGTCTACAGAGTGAGTTCCAGGACAGCCAAGGCTACAGAGAGACCCTGTATAGGAAAAACAAAAGGCCCTTCTAACACCCCATGCACACTCACGTCCACCTTGAGAAACATCGGCACTCTTTCAGTTCCCTGATTATACTTTAATTCAATCTCCAGCCCACAGTTTAAAATAAAGCCATTATGGATAGTGACCAAGAATTTCATCACTCCCTGGTGAGCATAAAAGTCAATCACTTAAGTTTTTATGATGTAATCTAAGAAAAGCAGACCTTTCTGAGGTTAAAAGATTTGATGGGTTCTCATTTTAGCCAAAAAGAATCCATCAGATACACCTGCTTCTGCGACAGAACTGCCTTCTCCCTTCTCACACTATCTACCTAGCATCTAAATAGTTACAGCAACAGGTCCGCACCAGAAAATTTAAAAACCGGGAAGAGGGACAAATGGCTACCACACAAAAACAAAAATGTGGCATCTCATGGCATCTGTCCATACACAGGGATGTGAGACTAAAGTCAGGACTACCCTTGAAATGTCAACAGTAGTGCAGGGACACCTTCCCCCACCTTCCCTCAGATACCTTGCTCTTACCACTGGACCACCTGCGAGGGCCTGTAGACATGAGAACATCTATAACCTGGAGTCACTCTGTTGGACGCCAATTGGAAACAAGAAAAAATAACAAACACTGATAAAAAGTTGCACCTGAAAAATCTCCACTCTAACTTATGCTCAGTGTACTTAGCAAAAGGTCAGAGCTCCGGAATCTGCTGGATAAATAAACGCCGGTGAGGTGGATGAATCACTGGAGAACTGGCGCATGGCAGCGAATGAATAACCTGCAAATGCGTCCCAAACCCCATTATTTCCCCTTTTCCAGAAGCCCAAGATTCATGTCCTCGCATGCCGCCAGTTCATTACTAAGAACTATCATCCCTCTTCCGGCACACGCCAGGCAGTGTGCACAGCCCCTCGAGGACCCTTTAATGTTTAATTCCCCATCATCCGCTCCGCTGAACAGCTTAATCTCTGCTTGTATGATCAATACTATATCAGTGTAAATTAAAATGACAATTTTAAAGTAATTAAGCCTGTTAATGCTCGATTCAAATGTCATTATTTGCACTGGGGATCGAGGAGAAATCACACCGTGTCTGAGGTGACAGGGAGACGCTTGAGCCTCCTCACCCTGCTGTATAGTGCCACTGGAGGCTTTAGCAAAGCGGATTAACTTCTGCCTCGCCCTGCCAGGGTGCCTATCCAATTTCTAAAGAGGATAACACAATTTGATGAATTTAATTCCAGCTACAAACTCAATTATTGTGATAATAGATGAAAACTGGGAGGGACTCTAACAAGACCACGTTTTACAAATACACTTACCTCCACAATGGGATGCGGCAGCAATGGCCTGATTTGATTTGTCCCCTCTCTTTTGAAAACCCTTTAAATAATTATGACGGTTGGAAGGACAGCCAACATTTATTAAAGAGACTTGCTCCAACCCACAGGGACTGTGGCTTAGATAATATGGGTCACATGAAAGCGCTTGCTGTCCCAAGCTGTACAGCAGCATTTATGAGACAAGCTCCGTGTTATCATTGCATTGCTGGGCTCATAAAGAGATACATAAAACTCGCCAGCCATGGACCAGAACTACCTGAACAATCCTGCTGCCCAGCTCCAGCCCAGGAGCCAGGAGCCAGTCATCTTTTCTGGGTAGACAGTGGGGACAGTAATACAAAGAAAATGAAGGGGGAAAATCACCCCTCTGCTCTGATTCCTAGGAGCCAAGTGTGCAGTGGGAGCAGGATATCTATAGTGTTCACACCAGCACTTCTCCGCCCAAGGGCTGGGGCTGCCTCAGGGACAGTGGCCATCACTGGGCTCTATCCATTACACCAGCAATAAAACTGACAACCAAACATTCACTTCAAGATGAAGAGCAAAGTGTAATAATTTCCGTTTGAGAGATGTTTGCACACTGAATGGCCAATCTTTCAGACCTACTCAGATAATTGCAGGCCCTAATCTGCTATAGGAGTTGGATGGGAGGGGTGCCCATGCCAGGGAAGGATGCACACTTAAACTATCTAAACCTCAAACATTCTGCAAGAAGGGACATGTACACTTAGTTTTCACATGCCCCTGCAGAGCTGAAGGGCTATATCATTTCCTCGTCCCCACATACATAATCCCTGTTCCACATGCTTGTGTCCCCCTCTAACAACCATTGGTAGAAATCAGTTTTAACATGAGTAGAAGTGCAGCACATGTTTAGATGTGTCCTCTTTTCTGCTGAGTGTAAGTACTTTCTAGAGTTTACAGATGAGCAACTAGAGAGGAAGTTACCTTCAGTAAGAAGTTCTCATGCTGTGGAGACAGACCCCGAGATATTCTGTTTTAGGAAAATGTCACACAGGAATGGCATGGTTAAGGCATCCTTAACTCTTAACCAAGGGAAAATGTTACACAGAAAATTCCTTCAAATTTTACCACTACTTTGCCTTGTATAAAATGAGAAACTGGGCTAACAAGATGGCTCAATGGGTAGAAATATATGTACCAAGACTGATGACCTGAATTTGATCCCTAGAGTCCACATGGTGGCAGGAGAGAACCGGGTCCTAAGAGTTGTCCTAACTTCCACTTTCAGTCACCTGCACATGACAGACATATGAACAAATATTATAAAAACAACAACAACAAAACTAAGATCTTCTGAAAAAATACAAGAGACAAGAATGTGGGGAAGCTGGCTTTGTTTTGGGAAGGGCATTTTCATGACTGTCAGGAGTAGCTCCCCATGTCCCAAAGGCTTTGTGGTGCATTGCAGCAACCCTGAGACATTTGGGACGATGCTTTCTGGTGATGGCAGCCTGGCACTCATCCTCAGCCTTTATAAGGATGAGGGACATCTGCAGAGGTGGGGCCTGGTCATGTGAGGTTTAAAAATGGGGGCCCATGCCAGATCGGCTATAGCTTACTCTGGGCTGGCAAGCTGGGGCACCAGCCCCGCCACCCGTTTACCACAGTTCTGGAAAAGGAGGGACAACCTCTGACAGTGCAGTTCCTCCCTATAGTAAACTGTGAACTCCACCACAGACAGCATCGACTGGAGAGTAAGAATCCAGGCACAGAAGTCATGAGCTATGTCCTCCTGCATTAACCTCTTCATGTAAGCAGGATTCTGTTTAAAACTGCAAAACAGTGAGCCCAGTCTAAAGGACATGAATCCAAAACAGATGAGGACTAAGTAGAAAGACTAAAGACCAGAACCCTAACCACCTAGTGGAGGCACAGTGAGAGCCCACTCTTGATCACCACACCCTACAGTTATCATACTGACTTACACCCACATGTGTACATACCTTGGCACTGGAGGCTAACCAGAAACAAGAGACTGCTCAGCAAAACTGACCCTGGCCACCATCTCATGGCTAAAGGGTCAGCAGGGTACAACTCTGAAACATGGTTAGAGTACACACTGGTCTATCAGCTGCCCAGACTGCTGCATCTCAAAAGTGGTCAACTGGCCCACAGACAAGAGCATCTCCCTCTAGCTAGGCCTGGCTTTAGAGACACATGCTACACAGACAGGGGCCAGGTCAGATGCTGAAGTTCCCATCGTCCTTTTCCGCAGACCAGTCAAACCTTTTTCTGGGCACTGAGCTATAGACAAGGAAGTGGTGGAGGACTTGGTGAGAGTGCAGAGACCCAGCCACTGAAGCCACATACAGCTGGCACACATGCAGAGACCTTGACCTGAGCCCACTGCAGGAGACCCAGCCACTGAAGCCACATACAGCTGGCACACATGCAGAGACCTTGACCTGAGCCCACTGCAGGAGACCCAGCCACTGAAGCCACATACAGCTGGCACACATGCAGAGACCTTGACCTGAGCCCACTGCAGGAGACCCAGCCACTGAAGCCACATACAGCTGGCACACATGCAGAGACCTTGACCTGAGCCCACTGCAGGAGACCCAGCTAGCATCTACATGAAAACCTTTGGGTCAGAGGAGAAAAGATCCTAGAGTACCCCACGGAGTGCAATAAGGCACTCAAACTGAACTCTGGAGGACAAGGATCCAGAATGCCTCTGCATCTGAAGTCAAGCTTGTCAGGCAGGACAAAGGGGATACACTGCTACACGAGATGCTTGGTCTCTGTCCACAGCACAAAGATACCTCAGGGAGACCAGGCATGGACAAGGCAGAGGCTAGGGTTTGCTGGAACTCCCAGGGAAAACAGAGTCTAGGCAAGCAGGGCAGGGCTCACAGGGGACCCCAAAGAGAAACGTCACTTGAGGCCAAATAAATAGAATGAGCGGCTACACTGTGAGCACCAGCACTATTTTTTTATGTCCACTGCTTCAGTGATTTTCTGTCAAAAAATGCTAACAAGCATCAAAGTCCTTAAGAGCTTTACAATCTTTCAGTTTGTTCACCAATACATTTCCTGCAGTGTATTTGTTTCCGAGGCTCATGTGACATGGCCCTCCATCATGCCTGTCGGCAGCCTGATGGATCTGCCGCCACCAGGCACCTGGCTCAGCTTCACCAAAGACCTGTTAGAGATTTCTCACCAGTGAGCACAGCACAAAGATAGACATATAGTAACTGAGGCCCTAGGTGGGAAGTTGTCAGGCTGGCCTGGATCTGTAGACCACGAGTATCAAGCCTCTAACACCCCTCCCCATACATGCAGTCAGTTTCCAACTCAACACTGTTCTCCTGCTGACAGAAACCAGGGCCCCAGACTCACAGCTGACTGGCATAGGCACCACCAGCAAGTGACCTATGGGAGCAGGAGGGAAGGCCAGGACAGATTAGAAGCCATGATTACAAACACAGGCCTCTGAAGGCTTTGGGGACAATGACCACAGAACCGGCCTTTAATGCAGACACAATGTCCACAGTTTTGGAAGTGGAGGACACCTGGGGGGACAGGCAGGGTCATGGGACCAGGTATCACAATTATCTGGAGCAGACGGGTGGCAGCACATGGCTCCTTGTTACCCTTGGTTGGATGAGGCATCTTCCTGGTCCTCAACCCCCAGCCCCGCCCCATGGACTCCTGGAGCAAACTTCCTAGTACCAGGTACAGGCTCATGTGTGAGGTCTGAAGCTTTATGCATTACACCTTCGATGACAGGTGGGTCCACCTAAAATTGGAGCAGTCCAGAGTCCGGACGGGAGGGGGTTTCCTCACTTGTAAACAGGACACTGTCAGCACACAGCAGGGACAGTGCTTGGTACTGGAAGTTGGGCTGTTGGTTTGAAGGGGCACTCAGAGACAAGGACACTGCCCTTGTGGCCAGCAGGTAAGCACCTTTCACTCTCACCTGCCATTTTTGCTTCTTACTGATAAGTCTGTTCAGATCTCCCCCCATGTTAAAAACCAGGTCCTTTGCCCTACTTTTATTGATTGATAACAGTTGTTGACATGAAGAACTTCCAGTGAAAATTCTTGATCATGTTGTCCCATGGGCTGTCAACTGTCTCTACTCTTGCAAAACCACTAATGTCTCATTTGATGATGACTGCCTTCTTAACACGCCATGCCTGCCACATTCTGTAATCACTTCTCCCTTGGGTTTGTAACCACACGAAGTTAATTTCCACAGTTTCTGGTGAAAGCTGGGATTCTACTCATGGAAAGTGGTCATGAGTAAGGGTCACTCCTCCCTCATGGCTGAACAGCCTGGACACCTTTGTCAAAACTCAAAGGTCGTATGCCCTTGAAATCCCAGCCCTCAGAGGATTGAGGCCAGCCTAACCCAGACGATCTCCAGGGCCTCCTCTCTAGTCCTTGGACTGTTTTGCTGGTTTTATACTAACACTCCATTGTCTTGCCCACTGTAAATTTGTAGCAAGTCATGACCAGGCAAGATGAGCCCTCCAGCTCCATCCAGTTTCAATGCCGCAGTAGGCGCTGTTGATCCTTTATACTTCCATATAAAATGTAAACCCAAATTTTTGATTTCTACAAAAAAACAACTCGGTTCCAACTTTGATTAGAACGGCACTGAAGCATCATGCCAACCTGCGTAAAAAAGATGCATCTATACTGCTGAGCCTCCACCGAGCCTGGTACAGCTCCATATGCTCAGCTCTCTCTGTCTAGAGCAAGCAGCATGCCATGGGTCTCAGGATATGGGTCTTACATAGCACTGACCTAGTGTAGTCCTGAATGGTCCAGATTTCGGTGTTATTGTAAAAGGTAATTTCAGCTTCCCGCAGAACCATTTACAAACTGATAGCTTGCAAGTCATTGGACATGGGACAAAATGTCAGAGATCTAAACAAAATACTTCATGTTAACAAACCCAGTTCTGGGGGCTGGAGAGATGGCTCAGAGGTTAAGAGCACTGATTGTTCTTCCAGAGGTCCTGAGTTCAATTCCCAGCAACCACATGGTGGTTCACAACCATCTGTAATGAAATCTGGTGTCCTCTTCTGGCCTACAGGCATACAAGCAGACAGAATACTGTAAAACAAAATAAATAAATAAATCTTTTTAAAAAAAAAAAAAAAAAAAGACAGTTCTGGCTGCTGGTACTGCACACTGGTGGCTCACTTGAAGGAACCTTGTTCTCCTCATGCCAATGCAGTCAATTCACGAGGTTGATCCTACACTTCAAGAGGTCTTGTTTGTCTCTGGGTTGAATCCTCAAACCACAGCACAAAAGGTGAAGGTGTGCCCCTAGGGACATAGTGTCG
The DNA here is from genome assembly GCF_903992535.2 of Arvicola amphibius. Lineage (NCBI taxonomy): Eukaryota > Metazoa > Chordata > Mammalia > Rodentia > Cricetidae > Arvicola > Arvicola amphibius. The sequence goes on along the minus strand of NC_052047.1, from coordinate 141,578,215 downwards.
AGTTGGATGGAGGAGCAGAGGGCATGTGGGAAAAGGGACTAAAACACAGCTTCACATCCCACTAGGATACGGGAGTTCCCTACTGGTCTCTACCCACCCAGGTCTGAACTTGCATCTCTTTTTTTGAAAGGCAAAAGAATGAAGTCAAGAAAATGAAAACAAATCAGGTTGGATCACTATTTCTAGTCCACTTTGTGAATTTACTTTACTATGAATTTAAGGCTAGATCAGAGAGACATTTAAGTTAGAAACAACCAATCTGTCCCCAGATGACTGCCCCTTCTTCCCCCAAATCCTGCAGCAATCCCCACTGACCACCTCATCACATAATAATTCTTTCTTTGGCCGGGCGGTGGCGCACACCTTTAATCCCAGCACTCGGGAGGCAGAGGCAGGCGGATCTCTGAGTTCGAGGCCAGCCTGGTCTACAAGAGCTAGCTCCAGGACAGGCTCTAGAAACTACAGGGAAACCCTGTCTCGAAAAACCAAAAAAAAAAAAAAAATAAAATAAAATAATTCTTTCTTTGATGCTTCAAGCATGGCATAACTCTGGCTTCCTCTCTACCTGCCAATCATGTTCAGATATTCTATGTGCCAGTGATGCTTGCCTCTTCCTGAGCTGCTCAATGCAACATCTGCTTTCTGGATGCCAGGTCTCCAAGGCATGCTCTACCTATACCATCATGCCAGGTGCTTCCTTTATGTCCTCATGTGTGTTGGTTTAAGTGTCTGTCTGTTTCTTCAAGTGAGAGCATTAGATGTATTATGTATAACATGTCATGTCACATGTAGTGTGTAACATGCTACATGTTATATGTAGTCAGCTCTGTGGCTCAACAGAAAGCATAGGCTTCCACTGTGCTTGCTCTGGTGAGCTACTAAACTTCTCTTGGATCCACGCTGCTAAGGACAGCCTAATGCTCAGCAGCTGTAAGGACCAAGCTCAGGTAGTGTTTGCCACTAAGGGCTCCTTGGTGACTGCCAGAGTGTGAACACTACCTGTCTGGTGTCTTCTAATGTGGCCTGGGTCACCCATGCCTGCACACCGACGTTAACCTGGGACATCAGCTACTGTACCCAGCAAAACACACAAAATGACGCTACAGAAACCCAGACAGCTCTGCTGGAGTGACTGGCCAGGAGGACCAATAGATGCATCTGGCTACAGCCAAGTGCTAGGGCTTCAAGCTCAGTGGAGGCTTTGGTCTTTCTTCTGTGGTCCACACAACCCTAACTGAACTGCCTGGCAAAGAAAACCCCCCTTTTTTTTTTCACAGAAAACCCTTTGAGCAGAGTTCGCTAGCTAGACGAGCTGAGTGAACAACACTCCATACTGATATTCCCTGTCCCTCTTGATAAGATGCTTCTTCAGCAAACTCCTCACCCAAATGTATTCTCCAAGCTTTAGCCAATGTCTCAACCTCACACTCTGCATTCATCAACCTAGAACACAGGTCCTGAGGGCAGAGGTCAGGGTAGCCATCCTTGTGTCCATATCTCAGGCCGGCAGCAGGTCCAACACACAGGAGCACACCCTGGTTTTCCAAGGCCAATAAGTATTATCACCCTCAGGATAGGGAAGCAGGTCCAAGCTCTTGGCTAAGCCTAGTGAACTTTGGTTCCTGAGAAGAAAACCAACACCCCTGTCCTCTCTGCCCTACAAAGAGATGGCTGTCAGTGTCCCAGAACTCCTTTTTGTGGTTACCTGGTGAGCCTCCCTGTGGCATAGGGCATGTGTACCTGTGCCTCCCTCCGAGACTCATCTGACCATGGCCAGAAGTGAGCTAGGCACCCCACTGTCCAGCAAGGGGCAGTCCCATAAGAAGATGCACCATTCCCATCTAGTCATGGGAATCTGGAATTCAGGAGGTGAGTGCTGCCTGGCAGTCACCATATCATCCCAGGGGAGCCAACCATATGTGTAAAAATGACTTGGGTTCTGATCTTCTCCTATTCTAAACCTGGTATTGGTGGACTGGTAGCTTCTCCACAGTACCACACCTGGGAGAGGTAATGCCAGAATGATGTTGAGGAATTGGGAGCGCATACAACACCCTGCACACCAGCCAGCCATTGCCACCTCCTCTTCAGTCAATGCTCCCTAAACCAGGATGGAGTAAGTAGTAAGTAGGTGTATCTCTGTGAGTTTGAGGCTAGCCTGGTCTACAAGAGCTAGTTCCAGAACAGGCTCCAAAAATCCTGTCTTGAAAAAAAAAAGACCACTCATTCATGGCAAGCAGACAACAATGACTACATGACTGGCCAGGGCTTCTCCATCCTTGTGAGAGACCATAGACTCAATCAAGGATACCCAGCCCTGAGCTGATAGCCCCATCCACCTCCCAGCACTGAGTTTTCTCAGAATCCCTGTGGTGTTCCCTCCCTGTTCAAAAAATCCATCAGTAAATATCTCAACCTCTTGTCCCTGGCTACCTAGCTCCAAATATGAGTGACAATGGAGAGGTAGGCTAGCCATGAGTCACATGAGCTCTCTCAGACACTTGTGGATAAACAGATGAAAGCTCTGGCATGAGGACCATGGTACTATAGCTCTTTGCCCCAAACTCCTCCATCAGAAAGTAGACCAAACATGGAAAACAAAGGCAACTACTTCTCATGGTTGACAGAGAACCCTATGAACACAGTTGAGTCTTCCAGTGTCCACAGGGATACATTTTGTCCTTTCCAACGTTCAAAAGGCAATCTGGATCTCCTGACATGCATAGGAACATAGCTAGGTCTTTTCAACACCTACAGGGGCACATCTGGTGTCCTCAGCATCTACAGAGGTATATCTGAAGGTCCTCAACAAGAGGAACCTTGGGGTCTGTCTGGTATCCACAGGGACTTGTCTGGATCTAATGGACACCCACAGGGGCACATCTGCATCTATCTGATGCCCACAGGGGCATGCCTGGGTCTGCCCCATGCTTACCTGGATACATGGGGGTCTACCTCATTCCAACAGCGGCATATCTGGATCTGGTAGACACATGAGCATGGTGCCCGGTGAGCACATATAAGTCTTCCCAATATCCAAGGGGCACATCTTAGTCTGTCTAATGCCTGTAAGGGTGCATTAGGATTTGCCCAATGCCCACAGACATGAAGCTAAGGCTGCCCAGCACCAAGACCAAGAAGCATGAGATGTATCTGGCAGAGCAGAAAGTACTGGACCTTTACTGAAACTGCTTAAGACCAGGGTTACCTCTTCTTCTCTGCAGGCATTTCTCTAGCATCCAACCTGCCTCGCTTCGACAAACTCAGCATCAACTTTTGAGTGTTAGTGAGTAGGATCCCTCACTCCTCAATACAGCAGGATGAGTGACATAGTCATGTTTTCCACCCAGGAAAACCCAGTGAAGATGGGCCAACACAAGGCTCCCACTGTTCCCCTGTGTGGTGCCTAGAATCTGCCTCTCTGGTCTTCCTGCCAGGCCAGGTGGAGGCATGTCTAGGGGTGTGTCTCAGCTGCCTTCTGAAAAGGAAACTTTGTAAGAGGCATGTCTCAGCTTGTCCTTGAGTTCAGGGAATCAGAGTCAACCACTTGCAAATCCTGGGGTCCCTTCAGGCACCACCCCTCCTGGAGACATGAGACACAGCCTGTTCTAAACATATGTCCTGGTCTAGGTAGACTCCCTCCAGGGCCTGGGTTATAGCCAGGAAAAGTCTCACATCTCCTCAGGATGCATGGAGCCCGCAACAAAATTAACCTCGTGGCAATTGTTTCCCCCAGTTTGATAGCCCAATGTCAGCTCATCTGTTACAGGGAAATAAAAAAGTCAAGCCTAAATGTATAAAAAATTATGATGGAAGTCCTAAATAAAGCGTAGACTGCAAGCTCATTGAGTCAAAAATCAATCAATCAATGAGGGAGTGGGTCAGGAGCACCTCATAAGCCCCAAAGAAATCATTTGCCCAAACACTGGGATTTAACGGTGGAGGACCAAATTCCAACACTTTTAGGAAGTAAATAATGAAAAATCAATTCAGAGGAAAAACAGATCAAGAACCCTGACTCTGACGTGCCGACACATTTATTGCTGAATACCATTCCTCGGCTGACCCGAAAACTTCGGAAGGTGTTTATTTACTTTCAACACCTTCCAGGGATCAATATTTTTAATTTGGATCCGAGTTATTATTTTTCACATCACAGCAGCGGGGAGCGGCGTAAAGTGGCTCATATTTTAGTGCTAAAAAGATCGATACGACAGTTTCACCTTCAGTGCAGCCGGGCTGCTGGGGCTGCACATCATCGCATCCCGAAGGGCCGTGGTACCGAGGCAGGAGGGCAGGTCATCACCCGCCAGGGGTGCAGACAGCCATGATTTAACTGAGCACAGAGCGCTCGGTGCCCTCAGAAAACCAATCTTGCTCCTCTCACTTCATCAGGCCTCAGGTGAGGAGGAGGAGGGCAGGGCCCAGTGCACAGGGGGCCACTGCTGGCAAAGATTAGTCCCTCATCATAAATGCATTTGCCTTCCCTTCCTCTTCCTCAAATCAAAGAAAATCAGCAAACTCCATTAATTTCCCACAAATTCCCCTTAACATCTCAAAGCAGTAGCGGGAAGGGGTCTTCCAGGAAGGGGCACCTTCCACACCTCAGTCACACCCTGAACACCAGCACCAGGGCCTCTGCTGGGGTAGTCAGGCCATGCAGGGCAGGGGCCTTCTGAGCTCACTCAGGGAGTGAAGGGACATATGCACATCACGCTGTGACAGCCCCTTGTCAACCTTCAGCATCTCCTGTCCTCCCTAAACCTAATTTAACCATCATTATCCCACCCAAAAATAAGCCCAGGAAAACCTAAGACACCTGGCAAAAACAGATTCGTGTATCTTATGTCCAAGTGCTCTAATTCATTTCTTAGACCTCCAGGAAGCACCTATTCCCACCAGTGCTGGAAGCTACACAGAGGAGAAAGTAAAGAATGGGATCCTGACCTTGTATGAGGGCAGAAAAAGAACTACCTGCCCACATGTGAGCAGCATCCAGATATCTAGGCAATTCTGACTGGCAGGCCCAAGGCCTTCTGCCAGGTAAGAGACCCAAGTAAGCAGACAGCAGGGCTTTTACACTGACAGAGCTGTCCCTAAACCTGAGGTTGGCTTTGCCTACTGGAGCCACCCTAGGCCTGCTACTGTCCCTGAATCAGACAGGTCATTGGGATCTTCAGTCTCTGGCCTGCCCAGGACCCCATTCAACCACCATCACTCCATGGCCCACACAGACTGCTCATGGATAAGAATCCTAGGGGAATAAATGAGACCAGAATCTCCTTAAGCACTCCAATCACCACTGGTGCTACCCATCCTGGCTACCACATCTGTGCCCCTCACCAGCAGCACAGCATGCAAGGTTTTCTTCAGGCACCTACACCTCAAGAAGCATGTGCAACCTCCAGGAATGCCCTACGTCCAGTTATACAGCCTCCTTCCCTGGCCTGAGAAATTCCAGGTACAGGTGGGGCATGGGACTGAGAAACCTACAGATGTCATCTCTTATTAACTGCCCCAATGGCACATAGTCATTCCTGGGGACCTATTACAGCTAGCCAAGCCTTCTCAGACCTCTCAGGAGCTGTGTCATCCATGCATTAAGCCATTAGTAAGGTATGGCGCCTTCAAACTTGCCCTAGCTGGGCAAGAAAGCCCACAGGGAAAGGGGCTATTCCCTTCTGTACCCTGGCCCTGGGGCATCCTTACTCCAGAAACAAAAGCTTTGGCCAAGTCACACCAGCTCTCAAGGTTCCAGCCAGTGCCCTCTCCTGGGAAGCAAAACCAAAGGACTTTTCCAGGTCCCAGCAGGAATGCTGCTGAATCAGCTGCAGCTTCAAGAGGCCACTCGGGGCTCTGATGCCAGGCAAGGACCATAGCCCTGGACCTGAACTTTCGATCCTATACCAGAACTTTAGCTATCAGGTCACCTGGGATGGGAGGTGATAGACGTGGCTGTCCCCAGGCCATGTCTGCAGTCCACCACAGTGAGCACATCCCCTGGCTTCCCAGGCCAGGTGAGCATCGGCCAAGCGTTGATGAACACCCCATGCGGCAATGCTTTCCTTCAGCAGCAAAACAAGACAGCAGGGGAATTATACGAAAATAAATTCCCAATCTCTTCCTCGCTTTGCCATTTTGAAGCTGGAGTACAAGGAAGTCGTTACCTCCCGTACTCTTATTGATGTGCCAGCTTGTCGGGAGTTAAGCGATGTGTTTTCTATGCTCCTCTGAGTGGCTGGCTAAATCAGACACACGATTTCCATGCTGCTAGAGTGCCTGATCAATAGACATAGCACAGACCTAGAAAACTTCACCCAGGTACTTCCTCAGTGTCCAATCTGCTTGGCTGGCTTACTGTGAACTCAACTGCGTCACACTGTGATGCTGAGTGCCCTGGGGAGTGGCCTTCAAAGTTCATCTCCAACGCTGGAGACGAGAGGTATAAACTTGGGGAGGCAGTTCTATCATCCACACCAGACCAAGGCCACACTTCTAAACTCCATCCACATAGCACAGAGCTCAGTTTCCAGCTGGGAGCCTTCCTCAAAGACCCTCCTTCTTGGGCCCATCTCACCTGGCAGGCCCACGAGGGCCATCGTGTGAATAAGCAACCCAGGGCTCTTACCTGGCACACACAAGAAAAAACCCCAACTCTACTGTGAAGTCCAACTTTGTAAAGGTCAGGTTTATTCTCCATTTTGTTCAAATCACTTTTCTTATGAAGTCATAGCTTCATGTTACATGCCAAACGTTTAACACAGATTTCCATGACTCTTCTACCAACATAAATGGTGCACAGGGGCTATGCTGCACCTCTATACCAGGTGGTAGAGCCCTCCTCTAAAGGCAAAGCACTGTCCTCACTGAGACAGTCTCTGGCAGTGAGGCATGGCCCTGGCTAAGGTGTGCCTACCAGGAGAAGAACACTCATTCTAGAAGCAAGAAGTTTCTCAGGAAGAAGACAGAATACAAGTGTCTGAGAAGAATTGGACAGGCAAGTCAGGGTGAAGGCCAGGTAACAGTAAGAGTCACAGGCTGCTAAAATGACTGAAGGGCCAGGAGAGTGGCAATGCTGGCCCCAGCCCACAGAAGCGTGGCTGAATGGCAAGATTCTTCTTTCAGTGCTTCTCTCTGCAGATGTCCTTCAGGAGCATGCCACTGGCACCTGACATGCTAGGGCCCAACAGCAATGCTCTGGTCTGCAGGAGTATGAGTTCCATGTAACCGTACCTCCCACTCCTACCACAGGTAGTGCCTAGGAAAAACGTAAAAAAGGAGTTGATCAGGAATAGCTAAAGGGGAACTCCTGGCCCCAGAGCAGGAAGGACAGAAACAGCGCAGTAGCCTGGATGCCCAGCAGAATTCTCCCACTTGGGGAGCACATCTTTTGCTCCTTTATTCCTGCTACAGGCAACTAACTACAGAGCCACACGCAACCCTTCAACAGTATGTCTCACTTACCTCATGGATGTTTAAACAGGTGGCACCTTGTTCTTTGGGGTTAATACAAAGCATGGGCAGAACACTAACACATGACCAAATATGAAATGTACCTACCATTCTCTGGATGGCACAGGTCTCACAGCCACCACTCCTGCAGTCTCGGCAATGCCAGCTTCCACACACTACACAGACCCCAGGGCCCTCCTACCTGCATGTTGTACGTCATTCTTCTCGGGTCTGGCCTGAAAGGGCAGTGTGAAGAGAGATGTGGCCCCTGCCTCCCTGAAAACCTACCTTGGGGAACTCTTTCTCAACTACACTTTGGCTTCTGGCTCTCCATTCCCTATTTCCCTAATGCCTCCCTGAGTTCATCTCTTCGTATCCATGCTCCTTGTAGCTGGGTCAGGGATGTTCTTTAGTCCCTGATATTAAACACACCCACCAACAGCCTCCACTTCTCTCTTCTGCTCGTGACTGCCTTCTCCATTCCATCCAGAGGGGTTGTGGGTATTTACATTTACTCCGCACTACCGGCCCCCCCAGTGCTCTGCCAGAAGACCAGTTCATTCAATGACTAAACGTGTAAGAATAAGCCTCCACGTGTGATTTATTTGGGAGCTGGGTGGCAGACCCCCCCCCCCCCAAAAAAAAGCCCAGAGAGTAAAAGAGTGAAAAGGAAGCAACACCACACCAACCACGGCCGCTGCCCCGGAAGCAAAGCCAGGCGCCCATAGTGTCCCGGACACACTATGTTCATTCCTGCTCTCTCATGTGATCCACAAGTAACCCATGGTGTTAGCCCAAGGCCAACCCCTCTGCTCAAGTGGAAACATCCAAACACAAGAAACAGGGTGGAAACCTAGACCTTCTAGTGGTAACAACCCAACATGCCATTCTGGCAGAACCTCTGGCGACCCAGACTTCTGACACACAAATTTCTAGCTAGCAAGGACCTGGCCATGACAAAGCCCAGACAGAGGGACCACTTTCAGGGTTTCTATACAGCATAGACAGCAGACATCTATCCCACAGAAACAGACACATATGCTAGTCACAGTAAGCACACAAAATTTAATGTCCTCTTTTAAGCATAAAAATCCTCTTAGGAACAATCCCTGCAGGGAGCACTGTGGCTGCAGGTGCTGCACTGGTGCCACCTCCTGGCAGCAAGGGCCATTTGCAAGTCTCCTATTCTAAGTCCCCAGGGTGTCCCCAGCAACAGAAGCGACAGATCTTACCCCAACAGGTCACCCCATCAGCAGGAGCTCCTCCCCACCCCCCACCCCCACAGCAGCTCATAGAGCAGGTACAGTGCATTCAGTTCAGCAGCCTGCTGGAAAGAGGCCACTATTTTCTGATCCCTATTAATGCCCATGACAGCATTTATGTATAAGATAAATTCATCTCAATTTCCTTTTTCAATTAATGGCCTATTATTTGAACCAGACTCAGCTAAAAACACTCAGCTGATACCATCAATCTTACAAAGATTAAATTTCTCTGTCTGAAGCTATAGGGTATCAGACTGGGCAAGAGGATGGCTACCTGGTAGCCAGATGCTGCCAACTATGTTCAGGAACTCGGGGGTGTAGGTCCTTCCTACCAGGACATCCTAAGGCTCCCACTAAAGACCATGACACACTAAGGGATTGCAGTGAGGCATGAGAAATGGAGCCAATGTAGTTACAATCTGGGATAAGTGAGTATGTGGCCTCTACTCTGTGCTACCTACAGATGTGGAGAGTCCTTGATCATCACCACCCAATCTGACATGGAGGCACTGCCTACCACAGTGTGGCTGATAGGGAAACTGGGCACCAGGATAGGAATGCCAATGCATAGTCACCACTTGACAAGCAACGGAGAGCAAACGATGCTCTATCCTCAAGCAGTGGTCTTCTTCCCTTGTCAGTCAAGCTGTGAAGGTTCTTGTAGTGCCAGACCAGCCTTGTTTGTCTGTGCATATGAGGGTTATCCTCCCTTTCCCTGTATTTTTAGATCATTGTTGTCTATATTTAAAGGGGGTTGTGAAGAAAAGGCCCTTCCTACAGATGATGCCTGCAGTGGAGTAAGGCCTTGATGGAAGAAAGATGGAGGAGAGATAGTGATGAGCCTCTTGCAGCACTGGTACCCCACAGTCTGACAGTGATGTACCTTACTGAGATTCTGTCTGGAGGTTCGGCTGGAAATCCCATTGCCACAATCAGATCTATGAGCTTGTAAGTTTAGTGGAACTGTGGAAACCCTCAGTCATTACTTCTCTGAGCATCTGTTTCCTCTGCCCTCAGGAAGGCCCCATGGACATGATGTCAGGCCATGTGACATCATCTCTGAGGGACACTTTATGTGCTGTTTTCTCCATTTCATTTCTAGCAGTTCCCATTGCTTTCTTCATTTATCTGCTCTTCTTCTGTTGCGTCTACTCTCTTGTCCATCCTCACCAATAGATCTTATCATTTGAATCTATGTAGGCCTGACTTAAAAAGACAAGGAGCTGGGTCCTGGCAGAGGATTTTCAGAAGTTTAAGGGGAGGGGCCTGTTTACAAGAAGGGAGGGAGTACAGAGCTGGGGGGAAGCAGCCAGTAGCAGTATGGGCAAAGGGAAGAAGAGGGAGAAGCAGGAGGACCATATTCTGAGCAGGACAGACCTGAAGGCAAAGGTGGATGGAAGGTGGATGTGGAGAAAACATCTTTGAGAGGTAAGAGAAAACAAACATGGCACTAGGTGCCTAAAGCCCAGAGACTGAAACCTTGACTGGTTCTCTGGCCCAAGAGTGACCCCAGAGTCATATACCATGACCACCATGACACACACCCATGTTACTTCTCTCCATATAGCTCCAACAGAAGGCGAGCAGCCCTCAGGCCAGCCCAAGGAAGAAGATGGGCTGAGAGACAAGGGTCACTGGCAGATCTGCCCTCATGGAGAGGAGGAGCAGCACCTACAAATGTGCCAGTGATAGAGGATGGAGTGAAAGGCACTGGGGAAGAGAGAACGAATGTTAACTCAACCCCTGAAGGTCTGGGCACCCCAGAGTTTGGGACACTGTCCTCCAAACCAACAGTTATTAAAGCTTTCAAACATCTCCAAAGAGTCCCTGGGCCTTCCCGCTGCTCCTACCTCCTAAAGCAGCCATCTTGCACTGGGTCCCAGACCAAGGACCCTTGGAGAAGAGGGACAATTCTAATTGAACTGGTGCTCAGGTACACCTGTCCTGAAGCAGATTCTACTCTAGAGATGCTCGTGGCTTACAGAGTGATAGTGAAGCCCAGAACAGGGGCACTGGTAAAGAGGGCTCACCAGAGCAGCCTAGGTTCCAGTCCAATCTGTCATCTAAGCCAGCTTTGAGACCCTGGACATCTCTTATGTCATACATCCCAAAGCCAGCCTCCCCACTGGCCACCCACATCCCAGCTCCTGCCCATGCTTTGTCTGCACCAGCAATTGAAGATGCAATCTTAAGCCTCAGCCAGCAGTACTGCCAGGCTTCAGTGGACTCAGACCACTCGACAGTCAACAGAATGTGAGAAGTTTTTCAAGTTTTTCATAGGACAGTCACACTGCCTTGTGACAGACATGAAGCCAAGACTCAGGTTGGCCTGGCACTCATGCCACAGCTTAAAGAGGACTCACCGTGAAGTGCTCCTGTGACTTGTAGTTTTCATCCAGGTAGACACGAGCCCTGTTGTATTCTTTCATTGCGTCACTTGATAGTAGTTCCCTGGGGGAGAGAGCAAACACAGTAAGCAAAGACCCAAACGCCATGCCTTTTCAAACGGCCGTGCTTGGAAAAATTTTCCATATACCCAGAGTCCCATACAGCCCCCAACGAGGCAAAGTGGGAGGGAGTGGAAGAGAGAGAGGAGGATCCATGCTAGTCAAGGCGAAACCAAAGTTCAGTGTGTCCTCAGCACACAGAGAGCAGCCGACATGGCAGGCTTGGTCTCCACTCAGGCCTACAAAATGCCTACACTCCAAGGCCTCCCCAGAATGAAGACACTGATGAGAACACCTGGGACTCATTTAGGCCACACACCATGTATAGGTGACTTCTAGCATTTGCTGCTCACACCTGGACCTGACAGAAATGGGATCTACAGAGGTAAGAGGCCAACACCTACTGCTATCCAAGAGCCCAGGCAGCTACAGCCCCTCAGTGAGGACAGGGACAGGGACTGGCATTTCCTTAAAGTAAATAGCAGCCTGTGCTCACCAGTCAATGCAGCAGACTCCCACTGCTCCTCCCAAAACAGTTGATTTTATCGCTGCGTCTAGGCTGCTGGAGAGGAAGCATCACACCTCTAGCCTAGAACGTGGGACAAAGGGCCATCCCTCCTCTGCTGCAGTGAGAAGCAGGCACAGCATACAATCCAAAAGTACACGTTAAAGAAGGACCCCAGAGGAAACCGAGAGTCTAGGAAAGGGAAGGACAGCAGATGAGCTCTGACAGGGGATCCTCGGGGTACTGCTGCTGGAGACCTCAAAGTGCTTGGGGGTGTGAAAAAAATGGAGCTAGAGATGACCAGGCACCAACCCTGAGCACTGGGATTCAGGTCACAAGGAATTGGGGAAAGAAATGACTGGACACCGACCCTGAACACCAGGTACATCTGGAATCACATCAGGGCTGCCTGGCAGGATGTAGAATGATGTCTTGAATTCAACCCCCAAGACACACAAGATGGAAGAAGAGAACCGACGCCTGGAAGTTCTTGTCTGACATCCACACACATGCCAATGGGATACTTGTGCCCCCCCCCCACCTACACATACAGATATGTGATTAAAAATTTACCTGACATGGGAAAGAACAACAAGCTGGTATCAAAAATTTTTAAAAATAAGCTACCAACAGATCTAGACCCAGAAAAACAAAAGTAACGGCATTAGCTGAAAGAATCTTAAAATGGTAAATATAAATAAGATCAGAGACCTAAAGGCAAATAGGAACGTAAAGAAGAAAGGAGCTTCTGGTGCTGACACACGAGAACCGGGGTTTCACAGGACGGACTGAGGGCGAGCACCCTGAAAGCAGTGCAGTAGGGGCTCCCACTCCCTGTGGGATGGCGGAGCCTCTCTGGGCAACACTGAGTCTAAGGGAAAGGGAAGGGGGTGCAAAAAGCAGCACCTGCAGATACAGGGGACTAATGTTCTCCAAACTTGGTCAAACCTATAGACACACAGGTCAGAATAAACAATTTTAAACCAGCACACTGAGCTGTGACAAAGCAGCTGCATGAAGACGAAAGCGAGCCGCCGGGAAAGCACATTATACACAAGAAGATGAAGATGGACACAGGGCTGGGCTCTGGTCAGGAACAATGAAACACAGGAGACAATGACACGGCGTCCTTGAAGTAGTGAGGGAACTGACAAGCTCCCATTCATTCCCAATAAACGCAGCTTTTAAAAATGAGAACAATGGCCTTGTTCAAACAAACAAAGGCTGAGAGAATCAGCAGCAGCTGACTTGTACTGGAATAAACAGTACAGAAAGCTCTATAGCTAAGGAAGATGGTCCAGGTAAAAGCTAAAGCCAGCCAAGAGCAAAGGGGACTGTGCAGGAAATGCACAGGAAGGTACCTGGCAGCCTCCAGATTCTCAAAGGACGGCAGCTCTTTAAAGCCAGAGCAACAAGGCACACAACAAGGCTGCCACACACAGCCACTGAAGGGACAGTAGTGGTGGAACCTCCCTCTTGAAGGGCACTGGCCTGCAGGTGCCCAGTGCTCAGCGCCCACTGCACCTCTCCCTTCAGATGCTCGGCTGCTCAGGCCACAAGCTTTTCTTTTCCTTATCAGCGTGCGGTTCTCAGCAGAAACACTGATTTCAGTCAGTGGCGTGTGCTGCAGATGTTTTTCATAAGGTGATTTAGCTCTTCTTTTGCTCAGAATATCTGTAACAATATGGCTCTTCATGACAAACATGTGAATCCTATTTTCTAAGCTGCACATTCTAAGAGAAACCCTCCCTACCTCAAAGCCACAAAGCTACTCTGATGCATCCCCATCTCCAACTGCTACTTTACAACAACTGAATTCATTCTGAGGCAGGGTAGCCACGTGAGACGTTGTGATGCAGGATCTTCCGGACACAGGATGCGGCACTTCTCAGCCTGCAGGCCATGCACCAGGCGCAGGGGGTGGTGCAGTCTGCCCAGACATTCCACCACCATGTCTCTGCCTATCCTTGTTGTTTCACTGCTGCACCCGGAGCTGGTGCTCTGGCCAGCCGAGCGCGGATTTCCCTCTGGACGGCTTCGGCTGTGCTCCACACTATGCTTCTCCATGCGACCAGTATCTGCTTACAGAGTGTTGGGGAGATGCTCTCAACACTTTCTTAAAACTGCCTTGAAGTTAAGTTACAGACTGTTTGGGAGAAATGAGCAGGTTTCTGACACCTGATCAAACTCCAAGAGCTTGAGTGGTGGGTCTGCAGCACACATTGCCGGGGAGACACTTGGCTGTGAACAGGTTGGCTGAGGATCTTTCTACACACAGGGACCTTGCGGTTCCTGGCTGTCACCAGCAGGGGCATTTGAGCACTGAAGGAGCACTTCTCTTTTCTTGTCAAGTGTAGGCCAGGTGCAAACAGGAGTAAAGGGGCAACAAGGCCAGTAAGATGGCTCCGTGGGTAACGGCGCTTATTGTACAGTTCTGCAAACCTGAATTTGATCCCTAAAACTCACATAAAAGTGGGAAAAACTGACTCCAAAAAGTTATCCTCTGACCTCCACATGAGCTCTGTGGCATGTGCACCTCCCCGAGCCCCACAGGGTGGGTAGCACCTTCGGTGCATGCCAGAAAACTGAGGCAAAGCCACGAATTCAGCACCCAGCTGTGTCCATGTCAAGCTGTTCCACCGGAGGGCAGGTCTCAGGAACACCACACGGACATTTCTTCCCTAACATTCCCCATGGTCAAAGCTGTGGCCTAGCCGACTTCTTTCAAAGCCACACAACAGGAAGAACACATGACCCCAAAGCTACCCTGATGCGGTTCTGCAGTCCTTTCATTACTTCATTTCCCCACTGAAAACTACGTCCAGGACTCCCTAAATTCTGACTGTCTCTCTTCATCCCTAGTCACCTTTCTGATCATCGTTAGGATGCCTCTAGAAGACCAAAAGAGGCAAACTGGGTACAATGGTGTCTGAGGGCAAACAGGGACTTCTGAGCTGGGTTCAAAAGTCACAAAAGAGGAAGAAGGGTCCCAATTCCAGACCTGGAACACAGGGTTGTATGCCTGCTTGCTCCTGTTCCCCTCTGTGTCCATTCACAGAGCTGCCTCAAGAGACCCACTGCCCTTCTTCCTGGGCTGAGCCCAGGCACTTCTGTCCTCTAAAGAGCCACAGAGCACATTTGCACTGGCTCCACACATACAGCGCCTCCTGCCTGGATGACATAATGTTACCTCCCAGGCATTCAAAGCACAGAAGCTGCTGTAGAAGTCAGTCCTTGCCCATCATCCATCATCCACTGCAGCAGGCTGACTAGCATCCATCCACCCTAGGTGCTCTAATGGGTTCCCAAGATCTATCCCTCTAGCCTAGCAGCACAGGTGCTTACTCTTTGGAAGCAAGCAGCTGCCAGACTCTGAGCCACACCTCTGGGGAAAACTGTACCTGCCTCAACACGGCCCACAGATGAGTTTCAAAGGGTGGCATTCAAGACCACATCCCATCCAAAGACCTACCCCCAATCCACAGACTCCAGCTGAGACTTACTTGACAAACTTGTCCACGTGAGACATGGAGGCTTCGTAGTTTTTCCCTCCGAATTCTTGGCAGTGCAAGGCCATGAAGTGAGGCTTGTGTGTGTGCATGACCTAGGGAGAAAGCACAGAGTTAGAGCACAAAACCACAACAAAGCAACATGGCACAGCTCACACGTTATCTCCATAGCCAGAGCATCCCCAGACAGCAGGGCAAAGGCCACACATCTATGCCCACAAGTTCTTAACAGATTCTATGAGTTGCCACCTTTATGCTTCCAACAGTTTATTTCTAGCCTCTTTCCTTAGCAAAGATTCAGAATTTCTGAGAACCCTTTTCAGTAACCTAGAGGCATCTTTCTCTAATTACAACAAAGTAATACTTATGGACAAGAGAACATCTATCTAGAAACCCCTCAACACAAGTCACAACCTCATTACATCAACACTGCTAATGCATACCTGTTGAGAGATGAGTCCCGGCAATCATGTGTGTGACAGCATGTTCTCATGTGCACACACCATGCATGAGGATGTGAGTGTCAGCTTGAGTTAGTGTGAGAGCACTGCCCGTGTGCTGGCATGTGGGCATGAATGTATGGAGTTACTATGCCCAGTCTCATTCTTATCAGGAATCACCAAGGCTGGCTTCCAAGTACATGTCTCATGTCTGAAGCACCAGATATGCACATCCTGTGTTCTCTTTAGCCTTACATGGCATTGCTCTATTGTCTAATTCACAGCAGGAGAGGAGTCTAGTGTATGACAGAAAAACATCCATGATCTCATGGGCATTGAGTGGCATGGCCTGAACTTGTCTATAGCTCACAAACCCTACCTGTGTCGTCATCCCCTCCCCATTAAGGTGCCTAGCACATTGCTGAAGTTACCAGCAAGGATTCTGATTTAACTGACCTCCCCTACCACACATACATTGAGTCCTAAATATTTTAGTCAAAGAATGGTACAATAAAGTGTGTCCAGGCAGTAGTATAGGCCTACATCCACCAGTAATGGGCACTACAACACAGGAAGCTCAAGCATCTCCTAGATAGGAAGGTGCTGAGGCACTTGGTTTTGCCCTCCTGGAGCACAGGAAGGGCAGCAGTGGGGAGGGGAGAATCACTAAAGGGAGGCTGAGCCCCAGCAGCCATTGAGGAACTAGCATAGTGGAAAGGAAGGGCTGGAAGGCAGGATTCAGAGAAGGAACCACTAAGTTGGGGTTATTGTCACCACAGGGCCGAGGTGGTAGCAGGAAAACCCACAAGCAAGGCTGGAAGCCAGTGTGCCTAGAGCCAAATATTTAGATGCAATTTGGGTGCAATGAGCACCCCACCCATGGCCCCGCAGCCTCTGCATTTCCCTGCACTCCAGGTCCCATTCCACAATGCTTCAATACGAGCATCATAAGAAGCCTTGCAGTTGTAGAAGCTGTGAGGCAGCAAGTCCAGCAGCTGTTGCGCAGCCTCGGGGCAGGTGCTCCAGGACAGCACCAGAAGGGAGTGACTGGATCTCAGCAACATAGTCATTACAGTGGGGAACTCCCCCAGGGCCCAGGACCAGCATCAGCACATGATGAAGACCATGTCACATGGGCAGTGGCCACCAATGGACAAAAGCCTTTCCTCTCAAAGATAACAGCCACAAGCTGATCTCTCCCATCCCTGTAGCCCCTAGAAGCCACCTGTCCCAGTTGTGGCCTACCCACAATGCACGCTTTCCTCAAAGAGGTGAGGACTGCGGTTCAGGGGCACAGTGCCCCACCTGAAGTTCTCTGTCACCCTGTGGTTTTATCACTGCATTCCTGACACACAGTGTAGCATAAGAAATGGGGGTGAAGGATGAGCTCATATGATGATTTTCATAGACTCATGACTTCAGCTGAGTCCAGCTTCCTAGAACTCCTCAGGATGTTATTACTTAGCTCTATTAAACTAGAGTGAAGGTGGAGTAACGTGACACTCAGACATGGATGCTAGTATCCATGGTGACGCCCCTGCTTTCTATTAAAGATGAATTAACACCAATGCTAGCAGTCTTCAACTCAGCAGGTGAAAGCTGATGGAAACCACTTTAACAGCCTCCTGTCCAAAGCCTGAACATCCTAGGTCCCTTGTGGGCAGGCACCTGTTGGCTTTTCTGCTCTTCCTTTTGACAGCCCCAGGCCCAATCAGGAGGAATGTCCCCAAAAGTCACAACTTTCACTCTATGAACAGAGTTACACAACACCTCTCCTCATGTCTTCATCTAACTTCCAAGTAACATTTTCCCTTTCTAAATGAGTTTTTATTGTTGTCTAAGCAAACAGCCATTAGTAACACAAAGGTCAGTATTTGGATGACTGGAACTCAAGGTTCAACTATGATCCTACAAAAGAGGATCTACCTATGATCTTCAAGAGAGAAGGATCTAAGATGAACAGCTACATGAAGACTCCCCACCACTATGGACTGCGAGAGAAGGAGCTACAGGCTAGCAAGAAAAACCCCAGCCTAATTAAGTCAGGCACGGCATGGCACCAGGCATAGAAATCCCTCCCCAGACACCATGGGCACTACTTAGAAGGAGCTTAAACTCTGCCAAACACTCCAGAAGAAAAGATAAGCTCACCAGGACAGAGAGGACAATGAACAATGGAGGGAGGTAGATCAGGCCATGTCGCGGCCACAAGATAACTTCAGATATCACCTGAAAGAGGGCTATCTTCCACATGACAGAACAATGGACACAGCAAGATCAGACTCAGGGGGAAAGGTCCAGGAGAAGGAGGAACACAGTAGACTGGTGGGTACTCTGAAGGGTCACACCTACCCAGCAGGCTAGTCTGCTCCACTGAAGGTCCCTGGTTAAAAAGGGCAGCTTCTGGTCTTTAATCTCAGCACTCAAAAGGAAAAAGGCAGGCAGATGTCTGAGTTCGAGGCTAGCCTTGTCTACAAAATGAGTTCCAGGACAGTCAGAGCTGTCACACAGAGAAACACTGTTGATGATAGATAGATAGATAGATAGATAGATAGATAGATAGATAGATAGATAGATAGATAGACAGACAGACAGACAGACAAGTAGATAGATAATGAGCTGTGTCTGACAGGCGGCTACAAACTGAAAGCCAGCAAACACAAGATGCTAACCATACACAGCAGATGTCAGCACAGCCACAGGACCATAGCAGTAATGAGTCCACCTGAGCATCAGCCAAAGCTACAGAAAGCACCAGGGCCAGAGAGAGCACAGCCTTGTGTACCACAGACACTTAGGGCATAAGGGCACTGTGTATATCTGAAAGTACAGGCATCACAAAGAGCCCACCAGATTCACCAGGAAGAACCTCAACCCTACTATGACTGCTTCAGAAAGGGGATTAAGAGCTCATCAAAGAAAACCCTAAACAACCCTGAAAGTCTCGGGGTCCTGAACAGCTGGCTTAGGGGCATGGGACATGGAAGCTGAAGCCTCATACAAATCACAAGAACAACTCTAGAAGGATAGGTGGCTGGCTGACAGGGGTCAAGGGGTACTTTAGCTTTTTCCATTGCAATAAAATTTAAAAAAATAAAGTATGACTAATGTTTCTTGTATAATATCAGCAAAGACTTTTAAAGGAAAGAGGAAGTGATGAGAAGATCTGCATAGGAACTATCAGATGTGGGCCAGCACTGACAAATTCTGACCCGACTCAGGCTGGGCAGGAAGCATCCTTCCTCATCTTATTGTAAGTTCCCAAGCACTGCCTCTGCCAGTGGTGTATGTGGCACAGGCTTTGACTTTCCCTGAAAACCAGGGTGCTTTGCAACTTCAAGGACATGGGCCTGATGAGTGGTGACATGTGCCCAAGGATAGCCCCACGAGCCTTGCCTAAGGCCATGAACATCGACGACTTCACTTTGCCCTGGATTCTACTCTTCATCACTGAGATTTGTCTCCACACTGAATTGGTTAACTGGAGATCACCCCATGGCTATCACTGAGTGCCTTGGGGTCAGTTCCTGCCCTGCATAAGTTGTTTCTAGTGATTAAAGATGAGGCTTGTTCCACAGGTGGTAGAAAGAAGCCATGAGCTGGCAAGAGGAAAAGTCATGGGTCACCACCACCTGGCAGGGCTCCTTTGTTTCATTCATGCCTGGACATTTGACTCGGGTCCTAACTTGTTGTACTTGGGAATATGGAGTCCACAATGACAATTACATTATAACACATCCACCATGGCCAGGGAAGCAATGGGCGCTGTTGTCTCCTGAGATCACAATAGTCTGTGTGACTGGGGTATAGATGAAGAGTGGTCACCTCAGAGGGCCAGGCCAGGATGGCCCCACCTGGTCATAGCAGCAGCACCAGGGGCATGCACTAGGTAGACAGATATTCCTTGTAGGTTCCATGCATTGGCCCCAGCTTGGGCCACTCTGCTAACAGCGCATGCTTCTCTCATGAGAACACACACCTAGGACCTGTCTAACAAGAACTCAAACAGGAGTATCATTCAGAGCTCATTCAGGTGCTCTTCCGGTGTGCCTGCTCTCCTCACGGACTAACATCCAGGTGTTTTGTTGGTGTGCCTGTTCTCCTCATGGACTAAGATCCAGGTGTTTTGCTGTGTGCCCGTTCTCCTCATGGACTTACATCCAGGTGTTTTGTTGGTGTGCCCATTCTCCTTACAGACTTACATCCAGGTGTTTTGTTGGTGTGCCTATTCTCTTTATGGACTTACATCCAGTTGTTTTGTTGGTGTGCCTAATCTCCTCATAGACTGAGAGCCAGGAGCTTTGCTGGGGTGCCTGTTCTCCTCATAAATTTATGTCCAGGGGCTTTGTGGTGTGCCCATCTCCTCACAGATGTACATCAAGATGCTTTGCTGTTGGTGTGTCCATTCTCCTCACGGACTGTATTTCAAGAGGTTTTGCAGTATGCTTACCTTCATAACAGATTCATCTGCAGGCCAGTATCATACCCAGAACTTTCCATGTTAAGAAGGACCTTCCAGGTCAAGTGGTGGTGGTGCACACCTTTAATCCCAGCACTCAGGAGGCAGAGATGGGTGGATCTCTGTGAGCTCAAAGCCAGCCTTATCTACACAGCAAGTTCTTGGACTGTCAGGGCTGTTATACAGAGAAACCCTGTCTCGAAAAGCTAACAACAACAATAAGAGGAGGAGGAGGAGGAGGAGGAGGAGGAGGAGGAGGAGGAGGAGGAGGAGGAGGAGGAGGAGGAGAAGGAGGAAGAAGAGGAGGAGGAGGAGGATAAATAAAAGAAAGGCCCCTCCAAGTGCTCTGGTATTTTCAGGCTCTATGAAGAAAGCTGAAGTCCACTTCTGCTCAGCTTCCATGATGCATGTGCTCAGGGTCCTCCTCCCTCTTCTGTATGCACTCTTCTCTTGCTTCTTCAGCTGTACTTTTCTTGAGTTAGAGGAAATTTTTAGCTGCATGACAGCCTATCTACCATGTGGTACACGTGTCCCTCTTGGGAGAAACACGGATGACTGAACCCTTATGTGGCAGAGGACTGTGACTGGAATACGAAGGAAGAGGAGGAAAAGGGCATTTTACACAACCACAGCTAAATGTCTTCCTAGCTTTCTGAGATTCACAGACTCTAGAGAGTCGATGGATTCCTGGCAAGCTAAGCCAGAAAAAAACCAAACACCACCAAACCTATGAAAGCCAAAGACTAAAAAAGTCCTATGTCCATGTAAAGACAAGAAATAAAACACAGACTCAGTGGAGATACTCCAGTCCCCTGATGTCGTGCAGAGAGAAGATTCATATGCTGACAAGAACACAAACCACATCCATCAAGAACAAATGCAAAATAAATACAACTTCATGGAAGATGAAAATTCAGAAAATCTTAACTACAGACCTGCTCTGTCCTGAGCAACACTGGGGCAGAGGTTTCCAAGAGGTCTCTGGGGTCCTTGGAGTGGAAGAAAAGCCCAGGCAATCAGAAACATGGCTTCTTACTGCTTTAGATATGTAGCTTCCAGGATGGCTGAATTTAATCCCCAAAATTTGACCCTCCAAATTTCAGACAGATAGATAGATAGACATATATAAATACATATTTGTGTATATGTACATATTTACATATATTGAACACATGCTACATATGCACAATACCACATACAAATAATACATGTATTTACACATAAGCAGAATAACCTACACCTCAGCCTCAGTGTGACTGAAAACAATATAGCAGCTACCACCCCACCCTGGATCAGGGCTTCTGGATCAGCAAAAGTTAGATTAGGACACGGGAGATGTCCCAAGGACTATAGGGCAGATTCCAGTGTGTGGGCTCACGGGAAATCTCACAGGTCTGCAACTTAAAGTAGGTAAACACAAAGAAAAGAAAACAAGAAGTCACCCCAGGTAACTGGGCAGTAGAGCATGGAGGAAGAACCCACTCCCCTCCCTCCCCCCCAAAAAAGGAAAGCATTTGACAAGACAAAAACCAAGGAGTTCAAGAAGTAACAATCAGGAAATAACCGGCCAGGGTTGTCACTGACAGGACAGGAGAGGGCGCCAGCACACCAGGAATCTCAGAAACTACCGTCGCCACCACCACCACCAGCAGCAGCAGCAGCAGTGAGAAGTTCTAGGAGTTCCTGCAGTTCTAAGAAAACCCTGAAGGCTAAAAGGTCCTGTCTACAGAGAAGCCTCTGCAGAACAACCACGCAGCAGAGTAAGCTACATCCACTGTGCCTAGAGTCAGAGCCAGTCCAATCAGAAACTAAGAGCCAAACAGACTGAGAGATGAGGACCACAGTAACCTCAAGGAAGGAACAAGTCACAAAGGGCAGCACCAGAAAAGAGCAAGTAAAAGAAAAATTCCACAACCAGCAACATAAGCATGTCTGTGAGAAGTGCCTGGCAGTAAGAAAGAGGGAGGGTGGAATGGAGGCAAGGGAGGCATGATGCCAAGCTGGAACAGGAAAGCCAGAGTGGGGCAGAGCAGCACGGACCACCGCCATCAAGGAAACCAAGACTTGAACTTGCCCAGGAACAGGCTCCTGGAGCACCTGAAACAGAGACTCAGAAGCATCAATTCCAAGATTCACAGGCCTCTGGGGCAGAAAACCTACAAACACTAATGGCAAAGACCTAGGCTAGGGCTGGACTCTGTAAAGCAATGACCAAGGAAGGGAACCACAGAATACCTTCAGAGACATCTCAACAACATAAAATACAGACTGGGAGTACTATCAATGCAGGTTCTCAAGAGAAAATGTAGCATCTCTAGGCCATCAGGGTAGGGACTATCTGTTTGGGCTTACCTGTATAAAAGCTGAGCTTTTCAGGGAAAACACAAGACCAACCATAGGCTGGGCCTCATTTCTGAAATCAAATTTGGCTAGTAGGGGTACAGATCTCAGGTTTGAAGCAATGGTAGTGCCTGTTAGGATCTTCAGCACACACAGATGACATTATAAGCCACATATCACTCTAGACAACCTCAGCACTTCCACACAGCACTCAGGTGCAATAGATCAGACAGAGGAGCATTCCTACCTCTCCTGTCACAAACTCAATGTCTCTGTCAGTGACAAGCCGTGTGTATGACAGTGGTCTTGGTCCAAGACCATAATGGACTGGAAATCCTACCACTTCATCATGTTACAGTGTTTGTATCTGTGGTGATACCAGGACACAGCCAATCCTTCACAGCCAGTACTGCACAAACATTATAGAACAGCTGGCCATAAGATGGCTGTCTCTGGTATACGTATTCAGTGTGTTGTTTCTTCACAGACGGGGGTTCTGCTCCTCCTTACTAAAATAAAAGGCTTCCCTAAATTAGTCGGCCTATTGTGCAGCAACAGCCTCCCCCATCTTTAATCACTGTATCTCCTTACTACATCCAGGGGCCACACCGAATGGCTGGAGTACACGCTGGATACTCGCTTGGCAAAAGGTATCTCATGACAAACTTCTCAGAATGAGTCCCTGCTGTTAACTACACATGACCGTGTATCATAAAACCAGAGTAACCACCCAAAAGGTTGGTTTAAAAAAAAAGACAAACATCTAAAACAGAAAGGAGAACAAAATGCAAAACCCAAAACAGAGCAGGAATGGGAAACAAAGAACAAAAAGCAAAGTGTGCACAGAGCAAGAAGGATGGAGGGAAGAGTCAGCCCAGCAGTAGCAGCGCTCACAGTGACAAGGCTGTGTAGCCTGCTCTATATGATGTGGCTGTGTAAAAGGGAACAGTTCAAGATCCTTCCCAGAACCAAGCCCACTGAGTCACCAGCCTCCCAAGGCCTGTGGCAAGGTACCAGATAACCCTGGAGGAGACATATGTGTTCCTATAGTGCCTAGCCTGGACAGCAAGTAAAAGCAGCAAAGTGCAGGGAGGCCAGGGACGCCTCAGGTGTGC
This sequence comes from Arvicola amphibius, assembly GCF_903992535.2. Lineage (NCBI taxonomy): Eukaryota > Metazoa > Chordata > Mammalia > Rodentia > Cricetidae > Arvicola > Arvicola amphibius. Next base: position 141,554,683 of record NC_052047.1, on the reverse strand, counting down.
TGCCAGCCAGGGCCCCACGTTAGGAAGATACAGGCTTGAAGCAGTCATACAGAGAAAGACCCACTTCACAGTGAGCATATGGAGCACCGGAGAGGGGAGCAGTACTGATGACAGAAAAGGCCTCAGAAGATGAACACTTCAAAGCCATCAGAGAGGAAGAAAGAAAAACAACCTGGGAGAAGGGGCAATGACACAAAGCACACTGGGCCAAAATGACAGTGAAAGCACATGCACATGCAGACTCACATCACCATAGTCTCATGAATATAAACATAATCAGGACACAGGATAGATAATCATAAGCCAAAACCTATGACAAAACAGAACCACACGCTCAGTGCCTGCAGGATGTGAGCTCTTGTCAGGGCATATTCTCTGAAGAAGTCGCTGCTGCCCATAAACCAAGTCTCAATGGATCTTAAAGGATGGAAGTCACAGAAGCTGTCCTCCGACCACAGGAACAAGAGCCACAAGGAAAAGAACATACATTATTAGGGCCTGTTATACAAATGAAAGAATGAATGAATGAAACTAGAAATGCTGGTTCATCATAGAGCAAGCTAGATGCCTGGTGGTAGCAGAGGAAGAGAAGGGATGACAGACCCCATACCTCCACATGGCAATGCACAATCACATCTTGGTCATGCTGAGGGTTTCGTGAATAGACCTCTATCAGAACCCCTCACTAAATATTCCAATCCTATGAAGTGAGCCACATGTGAAGAATATCCCAATAAAGTCACAAAACTTTAGTTTCTACCAGGAGAGCAATCAAGTCTAACAATGACACAAGGAGCAGTAAGACCCTGGGCATCCGGTTCATGGCTGATGTTCACTAGGACTTGCTGCTGTCCTTCACATGAGTGACAAAAGAGCAGGAGACTCCTTCCTGGTCCTTTGCAGATAATCCCAAGAACATTTGTGGATAACTTGTCCCACAGTCCAGTTTTGCTTGAAGATAATGGAAGCAGAAGAGCTGGTGAGAAAATCACAAATCTGCTGGGCTGGAGAGCTGGCTCCGTGGTTAAGAGCATGGCCTGCTTTTCTAGAGACCTGAGTTTGGTTTCAAGTACCTACATGGTGGCTCACAACCCAGTTCCAAGGGATCCAACACATTCTTATAAAGGGCATACATCATGTATGAGGTACACATACATGAATGTAGGCAAAAAAAACCTCCTGCACATTAGACAGAGAGACAGATAGATGGATGATAAACAGATAGATAGTAGATAGATAGATAGATAGATAGATAGATAGATAGATAGATAGATAGATAGATAGATAGATAGGCAGGCAGGCAGGCAGGCAGACGATAGACAGACAGATGATAGACAGACAGACAGATGAACAAAGAAACAGACAAACAAGCAGAGATGGAGTGTGGGGCTGGTGGCCTGGAGTTCATACCATTACCCTCTACATCCACAGGCTTGATACTGACCAGGCAAATGTGCTGAATACACGCATAGTCTAACTGAGTCGAAGCAAAGCCAGAGAGACCCAAGCTTGCATCTCCTTGGCCAGTGACCACACAGTCCCTGCTGGAGCACTGGAAAGGAATTAAAACACTGCCAAGTGTCACAGTGAGCATGTCTGGATGGTAGAAAATTCTGATCTCCTTCAGGATCTCTGTCCTCTTCTAGTTTGCTGATGAGAAGGCAGGTTCCTTACAACTGTCCTGTTGTGACATTCAGCACGGAATTTGCATCCTGCATCCCCAGCTGCCTAAAAGGCTAGCACAAGGGCCAAACTGCACACGCCAATGAAAGCACATTCAAAACTCTCCCCACCACTGTACACAACAAGGAATTCAAAGGAACTTATCAGAAGATGCTAATTTTAGTGACATGCTGTTGGACATTTTTGGATAACATAAAAAAAGAACTATTTCTTTTACGAGGGAATGAAGCCATGTAGTAATTTGTAAGGCACATGTAAACACTATGCTGAGAAAGCAGAAAGTCCCAAGGGCACAAGAATAGGATATTGCCACTCTCTGTGGGAAGACAGGGAGAGAGCCAGCCAGCGCCAGGGGTTCTGAGACAGCTAAGCAATTTAGCTACAATGTCATGAGACAAAGCAGGCTCACAATCTTCTCTCTAAAACATCCCAGGAATCACTGCCCTAGGGAACAAACTTACATCTTCTCAGTGGTCAAATGAGAATGCTTTCTCAACTCACTATGTAGGCAATGGTAAGCTGGAAAGGGTTGGACACAGCACTGACCCCTTTCCCTGTGACCAATTCCCCCAGTCCACTAATACACACCAGCATCCTGGGGATGAAAACACCAGTAATTCATTGCAATGCATCAATTCCAGACTCACAGCACATCAGGTCAACTAGGGCCACAGGCAAAGACAGCACAAGAAAGTCATTAAGAAGAGATGAGCCTGAAGCAATTACTAACTTCAGTTTTACTGTCACTTACTTCATTATGGGTTCAGATAATTTGATTCTTAATAACAGCAATAATGAACGTCTAGTCTAAAAGCTCCTGAGCACTTCTGTAGGCTCCAGTGTGCAAGTCAGCCAGCTGTATCTGCCCATTTAGCAATGGGTAGGGTCAGCAGAGGAAAAGCAAACTCTGTCCAGGAACTACACAGAACTATGATTCTTGCTTTTCCACTTGTTTCATAGGCCCAGGCATCAGTTGAGGGTCTGTAGTGTAATTGCCCTCCTTAGAAAATTGTTGTAGGAACTGATGAAAATATAGGTACCAAGTTGAAGGCTGGTGGTCCTGATGAAAAAGTACAACTACATTTGGCACCCAACCTGGGGCTCAAACGTTCACATAGGGCCTGAGAAAGCCATCTCTCCGGTAGGCTCAGTGTACAGAGGTATGGCTCTTTGAAGAGGCCCTGCTTTGCAGCTGAGCACTTGAGCAGTTGACACTGAATACAAACTCCTGCTTCAGGCAGACATAACAAATTCCCAGTGCTGGGGAGAGTAAATGCAGCTCCAGGGCCAGTACCCACTGGCATGATACATGAGGCTAGTCTCATGAGGGGGGTAGAGGCAGTTGCCAGTACCACTCCACGGCAGTAGCCTAGCAGTTTAAGATTTATCTCCCATGGTCAGAAAATGCTGCAAGGGTATGGCTTTAGATTTGCAAAAAGCCAGATGCAGACACACACACACACATACACACACACACACACACACACACACACACCTCTAAAAAGGTATGATATACTTTAAAAAGTGCTTAGGTACTGAAAAAAAAAGAAAATAGGTATAGACAGTTATAAAACATAATTTAAAAATAATAGTCTTTAAAGAGAAAGTAAAGTAATATAAAAATTAAGCCATGTAAGGATGAAAAATATTGTAACACAGGGAGTTTGGACCTTTTATGGCTGCTTTGTTAATTCTGAATTGTTTAAATGCTAATGAAAAGAGAATGGCAGCTGCTGAGAGACACTGGATTATGAAAGGGGCTGATAAATTAAACCAGTCTATATACGTTAGAGATTCCAAGATATTCTTGGACTCAGAATGGAAGTCAGGAAATGTGTTGCCTTGGGGAAGAGGTTGTGCTTTTGTTTTCACGGGAAACAAAAAGCTATGGATTCTGTCAAAATTAATAAAGATCATGTTTGATCAGGGGAGACCTCCTGGGGATCTTGGCTATAGACATGAGGAAAAAGTCAAGAAAGTCTACAGGACAGGTGACATATATGCTGATCCCTCAATATGGGAGCACTCTAAGACTGGATGAGATATGATAACTCTTGTTGGTTACAGTCTTCATGACGTAAGATATTACAGTTTGGATCTATAATCCAAACGGATTTATAAAGTTGACAGATGCCTTTTACCTATTCAAACATAGAACAAAAAAAATCATCTTTAGCTTGTGACTTGTGCACACCACACATCCCATACTCATGTGTGTGTGTGTATATATATGTATGTATGTATATATATATATATATATATATATATATATATATATATATATCTCAAAAGTTTGTGCATTTTCAGAAAAAAAGGACCAGATACCAAAAAAGACAAGTAGCCCCAGGTGATCCAGCCTCTCAGAATGTCTCTATTGCAGTTTCCTCAAAATTCTGCATCTAGAACAACTTCAAAGTTGCTAGCTGAGATGGTCCAGCCTCACAGACTACTCCAGTCAAGACTTCAGATAAGATACTGAGCTATACTTTACCATCACACAGAGACTAAACAAAAAAATAATACAGTTAGCTTTCCCAGGACTTGACCATTATCCCAATTTTCTCAGGGTCTCACAAAGATACTATCACCCCCAGACAACAGGAAGCAGTCTAGAGAACATAACATCCACATTCCCAAGAGGTGGGGTTTAATGAATTTATCATTGTTTATGGGGTGTTTGTCATTGTATATGGGGTTTGGCTACAAATTGTTATTGGTCATAGTATGGAAGGAAACTAAGCAAAGAAGATTAGATTCAGGGCTCTTGTTCTGAAAAGAAAAGGAATAAAGGAATGATAAGATAAAAGGGTAGATTATTGAATCTACTTTTAAACTAATAAAGCAACTACTAGTCTTAAATATTTTATATTTTATATTGGTATAAGTTTAAGGTTATTTTTATTTTTGTTATACTGTATATATGTTTCTACTCTTGTTTAAGGTATAGTGCCAATGCAGCTCATTTAACAATTTAATGTAAATTTCTAGTCCTTAAGAGTTATTTAACTCCTTGAAACTATTATTTAGGATAAGTGAGAAATATAAGTTAGCAGTTAGTCATCTAACAATCAAATTTGTGACCAGGTTAGGTATGTTTTCAAGGTCAAACAGATATATTTTAGATAAGCAGACAGTCTTAAAATACTTCAAAGACCTACAAAATATGGCATGTAAGGTATTTTAATAACATAGGTTTTTCATGATAGTGAGACATGTCTGCTCCTGGCAGCACCAATTTTCTTCAAAAAAAAAAAAAAAAAAAACGAAAGGCATTAAAGTACCTCTATATAGAGTTTGCTTTCATTGTAACAAATTAACCACTGGTTAAGAAACTGCCCTTGCCTTAAATACTGCAGTATGCTGTCTAAATTGTACAAGCAGAACAAAAAAAGAAGTGACTACCAAACTTTGCTAAGACAAGGCAGAGAAGTCCTTCAAAATTCCAGATTCACAGAAAAGTCTGTCAGATATTCTAGGCCTGTAGATCAAAGATGGATGCCCCAACACTGCAGAAGAATCTTGGGAGAATGTCTAGGCAGTCAGCTGTTTCTGTCGTGTCTACAGTTTTGGAAGTTGCTTGTTCTGACTTCCTATTTACTCAGGTCTTTATCCTTCTCAGGTTTTTGAAAGAGTTGAAGACTAAATAGTTATAGTTACACTTTTCCTTGTTACCAAATTCAAAAAAGAAACTCATAAGAGAGGTGTAAAGTTTAAAAAGTTGAGAGACATAAAAGCTTAAGATGTTTATCTAAGATGTTTTAAGGTTTAAAAAGATATTTTTAGGATGGTAATACAAGTTATGATGAAAAGTAGTTTAGGTATAAAACTTTTAACTCACTAAGATATGATAGATAATAGAGTACTTTCTCCGTATTTACCAAATTCACAAATGGACATTGTGAATTTAATTCTTACCTTATAATTGTCCTTGTTGTATAAAGTTTTACTGTATTAGAATTAAAAACTTTCCTTCTTATTTAGACAATACCTGATAATTGTTCTTATTATATATAATTTTACTCTGTTAGAGTTAAACCTTTTCTATTTAGACAAAAAGGAGGAAATGTTGTGGGATATGTGTACACTGTGTGAAGATGTATTGCTGTGATTGATGTAATAAAGAGCTGAATGGTCAATAGCTAGGCAGGAGGTAAAGGCAGGACTTTGGGCAGAGAAAAAGAATGTGGAGAGGAAGAAAGATGGAGTCATCAGCCAGATGCCAATAAGACTCTGAAGAAGTTAGATATTTGGTACAGAGCTGAGCCACATGACAGAATGTAGATTAATAGAAGGAGGTTAAATTAGTTAGAATAGCTAGTTGGGGACAAGCCTAAGCTAACAACCAAACTTTCATAATTGATAAGTCTGTGTGTCATTATTTGCAGGCTGGCAGTCCCAACAAAAAATGTACAACTACACCAAGTACTCAGAGCACAGGAAGATAAGTGGTATTGCTTTCACCTCAGCATTCATGCCAAAAACTGCATCAAGGGCTAGAGAGATGCCAACATGATGGGCACAGAGCTGCCTCACTCAGGACTAGGGAGGGTGGACACCTCATATAAAGTCTTCACAAGCTACAAGACAATCAACTGGATCCTGGGATGCCCTTAACTGGCCAATGGAAGGAACTCTGTGCCCTTGAAGAACCTGGGCAAGCAATGTAGCTGGCTTGAGAGCAGTAAGATCAGTTTTCTTGGCGAAGCCAGTAGACCTCATAGGCTATCTCATGGCAGGATGTCTGCAGGATAGAGTGTAAAGTCAGCTGGTTACAACACTCAGGAGAACAGGCCCTGCACCTCATTAGGGCAACACAATCGAGCCAACTCTGTTTGTGAAGGGATAGGTTAGCCAACCCCAATAGCTGTTAGCATGAGAGAGATGCTCCCATTTCTCATCTGTCTTGAGGTAGCATGGGCAGGAGAAAGTAGCCCCCCCCCATGCCTCTCAACACCTGGGGCAGGTAGGAGAGCTGGTCATATGGTCATAAGAGTGGAAGAGTTGTTTCTGACTCCCAGCTGCAACACTTGGGAGAACAGGTCCTGAAGCTCAACAGAGTGGCCCAAAAGAGTCAACCCTGTTAGTGCAATGTGAGTGAACCAGGCCTAAAGATGTGATTGTGAGAGAGTGGCCCCATTTCCCATCTGCCTTGTGGCAGCATGGGCAGGGCTAAGAAGCCCTCCCTCCTGCCCACTAATGCCTGGGGTACATGGGAGATCAGGCTCTGCCCCCAACAGGTAGTACAACAGATTCAACCCTGTTAGTGGTGGTGTGAGTGAGCCACCCCTGAAACTGTGAGCATGAGACAGCTGTCCCCATTTCCCATCTGACAGACCAACCCTACAGCTGCCTAGGCCCAGACCCAGGGTTATGACTTGGCCTGCCCCAACTTCCACCCCATCTATGATCTGCTGGAGCATAGGTGACCCACAGACCTGAAGCTGCAGGATATTCACAACTCAGGGCGCCAGCAGATGTTCAAGAAGAGTCCTAGTGGGTGCCCAGTACTGAACGTGTAGAAGAGACCACAGTCCTCAAACCAGACCAATGATTCTTTGTAAAGAACACTTGCAAGTAGAGATGTATTGACCAAAGAGTTACAGTGTGACTTGATCACATAACAGTTTCCATTGTAAGATTTTTAATTCCTCCCCCTTCCTTTTAAAAAAAAAATTTCTCACTTTATTTTCTTCATTTTTTTCTCTTGAATTTTGTTTTATTCTGGGGGAGGGTGCAAGTGTGGAGGGCAGACGCAAAGGGATGGGAAATCAATAGCATCAAGATACATGATGTGAAAACACATAGAATAAATTTTATTAATTAAAAAATGCAAAGTCAGCTGGTATAGAATGTCACATCATGACACCACTGGCAGGAAGCACACTGCAAAACAAACTCCAATCCTCCATAGGGTGTGGCTGTATACTGTATGGAGCTCCATTCAACACTGCCCTTGCCTAACAATGGAACTAACAGGTCTTCTCCAGGAAACAAGAAACTGCTTCTGACTTAAAGATAACACAGTTGGTACAGGGGTTCTAGTGCCATTTCCTTGAACAATATTCTTCAAGGAAAGCTCAAAAATATATTAAATAATATTTGATATTAAATATATTAAAAATATTTTGAAAAGAGTGGACTAGACATTTTGGCTAGAAAAAGCACAGGGAATTAAATACACTGAAGCAGGTTGGTGCACAGCCTTCCAACAATAAGTCCCTTCTCTGTGACACTGTGCAGATGCCCAAACACAGGGCTGTACTTAGTTCCCAGGAAGCTTGCAGTGTGAGCCTGTGGTCACCAACCCTGTACACTGCCAAGAGCAGAGTTAAAAATAGCAACAACCAGGCCTTGTTAGGTAGGTTTCCTCCAAAGAGGAGTGTTGGTGACCTAAAAAGGAATTACATCCTACAGGCCATATCACAGGAGGCTCACCACCAGAATAAGCAGAGGGACAAAGAGCTCACCGGCCCTGCTACAATGCCAGGCTCTAAACACGCACAGCCCTTAGGCTCAGGTGTGGGCTCTCCTACATCCCTGTGGGCTAAGTAACAGGTACCCTGCACTTGGGTCTATGGCTTTCTAGTTTGGGATCCACTAGGTGCAGCTCCTACTTGGCTCCTCTCTCAAGTCCATGCCTAGCACAGGGGGTCATCTGGGATGGAGGTATCTCACTGCTCTGCATAGGACACTGAATTTCCCTGACCTCATGGACAGGCAACATGGATGGCCTTAGAACACAGCCTAAGGCTACTTGATAAGGCCAGGGGCTCTTGCTGTGTTCTTTCCTTATGTGCGGTTCGCCTGGGGACCTGAGAGATGCCTGTAGCCTGTGAAGAGTGGCAGATGAGTCAGCTGGGGATCTAGGGACTGTCCTTGGACCCTCTGCGTAAGGAATTCTAAGCTATAGAGACTGATCCATTTCATATAAAAAGTATGTGCCTCCAACCAAGATAAGGGCAAAATCAAACTGAAAACCAAACAGCACAGCAAGGCTTCCATGTATTTTCCTGGATTCTAGCAGGAAGTCATGGCCTTGTAAGATCAGCCAGAGAAGCAGTGTGACTACTGAACACCTCTCTCGGGAAGCTGCTTACCACACAGAATCTCATAAAATCCTTCTGGCAACTTCTAGCTCACTGGTGTTATAGACACACAGTAGAGAGGGGGCTCCCATATGTGAAGTCCAGAGCCCCTAAGGTCCCCAAGGTCCCTGTCAGCTCCTTGAGCCCTAACTACAGCCTGATCTCCATATCAGTAGTCTCAGCTTCTCCCACCTTGACTCCATCAACACTTTTTAGACCTGGGTCCTCAGAACCAAACTGTACTCTTCCAGGCTCATCTGAGTCACTAGGACAGCTGACACGGGAGAGTTTTCTAAGGGCTGCACAGAGAGTTCTTGGCTAGGTTGTCAGAAACTCATAAGACACTCTGCCCTGGGTCTTGTCTTGGGCTTTCTGTTGCTGCGATGAAACACCAAAAAGCAAGTTGGAAGGAAAGGGCTTATCTGGCTTACACTTCTACAGCACTGACACATCACCAAAGGAAGTCAGGACAGGAACGCAAGGGGGGCAGGAACCTGGAGGCAGGAGCTGATGCAGAGGCCATGGAGAGGAGCTGCTTACTAGCTTGCTCTCCATAGCTTGCTCAGTCTGCTTTGTTATAGAATCCAGGACCACCCAGGACCAACAGTCCAGAGAAGGCACCACCCACAAAGGGCTGGGTCCTCCCCCATCAATCACTAATTAAGAAATTCCTTACAACGAGATTTTATTTTCTCAATTGAGATTCCTATCTGTCAGATGACTTCTAGCCTGTGTCAAGTTGACATAAAGCCATCCAACACAGTCTTCATGGCTCAGTCAACTTTCTTTTTCTTTGTGTCCCACTCTATCCATTTTCCTCTGGCACAACAACCTATGCTGCAGAGAAAGGCTAACAGTGCTATGAGTCTCCCATCTCCTTCTGCTCCACCCAACTATAGGAAGTCACAAGGATCCTCTTCGGCACCTACTTCCCACATCCCGACTCAACTCTGAGAACTTCCACCAGCCCTCCATAGTACCACCAAGCCTCAGTCCTGCACCTCCTCGCTCCAAGTCTTGCTTGCCTCTTCTTTCAATTCTTGCTGCTGGCAAGCATGGCTTTGGGACAGCAGTGACAGGGCTCTTTTCCTGACAACAGATCAGTTTTGTAGCTACATGAACATCTCATAGCCTCTTTAAACCTCAAGTTTCTTATCTATAAAATTGGGTATGAAGAGTGACTCAATCACCAAACTTCTGAGAAAGCTGGAAGGAAGGGCTGAGCACAGCATCAAAACCCAGGGACACCAGGCTTGACAGAGCACAGGAGCACCCAGAGCAGTGCAGCGCAGAGGGACCTAGCACTCTACAGCCCTTGGATACCCAGAGCACTGCAGACAAGGGGCATCCAGCATGTTGCAGCCTATGACACCATTACTGACTTAGGAAATGGGAAACAAAAGGAAGGACAGAGACATAAGAGACTATGAGACCTGCCACCACACCAATCTTTCCAATGTATATGAAGGAACACAGTTGGTGTCCAATAATTTCTCCCAGACAAGTATCTTCACATGTTCATAGTTATATGACTGAGTAATCAACCACCTCAATGGCAGACTGTGTTAGCCTGGGGTTGAGCTGCTGGACCTCTGATCCAGATCACTTGGGTGACCCCACACATCTGGAATTCTGCTAAAGAGTGTGCCCTAAGAGAGGACATGAGCAAACGAAATGTCCTTGATGTAAACCCACATACTCCTTCCAAAAAATACTGTGCTGGCCAATTTTATGTCAACCCAACACAAGCGAAAGCCATTTGAGAGGATGGAAACACCATTAGAATGGGTTCTAGGGAAGCCGGTGGGACATTTTTTAAATTCGTGATGGATGGGAAAGTGCCCAGCCCATTATGGGTGGTGCCATTTCTGAGCTGGTAGTCCTAGATTCTATAAGAAAGCAGGCCAAACAAGCTATGAGGAGCAAGGCAGTAGGCAGCACTCCTCCATGGCCTCTGCATCAGCTTCTTCCCCCTAGGGTCCTGCCCTGTTTGAGTTCTTGCCCTGATTTCCTTCAGGGATGGACTACAGTGTAGAAGTGTAAGCCAAAGAAACTCTTTCCTCCCCAACTTGCTTTGGTCATGGTTTTTCATCACAGCAATAGAAACCATAATAGGACAAATACTGACCACACCCAGCCCTGATATGCCTCATGCTGCTATGGCAACAGGCTCATCAATACAACTCTCAAGTAAAAAAGTAGAAAAAGGAAGCTAAGGGCACATGGAGACACTCGGCAGCCAGCCACCTTTCCTGGTGACTGGCTGTCCTACACAGAGGTACCTTAAGCCTAAAACATACTCGATTCCCGAAATACATAAAGTTTTATTCTAACTATGCTGATCACATGCCAAAGCAATAACAGCTTAGAATTACCGAGTTAAATCCAACATAATATTAAATAAATTCATGCACTCAAAAGGCACAGTCAGGCAGATCTCTGTGAGTTCAAGACAGCCTGGCCTGGTCTATATAGCGAGTTCCAGGTCAACTGTGTAGTAAGGCCCTGCCTCAAAAACAAGAGCAACAGAAACAATCCATTGCATTTTTTCTTTCCATTTTGTTAACTGTGGTCCTGGAAAATTTGAAAGTGCGTTAAATTCCCACATGGTATTTCTAGTGGGGCAGAAGACAGGCCCTGGTCTCCTTGCCAGCAGAGGGCTTAATTGTCTTTCTCCAGAACTGCAAATCCTGAGTGAGCTGATGTCCTTCCAACATGTGCTTGGCCTGTCTTTCAATAACACTGACTCTTTCCAAGACCAGAGGGACCTTGCTAGCTCTGCTAAGTCACACCCAGACCCTTTCTTCTGAGAGCTCTTCAACTACCAGAAGCCCAGGGCGGCCTGTTCCATACAGCGCACACCTACGTTCATCCCACATCACCCAGAGTCCCCGGAACAAATGAGTGACTGAGAAGGGCAGGTGACAGGTGGTGCAGAAAGCACCTTGTCTGTGTCCTCTATGTCCTCACAGAACCGAGCCAGGAAGATTCACAGGTACTTTCTTTGCAATATCTTCACTAATCCTTACTCTAATGGCGTGGGTACCATTACCTTAGGACAGGAGGTGCAGAGAGGTTGCAAAGCTTGCTTCGAGTCACATAGCAAGGATAGCTATGGTGAGAACGGAACATTTCCTGTCCGACTCCTGGGCCTGCATTGGGCTTTGCAGCCATGCCCTGAAGCCTCTTCCTGGTAGGCATGAAAGGGCCTGTGACCTACACTGTGCCAGGAGATCACTTAGGACAGAAACACAACCTTGGCATGCAGGATCACTTCCTTCACAGAAGACATGGTTGGCAGATCTGCTTTCAGGATTTTCTGCTAGAGATAAATTTCTAGAAAAGTATTTATCCACACTCGGGATTACTTCACAAAAGGTGTGTGTGATCACTGCTCAGAGTGAAGCAAGATGGCGGCACCTGTGCTCCTGCTACTCAGGAAGCTGAGGTGGGAAAACCACTTGAGTTCACAAGTTCAAGATCAACCTATGCAACAAAGCAAGACCCCATCCTCAAATAAAAAAGGGCTGTCAATCAGAGCCATGTGCCCTACTTGTCAACAATGGCAACTGAAATAAATCTCTAGCAGTAATGTCTTCAAATTAGACAGACCCATCCATCACCTTCAACTCCTCTCCATGCTTAGAAGGGTCATGTTGCCCAAGAGGGCCATGCTAGCAGGGTACTTCCCATGCTGCCAGCTCCCTTCAACAAGTTTTCCATCCCAACCCACAGTTGTAGCAGATCTGACCCCAGCATTTCCACTGTACTAGGCCTGCCCCCACAGGAAGGGCCAAGCTCTCCATGGTCCCTGAGGCCTCTTCTGCAAGCTTCTGCCCCATCTCCCTATATTCCAAGCTATTCCTTGTCCCAGCCACAAACCGTTTTCAGCACTGTTCATGCTGGAAGTAATTCCAGCCTCAGTAATTTATTCTTTCATTCATCCATTCATCCCTTCCACAGTTATGCAAAGAGAAGGACCAGGATCTTTCCAACAGAGAGGGATAGAGCGAACATAGGCATAAAAAGCCTACTTCTATAAGAGACAAATTGCTTAGCGAGTCAGCCAACAGAGGACAGCAGCATCCTTTGGAGGCATGACACACAATACCTCAATTATGCTGACCCCAGTTTCCCTCCCAAAGCACCCAAGGTTGACTTTCTCAGGACAGGCACAAAGCCAACATTAGCTCCCAGCTTCAGCTCCCCCAAAAGCCTTCTGGCAGCATAGGCAGTACCCTCACCACTCTGCCTTAGCATAGTCAGTTGGACAAAATGCTGCAGAAGGGGCAACTTAAACACACTCACACTTCTGAGGACAGAAGCACAAGGTCAAGATGCCAGTTCATTTGGGGTTGGTGAGGTAGTCCTGCCTCAGCTCAAAACACTACCTTTGTGCCATGCCTTCATGTGTGAGAAACAGATGATCCCTGCTGTCTCCTGTTGACAAGGGCATTAATCCCATTTCAGGCCCATTCTCAAAACCTCATTTAACCCTCATCATCCCCTAGGTCCCATCATTAGTACCCTAACAATGTAGAGTTTGATTTCAAGTGACAGAATCACAGTGAAGACTGAATGCTTGAATCCTCCAGCAACTGTGACCATATAAAGGATCTAAACACAGACCAACAAAAGCTCCCTCAGAACAGGAGCTGCTCGGGAGCCTGGCAGACTCGGATACTTCTTTTTGGCTGTGCCTGCCTATATGCTGCTCTCTTGGGTGGGTACTGCCACAATGAGCCTCCCAGAGTCGGGGAGCAAGAGTGACCAGCCATACCACCACCTGTGGCTTTTCCTAAGGATAGGGCACCCTTACCTGGCTACATTGTTATGGCTTTTGGCACACAGTACTGAAGTGGACTGAGAGGAGTGAGCCCATGTGTTCAAAAAGTCACACTGGCAGTAGAAAAAGACACAGGCAGCTCCTGGACTACCCTCAAGACTGGTACCACCGATTCCAGGACCCCTGTTTTAAGCCAGCAACCAAATCCGCCTCATATCTATTGAGCCATGGCTCATGGCTCTTGCCAAGGCACTTCCGGAACCTCAAAGAGACAATCTGAGAGCAAAGGAGCCTGACCTTATCAGAAACAGAAATATGCAGCTGATATCACTCTAAACATCTATTTGGGAATCGTCATCATCATGATTTTCTAGGTGGTCAGCAATGCCTTCTGCCAGCAGAGGGTTTTGTTTCTTCTGTTTCATTTCTTGCTGCACGGCAGCAACATGGTCCTTCAACACCACAATAAAAAGAGAGACAACACTACCCTACTCCAGTCTTCAGATAAGAAGTCATTATGCAAGCTGGGCAGTGGTGGCACACACCTTTAATTCCAGCACTTAGGAAACAGAGGCTCAAGTCTGTGAGTTCAAGGCCAGCCTGGTCTACAGAGTGAGTTCTGGGACAGCCAGGGCTGCACAGAGAAACTGGTCTCAAAAAAAGTGTTTATACTTGTCACCATTAGATACAAGTGAACTGAGGGGAGTGAACATGCTTCTCACAGTTCTGAGGAGGTTGTTTTCTATATTATTCTATTTATTTGTTCATTTACTTTGAGAGAAGGTTTCACTCTGTAGCCTTTGGCTGGCCCGAACTAGCTATGTAGATTGGGCTAGCCTCAAACTCATTGAGATCCACCGGCCTCTGCCTCCTGATTAAAGGTGTTCACCACCACACCTGGCTGTTTTCTCAGTAGCTTTAGATTTTTAATCAAACACATTACATGATTTTTTTCAAAGGAATTTCTACATTTCTGAAAAAATACGAGTTTTTTTTTCTTCAAACATAGTAAATTATAGTCATTGATACTTGAATGTTAAGCTGGCCTTGAATTCCTAAGTCATTATATATTAACAACATCTGTGTTTCTACCTGCATGGATTCAATCATCCACAAACTGAAAATACCTGGAGGAACTGCCTCTGTACTGAACATATACAGACTTTGTCTTGTTGCTATTCTCTAAACAATATAAATAATAACTATTTATACAGTATCTGCATTGTGTTAGATATTAAACCATGTGGGAAGATGTACACAAATTCTATGAAATATTGAGCCATTTTATAGAGGGATCCATATCCATGGGATGCATCAGAACCCATCCCCCATAGAAACCAAGGAAAAATTATCTTTGTGATGTATGTGTATTTTCATGTTTATAGCTTTGATTTGTTCAATCTTTTAAAAATAGAATACCTTCTACTTAATATATGACAATTTCATACATGTAAGCAATGCACCTTGATCATATGCTCCCCCAATTCTCCCTTCCACTCCCTCCAGGCATCCCCAAAACATCCCTCTCCCTGTTTTATGCCCTCTCCTTTTTTAGGTTAATAATCTGCTTAGTCTAATTAGTTGGACTGTTGGAGTGCTGAGTGATCGTGTGCAGTTAATCACAGCTGCAGGGAGTTCATGGGTGCGATGGCCGTGTCATGTCCTTAAGACAGGGTTGCACGTTCCTCCCCATTTTCCAGCTCTTAGTTCTTCCTGCCCCTCTTCTGTGATGTCCCTGATCATGGGGGGTGAGAACTGCTATGAAGTCTCACTTAGGGCTGAGCATTCACTAGACACCAGTCCTAGCCCCCTGATTAGCTGCTGACCCTGCAAAGAGAAGCTTCTCTGGCGAATGTGGAGCACGGCAGTTTAGAAGACGTCCTGGCAACACGTCATTCTGATTACTGAACCTTTAAGGATCGCTGTACTTGTTCCCAGGGTGGATACTGATATGTGTTTTTCTTGTCATGTAATGTCTGTCTACTTTGGGTGCCAGGATAATTAGTGTTCATGTCACAGGCTGAGTTAGGAAGCAAACTGTGACTCAGTTTTCTTGGAAAGTTCCTGTAGAACTGCTATTGCTTCTTGCTGAAATGTTGGACAGAACTCACCAGTGAAGCCATCTGGACCTGGAGGGTTTGAGGGAAATATATGAGCAAAATTTTAATCTAATGAGTACAGGACCAAGATCATTTACTATAGGGCCACATTCATTTACTGTCTCTAAAGTAAACACTGACACTATGTTTTTCCAAGAATTTGCTCACTTCACATAAAATTTCAAATCTGTTGGCATAAAGGTTCAGTGCTGTTCCCTATAATATCTTTTACTTCCCATAGGATCTTGAGTGTAATATTTCATGCTGCATTCTGATTTTTTTTTTCATTTTGTCTTCCATCTTCAGAAACTAGATATAAAAGAACAGAATGAACCCAGAGTAAGGAAAAGAAAGAGCAAAAATTAGTGAAATGAGGAAGTAGGCAACAATGAGGAAAGCTAAGGCAGGATCTTCAGAGTTGACACAAATGGCAGCCCCAGACCACATTAATGGCTGCTTTTCCTCACTGCAGACCATGCTCTCCTGCATCTTCCCCTGCTGAGTAATTTGTGACTGGTTGTTAAACTCTCTTTAAGAGGCTGTTAGCTGCTGCCATGGAAATTCTCTCTACTACAGGCTAAGTGAGCAAAGTGCTTTTCTCATGCTCTCCCTCCCACAGGGACCACTGTCCAAGGATGTGTGCTGTCTAGTGCTTGAACATGACTGCATACACCTTGCCCAGTTCTGGTTTTCTTAAGGCAGGAGGATAAACTGACAACTGTTCTTTTGTGTTCGCTGGACACAGCTATGACCCATCACATCATTCTCTAAACTCCTGTGAGGAAAGGCCTGGGAAGACCTTTAAGATGGCTCTCAGCATCTGTTTAGCTCATCTTTTGCTATCTCACCTTTGGTATCTGTGACTGTTTTAGAAGTCTGTGTAGTTGAAGACACAGCAATGCACATGCCCCACAATCATAGAAAGGCCTGCTGTGAGGGATGCAGGAGGGGAGGGATGTAGGAGGGAGGGGATGCAGGAGGGGAGGGATGCAGGAGGGGAGGGATGCAGGAGGGGAGGGATGCAGGAGGGGAAGGATGCAGGAGGGGAGGGATGCAGGAGGGATGCTCGTGATGACTGCCCTGCTGTAGATACTGGTTCTTTCCACATAGATTAACCTAGTTCACTTCAGAACTGTTGAGGGGAGGAAATCTGTGTACTGGCTTCTTTTCTGAATCATTTTACATCTTTTTGGTTCTTCTTAATAAATACAAAATAGCTCTCATATCAATCTTAAAATCTTTAATACCTGGGTGGTGGCTTGAATGAGAATGCCCCCCACCATCCTTAGAGGTGCATATCTTTAATACTTAGGCCCAAGTGGGTGGAACTATTTGGGAAGAATTGTAGTCTTGTTGGAGGAAGTGTGTCACTGGGAGTGGGCTTTGAGGGTTCAAAAGACTTGCACCATTCTCAATGTGTGCACGCATGTGCACGTGTGGTGTGTCTGTATCCTTCCTGTGGATCAAGATGTGAACTCTCAGCTATTCCTATCTCAGTGCCTTTGTTCCACCATCAAAACCCTTTGAAATTGTAAGCGCCAAATTAAATGCTTTCTTTTATAAGTTGCCTTGGTTGTGGTATTTTATTAAAACAATAAAAAAGAAACTAAGTCAACCCTCTTGCTTTATATTTGTAAAAAAACATTATATCCTGTTTTGTTTAAAATTATCCTTATACTGCTACCAAATTCAAACAACCTAAGAGCTCTGTTAATAGAAAAATGATTTCAAAAACTCAAAATATATCCTATAAGGAAATACCTCTAAGCTACTGAGACAGTTCTGAATATTAATTTACAGAAAAGGATTTATCTGTGAACCACTTATGGAAGATATAATGTATTCCCCTGTAGCCCCACATAGACAGACACATACATATTAAGGTGCATGTGTGTATATCAAATTGAATGTAGAATGTAGGAGAGAAAGCATAGGAAATATTTTTTAACCTTTTTATCTTTGTTCAATCTCTTCAGAATATTTGACTAACAACCGCCCTCCCCTTGACTCTCTCTTTCTCTCTCTGTCTCTCTCTATCTCTGTCTCTCTCTCTCTATCACACACACACACACACACACACACACACACACTATGTGTCTGGCAAGCAACTGCTTGGGCACACCAACACACAAGGCAAGAGTCCCCTTATTCCTGAGAGCTCAACACTAAGGTTGAGCCTTAACAGTAAAACTGAAGCTAATTTTCTACCTACCTCACCTATAAGGGTGGAAGAAACAAAATCAGCACAAGGCCAGCAAGGGCTCCTCCTAATCCCTCAGGTTTCAATCTGTGACTACACTAAGAAAAAGGCTCCTCATCCCCCACCATGATGCATGGATGCTCAAGAGTGCAATGGGTGCCCTGTTTGTGCTGGTGCCTCTCAGATGAATGAAATTCATATGAATGACTGATGAATGAACAAATAAACTAATGAATGAGTGGGCTGAGGCAATGGCTCTGAAATTTACTATGGTATGTACATTTGGCACTATAATTGCAATGACAAGCTTAAATATGTAGAAGAGGCTTTATTTCTCATTCTCCCCAGTTTTTACAACACAAACCCTTTGTCCTCACCATACATTCGGAGCACAAGCTGCAAGCCCATTCATGCTCCCTCCTAAAAGGGTGAGGGCCCAGGGTTCCCAGAACATAAGGGCATGGCCAAACAGTCAGTGGTGAGTGAGGATAAGAATGCAACACCAGCAAGACCCCTCAGATCACAGTGAGAGCCTGCCTTTGAAGGCAGGTAGCCAGAGGAAATTCATCAAATAGACATGGTTCAAGCCAGACCTAGCTCTCGTCACACAGCTCCTGTACTGGCTTTCTCTGGTGAGTACCCCAGAACCAAGCTCATATGCACCACCTCTGTACTCAGGCCTAGCCCCAGATTCACAGTTCTGGCTTCATATGATGGCATCCTGGAACAGCACCGACCAGTGTTATCCTCAGATACCCATACCTAACTCCCACTTGTTCTTGTTGCTGCTAAGCAGGACTTCTGTTCTCCCAGAAAAGTCCTGGCCTCACCTTGCAGGAGTCTATCACTTCACCGCTTCATGCCTTCATCGCTCACCAAGAAACCAGGAACAGAGACTCAGAGGGCCAGGTGAGCCATCTGGGGCCCTAGTGAAGGCTGCATCTTCCACCCAACCAAATACCTGGGGAAGGTACAGACAGCTATTTTCCATAAGCCAATCCCTATTCCTAGATAGCAAGACCAAGACCCTTCTACAGGGGAGACAAACTCAGGCAGAATCTTTCTGTATCACATGTAACACCAGCTAGACAGTGTGCCATCAAATCTGGGACCAAAGTTTCAGGAGAGCCCTGTATCCATGCTGTTCCTTATGCCTCTCCCCCCACCCCAAACCATATCCCTCTATCAACCCATCTATGCTGACACCATGGCATGCTGGGAACTCTGTTCCCTTGTACCTCGGAGTAATCCTAGATATGGCCCTCCCTGCACCAATCACTCTTAGAACTGGTTATAACCAAGAGAGTGATGTCATCTGTACTGTGGCCATCCACCCATACCAAGGTCCATCAGCTCCCTGGTCTAACCTAAGAACATGTACCACATGATACAGAGACTATGAGAACAGGAGGAACACATGTCAACCACCTTGTGGGTATCCACGCAATCATATGCGCTCATAAAACAATCTCAAGGCAACACCACACCATCTTCACAGGACCCAGGCCTGGCACTCCAGAGCCAAGGTTCATGGATTTCAGACCCTAACCCCAACTGGTCCCTCACAACCTACAATCATCCTCTGACATGGCTCTCCTTTGCTTACTCACTGACGTCTTCTTCTGACAGAGGCCTCCACATTCTCTTACCACCTCAGAACCTTCCATGGAAGGTCTC